>NC_134645.1:83171126-83798561 GCF_030463565.1 Pelecanus crispus
AGCAGGAACGGTGACGTTCATGTTGCTTAGCTTTTGATTAGGTATCTTCACCTGATTTTCTCACTGGGGTCTTCCTTTGTAGCCAGTGGAGAGAAATAGGAACGTCTATGGCTTAGACATGCAGGATGTAAAATCAGTTCATTTAAAAAATATCTGCTGTTATAATGGATGTTTGGGATGAAATAAATTTACATCCAATTATTTCCTGCATTTTCCTGCTTTTATATGTTAAACATTCATGATTCTGTTTGTTCTTGAAAAATATGCTGGCTCACAGCAGAACAGGACATTTTACCTAGTGAATAGAGATACATGCCTCATTCTTATTGTCTATGAAATGTACATTTGCTTAGATGAAAGTGACTAAAACAATAAACAAAGACATCATGATATTATGGAATCCAGAACTTCTAGTAGAATTTCTTCTACTGATTTTAAGACCAGCCTAGAAGTGAATGTAGTTGTCAGGATAAGTTCATAACAGGACTAAAGTTTGTTGCCTGCTTGTTGTGGTGAAGGAACCACTGGAACCCTTTGCAGTAAGACCCCATATTAGACAATACACATCAGTCTCACCACCAGCAGCTCAGACAGGGCATCCTGTTTTTCCTGTGGCTTGACTTTCACAGTAATGCCGACTATCAGGTGAGGCAGAGTAGGACAGTTTTCATTCCCAACACAAAATGGTGAAAAAATAAATTAGAGCTCTTTCAACAACATGGAAAGACCTTGAACGGAAAGATCACATTTGATAGACATTATCTATGCAGAGGAGGCTCCCAAAAAATGAGCCAGGAGTCAGATATTACCTGCTCAGTTACTCAGACTATGAGCTTTGATCCAGAGTTTTTTCTAGAATGATTCAGCTGGCCAGACCAGATTAAATCCTGCTGTTGCAGGATTTCTGTCTCCACAGGTTTACAGATAAAAACTTTTGTTACTCTTTGCGCCAGAGAGCTACAACAGCTGAAAAACAATTACTTAGAGTCAAGGCCTTGAACAGCACTAATATGGATCCTGAGAACTAGAGCAAACAAAAAGGTTGGATTCGTCTGACCAAATTGTAGACATTTACAGTGTAGGTTCTTATTAGCAAGGTATGTGTCTCAGTTCTGTTCCTTGCCAGAGAAAGAGGTTTTCTGGGGTACAAAACTTTTCATCCCACAGGAACTATCTAAAATAGGCCACCGCAGAAGCACCTCTTTCTCTCCATTGCCCAGGAGGGGAACCAGGCATTACTGGTTCACATGTAGATGCCTGTATTGTCAATGACTGTGGTCAGTTAGGTGAGAGGAATCTAACCCGGTGGTCAAGGAGCAGTTGAGAAGTCCTTACTCCTTCTTCGTCCTGGGCTGCTGCAGACAAAACAAACTGTAGCCTATGTCTGAGGTAGCTCTTTGAAGCTGCTCAGACTTATCCTTCCCCTCTCTGGCCATTCCTAGGAATTCATCTACATAAATTTTGACTAACTATAAGCTGTAGACATACATCTTCACAATCCCTGATTCACTGCTTACTTCCAGGTAGAAGAAAGTGCCAGACTGGGCAATTTTGTTCCTGCAGGAGAATCCTCTCCAGATCTCTTGAGCTCTTACAGAGGAGCAACTTATGCACCATTGAGTATTATAAAGAAAGGGAAAGATTTTTGACCCTGAAATCATCAGCTGTTATTTAAAAGGAAGCCTACCAAACAGAGAATGCTATTTTCTTGGTTCTTATTATGTACATTTAAAAGCCCATTAGTAAATGCTCTCATATTGATCAAGTATGCTTTTCAATACTGTACTATACATCATCAGAATTATAATGCTAATACAAGTCCTGAAGTATCTATTTCTCATTCTTTTAATCCTTTACCTTTCTCATGGCACAAAATATTCTCGTGAGGATGTTAAAATCACAAATAGACCAGTTTTGTTGAAACAAACCTTCTTTTATATATATTTCTTGTTACAAAATATATTGGAAATAATCTTTCACAGCATAGCATGTGCATGTATATTTGTGTTTATAAACTGCATAACGAAGATATACATATATACATATTTGTACGTATATAATATGTATATACTATCTAATCATAACAAGAGCAAACAGAAGTTGAAAAGAACTAAGTGACCAGTTAATGAAAATGAACAAGCCTCCTGAAAGCCAGGAGGCTGTGCTGCTTTACAGCAGCAGATGTTCAAAGTGAAGCATTGGATTTGCTCATAGCTGAGATGGGCAGGGTTTGCTTAAGACTCGGAGATGTACATGGCTTTATACAAGTATCCCTTGGATGCACGTGGGTCCTGGTGGCATTTAATATCGAAAGTGTTTTGTCTAAAGTTATTTTACTTCTCTTTGAAGAGTTCCATCTCTTTTCTTGTTCCTTCCTCCTCACCCTCCCCTCCTCCCCTTGTAAGAAAAATGACAGGGGCTTGTGAATGAAAAGGATGACTACTGGGGTAGCTGTTTGATGAATTCAGACTTCTGTTTCAACTTGTACAATGGTGCTTGCAGAGGTGAGGGTAGGGATTCTCAAAGGCATAAATGGGAAATAAGCAGAAACTTCTATCGACTTCCATTGGGTGCTCAACAGTCTTTGATGACCCTTTTTATTAAATTTAGGTATCTGTATAGGTTAATAAATCATCTATAAAAAGAATACTAAACAACAGTCTACAGAAGGAATTTTTAATAATGAGGTGTTTTGCTGAAAGTTAGGGTGTAAAACAGAGGTGTTATAACATCTGGGTTGAGAAGAAATAAATAAAACTCAGCCTGGAAAATCCTGCAGTAGAAACTTGTTTGTTAGCAGCTCATCCCCTGTATTTAAGAAACAAAAGGGAGCAGAAAAATGCATTGAGACTAATCAGTATGAGGACTGAGTGCAATTCCTGTAATAAAGCACTTTCTATATGCAGCAGATCAGTGTAAAAGAATATTCATTGCATACCTGCATTGGTACTAATTATTGTTTACATAGCATCTAGATAATTTAAAATTTATAGACATCAGTTTGCAGAATGTGGTGTGTTTTGGTTTCGATTTGATATGTTTTGATATGTACTTTTCAATAGTGAAGAGTTTGAAAAAAAAAATAAAGAAAATCATGCCAGGATGTAGAAATATGTATCTGTTTTAATATGAATTTTGGAAAGGCACTGTCATTTACCTCACTGGATCTCAGAATTTCCTCTATCAAAAAATCCTACATTGTGACATTGCATGAATTGGATATACCAAACTTCTCTGGCAGAGGTAGGGTGTGGACTGAGGGAAATCCCTTCCAAGAAAAGCAATTAGAAAAATAATAAAAAAGAACCCATTCCACTGCTGTCCTGAAAGAAACCACAGCTTCTTTTAAAAGCAAAAAGGAAAACCAGGAAACAAACAATTCCCCTCCTCCTGCCCCCCGCTCCCCACCCCCCCCCCACCCCCCCCCCCAAATGAATGTAGTGTATAATTGCTTGTAAGAAACAAATGTAAATTTCCATTATGGTAACCTGTAAAACAACAGAAACAAAGGAATTTATATAAAACACATGTTATTATCTTTGCAATTAATTTCACATTTAATTTGTTTCCCTCAAGTGTAGCCCTACATTATTTCATGGGGGAAAAATGGAAGCTCATTAGCATTAGTGGGCCATTTATATTCTTCATGCTTTTTAGCTTAGAGCTACCCAATCTGAGAGATTTTATTTGTTATGAATATTTATATTGTTCAGCACCATGATAGTCCTATTTTATCACAATACTTCCTTCAAACATAAAGGTAGGTTATAAGATTTCTTCCCACACATTTTTAGTAATCACTTTTCAAACAACTCCTGTTATAAAACACTTTCTTTATGCAGCAGATCAGCTGTAAAATAATATTCACTGCATACCTGCATTTGTACTAAATATTCTTTATGTAGCATCCAGATCATTTAAAAATATAGAGACACCAGCTTGCAGTTCCATGAAGCAGTCAAATTCACCATTTCTCTATATTTTGTCTCATTTTATTCTGTGGCTGCAGGCTTCCATATTAGCAGCTTTTCCCTCTTTCTTTGAGCCTGACTTTATTTTATTAGCAGCTTTCCCTCCTTTCTTTCAGCCTTATTTTATTTTATTTTTTCTCTTCTCCATCCAATTTTGCATTATGGCAAAAGAAATCTGGGAGCTTTTCTGACATACAGTGTATAAAGAAACTGTATGGCAGAAGTAGTTGACCTAGTAGTGGTAATCGTGCACAGAAATAGAAGAACTGCAGGGTGAAGTTTTTGATCCATAGCATGGAGCTGTGCAATGATCAATTGCCTGTCCAAATCTTCTTCGTTCTTATTATTTTTATGGAAATGTATCATCCCAGCTTCTGTTAGGTATTCTCAGCTTCGTTCTGTCTCCACCCCTTGGTGTTCCAACTACTTCTGTGATATTTAATAAAATACCCTGAAAAACAAACATGAGGCCTTTTGAAAGACTAGATTTTATTCTGATTGCAGATGGAAAATCAAAGCTCTAACTCCATTTTCTGAGAAGCAGTATTAGAAAATGCAGATTGCAGAGAGCTTAATGGAACTGCCCTACTTTCTAGAGTCATTTGTTTTGATGAGAGCCTGAGCGTAAATTCTGTGCAGAACACAGACAGCTATTATGCAGTTAATTATGCACAAAGTAAACATGTACAATTGCAAACAGCAGAATGCCACCTAATAATGGATAACCTGAGATTTATGGTATGCGTGCCCAATCTGTAAAGGCTTCTACTCATGAATCTAAAATGAATGGAACATTACCTAAATGATCCAGAATGAAGGATTTAACATATCGCCCTACCCTTATTGCTACTTATTTCCTGTCAGCAGATTTTTCATTTGGCTTTAATTTATTGCACATAAACACTATGCAAATGATTTGGTCATATTTAAAAACATATGGCCTGTGCTTCTGATTACTGGTTAGGCATTTTGTTACCAATTACTTGTTAAAGTAATCACTTCTTTAATTATACTGGTCAGCAGATAACGACTTTGCCTTCATTTACTTGAAAACTAACTGCAGCAAAATAAGTCATAATGTGAATGTCCCTGGAAAAACAAGGCACATCATTTCTGCACATATTCATTAGCTTTGAGTTTCTTCATAGGTGTTTTTATAAATGTGATTACAGTCTACATTTATTCTCACTTCAGGTTTTTTATGCCGGAGACTGATCAGTGCTCAGATGTAGTTAGCAGAGTTGTGACTGCATCAGAACCCACAAATGGGAGTGTTGGCTTACACACCACGATTCACCTTCATCATCTCCATTGTGTCTTCTCTGCAAGGAGAAAAGGGCCTCAGAAATTCATAACTAATTGCAAAGCAGCAAGGAACCCATCTGAACTGCTAGAGCAGTTTGTCAGTAAAAGGCAGCTGTTATTGTCTCTTTCTGCAGTTGGATTTCTAGCCTGTCCCTTTGTTTTTGAGGGGTATAAAAGCAAACAAGCCCCCAAACCTTAAGACATCTTTTGTAGCTTTGCTATAACTGATCTGTGACACTGGGGTCAGAATAATTTGCATGCTTGGGTACGTAACCACGTCAGTGGAAATATTGCTGCCATGGCTATCTAAGCCTGCCTTTCCTTCTCAGATTTGGATTATCATTAATTGCATGTAATGTCTTGCTGTAATCAGATTTTTGTTTCTTTATATTTGTTTCCTGTCTTCATTCTTTTCTTTGCTGACTGCTAGGTCCTGTTAAAAGATTCCACTGACTAAATTGCACTGTACAATCCTTTTTGCCTGGAACATTAGTAAAAGAACAAGACAAAAGAAGTGGAAAAATTAGTCAGGAATGTGCGTATCATAAACTGTATCAACACTACTAAATAAACCAGATCTAGGAAGTGGGCTTAAGGACTTGCTCTGTTATCAAGCACATCATTTAATTGCTGTCATGTTCCCAATCATAGTTTTGGCACCCACCATAATTTTCTGAGACATTGTCTGGGTAGAACTTGGGGAATAGCATGTGTGAGGGAGCTCTCATATCCCTGTCCATGAGGGGTACATAGTGCAACAGTTCTGCCCTGTACAGTCCTCCAACAGTATCCCAGCAAGACTGGCACCCTCAAGCACTTCCATGTGCCCAGGCTCAAGCTACACCCCAGAGCCTCCAAAACACCTCCAGTTTCAGGCAGTGAAACACTGATAGATTGCAACACAGATTTCTCAGTAATCTAGACATGTTCAACTGAAAAGAAAACATATAGAGATGATAAGCATGACTTAAGGTGACCGAGGCCCAGGGAAAGATGAATACTAAGTGCTGTGTAGTGTGGATGTAGCTAAGCCAAACCATTTGCCCAGAGAATGATCCCTGCATCTGTTTTATTTAACAGCAAATATTGAGATTCCATGGAGATGGAAATGCATCTTACTGTGAGATATTCTTGTCTACAGGTGGATGGATAGAGTGCTCATCAAATATAATGACTAGATCTTTCTGATGCTTAGACAAGGAAAAATGATATTTCCCCTGAAAAACATGAGGATTAATTAAAACCGTCTGTTCTATGCAGCATATTCCCCTTATACATCACTGTAATTCTACTACAAAAGAGATGTTATTATTACTAATATTGCCCAGGCTGAAGTGGCAGGTGTGCTGAACTCTATAATTCTCTTCATATAGATTATATCAGGAAATTAATTTGGAATAGTGAAGGAAGAGCCATGGTGATGCTGAGATACATTGCTCTTGGCACACAAGCTGTCTAGTTCAAAGCTAGCTTGTATGGTTTTGCCTTTGACTGCAATTCAGACATGCTTGGATACATAGCATTGCTGATGTTTGAACTACTTAGGCACTGTTGGCTTTCCAAACAGTAAGTTCTGACAGCTCCTACCCCTGTAGGTAGAGGGGAAGATGCTGTACAGCCACAATTTCTTTCAAGCTGTGTATTCTCCTTCCACAAGATGTTACATGTGACAACCCCCTGCAAAAACAAACAAACAAACAAAAAAACCCAACCAAAAACCTAGTTATAAAACTAGTAGTAAAGCCTTATTGTGCGAAATTACAGAGAATGGAAATGGAACAAACTGGAGAGCTAGCAACTATAGAAAGAAAGAAACAAACCCCAAAGTAAGGAATTAGGTATGTCTGTCTTCTGGACCATTAAAGGTTACAGGTCATAATTGTGTACTGCATTGTATCATACCTTCTTACTACTTTGATGGTCCTGCCTCTTTTTCTTGCATTTTTGCTGAATCCATCCTGCCACCTTCATTAAGGGCTTATTTTCTTACAATATATAAAGGAGCGGGGGGAGTGCTATTTTCATCATTGGGAGACACTAGTCTTTTTTGTTTGTTTGTTTGTTTGTTTTTCTTATTCCTCTGTAACTAAAGCTAACATTTCAATTGTTCTTTACCAGCATTTTTTTCTTGCATAGCTCTTTAAAAATTTTTTTACCCTTCCATTAAAAATTTTATCTTTGATTACTATTCATTTCCTCTGGATCAGTCTGCTTTCACATCAGATCTCTTGTTGCTGTCATTGTAGCCTGCTGTGTGAATCAAGTAAGCCTGGTAAGATACCTTTACAGTGGCAGCCTTGATTATGTTTGCTGGGCTATGAGGAAAACAAGAAGCCTAAAAAAAAAAAAAAAAATCAACTCAGAGGCTTGCTTATAAAAGAATCAGCCCCTGCTGAATTTACAGCACAGAAAAAGGCAGAGAATTTTACACTTAAATTGAAAGTGTCTTATTGAAGTCTCTTGCTGAGAGGAAACCATCTCATGTTGTTAGCTTGATCTTAATAGTTTACATCTGTCTAATGTACTGTTCCAACAGTATGTTATACCCACTTTGCATAGAGGTAAATGACAGCATGCTGCCCAAGGCAATGGGGAGTCAGGCCCTTAGTCTTTACAAAAGAGCTGGGGAAGCAGAGCAGTCACCTGACCTAGGCTTAAACTTGCATTGCAGCAGCTAGGCTGACAGAGAGACACAACTGCAGCAAGCCTCAGGGGCTGGAGGGACCTCTGACTTTAATGGTGGCTTTGCAGCTGCAGCAATTACTGCCACACATCCAACTGGATGTGAGGGTGACTGTTTCCAGCCTGAAGCCTACAAATAAGCACCCTCTCCTAATTAGGAACAGAGGAAATCAGAGGAATTAATAAGTGTGAAGTCAGTGCTGTGGCCAGTTAATAGTAATACTCTTTCTTGTTATGCCCATGAATGTATTACAGAAGTATTAGCAAATCTTATCCTGCCTGTAGGGAAGTGGGTGGCTGACACAGAATAAGAAAGACTTTTTTTCTTTTAGCTGTTAGTTTGGAGCCTGCAAAACTGTACCAGATTATTGTCTCTCTGATGCTAATCAATAGTCTTGAAGTATTTGTTTGTTGTCAGGACCCTGTATCATAAAAATTCCCCTTTAGCAATGACATTCCTTGTGTTTTAACAAATCAGGCCTAGGGCTTGGGTAACCTTGGTGAGTTGCAAGAATGACTGACTCTATGCTTCTGAGGGTTTTACTGTTCCTCCTGCTTCTCCCCTCTTCATCCCCTGAGGGCTTAGCTGTGGTGTGCAATAGCTCTTGGACTAGCACTGGACTAAGATTACCTCCCTGCTATGAAAAGGAGGAGTCAAGTAGTGGTGGAAGAGAGGAGAAACACATTTTTCAAATGAGAGGATGTAACAACTGTGTTGAGATCCTAGAGCTGGAGTAGACTTAGTGTTGGACCAAAATATGGCCAAGTAATCAATATAGAAGACGACAGGTAATTGGTTAGACATGAGTTTTCTTGCATTGTAGTTCATGTCAAAATTGTGCTATAGGGCAACAATGTTTTCTTCCTTTTATCTGACATTCTCCTGGTGAATTCTGCGAGGTCAGATTTGGACTTGAATGAACAATATGTTTTATTAGTTTGAAACTTCTGCTAGTTTCACCATCTGGCATGAATTGTACTGCACTGAACATGTTCTGTCTTATCAAATTCTGTTATCACTTTGTGCTTATCCTGTAGTTTATCACTTTACAACTGCTTGTGTAAAAATAAGTAAAGCAAGGAAATAAAACTATTAGTGGTTTGAAAACTCTTTAAAATCTTGTAGCCATTTCTGCAAACACCTGAGGCATGAATCCTTGTCTCAAATACAAATAACTTTAATGTTCCTTTCATTGTCTGTATAGCTTTATTGCTGTATAGAGTTATTTTACAACAAATTGAGTATCTTTGGTTTTACCAAGAGGTATACCCCTTTTATTTTGCTTCCACTTATTTATCTCTAGTTCTAAAGCACTATTTATTTAATGCATTTTCCTTCTGTTCTTTTTCTAGTTTAATTTGACTAGTATCAAGTTCTACCTTTTTTACCTGAGTTCTTTGCTGTTTTTAGGGGAGGGTATTTAAATTTTTTAACCTGGTTTAAGTGCTTAATTTTAAGTGCACTTTTAATTTACCTTTTATTTCAAAATCATATCTCTACTTTTTTTTCTCTCCTTCTCTGTTGTGTTTTCATTTATATTCTTAAATATGCTCTGTTTGTAGTGCAGAACTTAAGTACTGCTTTCTTTTTTGCTCCTGTTAGCTAACCCGGGTCACAGTAGGTTGATTTATTTATTTTTGCAGGGTTTTTTTTGGATCAAATCCTTCATACTGTATCAGATAAGAATCTGAACATTATGAAAATAATAAACAGAAGAGATTTCACTCACAGCCCAAAAGTATTAGGGAAAACTGCTTTCAAAAGGCACTTTTGCAAACCATTATATATAACAAGTTCAAATCTTTGAAGTATCTTAAATCTGGTAGCTTTAAATTTCAACTCTTGCTCTATTTTCACCTTTTGAAGCTTTGTTGGCTTTCACATAGAAGCTATATACCAATAAATACTTAAGTCTGACTCCTCATGGAAAAAAAACCCTACCCTTTGGCATCATCTATGAATGACAAGTACGTGATCCGACCTGCTGATCAAATTTCAAACAATAAGCATAGACCCAGTCAACAAGCCTTGTTGATGATGCCAAGACAAAGGTAATAATTGATTTTTTTTTCTCTCATTAAATAGTGAATGAATAAGTATAGACCCAGTCAACAAGCCTTGTTGATGATGCCAAGACAAAGGTAATAACTGATTTTTTTTTTTTCTCTCATTAAATAGTGAATGATGAAATTATTGTGCCAAGAGTGCTTCTGTTCAAAGTGTTTTGACCCACAACACCACATGATCTTGTTCTGTCCTGGTGAATTCAAAAATGGAGCAGTCTTGGGGATTCTTACTGAGATGGTCAGCGTAAAGCATAATTACAATTAATTCCTCAGAAGAAATTGATGTTAGCTACAGATATTTTCTTACATGGTCTCAGTATCACCTAGCTTTTTACTGAGACACTGCAGAATAAAAGTCAAACTAACTAAATTGAAATTTGGTAAATCTTCTTCCAGATCCAGATTTCAGTTATCCTGTCCAAACCCCAGAAATCCTTGGACTTATACTGACGACAGAGTGACTATGACCAGAATGTAGCCACCCATGAATGTGAATAGCAAACTGCCTATTTACAGATAAATCCTGGAGGAAGTTACAAAAATGTTGTACTCTGTTCTAAAGCAAAAATATATAGTGCAGGAAAGTAAATAAAACTGGATAACTCTGAATCTTTATTAATTAATTGATGTGAATTGTTATTAATTCCTTCTGTCTAAAAGGACTTTGAAAGAGTTTTTGGGTTCTGTTGCTCTTTAGTTGAAATGGAACATCTCATGCCTAGTCAGAAAACAGGAGAACCATTAGATGTCGAGTCTTGTGATTCTCCAGATAAAATATTTTGTGAACAAAGATGTGACTTTATTTGTTTTGAATCACAAGAAAAAAATTGATTTAGTCTTATGGTGTAAGAAGGGGAACCTGTTGTTATTTCATAATAAGCTCTTTCTTTGCTTGGAGGTTTTTTAGTTTGTGTTTTGAGCAACTTTTAGAATTTGAAATTCCCTGATCAGCCTGCCTTTCCAAAACCAGTATCACAGGGCTACAAGTATAGTGAAAGCATCTTTTACTAGAGATCTGGATATCCACAAAACTACAGCTAGGTTTTATTTCGGGTTTGGAACATATGAAACATGGATAAAGTGACAAATCAGTGCAAGTGTGAAAACACTTGTAAACACAATAAAGCCAAAAGGAGACCGAAAGAATTGTCTCGGATGTGTTAATGCTTATGCCAGATAAAATATTCTTAGAATGAGCATTTCTACACTGTAAGAACACATCAGTTTTGTTTTCATAGCAGGACATGAAGGGTTAGTAAATAACAAGGTTTATACACAGATCCCCTGAGTACTGGGTTGGACAATCACATTATTGATTGGCCACCATGATGGCACTAAACCTGAACCCCTTAATGTCATCATCTCTAATCATCTCTTGATTAGACACTCTAAAGTACCATAGCCATGATCAGGTAGCAAGAGAGAGCTCTGATTGAACAAATCAGTTTGAAAAGGGTCCCTGGAGAAGAATTTCATTTTCCAGGCCAGAATTACCATCTCTGTGCCTTTGAATCTATACTAATAACATAATGGGTAAGAAAAAAATATTTCTCATGCTGACATAAAACACCTGTTTCCTCTCTTTCCTCTGGGTCGGGATTATCAAATTATGAGCTGAGTATTACACAGCTCTTTTGAAGTGAGCAAAATAGACTGTTAGTAGATAGACATTTTTAATTCTTGTGTTATCTGCTGTATGACTGTTGGCATATATAATTATTTAGCATCATATTTGGATATGCTTTTAAAACTCTAGATAACAGGAGATAATTAGTGTCCCTTTACAGAAAAGTAAATCCCATGCCAACTTCCCACAACTGAAACTAATAATATTATGGCAACTCTGATCTTAACATATTCTGTTTGTGGCTAGAGCTGCAAATCAATGATATCCCAGTCTGTAACGCTACTCTGGAGAAAAACAAAACAAAACCCCTCTAACATTTACTTCAGCAAATTAAATTCTGTATTAAGCTGTTGATGACAGTCCAGAAAGCTGATAATTTCATTTTGCTTGGGCTAAATTATACCACTGTTAGGCTGTAACATTCGAGAGGCAGTACAGTCAGGGAACTGAGATGAAACATTGAGAGTTCTCACAGACTGAGGTTGGTATCACAGATGTAGTGGCACCAGCTTTGTCCCATCAGTACACTGTTGCACATTATGTCTGTCTTTGAAAGGCTGAAGTGGTAGAATATCAAGCCAGTTGCCCCCAGACTCTCCCTGTTTAACAGGGTAAAGTGGAGGGCCCTGGGCCCTCTCTTCAGATTCCCTTGGTAAAACCTATGATAAAAACTCCTAAAAATGTAGATACTTTAAAAAGAATTTAAGTACCTACAACCCACTGTCTGATCTTTCCCTAAAAGTTCATGATTCCTGGAATATTTTGCATGGTACTTGTCATTATTTTCCTGAGTCTTCCCAGAATTGCCCCTATATTTGTGGGGTTCATGACCTGTTTTTCAGAGTTGTGTTTTTGTGGGTTTTTTTCTTTGTTTGTTTTTAATATTAAGTGATTCCTTCCCTAAATCTCCTTACAATCCTGACATAGATGGTGTTTTGAGCCTATTTACTGGGTAGCAAGAGGCTGTATAATGCTTTATAAACATTTCTATAAGGAACAGAGTAACCCCTAGCAGACATTGTTAGCAGTGTGCTTGGCAGATCTACAAAGAATGCAATCATGGTTACCAAGCAGACAGATAGAGTCTCAATATGAAGCCAGTATCAATGCAACTGGGCAACACCCATGGGAGATGCCCTTGGTCCCAATTCTCTTCAATCCCTGAACATGGAGTATGTATGGGAGTGGAATACACGGGGATGTCAGGCAAAGGTTGATCTGCATTGACCTGTACAGAAAATCCATCCATCAAAGCTGGAAATGGACATGCCTTGAGGCTGCTAAATGAACCTGTGCTTTTCCAGTACAGGAAAACTCAGTCAGCTCAGAACAGTTCCTGATAGGTGCTCACACCCAATACTCACTGTTCCTTAATCAATGCAGAGACGATCCATTTTTGATCTATACTGAGTAGAGTCCTACTCCCTCTTACTTCTTTGCAACATGTTGGCATTGCTAATTTAGGCTGTAGCAATGGCTGAGGAAAGGAAGGAGATAGTCTGATTTTGATATATTGGCAATCCTGGGATAGGAAGCTTCTGTGAAGTAATATGAGTCACAGCTATGCTTGTCCATCCATTTCTGCTTGTTGTTCTGGTGCCAAAGCAATTTGAACTGTGGTTATATTTCCAAAGGCACTATTAAGAAACAGGTGTGAGAATTGTCTGTAGCCAGTTAGTGTGTGAATCTTCCGTGGCCAAGAAATTTGATAGACACTGTGTTCCTCTATTAAAAAAAAAAAGTCTGCAAAAGGTTATGGCATACTGACTTCTGCTTTTGCTGTATGCACTGCCTTGTATTAGCAGAGTTTCATGGTTAAATGTCCAAAAATTTTTTCCCTAGGGATTTCACACTTTCTTAACACACACAAATTCCCTAGGAGGGTTTAAAAAACCCCAAAGGTATCATAGACAGCAAAAGTTTATGATCTCAAAGACACTCTTGGAGGCTTCATAAGCAGAAAATACAATCATAGACTCTGAATCCAAGGATTGTTTCACATCTGCACCTCTTCATGATGTAGCATTACCTCATAAAGTCAAAACGGTAGCCTGAAGACTGCACCTGGCCTATTTAACATCTCCATCCAGACCATTGCTGCTGTCAGGAGGAATGATGGACCAGACAACCCCAAAAACACTCCTGCAGAAAATTGCTGGTAGTGCACTACATCCCATAAGTGAAAGGGACAGAAAGGATACTGTTGTCTCCTTTATTTTACATGTAGGAGACAGCAAATTTGCTAATTTAGTGCCATTCTACCAGGGAATTTATCCTCAATGAGAGCAGCTGTTAGTCCATGTAGGGAATGTACCTGTTGCTGGGGAGGCCCGCTGGCCAGCTGTAGGTTTGGTTATGGCAGGAGTCATGTGGTCTGTGGCAAAGACTGCACAGTGCCTGTAAAACTTCTCTGGAGGATGACTTCAATAAAAAGGAAAGGTTTACAGGCAGTGAGAAGGGAGATAGGCAATTTGCTTAGATCTGTCTAGTAGGAGAACATATCTTAGTTTGCTCCTACTGAGTGTGGGTTGTGATGGGATGAAATCAAATACTGTAATTTCTTCTTTGTGTGAGAAGAACAGTGGGGGGGGGGGGAGGAGAAGTAGCTATTGAAAAGTATACAAGGTTTTAAAAAATTCTGAAAAGGAAAAGTAAGCTCTTTGAGCCAAGGAAAAGAATTAACCTATGGTCAGAATGAATAATTTGACATATTTCCTCTCATGTTTGCTTCTGTAGATGTTTAATCATCAGATTACCTCCAAAACTTTCAAAACTATTCAGTCTTATACAAATGTAATGCTATCTTTGGACAAGAGCTTTTGGCAGAGTTTTGGAAGAAAGATATTAACACGGTAGGGTTTTTGCTTAATATTTGGGGAGGATAACTACTATTGAAATATCAAACTGTTATGGTGCAGTGAGAATTTGCCAAAGCATTATAGAATTGGATTTTTGTATCATATAAAAATGTAGAAAGAACTACCATAAGATGATATAATACAGTATAAGGTCACTAGCACATTTATGGTGATCCTTATAAGACTTTCTGGCTCATGATGTTAAAACCAACATTGATTTATTACTGGATGCTAGATTTATTCTGGCATCACAGATGTAGTAAGCAGGCATTTGTTTAAAATGATTGCTGTACACAGACAACAAACTATTAAGCTACTCACAGCTAGTTGGACTCCATTTATACTGAATACACAGGAATCTAGAGTGTTGTTAAATTATTTTACATTACTTTTGACCTTCAAACTTTTTTCTCCTGGAGACTAATTCATTCTTATAGAAATAGTAATAAACTTACTCCTTATGAATGCATAAGAAAGAAACAAATCTCCTAAAGATCCTAATTTTCAGCAACACACACTAGACTTGTATCAAAGCAAAGTCCAAGGTATTTCCAAGTTTTTCTGTAGTGGGTAAGGAATAGTCAAACTTCAGACAATCTTCTTATGGGTGTCTAAGAGATTTTCAGAAGTCGTGTGCCTCTGGTTTCCTGAATAAGAAACTTAAGCATGTTCTCTCATTATGCCACAAATATGTCTAACTGTATGTTGCATGACAGAAAAGGAACAGTATAAATCAGTTGAACTGAGCTCATGCTTATTTTTTGGACAAGGGAAAACCAAACAAACTTCAGATGCTTGAAACGTGTATGTGGAAAAGTTAGATGTTTCCATTTTGTGATTATATTTTTCTAAATTTGGTTTCCATATCTCTCTTTTTGTTTCTCTTTCTCTACCACTCTGTTTTGTTTTGTTTTGTTTTTTCTCCACTATGCTATTGTGGAAGGCAGTTAGGAAAGAAGACATTAGAGCAGCAAAAATTTGGAGGGACTTAAAATAAAAAAAGAAGAGGAAAGCAAATGAACAAAAAATGGGCTCAAGTTTCCCAAGATAAAATGCTACTAGGGAGGAGGAAAAGAAATATCTGTATGTTTTTTTTCTTCTCAATGAAAATTACTGGTGACTTCTATTTTGCCTAAGCCATGTCAAGCTGCTGAAGCACAGAGCTACCAAAGGTGATCCTCATCCCCAGAGCAATCTCTCTTACTGGAAAGAAGGAAGAAAATGCTATGGAGAAGACCCCATCAGTGAAAACCCCGACTCTAGATACTGTACACAATCTGCCATTTTCCTTCTAGTTCCTTGGAACTGTTTCACTCTCTACTATAGATTTGCTTGGAAGAACTAAAATAAATAAACATCCATACCCTTACTTTAAAGCCATTGAAAATGAAGAGATATGCAGATTTGAACTAAACATCTGGAAA
Source organism: Pelecanus crispus (assembly GCF_030463565.1). Taxonomy (NCBI): domain Eukaryota; kingdom Metazoa; phylum Chordata; class Aves; order Pelecaniformes; family Pelecanidae; genus Pelecanus; species Pelecanus crispus. Next base: position 83,187,061 of record NC_134645.1, read on the forward strand.
CAAACATAAAATCCAAGGACTGTGCAGTCAGGATGACTCTATTACATCATCATAATCTTGTAGTCGCCGTGCTCTGTAGAGCAGAATGTGATGTGCAAGTGGGAATGTAACATTGTCAGATAGTCAGTAACTGTGCTGTAGGAAGCACTGAAGCTTCATGCTTTCTTTGCAACACAGAAATATGGCAAAGGATAGCAATACAGGACTACCGGTATTAACATATATCAGAGAGATCTGTATTGTATTGTACTAGTAATGAAGGAATAATCATGGTATGAACACTATACCAGTTGCATGTGGCTATAAATAGGCTGAGTGTGAAATTTAGTTTTACTTCTGCATTTTAAAAGCAATACACTTACTAATTTTGGGTACATGCTGTTTTAGCCTCAGTGCTGCATGCCGGGTTTTTGCATGAAATTTCCTCCCCTCCCCTTTATCAAAGAATGGATAGACAAAGAAAGCAGATGAAGCTATTCTACTTGAAATTGAGATCTATGGTATGGAGATGTTAATTTGTGCAGTTAGGATAAATCTGTGTCTCTGTCCTGTAGTATGAAAAAAACCAGTGTGCTTTCCAAATCCCTGTACCTTAACTCAGCTGGCTAGGAATTTAACAGACATTACTTAGCTGTGTGTATATATTTGAGATTGTCACTTAGAAATTAAGACTATTTACTGCAGCTCATGGCATGTGATGTGTCTTAAAGCCCTCATAAATTTTATCTTTCATGAACACTTGTTTTTAAATGACCCTGAAAGCACAATAATCTTTATAGTCAATGTATGTGTAAAAAGTGAAGTTTAAATGTATTCACCTCCAACCACAGTGAAATCAATTTACTGTGCTGTTTGGTGTGAGAAAAAAGATTTTTAAAAAATTCTTTCTTTGTTTGAAGGATTTTACCCAAATTTACCAGCTAACAGTGAAAAAAAGGGGAAAAAATGGTGCAAATGAAAATTAAATAAAATATTTAAGCATTAAAAGCAAATTTCAAATAATATCCTTATTTTTTAGGAATTAATAAAATCTTCTGGTCATGATTTCCCTTCATAAATATTCAGGGCAGCGACTGTCTGCTCTTCACTTTTGACTTCCTTATCTTTTCTGCGCTGTTATCTTGACGAACTAAAGGTATTATGATACTGCTGATCTGGGTAATCTTTCTCACCATAGACTAAGGATATTGTGTATGCCTAACAGGTACAAGCCAGCACTCCTACCAAAGAAGCAGTCTCAGCCACAAACACGGGCTTGTCCTCAGTCCCCTGCTGCTGATGGAGGAGAAGCCACTGAAGGAACCATGCTGGGACTAAAACTCTGGGAGACAATAAGAGAAAAGAAAGCTTCACCCGGATTACTCTCATGGTGTGTGGTGCTCCTTGGGGCTTCACAAGAGCATGTATATGTAGCACAGTGTGGGTGGGTAGGCAGAGTCAGGAAAAGCAGCCAAGGGAGGTGGGGCAGCCCCTGTTCTCATTGGTGTGTGCTAGTGCAGTGTGGCTGCAGGCAGTGTGGGTAAAAGAGAAATTATTTTTTCAGTTACAGCCTTGTAAAGGTTTCTTTCCTTATGCTAGTATTACTGTTAGTGTAATCCCAAATGGATTCAAACACAGTCTGTCAGGTTAGGAAAAAAAGAGAATTCTTAGGGTCAAGCATCACTTTTTAAATTTCCCCGCTTATTTTAAATACTGGACTTGAGCCAACCCTTCCCTAAAAGATGTGGAGAACAGAGCTAACACATCCTTCTCCTTTGCCCTAGGAGAATTACTAACTTATCTACAAAAGCTTCCTGCTCTCTTTTGTAGTTCCATTATTCACTGGTCGTGCCCAGTGACTTTCTGTCTCACTGCCTTTCATAGGCTCTTCAGTAAGGCCCATGGAATATTTATGGAAAGGTTTTCACCAGAACCTGACACATAATGCAGCTCTTTGGTAGCAAATATTTAGACCTATTTTACCATCTTGACATGACCCTAGCATTCTCCTGTACTTTTATCTGCCGAAATTACAGGATGAAGGCGACCATCATGAGGGAACTTCAGTCTATTCTGGAAGTAACAATTAGGTCAGAATAAGGAAGGCAGGGGAGGAAGGGATTACAAACAATATTTGTTGCTTAGGACTGGAATTAGACAAAATGAAGTACCATTTACTGAACATTTAATAGTCAAATACTCATTTGATAAGCACATAATGAGAATCAAATTATTGTATGTGGGAATTCTTTGTAGTATTTTAATAAATGTCATAGATCTGACTAATAACCTGTGTGATATTAACCTATCAGAAAATACACAGTTAAATCAAAAGAGGTTTAAAAGAAAAGAGAGGAGCAGTTAAAGATAGAATCACTTGGAAAGTATCTAAAAAACATTGGAGGAGGTATTGTAGAAGTACTTTCTTTTGACAGCTCTACAGCTGGTCTTTTATTGTATAGTCTTTCCATGTCAAATATGCAGAACTAATAATAATATTAAATTAGGTAATATTAAATTAAGCATGCTGGACTAATTAATAGGACTTAATTACAGAAGATAAGACTGAAATACAAATGGAATATTTTACACAAAGATGTAGGGTAACTACTGTAAACAGGTCAACCTGGTACTCCGCCTGGCTGGGATGAGAGAACCTCACATATATTCCCAGGAAAGATTATTGTATTCTTAAAGGAAATGTACATTTTAACACGTGGTTTTTCTGACACTTTGTGGTGTGTGTTATATGCTCTGGGTGAATAGATAACATTGTGTTCTGGAGAACCCGTTTTCTGAGTCATTAATCAGCCAGAGTCTTCTGCTCCTAGAGAGTCTCGGCTCCGCTGGTTGTCTTGTCATCCACAGAGGTGGAAAACAGATAGAGTTCCAGTTAGGGAGTCGGAGCAGCTGAGGGTCCCACCCTTGAGATAGGTGAAGAATCCTCAACCTATCACTTGAAAAGAGGAAAAAATGAGTACAAACAGGAATCTCACCTGGTAGTGTGGAAAAGAAAAGTACGCCGGCATGCGGTACAAGTCATGTTTTATGTATTTTAAGGGAGAAGAGCTTTGACAATTTGAGAAACTGCGCTAATAAATATGCATACTAATATGTCAGGTACACCAGCTCAAGAACATGAGAGAATTGTCAAAAATGTGCAGAAGCACTCTATATATTGGAAGAAACTTGCTTCTCCAGAATGTAGGCCACCTCTTTATACATGGGTTGTTGCAGTTGATGGCTTAAATGATGGCATTTAAGCCTACAGTCAGTATGCAGTGAAAGGAAGCAGAAAGTTATATATTTCTATTATCTTGCATGTTGTTTTACATATAGGCTGTTCACTGCCCTCCCTCCACCCTGGACATACTCAAATGGCATCAAGTGTTTTGGCTGGGAATGCACTGACTGGTGTCTAGCACACACTATCCAGTAAGAGCTATTTTTGTTATCTGCTAAAACTACAGCCTGGAAATATGTGCTGTTGAGATATTTTGCTGTTTGAAAATGCTCCAGGAACTAGTTCCATGGCTGTAAATCAAGAATTATAATGTCATCATAATACTGAAATACTTTCTTTCTGTCCCAAATGTGAAAATCTGATGTTCAGCTGACATGAATAGGATATAAGGCAGAGGGAGACATGAACTGCTTGATAGCTTTCCCACTGTATGATGCTAATATTTCACCACTGAGCTTTGGTTTTTGAATTTTTGTTTCACTCATGTTTACATGAAAATTCTCACCTGTCCACAGTACTTAAAGTTGCTGTTTTCCTAGTGAGGACAGAAAAAGGATGTGAATTTCTGATTCTCTTTTAGTTTAAACCTACTTAAACAGTGAACCACTTGAAAAAAAAAATTTGGCTTTTTATTTTTTTGCCTATGGAATGCTTGTTTGCTAAATCTGTTTGTAAGAAACTTCGTCTTTCATTTTTAGCTAGTTTGCTTAACTCTGAAAGTAGCCAGAGAAGTAAGGAGAGTCATTACTCTCAGCTTTCACATGCCCAGATATTTGGAATTTCAGTGGCAAGCTCCTGACCTAAGACTTGAAGGACATGTATTCCCTTTTGTGCCCCATCATATAATTCCCATCTGGATTTATGACCAGATTCCCAAAAAGATTCTCTAATGCAAGTCAGAAATGTAAATTGTCAGAATGTGAAAAGAACTTGGCTACTGCAAGATCAAATGGTACCATTAACTTTCAGATGTACGGCATTCAGCTGAAGTCCAAAGCCCAGGGATGAATACTGTAGCCCAGAGATGAACATTGTCTCCTAAACAGTGCTTTGAATAAGGAGCACACCGTAGAATACACCACCATGATGTGCACGTGCAAGAGCCTTTGCATCTTTTTGCATGCTGGGTGTGAGTTTCTAGAGATGTATATTGAAGTGCCTCCCACTCCAGGACAGAGGTGTCTTATTGAGCCCTGCCAGGAAGCTGTGCCTTGCCATTCAGCATTAACAGTGTGGTTGTGATGTGTCCTCACTTCAGCCATCTTGCAGAGCAATGCCTTAACTGCCAGACTGCAAAGAGGCCTTTCTGGGGTCATGTTTTTAATTGAATTTGTTCCTTTTTATAAAAGCACTGAAGTTGCTTTGGGCCAGATGGTGACAGAGTAGAAGGGTAAGGAAGTACTGATGGCTCAGTTTCAGAAGATCGCTTATTTTAGGTTTGCTCCAGGATAGTTTACATATTTAAAGAAGCATCTCCAGAGAGATGGGAACCCTAGGCTCTCCTTCCTAACTGAATGCTTCCACCTGTCCTGATCTGCTGAGCAGTTACACATCCTTTGCTTTGCAGATGATTTGGCAGGGATGTGTGAACTCCCTCTGGAAATGTAGGTGTGCAGTTTCTACAGGTGTTTGAAAGCTGGCATCCTGAATCTAAAGGGAGCATTCATTAGCTTCCTTTCCCACTACACACACACACACACACATTCACACTCCCTGTCAAAGTAGTTCTTATATCCTCAGACCACCTCATGAAGGAGGTAGGCATTTAAGATAAAATATAGCATAACCATGAATTAGAAATAATAATAATAAGTGTCTGTCTTCTAGGATTGATTTTTTTGTTTTCTTATAAACTGAAATTCATTCTTTGGGCTGAGATAAATTGCTTCAACCTGGATACCTGCTTCTTTCAATATACAGGACAAACAATACCATACCTTGTTTTTCTGGGCCTCTTGTTTGAGTCTAAATAAGAGACAGTGCTAATCATTAAACATGTTTTTTTTCAATCTGCACAGAATGAATTGCAAGACTGAGGCCCTAGTACCCCTCTGCCTCCACCCTGTAACATGGTTCCAGAGTAATCCAGCTGTTGAATATTTATCAGAAGAATCAGTCAAAGAAAAAGAAAAAATATTAGTGAAGGGAGAAATGAGGGGGGAAGTTGAGCTAGAACATAGATTAAAATGTTTCTAATCATGTCAGTAGGCTTTATTACTTCTGAAAGTAGGGAGACCTGCCACTGGCAGGGTAAATGATTCTATTTACCAAACCTTACAAACATCAAATTCTCAGTGAAGTTAATGAACATATTCGATTCAAAAGGAAAACATGAGAGAAACAGGGAAAGATTTTAATCTAGTATTTACACAAAGATACCTTTCTGTTCCCTTCATGTTCAGTCCATCACTCATGCACACTGAGTACTAGATTTGCCCTTCAGCTTCAGGGTGACTCTTCTTAGATGTGAACAAGGTGTCAGCCCATGTCAAATGTAGCTATTTCCCTGTTTTTCTTCATGTGAAATGTGTTGTGCTTTAATTTGGACGTGATCTCTGGCTACACACCTTTACCAGAAAGGTACAGGTTCTTTTTATTATTTACAAGATATTTTATCAGTTATATGAATACTTAAGTGCCTCTACATTTTCCTACCCTGAGGACTTTGGAGTAAGAGTTGGAGCACAGTTTCGTTGGAACCCATAGTACAATTGCTCAAAGCCTAATGCTCACTGTCACAGACAATAGCTCCCATGGGGGTCGGGGGCAAAAATCCCTTATAAACAACAGCCTTGTGCTCACAGTAAAAATGAATTTCAGGTCTCAGAAGAAACACAATTCAAGAAAGGCAAAGGATGTGAATTTCAATATCGGCAAATGAATTTGTATTGAGAAGTGTACTCCACATCCCACTCAAAAAATCCATTAGGAATAGGAAAATATCTATGTACAAAAAGAAAAAAAAAGGTAGAAGAGATAAGGAAGAGAAAGAGATGTGCAGCCAGGAGACACATAAGAAAAACAAACTGTATTATTCTGTATTGTTATGGAGTACAGAATAAAAAAAATATATACTCAATGAGTTCAGAATAGCAAAGTAATGCCTGCTACTCTGCTACAGTATAAAACTATAAAACTTTTAAGTAAGAATAATCCTTTTACACCAGTTTTATGTTAAGAGGATGAGACTGCTACTTCAGATTTACTGTTGATCTGTGACTTTCATATTTAATCTACGGAACTTAAAAGATGTTTATACCTGCCTATTGGTGTGCTTCCATCTCCTATAATTCCTGATTTATAGACCCTTGCAAAACAAAGGTGGGATGAATTATTGAATGCTTTATTATGATATAATGTAATAACTTTGCTATGCAGTAAATATTTAATAGAGGATGTCCTTTATAGTTCACTTGTGAAATCAAGAAATCTGTTTTTGAGCTTGGGTTTTATGTAATACAGAATATATAAGGGTCTTTCCTTTAGTTTCTTTTACTTGCAGAAGTATGAAGAAGAATCATATTTTTCAGATGCTGTAGGACAATCAGGATCCTTTTAGTCCTATACACTTTACTGAAGGCTGTGAAGCTCCAGAAAGCAGCAGAAAATTCTAGTAGAGACCCTCTCCACCTTTACTTTGCTGAAGGTGTAAAAGGGCAATGAAAATTTATATTCTATGTTTTGACTGACTTATCTTTTGAGTTCCCTATAGACTCAAGATAAGTTGATAAAGAGCTTTCTCTGTTCCAGTCAACAGCTTGGGAAAATGGGGGAGAGGAGGGAGAGGGTTAAAATGATACCAGGAAATGTTGTTTAGAGTTACTCTTTTTTTTAAAATCTGTGGGTATCTGCCTGTGAAAACTTTTGCGGTCAGGTGCAGCCAGATAAAAATCAGCCACAAGGGAATTTATCATTTATTTTAGCTTGGCTGAATGATGATTTCTTAGTATCACAGTTACTTTTTTTATAATGCATCTCTTCACTGTGAGAAGCAGATATTCTCCCTCTGGTATAAAACTGATAGGCAATAAATCTATTTAATATCTTGCAGTTCTGTGGGACTCTAGCTGAGAATTTCACCAATACAAATGATGCTCCAGATCACATTCTATGTTTGCTCATACTTTCTGGAACATCAAATTTCAGTGGCAACCATCTTTTATTATACACACCATTGGATGAAAGCAGAAACGGAAAATATGATTCAGTGCAAATACAGTGGATCTTTTGCACAGCATTATCTCCCTACTTATCCAATATTTTAACTTTCTCCTCTCACTGTGAACAATGGTTACTATCTGCTAGGATATTTCTTTCTAGCATTATTTTAATTTCAGCTTTGTGGTGTCTGCATTTGCAAATATGCATTACACACACATGCTGGCACTTCCCCCCCGCCCCCCCCCGCAAAACACTTTTTTCCTCTGATGTAAAACTGTTTTTTGATCTGTTTTTGCAAGTGGCCTAGAGATCTTTAATACTATACATCTATAAATTAAAGGCTTGTTTTTTAAAAAGCAGCTTGAAAGTACAGGGCTGGAGCCCTCTCCCGTAAGAAAAAGAGAAAAAGTCAGTGTTTTAAATCATTCTAGGAGGTTAGGAAAAAATTCAAATTCACAGAATTTATTTTACTGTAGTTTTCTTCCATTTAGAATTAACACTAGGGAAGCAAGGATCTATCCTGCACTGTAAGTGTCTGATATGAACAAAACTGAAGAAAACACTCGTACCCTGTTATCCTTAATGCAACAATGCAAAATCAGGTTAGCAAGAGATTGTGCAGTGGTAGACTAGCATTTTGGAGATCTGGATTCTTTTTTTTCCTCAACCATTTATGTAAATTGTGAGTTTGGGTAAGCCACTTCTTAGCTTAGGTTTCTGCTTGTATTGGGTTTACATGGCAAGGTTTTGGTAGCAGTGTGTGTGGGGGGGGTGGTGAGGGCTGCAGGGGTGGCTTCTGTCAGAAGACAGCATGTCAGTCAGAGCCTGTTCCAGCTGGCTCCAAAACGGACCCGCTGCTTGCCAAAACTGAGCCCATAAGCGTTGCTGGTGGCATCTCTGTGATAACATTTAAGAAGGGATAAAAAGCACAGTAAAAGCAGGCTCCTGGCAGGAAGTGTGGCCTGCAGACAGGAGCCCATGCAGGAGCAGGTTTTCTGGCAGGACCTGTGACCCCATTGGGGACCCACACTGGAGCAGTTCATTCCTGAAGGACTGCACCCTGTGGAAAGGACTCATGTTGGAGAAGTTCGTGAAGGACTGTCTCCTGTGGGTGGGACCCCACATGAGGAGGAAGGAGTGTCAGAGTGGTGTGGACTGACCACAACACCTGTTCCTCATTGCACCTGCACTGCTTCGGTGTTTTTAGTTTTGTTCTTTTTTCTCACTATCCTACTCTGTTATTAACTGGCAATAAATTAAATTACTTGCCCTAAGTCAACGTTATTTTGCCCACGATGCTAATTAGCAAGTGTTTTCCCTGTCCTTATCTCGGCCCACAAGCTTTTCTTTGTATTTTCTCCCCCTGTCCTGTTGAGGAAGGGGAGTGATAGAGCGGCTTGGTGGGCACTTGGCAGCTGGCCAAGGTTAACGCACCACACAGCTTTAGTAATTTTTCAATAAAAACTCCAAGTGCTTTTGTGTCCATTCAGTCAAGTAGCCAAGTAGTATGGCATCTCTTTTATGCCTTAGTCTGATCAGAAATGTCCATATAAACTATCTGCCGTTTAATTTCTCTGGAAGACCTAATCAGGGAAATACAGCTGGGGAAGCCTTAAAGTCACCTACAAGAAGGACTCCTTCACAATACAATCAGACAGTTGTATTCAAAGCATCACCCAGGGGAGGTAGTGTTGCTGTTGTTTCCTTTTGCATGACTGCTCAGTTGTGACACTGATTGCTCATGGGTGTGAGAACTGAGATTGCTGCATATCTCAGGGTTTCAAATCTCTCCAACTTTGGGAGAAGCTGGAGAGAGCAGCATCTTCAACAGGAGGTGAGGAGCGCATAACGGTGGAAGCAGGGCCACTGTGTGGTAATCTCAATTGGGAGACTTTACTCTACTTGCTTATTGTAGGAGTGACTCCTGATTTGTTTTGATGTGGATGAGTTAGGAAACAAGTTGTGGGCAAGTGTTTCTGTCTCTGAGTCCTGATATTGTGGGTGTGCATCTCTGAACACAGGAAGAAGATGAGGCCTCAGTGGTGAGGGGCTTGGACTACGCACACAGTCCCATGGGACCTAAAGTGGAAAGTATGAAATACAGGGAAAAGTCAAGAAGGATGATTTTAAGATTGGTTCTGGTCAGTGGGGATTTCCATGTGTTCAGAACTTTAGAATAATTGAGGTTGAAAGTAATTTGTGGACTAGTACTGTCCTGGTTTCAGCTGGGATAGAGTTAATTTTCTTCCTAGTAGCTGGCATAGTGCTGTGGTTTGGATTTAATAGGAGAAGAATGTTGATAACACACCGATGTTTTAGTTGTTGCTGAGTACTGCTTATGCTAGGCAAGGACTTTTCAGCTTCCCATGCTCTGCCAGGCGCACAAGAAACTGGGAGGGGGCACAGCCAGAACAGTTGATCCAAACTGACCAAAGGGCTATTCCATACCACATGACATCATGCTCAGTATATAAACTGGGGGGAGGGTTGGCCGGGGAGCAGCGATCACTGCTTGGGAACTGTCTGGGTATCGGTCGGCGGGTGGTGAGCAATTGCATTGTGCATCACTTGCTTTGTATATTATTATTACTATTATTATTATATTGTTATTATTATTATTATTTTACTTTATTTTATTTCAATTATTAAACTGTTCTTATCTCACCCCAGGAGTGTTTCTCACTCTTACTCCTCCGATTCTCTCCTCCATCCCATCGGGGTAGGGGGAGTGAGCGAGCGGCTGCGTGGTGCTTAGTTGCTAGCTGGGGCTAAACCACGACACGTACAAACCCCATTCAAATCAGAAGTAATTTCAATGTTGGGACAGGTTGCCCAGAGACTTGTCCAGCTGATTTTTCTGTGTCTCCAAGAATGGAGATTTCACAGCCTCTCTGGGACTTACTTGTTTCAATAAGTACATAGCCTTTCCCACATGGAAATATCTCCAGATGAATTTTCCATATTCTTCAATTTTCTCTCTCAGAATTATAGCTAAAGAAATGAACATCGTAATATATTGCTGGAAACATCGGAAGTGGTTTACTTGATGTTTATTTATGTAATTTTTTCTGAGACATCTACTGAATTTTCTTATGTTAATTTTATTATTGCAATGCTCAGTTTTGCACTGAGCATTCACTTGTGGCTGAAAAAGCTCGTGTTTGTGAATTATTTTAAAAACTAAAAGGAGAGAATAATTTTATATTGGAAGTCAAAATTTGGTAAGCTATAGTATTTTGAAGATTTTAACTCCCAAACCGTCATGCACTTCCTTTCTGCTTTTTACATTGCAGAAGAGCAATAACTCTTTTTATATTAAAATAAACTGTCTTCATGTTCTTGTAGGTACACTGGTCTTAAAGACATTAAAACTTTGGCAAGCCAGTGCAGCAGCTTTCAATGGCTGGCCTCTCTATGGTCAGTTTCAGTGATTATTTAAATAGCCGTTATGTATGCATGGCAGAAGGTTTTGTTATGTAAAGGAAAATAAAAATTCTTAGTTCATATTCAAGTTCAGACTATCTGCTGTTTTGTCTCTTTTTCCTGAAAGTCTCCTTAAAAATTATGGGCTTGCTATGATTTTTGATACTTTTTTAAAGAAAAAAACACTATGACTGATTGGCCAGATCATATCAGCTCTATCAAAGAAGTTGTAATCTCAGGTCAAGAACAACACTTGAGGAAAACAAAATGAAAGACCAAGATTTAGGAACAATTCCGCTTCCCCTACATACGGCAGTTTCAGCTGTTTCTTTACTTGTTTTTTTGTTTGGTTGTTTGGTTTGGGTTTTTTGGTTTGTTTTTTTGTGGTTTTTTTTTGGTTTGTTTTGGTTTTTTTTAAATTCATCTAAAGGCTGCAGGGAACAATTATGATCATCCTGGCTGAACTCCTGCATAACCCAGACTACACAATTTCACCCAGGGACTCTTGCACATAACGTAACAGCTTGTGATTGAATTACTAGAGCATGCTGAATTGCTGAAAGTCCTTACATGGAAATAAGTTATTAGTTCCTTAGAAGTTCTTTCTCTGTTGCTCTACCAGTGTTAGATCTGTGGTATCATAATGGTCTTTAGCAGCAGTTTGCTGTGATCTTGTCATAAGATTATCACAATTCTAGGTGAGCTGTGAGAAAGCAAATTGATGTTGATTTAAGCCCCAGCCAGTCATAGCTGAGCCTGAGATTTTAAAAACTTCCAAAACCACTTCTTGGATGCTATTAATTTCAAACAAAAATAGTTTATGTGGTCAAATAAAGCTCCAGTATCTTCTTTTGGAGGGGTAGGGGTGAAGAAGGCTCATCTGTGAGAATGCTCTGTTATGTAGGGTGCTCAAAGGGCACTGCAGAACACTCTCCTTTTTTCAGACAAGAGGTATGCCTCAGGTGAGCGCCTTACAGATTATTGTCTGCAGAGAGTGCAGACTGTCTCTACAGAGCACCCCATTAGGTGTTCTCACAGGGTGAAGAGTAAGAGGAATATTTTGCACAGATGTATATGTTTACATAATCTTTTTAATTTTTTTTTTTTCTCCTTAAGAAAAGCCCATTTGCTGTAATTGCTTTTGGAGTAAACTACTGCCTAAAGGGAAAAATAAATATAAAGCTATTATGATTCATTGGTACTGGCAATTTTTGCTCAACTCTTTCCACTACAAAAGTGTAACAGTAACAGGGCCATTTTATAACTGATTTGCAGGAATCATCTCTGTCCAGTTATCAGAGAGCATCTGTGTCAAAACCCTGGCTTATATAACTTAAAATAAGGACTGGGCTAACACAGTGCCATTGTAATCCATGAAAAGATTCATATTGACTTTTTGGCAAGCAGTGTATCAGAATGGAAATTTGTCAGTGATTAAAACTAAAATAGCCAAATAGGCATATCAGCTCAGTTTGAGACTGGGCTGTATGTGTCAAATCCTGTGAAGTGCTGAAATCTGGTAATGTACTGTATTTCTGAAAATGAAAAGACTAGGACTTCAGGAAAACTACATGGAAGAGAGCAATAGCATTTCTGCACAACATTGTCATTGACATACTCTTTGCATGGGTGAGACTCTTTTGACTTTTCTTTGATTATTTAAGCAGTGCTTGTTTCTGCTGTCAAAATTAAACAGATATCCAAGTGCTTTGCTGCATTTAAGTTGAACTGTTTAGTGGAGGCAGTTAATTAATTCTTTCCCAGTGGTTTCATTAAGCCTTTATAGTTATTCTGTGAATTATTTTGTTTAAGTGGGTTTGTTAGTAGGCTATTCTCTTATCTACAAAACCAAGATAAAATAGGAATGTGTTCTAAAAGACTGTAGGAAGCTGTACGCATGTATTTGAATGCATACTGAGGGTGCACTTTCATACATGTAAACCAATATATGGGCGGGATGTGACAAATAAGCAACTATGTATGCATGCTAGTTGTTGAAAAACATTGATTAAATCTCTCAGGAATGTCATTTAATATTTAGGATTAAATGTTTAGGATTTAAAGTGGTACTCATTTCACCAGACTCAAGTCACTGACAGCTAAGTGAATCATCCAGACATCTTCCAGTGCCAGTGAAGAGAGAGAGATATATACTGGTCTAACAAAGAAAGGGAACTAGAATAGACCATTACCATTTAGGTGGCCAAAATTAGGTAAGACAGACTTTATCATTTCAGTGTAGGTAGTCATTAAAATAATACCCATTTGTGTCTAATGCACTCCACGCTAGCTATGAAGTGAAATGGGGATAGCATTTCAGAATCTTTCCATTGTTCGTCATTTCAAATATCAGTCTGTAAAGTGGATAAGATGTTAGATGGGATAAGATGCATATTTTACTGACATATGGGACATGCAATTGTGGCTTTGAATAAGACTTTCTTACAGTTCTGATATCTACTTCACTGTCTAACTCATGTCACCTAGCATTCTTAACAGTTTTTTTGACATCAACTCCCAGCTTCTCAGAAGTTTAGAAATTATATTTCAATTTAATGCAGTACAACTGCGGTAACATGGGTGTATACTGAGTAGAAGGTATAAAAATACTGAATCTGGTTTTAATTGGAACTGAGCTAATTATTCTGGATTGGGGCCTGCTCATTTTGAAAGTACTGTTAATGGCCTTAAAAAGCATTCTATGGAGAATAAATGTTATGAGGTCTTTTTTCTCCCAGAGTTTTACTTTGTAGTTTGAGATCTGAATCTGCTCACTTTGACAATAAAATCCTTAGAAAACCATAAGCTTGCAATAAACAAGGTCCAGCATGTAGGAATATGTTAAGAAAGAGTAATTGCATTTCTACTTGTCCTGTTTTTGGCTGGGATAGAGTTAATTTTCTTCCTAGTAGCAGGCATAGTGCTGTGGTTTGGATTTAGGATGAGAAGAATGCTGATAACATGTTTTAGTTGTTGCTAACTACTGCTTATGCTAGTCAAGGACTTTTCAGCTTCCCATGCTCTGCCAGGTACACAAGAAACTGGGAGGGGACACAGCCAGAATAGTTGATCCAAACTGACCAAAGGGCTATTCCATACCATATGATGTCATGCTCAGTATATATACTGGGGGGGGGGGTTGGCCGGGGAGCAGCGATCGCTGCTCGGGAACTGTCTGGGTATCGGTTGGCAGATGGTGAGCAATTGCATTGTGCATCACTTGCTTTGTATATTATTATTATCATTATTATTATTTTGCTATTATTACTACTACTATTTTACTTTATTTCAATTATTAAACTGTTCTTATCTCAACCCGGAGTGTTTCTCACTCTTACTCTTCTGATTCTCTCCCCCATCCCATCGGGGTAGGGGACGTGAGTGAGCAGCTGCGTGGTGCTGAGTTGCTGGCTGGGGATAAAGCACGACACTACTATTGCTTCATTTTAATTTTTTCACCTGACATGTCATTCTAAAGCAGATTTTATAGAGAATGAGGTGAATTGATGTAATTAGCTTGGTTTCCTGCCACCTTTTCCATAGGTCAAGCCAATTAAAAGACAACTGAGGGAGACAATACTCCAAACTGTAGCATATGGCTCCATGGCATAAAACACACAGTAGATGGAAAACAAATTGGCTGGGATTTTAGCTTTGAAATTTAATTTAATATAAACCATGTTTGACTCTGAATCACCTTGAAATGTCTTTCTTTCTCTTGGCTTCTTATTTTCATCAAGAATCAGAGCACTATTCTGTTCTTGAGTCACATAGCAGCATCTTGTTTGCCTTTGAATGAGTTCTCTGCTGCAGCTATTTCACTGCTCAACATTTTTCTTTGGTTGTAAGTAGAGTCAGTTGAAAGTCAGAACTTCTGATTTGTGATGTATTTGGAAATTCTAAAATTAGTTTTACTGCAGAGAGCACTCCTCTCTCTCACCCCACTAACGAAGCAAATAAAATGTGTAGTTTTCAAATTTTCTTGCTGTGTGGAAAATAGCAGGGTTAGCAATAAATGAAACTATTTATTTATTTTGCTTCAAGTCAAGTTTTACAGCACCATTCTCTATCCATCCTGAGTCTGAACGCTAAAGACAGGGAATCTGATTTACCTAGGAACAGTCCTGGGGCAGTCTGACAAAAATGGGGTTGCCAGGAAGTTTCTATCAATGCCTTATCACAAGGTGTGTGCACAGGACATTTCTCAGTGCTGACGCTGTGTCCTCCATATCTGTAAGCTGCTAACAGGTTCCTTGGAATGACTTTAGCATGTACCAACCAGCACTTCACAGACTGGGGGGGACTCAAAAGTTAGAATGACCTAGGAGAGATTCTCCTGACACAATTTGGATGTGGTCACCTTCTTCTGGACACAGAGAGCTTGCCAGCTAGAGCAAGGCTGTTGGACAGAGTATTTGGAGAAACAGTCTATTTTTTTTTTTTGCATTTGATTTAGATTAGTGCTTTTCAGGTAAGATCTGTTTTTCTATGGGTATAACTTAGTACAGTCCTCATCTCATCTGAGGCCTTGAGTTTTTCTATTGGATTACAAAAGGGTAGCACTGAAAACTGAGCTCTAAATCCTGGTACAGGGTATATGGTTGCTTAGGAGAGTTAAAGTTCTCTCCTTAATGTTCAGGGATTATTTCAAATACAGTATTTTTTGATTTCTTGTGATTTTTTTTTTGCAGTGTAATTCTGACAAGGTAACATTTTTTTTCTTGTAACTAGTTCAAATCCAGAAGTATCTTAACCACAGTTATATAGCTGCTGAGTCTGACTTCCTGTTGTTCCATTAAGCACCAGCATAACTCATCGTTCCATAGACAATGGAAATATGGGGGCAATGGAAATGCAGTTGTATGCAATCAGAGTAATGTGGCTGCTTTGTACATACAGTCACCTCACACTTTTGGAGGACACGCAAATCAAAATCCAGAATAAAACTGTTTTTCTTGGATTCAAGTAATGAATAAATTAATGTCTGTATATGCTATTCACTATGATCCTTGAATGTACATTGGGATACTCTCTGATGAGCATGAGAGAGCAAAGCATGTCTGCTTAATTTTTAATCTCATCTATGGATTAGTCCTTGTAAAATAATAATTATTATCAAATCAGATTCTCTGAAAGAATGAACTTGTCAAACTCACATACTTTATCTGCTGTGGCAATTGATGTCAGTATGATAATGGCATGCCAGCAGTGCTTAAGCTAAGACATTGTCAGTTGCCCCATGATAAACTCTAGCATTTGAGGGATTTTTTTCATCCCGGTTCATCAAATCACACTGGTCTGACATTCAGTGCACAGTCCTCAGGGTTTCAAATGTTCTTTTACTCTTGATTTATGCTAACAATAGAATACTTGAAAGAATGAAGTATCATCGCAGTGGCTAAGCGACTCTGATTAAATAGATTCCAGAAATTGGCTGTAGACAGCTGCATTGATGTAGGCAGTTGGGATGAGTAAAGTTGGAAGTAAAAGAAAGCTTGAACTTCATACTGGTGCAGGAGAGCAGGGAAAAGAGGGGAGCAGCTTATTTCCCAAATTTCTTTGCTCTGGAGGCAAGGTGGATCTTCAACATGTTCCTGGTATTTGGAGACCAGGCTCAGAGACTCATCTTTCTTGACTTTAGAGGTCTTCCATGTGTATGGCTACATGTGGGCTTATCACTGTAGGCTCAGGCAGGGGCATTTCTAGGGCTTGATTCTTCTGTGCTTTCTTTAAAAATAAGGTAAATCACACTTTCTAGTACTTGATGTGTTTTCACTGACAACACAGACCGTCGATGGCAAATAAAAATGTGTATGTCCATGTTGCACATGCCTATGAATGAACAGCTCAATCCCACTCCCCATTCTGGAGAACTGACCAGGGAGTGAGCAGAAAAAGAAAAATATTAATGTGGGCAGGGAAAGCAGAGAGCTTTGCTGCAGGTGAAACAAGCAGCAATTCATAGAAATGGATCTGGAAGTCGCCTTTATTGGTACAACCACATCATAGATTATATTCCAGATCACATGGACTGGTCACAATCAAGTGCTTAGCAAGGGAGATGTCTTTTTTCTGAGTATATTTTTCCATCTTATCTTAAATGTGCTAATTATTTCTATTCTCTCTCAGTCCATTTATTTAGCTTACAACAGTATTGCTTCCCTGTACATAAAGCATTCTGGGAACATTGTTCTCAGAAATATCCCATCAGATTTATCATGCTAGTGTTTTACATATCCTGGTACCTAAAGAACCCTCTTTAAATCCTTCTAGATATTCTTAAGTGGGAAAAAATACATATATAACACAAATGACTATAAGCAACTTTTTTTTCTTTAAAAGAAAAGCTCTTCCCTTACTCTCTATGTTAAGCTGGAATTAATACCTTCTGCTGCCTTGTCTTGCCTTATAACAGTCAGGAAACAATTTATTTATTGCCACATGATGCAACTGAATTAGAATACAGAGGGTCTGTGAAGTAAATGTTTTCCAAGCAAAATGTCTATTCTCCCAAAAATCAGGGGAGAGAAGGTATGGTGTATTATCATCACCTTTCCAAACTCCCCTCCTCTCCCTCCCTACTCCAGATTATTTCAAGGTTAATTTGAAATTATACAAAACTCCAGTTGTCTGGAAAGGGATGTTACTTTTTCGTTTAAAAAAAACAGAGCTGTATTATTAAAAAAAAAAAAAAAAAAAATTCCCCTTCATCACTTAGAACTACCACAAATGCTTGCACAGCATACACTAGAGGGCAATAGTGAGCTATAAATGTTTTCCAGCTTACCTTTACATTACAGTGCCTCTCCAGCACGTTAGGTTCCTCTTCTCCCCTAACTGTAGGCCGTTCTCAACAGTATAAAATCTTTTGTACAATAGGACCAAATGCAATGATGTGTTTTTTCCACTGTTCTCAGGATTCAGTGTATTTCTAACATATAGATGAAATTGGTGACTTTGATTACTCCAAAAGGTTACTCACTGAACTAACCCAACATTCAGGCTTTCCTACAGTGTTAATACACCTTTCTCTCATTCTGCACTCAGTCTGCTCTTTTGAGTAATGGCTCTTGCCAGCACTGGTAATAGCAAACAAGAGTAAGCAAGTATGTGCGTTTACATTTTTTTTTTTTTTAATTCTTTTTAAAGCCAATTTAAACACTCTTCTTCAGACACAAATGGCTCTCTCTCTCTATATATATACACCTTGTTTCTGGATGTATGAATGCAATACAAATGACAGAAAAGGTGAAAAGAGGTGAGTAAGAAAAATATTTCAGGAAAATATAACAGAGCAGCATTTACGTTTCTTGCTTAAAATTGCAACAGTTTTCTAGATAAAGCATATTTGCCTTGGAATTTGTAAGAAAACTAAGCAGCACTTCCTGTGTTCTTAATTGCTCTGTGGCTTGAATTGAATGGCTTTTCCAACACTAAGAGGTTCACCTATCCCAGCTTTCTAAAAGTTTTGTACTACTATCAGGGGACTGCAAGTAGAAACAACCCCTTTATTCCTTAGACCTCTGCCTCTTGTCATATGGATTTTTTTTCTGCTTAAGGTGGCTGCTGGAATTAAGCTTTTCTGACAGACTCAGGATGGAGGAACAATTTTTTTCTCATCAGCTGCCAGTTCTTTTTGCATGAGTGTAGAGATTTAGGGAACAAATCATTATGACCTTATATATGCATAGTACATTATTAAGTGCCAATGAGAAGTGATCTCCCTGAGAGGGAAATATACAGGTAATATTTAAGAAGTGCTTGAGATGTACTTTTACCCTAAGCTTTCCTTTGGCACTGGTAAATGTTTTTTTACATAATCAGTGGCATTGCACTTTAAAGGGGTTTTTAAAGTGTTCTCCAAATAGCACTGAGGCACCATCCCCAAACATCAGACCAGCATGTCTGATCTGATGGTAGCTACCTTCCCTATTTTCTGAACTTAGGTCCGTACAAATGCCTTTCTGATTGTCCTTTACTTGGATCTATTCATGGGACCACAGCTGCTAGTGACAAGCCCTCAGGTTGTGAGCCTGTGACAAGATGAGGGCCCAAGATGGCATCGTCTCTTTTGCCTTTCTTTTTTGTGGTGGAGGACAGGAGCTTTTGACTTGTTGCATAATTGACTTTTATATTTAATGGACTGCCTTATATTACAGCAGTCTGCCCCTTGGGCCCTGCTGAAGTCCTGATTGATTTCTAATAGCTTTTAATGTTAATACTGTAGTCTGCTGCTATTTTTCAGTGCATTTGATTGGTGTTTTTCTGTATTGGTTTCCTAACACATACCCAGATAGCGAAACAGTTTGAGTGTTTCTGATTGGGAAACATTGTGGGGAGGGAAAGAAACACCCAGTGTGGTTTTTCATCGCTTTTAATTGGAAATGCCACCAGAAAGCATTCCCACAAAGCTGCCTAGAACAAGTCAGAAGTCCTGGGGACTAGGGAGTAAGCCCTAGGATATCGCTAGTGGGCTCAGAGGACATAGCAGTTGCGACTATGTCCAGAAAAAGTCTGCTTTTACTGTTGCTACTTTTCACTAATTTATGAAATCTTTGAAAACTGCCTGCGGTCCACATAAACTTCAAATAAAGCTCTACTTCAGAATGAGAGAGTATTCCACTTGCCCCTGAAACGCCTGCCCATCTGCCCATGCGTCAGAGGCCTGGGGACCTCATGGTTAATGACAGTGCACCCACAGGCACCTGGGTGTTCTGCCCCTACCCAGCCACCTCCCACCCTGGAGAAAGTATTAACATCACACATCATGCCTGGGAGCTTAAAAATGGTGTAGGGCTGATGTATTTACCCAGTACAAGGGAAGCTTTCTAGTGCCGAGTGTCCTGGCGAGAAGGCAGGAGCAAACCAAGCCGCTTGGCTCAGACTTGGCCTGAGCGCTGCTGGCTGATGACTCTCTCCCTCCACACCCTGACCCAGGTCCAAAACGATCTGCGGAATTTGGGCTGATAAACTAGCTCTTCATACGGACCAGCGCCTTCCTGGCGCTGGTGGGAGCGAGGAGCAGATGCCCATGAAGCAGCTGGCAAAGCTGCCTAGAGCTGCTCCTGGCCAGGCTGGTGCGAGGCTGCCCCACGCCGGCATTGGTGGCGGATGCTCTGCACTTCAGTGGGGGTCACCCAGCTGCAGCCTCCTGCTCATACTGGTTCCCTCCTGGCTCCTGCCCCAGGCCTGGCCCCTCTGCTGGGGCCAGGTCTGCCTGCTCTCCCTGGGGAGCTCTCAGCTGCCAGCTGGAGACAGGTGTTGAGTGAGGTGGTGTTCAGGCACAGCCTCCTCGGCAGGTCAAGCAGCCTGGAACCTCTCCCCTCAGACTGCTGCAATTACCGGTTGTCTCCACCCTGATTAGAAAATAAAACAGCTTTCCTCAGTCTGGGCTTCATCCCACAGTTCCCACATGCATCTTCCCTTAGCAACTGGTTTTCCTTCTGCTGATGGCACGGTCTCTAGCAAAAGCTGTCTCCTTTCATTACTCCTGAGGAAAAATCTGAAAACCTCAGCAACTTGTGCCTAGCTTGGTGGATAGATTTGCTGCTTTGTGTTTTCAAAACACAGTAAAATAATAATTATCCCTTGCTGCTCTCTTTGTGGTTCTTAAATAATACTGCACTCATTTAGGGGAAAATGGCATCTGTTAAATCCAAACCACATAGTGAGTTGGTGTCAGAGCCAACGTTACAGCTTGGGAGTTCTTGGCTTTTGGCCTTATGCTCAGTCCATCAGGCCATTTAACCTCCTTACGAATCAGAAAATGACTACTTAAGAAATATATCATGAGATGCATCAAGGTCTTCAAGAGGGGAACCAGCAAAATTCTCTGAGAAACAATGCAATCTCTTCTATAGCTGTGAAAATATCCAGTGAGTTACCCATCTACACAGGGCTGAATTCACTATGGAGTTGGTAAGTGATGATATTGCCAGTTAGTATAGTTTCAAGCAAACTGTTCATTAAGTTTTTGGCTGGATTTTCTCTGAATTCCTGTGCCTGTTTTCACATATTCTTATGAAAAGTTGTGCCATAGTTTTATGCAGCCATATGCAAAATACCGCTGCATGACCTTGGACCAGCTGACAGGTGCCATATTTATGACAACACAAGATTTTTAATGGAGATCAGATACTACAGTGAGAGAATCCTCCAAATAACAAAATTTGCCATTCTTCAAAGCAAGCAATAAAATGCATGCTAGCATTTTGTACACAATAATGCAGCCGGTTGGATTGTGTTGCTTACTGAATTGTCCTGGGATTGTGATAACAAACAAAAAAAAACCCTGAAAGCCTCATTTTAGTGCAACCTTATGCATGAGATTTTAAGCCCACTACAGGCAGTAAACATGATTTTGAATCTTCGATGATACACATAGATCAGCCTACTTGTGAAAGCAAGGACTAAAAGGAAAGTCAGATAGATGGAAGAAGCAGATTACTTTACATAGATCATGAGCTATTTTTCACTTCAAGCAGCTGTTTAATTTCACTGGTAGCATGTTCTTCTGATAGAGAAAATAACCCAAACTAATGTATGATAGCAAAAGAACTAAAATGCTTAATACAAGCTGCTTGTAAAGGATTCAAGCAGAAGCAGAAGAGTGTTTCTAAGCTCATAAATTTACTGTCAGCATCACAGTCTTCCTTATGATGACAAATTAGCCTTTAAAAATCACACGATCAAAAGCATATCACTGGAACCTGGGCAAAGGTCAACTACCTCTGAGTGGGAATCCTACCGTGCTCCTGAATGCATGGGATCATTTTCTCAGTGATTGTGCTGTTGCATGGGCTGTTTGAAAGGATTATCCATTGCTGATGGGTGTGTGTGACTGTAGGTGTGTTCATCGTGTGTGATAGAAGACTTGAGTGTTACAAACTGTGCATGGATTAAACTTCAGAAGAATTCAATTTAATGTTTCTATTTCTTGGAGATTGTGTCCTTAATCTTTGTAACAGTGGCCAGCTGCAGTTCTGCAGAGAGAAATATTTTATAGGCACAAGAGAAAAATAAAACAATGCAAACAACTTTTCCCCCTTCTCATCTCTGAAGACAGGTTTGTGTCCTAGGAGGGTTTGAAAGCCAAGCTTTAAGAGCACAGTTGTGCAATATCTTTTGTAGAAACTGTATACGATCTTCCTATGTATCAACGAGCATGAAAGGGATGTTTTGCTTTTTCATCCATGCATCACTTGTCACCACTTAAATATAAATTGCAAACATTTTTGAAGGCAAATGCATGCCCAGAAGGATATCCCATCCTTCAGAGTTCAGGGTGCCTGTTGTAAATTGACCCAAGTCCATTCTTTCAATTGACAGGATTTTTCTTTTTCTGTTTCAGGAAGTGTAGATGGTATTCATCATCACACAGTGTGTTAGTAATTCAGTGAACAAAGGTTTTTATAAAAACCTAAATAATTAAGTCTCCTTATCTGAGTGTCTGTCTGCTTACAACTTGATAGGGTACATGTTCACAAACCAGCTAAAGTGTTTTATGCTGCAACATAGGATACAGATATGGTCTTAAGTATGACTTTGCCAATTACATTTCATTACTGGATGTTGGGAAAAGTTTTTATTATTATTGTCATATATCATATGCAATCACACATATATTTATATATAAATACATATCCATGTGTGTGTCTTTGTGTTTGTATTTTTAAACATCCAGAATTGTTACTAAATGTCAAGACCCAGACTACTGAATCCCTGGTTGCTCTATGGCTCATTATGGTTCATGGACTGATTCCTGGTCTAAGTCCTGCCACACATTAGCATAGTTTTGGGGCTACAAAGAGGTACATGTTTCAGCTAATGACTGTTAAATTATGGTGTAATCTCTCTCCCTCTCTCTCTCTCTCGTGTCTTTTGACTGGGGGGTAAGTGGTATCATCAGGGAAGGCTAGAAGCAATGCAGTGAAACAGATGTAGCCATTTCAGAGGGGTAAAGAGTCTCCAGCTCAATGGACATTTCCCCGATATGTCTGTACCTTCCAAGGTACATTTACTCAAGCACCATAAATGTAGCAAAGTCATCCCTGTTGATATGCCAAGGTTAGGGGTACACTAATAACATCTCTCTGCTACCAGTAGAACCTCTGTGTTGTTCCTCTAAAATTCTTGATTCCTCTCTTGAGTGTCTGCAGTAATGGAGCTGCACAGATGGTGATGTTTGGATACAATATTTCAAATTGCATCTATTTCTTAAGAATACAGTCTTGTTGTCGTTTCCCATGAAATGTCTTGTTTTTGATTTATTGGTTTCAGCAATTATAACTGGTGTCTGGGTGTATGAACACTAAACCAGATTCCTATTCAGTGCACCACAAGAGGGAAGGAGGCTCTTTCAATCCTTGTGTTGCCACACTTTGAGTTAGGACACATAGTAATGATAGCAAATAACCTTAACTTCTCTTTATCAAACCTGTGTCAATGGTTGCCTGAGGAAGACAGAATCACAGAATCATAGAATATCCTGATTTGGAAGGGACCCACAATGACCATTGAGTCCAAATCCTGACTCCACACAGGACAATGTAAAAGTTAAACTACTTATCTAAGAGTGTTGTCCAAATGCTTCTTCAACACTGACAGGCTTGGGTCCATGACCGCTCCCCTGGGGAGCTTGTTCCAGTGCCTGACCCCCCTCTCAGTGAAGAACCTTTTCTAATATCCGATCTGAACTTCCTCTGACACAGCTTTAAACTGTCCCCTCACATCCTATCACCAGACACCAGAGTGAAGAGATCAGCACCTCCCTCTCCACTTTCCCTCATGAGGAAGTTGTAGACAACGATGAGGTCACCCCTCAGTCTCCTCTTCTCTAAGCTGAACAAACCTAGTATCCTCAGCTGCTCCTCATAAGTCATGCACTCTAGTCCTTTCACCATCTTTGTTGCCCTGCTTTGGACACATTCTAATATTTTTATATCCTTCTTATTGTGGAGCCCAAAACTGCACGCAGTACTTGAGGTGAGGCCACACCAGTGCTGAATATAATAGGACAATTGCTTTTTTTGACTGGTTAGCTATACTGTGCTTAATGCACTCCAAGATACGGTTGGCCCCTTTGACTGCCAGGGTCCATTGTTGAGTCATATTGAGCTTATCATCAACCAAAATTCCCAGACCCCTTTCTGCAGGGCTGCACTCCAGCCTCTTGTTGCCGTCTATATGCACATCCAGGATTACACTGTCCCAGGTGCAGAATCTGGCATTTGTCCTTGTTAGTTTTCATATAGTCAGGGACATCTATCAAGATGTCTATGTAAGACCTCTCTACCCTTGAGGGAATTAATGTCTCCTCCTAATTTATTATCATTGGCAAATCTACTTCATAGAATCATAGAATCGTTTAGGTTGGAAAAGACCTTTAAGATCATCCAGTCCAACCATTAACCTACACTACCAAGCCCACACTAAACCAATCAAGGGTAGACTAGACTAAACCATGTCCCAAAGTGCCACATCTACCTGTTTTTTGAACGCTTCCAGGGATGGGGACTCCATCACCTCTCTGGGCAGCCTGTTCCAATGCTTGACTACCCTTTCCATAAAGAAATTTTTCCTAATATCCAACCTAAACCACCCCTGGCGCAGCTTGAGACCATTTCCTCTCGTCCTATCGCTAACTACTTGGGAGAAGAGACCAACACCCACCTCACTATAACCTCCTTTCAGGTAGTTATAGAGAGCGATAAGGTCTCCCCTCAGCCTCCTCTTCTCCAAACTAAACAACCCCAGTTCCCTCAGCCGTTCCTCATAAGACTTGTTCTCCAGACCCTTCACCAGCTTTGTTGCCCGCCTCTGAACACGCTCCAGCACCTCCATGTCTTTCTTGTATTAAGGGGCCCAAAACTGGACACAGTATTCCAGGTGTGGCCTCACCAGTGCCGAGTACAGGGGGACAATCACTTCCCTGCTCCTGCTGGCCACACTATTCCTGATACAAGCCAGGATGCTGGTGGCCTTCTTGGCCACTTGGACACACTGCTGGCTCATGTTCAGCTGGCTGTCAACCAACAACCCCAGGGCCTTTTCGGCCAGGCAGCTTTCCAGCCACTCTTCCCCAAGCCTGTAGTGTTGCATGGGGTTGTTGTGACCAAAGTGCAGGACCCGGCACTTGACCTTGTTGAACCTCATACAGTTGGCCTCGGCCCATCGGTGCAGCCTGTCCAGGTCCCTCTGCAGGGCCATCCTACCCTCCAGCAGATCGACGCTCCCACCCAACTTGGTGTCATCTGCAAACTTACTGAGGGTGCACTCAATCCCCTCGTCCAGATCATTGATAAAGATATTAAACAAGGCTGGCCCCAAAACAGAGCCCTGGGAACACTGCTCGTGACCAGCCACCAACTGGACTTAACTCCATTCACCAGTACTCTCTGGGCTCAGCCAGCCAACCACTTTTTTACCCAGCGAAGAGTACGCCCATCCAAGCCATGAGATGCCAGCTTCCCAAGGAGAATATTATGGGAGACTGTGTCAAAGTTATGGGAGACTGTGTCAAAGTGCGCACTCAACTCTTGTGTCCAGGTTAGTGATAAAAATGTTGAAGAGAACTGGCCCTAAAATTGAGCCCTGGGGAATACCGCTAATGACTGTCCACCAGTCAGATGTCACCCCATTTATGACAACTCTTTGAGCCTGACCCTTCAGCCAATTGTTCACTCATCATATTGTGTACATGTCTAGCTGTATGTTGGACATTTTGTCCAGAGGATACTGTGACAGACAGTATCAAAAGTGATGTTAAAACAAACAAAAAAAACCCCCCACATCCCCTGCCTTCCCTTTGTCCACAGGAAACAAGGTCATGTTGTAAGGAGTTTGCAGTGTACTTCTGTGACATGTCTCCCCTTCAAGGGACCCTATGACTCGATATACTCTGTTTCTGGAGTACTTCAGCACAGTGCATGGTATGGTATACATAGGAATATATACATACACAGGAACCATCCTGCTTCCTGCTGGCCCAACACTTTTTTGTTAAAACACTATAGAGACTGAGACCATTTGTTGTTGAGCTCATGTCTTTTACACTTGTGAATTGCAGGGATTTCAGTGGCTATTGGCTTAAGGAGCAAGAAACAATAGTCAGGCCTGACTAATGACACAAGGCCAGTGTAAGCACACATTGGACCTGTGTCAGAAAAATTAGAATGTTTATGTGAGTGTGAAAATATAACCTCTGAACTCACTGAGAGTCACTTCTCCCTACTTTCAAACCAAGAGGAAGTGTTCTGAAAATGTTCACTTGTCATGTTTGAAATTAGGCTGTAAGTACAGCATACTGGTGTAGTAGCTGAGCCTTAAGGGCATTACCAGATTAATAATATTTTGAAAAGTTCTGAAACTGAGAAAAAATTATCTGTAGAGATATGTAGAACAAACATGTTTACATGATGAACAACGTTATGGGGTGTGATTATTGAAAAGGAGATGGTACACCACCAACATATTCAGAAGAAAAGGTAGGAAGTCATACTAGAAACAGGGCAGGTTTTCAGCAACAGAGGTGTATGTGTGAGTGTTTATTGAGACTGTAAGTTAGAAGAAGAAATGAAGGGCTGCTAGGGAGATACAGAGCTATCAGCAAAAGAAGTTGGACTGCCGTTTGGTGATGTTCTCTACTGTTACTCTGCTGAGACTTTCTGAAGGTCCATGGCACAGGGTCCTGGGAAAATTTTTGTACTGAGCACTTGAAATATAAGTTCTACACCAATCCAAACACCTATCTGTCACCACTGGGCTGTCTGGATCAAAAGGGAAAGGTAACAACTCTGGGTGGGAAAGATGGAAAGGTAGTAACTTTGGGTGGGAAAAAGGGTCCTCTGAGTCCAGACTTCAGTACAGTTATCTTCTTGCCCTTGTTTAAAGTTGCTCTGCCAGGGAAAAAGACTGAATGTGAACAATACTAGACAGAGTGTTTGAACTGTTCTCATCCTGACTTTTTTTACCAATTTACCAATGTCTGTTTTATTAAATATTCACATCTGTACATGCACATCTCCAGATCCTCCAGGTGAGTGTTCTGTGAGATAGCACTGTTACTCAGATTAAAGATCATGAGGGCAAAACTCCACAGGTCAATGTTTCTGTTTTCTTTTTCTTTTATTTTCTTTATGTATTTTGGAGGACAGTAGGATTTCACTTACAATGCTTCTAAGTTTAATAGTCTCTCTGTGGACTCTATATATCTGATATCTGCGTAGCTCACCAGAAGAAAATACCTTATCTTTTCAGTAGTAAACTGGTACATGGCCCTGTAGTACTCAAATTGTACAGAAGAAGGAGCGGAAGTGTTAAATACTTCCTGAAGAAGGAGCAATATTTACACTCCAGGAACGTTTTCTTGTCCTATCTTATTCTAGTACTGATGAGACTGTCCAGTGAAAAGAGGTCAGCATTATCAGGCCCTTTCTTTGCATATTTAATTTAGAATGTATACATAATATTTAGGTTCTGCAATGTGCAGAGCTTACTTTGCACAGGAGACTTTCTGCATGAAAAGAACATGAGGAATGTGTACCTAGGGGGGTCATGAACAGTTTGTCTATGGAAGTATATTTTTTTGTTTAGGTCTCAATTTTTGTAGTTGTGTAATATGTTGACAGAAATATTAGAACTTTGTGTGAACTTAAAATATATTTTACATTGGCTCAGCAAGGGCGATTGATCTTAAATAGTTTTATCTCATTAACAAACATTGCCAGGCATAAAACAAAGATCTTTTCTTCACTTTCATGTTAGGCTACTTTACTTTTCTCTCAATATATTTACCCTTTAGAAATGTTTATGTATTTTTAAGAGGTGACTGCAAAAAATATTTTAATAAACAGCTTCTGACTCAGTAACTAATGGTTTCAACTTCAGTTCCTTTGTGGCTTAAAAACAAGTGTTTATTTAGAAAAAGCCTTCAGCAAGGATATATTTTGGGATTTATTATATGTCACAGATTAAATTATTTCTTGTTTATTCCCTTCACTTAAAATGCATAATTAATATTTCACAGTATGTTTAGATTAGTAGTTACATTTGGTTCTTTACTTAATTTTAAGTCATTTAAAGTGATCTTAGTGAGACTTAGCCTTAGTACTCTCAGAGCACAACCCATAAATCAGGTTAAATGTTTGAGTCAGGGAGCTTTAAAGCTGCTTTGAAATCTGGAACACTGGCAAAAATTAGATTTTATCTAGGGCTACAGTAGTTTGTCACCCACTGATAATTAACGATATAAATTCTACAGCTTTAAACAACCACAAATCAGAAATTTTTAAAGTAATCTCCATATTAATTGCTGGGAACTTAAGATCTGCAATGTTTTATTTATTTTTTCTAGAAAGGATAGTATTCTTGGTCTTCACACTGTATTTTTCCAATCAGAAATGGTTTTGCAAGAGGGCTCATGTATGTCTAAATTACATTTATGTATCTAAACCAATAAGATTTGCATTTGGAAAGGTCATCATAAGTACAGAGCTGAAGTGGGGCAGCAACAGGAGGAACATAGGATAATTTAGGTGGGAAGGGACCTCAAGAGATAATCTGGTCCAACCTCCTGCTTAAAGCAGAGTCATCTGTAAGTTCAGATCATGTTGCTCAGGGTTTTGTCCAGTAAGCCCCAAACATATCCCAGAACAAATTAATTTGTAATGTACACATACAAAGCTGCAGACTCAACATTCATTAATGAGCTAGGGCCAAATGAGAGATTCTCCGTCTTTCACTATCTTTCTTTTTTTCTCTCCCCTTACTGGTTGCTTTCCTCTTCTCCTTTCTCCTCTCTTGCTCACCTCACCTTCCCCTTCTATACTTCAGCCCATTTTTTTAGAACAGCTCTAAAAAGGATAGTAAAATGATTGTTGGAGTGTGATCCAAGCCATTGCTGTTCTAATCATAGACTCCCTGAAAAGTGAATAGAAGGGGCATCAGAAAGTCATTTAGTTCACCATGATCTTTTAATCAGATGTTGATGCCCTACCAGCAGAATCTGTCAGACCTAAACCCTCCCCAGCTGCTCTCTGTCGAACCTCTAACAATGGAGATTACAAACCTGCTCAGGCAACAACCTGCTCCAAGGCCTGATGAGCCCTAGATTCAGAAAGATTTTATTTATGTCCCACCTAAACCCCTTTAAGCTCATTCTTCATTGTCCTGTCTGCAGTGGACATGGAGAGCCTTACCTTTTTATGAGATCAAGATTTTCTGAATATTTTCTTAATGATTTCTGACTGTTACCATGCCCAACATAATATTTTTTCTCTGAACTAAGTAAATACTAACTAATGCTTTCAATGCATCCTCAAAGATCATATTTTTTATACTTATGATAATTTTCATTGCTTGCAGAACAAATTCTGTTGTCAGTTGACATTATTTTTGAAGTCCAATGTCCACAACTGGACACAGTATTCAGCTGGGACCTTAATAATGCACTAAGTACAGCAGAAGAATTAAGCTCTTTTTTTCTAAACGATGATTCTATTTGCAGCTCTGTTTGGCATCTACCTTTTTCACTACAGCATGGCACTGTTGATTCATGCTTAGCATGCGATCTATTTATTATAAGGCTCAGACAGTTTTCTGAAGAGCTGCTATTGCTTTTTTTTTTAGTCATTCTCAACACAACATTCGTGTAGTTGGTTATTTCTTCCTAATAGTAAAATCTAACACTTGTCTTTATTGGATTGAATCTTACATTTTTAGGCCCCTTCTCCAATTTGCCAACATAATTTTGTATTCTAATACCATCCTTTAATGTGCTTGCTGGCTGAAGCAACTCTTTCTAGCCTGGGGTTCTCCGCCAAGCTTGTAAAAGTACTGCCCATTCTCATTCAGATCATTAACAGAAATACTAATGGAGAGCATCTTAACCCCTTTGTATTCGTGTTCAACAAAACCAAGGAAACAAAAATCCATCCCACCAAATCCTCCCCTTGTACAAAATGGATACTAAGATGAAAAAGCACATACTCTTCCATATATGCTGTAGCATTGAGTCATCTGACATTGTGGCTATATTTATACTAATAAACTAAGCTGTCTAGGACTAGGACTTGATTATTGTGCAGTCTCTATCCATAAGATGTAATTGTTGTTATTTATCCATACCAACTAGTAGCATCAAAGACAATATACAAATATAATTCAGGAATTAGCATGAGCCATGGACCACTCCCAATAGGGAGCTTAGGGTAAGCAATAGGTGGGATATAGCTACCTGTTTTGGTGGGGAAATTTTCCCTGTGTGTATTGCCAGTCATGCCATGCCACTTGTCCATGGGGTTACAGTCAGAGTCCTGGTCTACTTTTAGCCTTTATACTTTCTAGTTTTTTTCAAAAAGGAAAAGCTCAGTTCCAGATGGGGCTAGAAATAGCTGGTTGGAAGACGCTAAATACTGAAAATTTTATATCCTGTCATGCTGGAGTCAGAAGAAAATGCAAAAGCACCTGGCATGAGAGCCTAATCTGACATAAACCTGTCAATATCCTTCCTGTGTAAATGACAGAGAAACTTCCATTCACATCAGATCACTTACACAATTGAACAAAAACTATAGCTATGAAGTCACATGTTTTGATGCATTTTCCCACCCTGAAATGGGACTATCATCCTGGAAATGTCACATGTGACACCACCTCCTGCATTAAATTGGAAAGAATTTCATATCTGATGTATGTAATGTGCAGTCTTTGAAAAGGATAATCACAGTGCCTGAGCGGGGACTGGCTTTTAAAGTAAGAGAACCTATATACTATTGGCTTCAGTGGCACTGTGTATGTAATCAGTTCATACTGGCTGAGCATCCTAAAGCTTTAAATCTTAAATGTAACACATATTTCATGTCAATATTTTTTCGCTATTTATGCAAAATAATAAAAAAATATTGCTGGTTCTATTTGTAAGAAGCCACTGGTATGCTAAAAGAAAGTAATTTCTATGATTGTAATACCCTTACACCCAGAAAAAAATAATGAAGGTATTTATCAGTTAGTTTTACCAGTGGTAGTTTAATTTCTATTTCTCTGTTTTTTAGGACACCGCAATTTAATATTTAGATATTATTGTTTAAGACAGTGCTTAAGTCTCTGATGTGAAATTTGTAATATCTGACTTGAAAATATCTCCTCACAATGTGAAAAATACTGTTACATCCTCACTCTTTCCACAGGATCGCTATAATTTTGTTTGGTCTTGTAAGGGCAGCACATTGCATGCAACAGAATCTGCAAAGTGTACAGACATTTTTTCAGGACCTTGACCAAAACTGAGCACTTATAATTCAAGTAACATGAAAAGAATGATTTTGGGTAAGGCAAACTTTTTTGCCTGTAACACAATCAGTAGCACCACAGGACTTATAAAATAAGGAAACCCTCATTCTCAAGATTTTAATAAGATTGGGTTAGTATCCTAGTGGTTTATCATATAACAAAGCTTTAAATTTTTTGGTACAGGAACTCTTGTTATCCCCTTGATAAATATATAGTGCTAACATAAGAGAACAGGGGCTAAATGACCTAAAATAAATGTACACTTGTGACTTCGATCACATTTGGGTCGTGATGGCTGCATCTATGTTCCTAAAGGCAGTGGTTCTAGAGATGTTCCAAGTCCAGATGCTGTCCAGTGGCTTGTACCCACACTGTTTAGTGTGTGCACACCCTCCATGGAGCCGGTTACTTGTACTCACACTAGGTAAAACACTATGTGGTCTTGTTTCTCTTCTGGCCTCATATCATATCCCCCACGCCCTGAAGATATAGCTAATGTTATATGTTATTTTTCACCTGTAAATGCCTGAAACAATATAAGGGCTGTATTGCTCACAATAGTAGTATTTTATAGAATGAGACTAGAGATATTTGGGAATATTTGAAGGAGAATATTT
Source organism: Pelecanus crispus (assembly GCF_030463565.1). Lineage (NCBI taxonomy): Eukaryota > Metazoa > Chordata > Aves > Pelecaniformes > Pelecanidae > Pelecanus > Pelecanus crispus. Next base: position 83,218,774 of record NC_134645.1, read on the forward strand.
GAGGATATGATGCCTCCTGAGTTAGAGCTAGAAGACCGTGTTATGCAGAGTTCAGAGATCCGCCTTTTAGGAGGGGTCTTCAGAATCAACTGTTGTTTAAACCTTGTTTTGCCTTGAAGAAAAGTAATTGGTACAGTGCAAACCAGAATTAGTAGGAAGCTAACAGTTCTTCAGTTCAGGTAATCTAAAGTCCAGCTCAATACAACACCTTCCATATTGTTTTAGAACAGAGACACATCCAAGAAAGTTTCATTTCCAAAGTTACTGAGAAAATAATGATATGCTCTAGATTTATTTGGGCCTCTGACTTGCTGTCCTTCTTGCTATTTATTAATTTTAAACAAACAACCAAAAAATTAGTAGAATTCAGCGTGCTGGGTTTCATAGGTACCCAAAAAGTCCTTGCCATCATCAACCAGTAATATTGCCCAGTCCTAATATATAAGTCTGTACTGTAGATGTTAAGGTCCTCTGCAGGAAGATGAACTTGAATTCAAAGAGGGAGAACTTAGCTTGTTTCCCTGTCTTGGGTGGATGACAAAATTTTTGAAAGTTTGACTGGAAGGAATACATGTGTTTATTCTGCTTATTCCAGCTTTCTTTTGAAAAGGAATGTACAGAGAAATACAAACTCACTCTGTGCTCTGAGGAAACAGGACACAAGCTATCACAGAACATAGTTCAGATCTATTTAGAAACACTCATGTAACTTTTCCCTCAGGCAGCTCTCTGCTCTGAATGCTCTTTGTGGCTTCTCTTTCTGTCTGTCTGTCTGTCTTTGCATTTTCTATATAATCTAACTAGCAGTTTGGGGGTTTAAGTCATTGTTTCCATTACACTGCCATCTGCATGTGTTTGCTAACCACTATAAGAGATCTCTTTCATCCTTCTCAGTCATGGTTCTGTTGTGGGTTAACCTTGGTAGGCAGCTGAGCCTCACACAGATGCTCACTCATTCCCCCCTCCAGCAGGATGGGGAAGAGAATCAGAAGGGTGAATGAGAAAATTCAGGGGTGGAAACAAAGACAGTTTAATAAGTAATCAAAAGCTGCATGCACGAGCAAAGCAAAACAAAGAATTCATTCACTACTTCCCATCGGCAGGCAGGTGTTTAGACATCTCCAGGAAAGCAGGGCTTCATCACACCTAATGGTTACCTGGGAAGACAAACACTATAACTCCGAACATCCCTTCCTCCCTTCTTCTTCCCCCAGCTTTTATTGCTGAGCATGACATCATATGGTCTGGGATATCCCTTTGGTCAGTTGGAGTCAGCTGTCCCAGCTGTGTCCCCTTCCAGCTCCTTGGGCACCCCCAGTCTATTTGCTGGTGGGGTGGTGTGAGAAGCAGAAAAGGCCTTGATGGTGTGTAAGCACTGCTCAGCAGTAACTGAAACACCCCTGTGTTACCAACACTGTTTTCGTATCCAAAGCATAGAATCATAGAATCATAGAATCGTTTAGGTTGGAGAAGACCTTTAAGATCATCCAGTCCAACCATTAACCTACACTACCAAGTCCACACATAGCACCATAAAAACTATGAAGAAATTAAATTCTATACCATCCAAAACTAGTCCAAGTTGGTATGGTTAGTGCCCCTGTGGTAGAACAGTTTTCTGATGTCAGACCATAAGAATGCCTCTTTACCTTTTTCTTATGTGGACCATGCAAAGAGATTAAAATAAAGTATTTGTCTTCTGATTTGGTAAAGTTGCACATGAATCTGACCTAGATTAGTCTGTACCTGAATAAAGTCTCTGAATTTTTTCATTGGAGGCTTTTTTTGTTTGTTTTTATTTTTGGGGTTTTTTTTTTGTTTGTTTGTTTGTTTGGTTGGTTGTTTTTTTTTTTTTTTTATGGTAGGACTTCTTGAACTTTTAAGTTCCAGGACATGAAAGCATGTACTCTTAAAACCTGTCTAGAATTAGTTTTATACACATTTATATCATGTCATAAAACTCACTAAGGGAGATTTAATTATTTTTGGACTTCACTGACTGTTTAGCATAAAACCCGCATAATTGTAAATATTCATTGTAAGATACATTGATTTGGATACACTGGAAAAAGGACCATATACAAAATTCTATTTACTACTCTTCTTAAAATTTTCCTACCTTTCAAATTTCAGTTCTTACTCATAATTAACCTAAACTGAGCATGCATTATGATCAATAACAACTTCTCTCCAATGTTCTCAGTTTGCCATGATCATTTGAAAGGTTCTTTTCTGTGATTATCAGGCTTACTTTCCATTAATATCAAGTTGTTTCTTCCTATTAAATGTTAATGCACAGAGAAGATTTGGGAAGATATTATAATCTGGTAAGGAGTGCAGACTCTGTTACAGTCTCTCATTAGCCTGCTAATAACCCTACTTTGTCAAGTAGAAACTAGGTTTCTCTACTAGTAGAAACTAGGCTTAACTGATACATAGTGTTTTCTATAGAATCTTCATACTGGCAAGAATTTCACTTTCAATCCCCAAGAAAACAGCTTTCATTGCTCTTAAAATTCCTTATTAGCAGTTGTCAAAAGAATTATTTTTTTTTAATTTCCTCAATTACTAAGGATAATACTCTACTGTGAGTAAATAATTTATATTTCCAAAGTAACATCTTCTAATTTGACTTTAAAAGATGCATTAAGTACAAGGCACTTGTTTGCCAAAGCGAGTTTTATCTACGTAAGTGCAAGAAACTCATTACCTATGTACCCTTGAGAACAACATCCCACTCCAGACTGTGATCTACAGAACAATTCAGTAAACTGAAAATAGTTTGTACATTCTGCCTTACATAGCTTCTGACAATGACTCCTTTCATAATTTTTAAACCATCCTCTGCCTTACCAATTGTATATTCAGAAATAAACTCACACATATCAACAAAAGTAAAATGGAACTAGACTGTGCCAGAGCAATGCCAAGACTCTCCACAGTTACTACAAATAATACTCCCCAAAACAAGACCATTACAATCTATATGTCCTACACATGTTCAGCCCAATCTGTGGTGTACTTCATTTGATGGACCAAATGCCCTTGTGAATATGATATGGGTGCAATTAAATGAGTGCTGTGTGCTAGAATAAGCTAGCTCGGGCGATCTGTAAAGGATAGAAACAGCCATTTAACAGTAGGAGAACATTTTTCACTCTGTTTCTGACGGCTCAGTCTTGATCCTCTAAGGAGTCCTATAGAGTACCTTCAAAAGATGAACCTGCAGACTAAAATTCATAACTGTACTTGCTACTAGAAATAAAGGGCTCAATAGACATTGGTTTAATGGCCTATACAGTTTTCCAGCTAACCCGTTCCTCTAATACTGATGCTAAAACCCCTTTTCTGCCTCTACCCCACATGAGCTAACAGCTTCTCACCTTTCTGGTTTTGCTCACTGGATGCTAACTAACTTTTTCTCTCAAGTCATCTAATTGATTAAAATAATTTCATTTTACTCAGAGCAGTTGTATCTATGTTCTAGTTGCCCTGTGTTTGTCACTTTTCAGATCTGATAAACTCAAGGCACTCGAGTCCAAAAGCTTGCCTTTCTGTTTCCCTCAGTTTGTTGTCCCAATAGATGATATTTATTCTTCCCACAAATCCTTTCATGCTAAAGAGTAAATATTTGTTACTGAAATAGGCAAGTACCAGCCAAAAATAACTGAGGAGCCCTATTATCACAGGGCTCAGACTGAACATTTGGATACAACTTCTCTGGGGAAAAAAAAAAAAAAAAAGTTAATTCTTGAGAGTCGGATTATTTTGCTGTGATTTCTTGCTTACTTGACCTAATCAGAATGCCTAGTGGCAAACACTGTCTGCTGAAGCAGTAAGTTAAACAGCTGAAACCTTCACTATCTGACAGTGTTGTATCCTCAGTAGGGGATGCTAATTTTACAGCCCTGGAGGGTAAGTTCCAGCCCTTGAAAAACAGTTCAGTAGGATCTCTGGAGGCAACAAGTTAATGATCAAAGATCTTAATGGTCTACAACAATTGATGAGTATAAATTTGAGCTGTTTGGGGCTTATCTGAAAGAAACTGATGAAAAGGTACTATGTGAAGGTAGTTGTTCCAGAGATAACATCCATTAGGCATAGTACTGTATTTAAACTTGAGGAAGAAAGCAAGGCTGTAAAATCACAGACAGTGTTCCTCAGGATGTAGCCAAGAATAAGGAATATTTATAGACTGCTTAGGTAGCTTTAGATCAGACAAACCTGAACTGAGTTTGTCAAATGGTTGCTGGAGGTGAATTTGTCCCAGTGGAAATTCCAGATGAGCAATGTTAATCATTTTGTGGGTTCCAGCTGCAGCGTTCTTTCTGATAAGGTACTGAAAGATGGTGATGAATCTATGAGTTATAATGCCTACAGATGCTAGCTGAAATGGACTTTATTACATTACTGTCAACAGCATAAAAAGACAGAGAATGTTAAAGTTTCTAGTATGTCTCTCTTGCTAAAACTGTCTTTAAATGGTTAACCCAGGTTGTGGTAGCTAATCTAACTCAGCAGATCCAACTTCTTCTACTTATTTCCTTTGCAAATTTTGTTTAGTCCCATATTTGAATCTTCTGCTTTGAACTGTAGAGTGTAAAATAAGGCTGCCCTTTCAACAACATTCCTAGTTCTTATTGGTTTAGCTGTACTGGCTCTTTACATGGCAATATTTTATCAGGGAAAAATATTATTATAATCTTTGAGATGTTATTGTAGACAGAGCCTTTTTTTTCCCTTCCTGTGAAAGAGAAAAGGTTGCAGTGGACTGAATGTGTTACTGTTGCTGTTCTTGTTGCAGTCTTTTTTTCTTAAAGACACCAATATGAAGGTACACAAAAGAGAGAGGGGAAAAAAATAAAGGCAGAAAATTATTCTTCTGTCTTCCTGGTGTCAAATGATACTTGCAGCTTTCCTGCTGCAGGTTTACAATCTCACATCCTGTTCTTCACCATGCTGGCAAGATCAAACCCAGCATGAGCCTGTTAAAGATGTTGTTTTCAGCTGCCTCTGTCATCACAATCTCACAGCAGTGCTGGAAAATACACAGTTTTGGATGTCTAAACCAGATAATTGTTGAAAAAGGAGAAATATCAAGGAGGGAATATAAGAGAAAGATATGAGCTTCATTGCACTTAGTTGGCACTTGTAGATAGGGAAAGTTGTCTGGATAATTTTCTCTGGTTTTCTTTTTTTGTTTGAGGGTTTTTTTTTTTTTTTTTTTGATAGTTCATGTCTAAGAATTAGAACAATAATAAGTTAGTGCTGTTACAATGGATTTGAAGAGATAGCAGTCATAATTGCCGCGACAATAAAGCTTTAGGGCAAGTTGTCCTCCGGTATAACTATAAATGAAGGTCTCCAGCAAAGTGTTTTAAGGGAATATTCCCATTCTGTTTATTTTTACTTAGGGTTATTTTATAGAATGCTTTGGGTTGGAAGGGACCTTTAGAGGTCATCTAGCCCAACCCCCCTGCAGTGAGCAGGGACAGCTTGAACTACATCAGGTTGCTCAGAGCCCCGTCCAACCTGACCTGGAATGTTTCTAGGGATGGGGCCTCCACTACCTCTCTGGGCAACATGTTCCAGTGCTTGACCACCCTTATTGTAAAAAATTTCTTTCTTATGTCCACTCAAAATCTATTCTGCTTTAGTTTAAATCCATTATTCCTTGTCCTGTCACAACAGGCCTTGTTAAAAAGATTGCCCCCATCCTTCCTATAGGCCCCCTTGAAGTACTGGAATGCCGCAATAAGGTCTCCTCGCAGCCTTCTCTTCTCCAGGCTGAACAACCCCAGTTAGTTTTCATTTTAAACAGGACTTTAAACAGGACTAAGGGGGTTTGGTAATCTCTGCGCCTGTTTATGTCATTTTTAGATGTGATTGAAACATGGTTGTTGGAAAAAATAAGGAAACCTTCTTTTTGGACTAGTCCAGCATATCTGTCTATAATTACCACTGTCTTTCATAAACAATTTCCATGGCAGCTTAAACTGACCAGCTTTGAATATTTGTAAATAAAATTTGTTGAGCATGAGTGATCCCAGTTAACTTTCATCCATTCTTTTTTCCCAGGTGAAAGTGTTTGCAAATTCAAATTTCTTCCCTGGTAACATGGTAACATCCACAGTGCAGAAGAGAATAAGGGCAGTCTACTGGAAACAGTTGCTCATCACAGCTTCTGGAAAGGGAAATCCCACCATGCCAACCTGCTGGAGTTCTGTGAAGGTGTCTCTAAGCACAGGGAGAAAAGACATTCAGTAGGCATAATATTTTTTTATTTTCCTGAAAATTCTGAAGAATGGATAAAGTGAATGCAGAACTGTAATTCATGAAATCCCTCAATAATAAATCTGTTGGGAGCCAGGGACACTTTCTGAAACAGTAATAGATCAGTCTTGGCTAAATAAAAGGAAGGGCATGTTAAATAAATAAATACAGTAGAATGAGGCTTGCTTATTTCTGTTATTTCCTAAATTGTAAGTAGTCCTCGGTTTGGTCTTTTTTTCCTCTCCTCCCTGTAAAAAGAATTTGCAAGTCTAGGCAAGTCTACTTGGCAGCAAGTGTTCAATCATGCTTGTAATGGTAGCTCTAATCATAACTCACGAGGTGTCATGTATTCAGGTACGAGTCACGCAACAAGGAAATATACTGAAAAGAAGCAAAAATAAGTTAAATGGAGTCTGGTATGTTAAAGGTTGAAGAAAAGGATAGACTTGGGGTCATTTCCCTTCTATGCACAATGGAGTTATTAGAGGACACCCACATGCAGCTTTGGGAGAACCCCCAGCTTGGAGGAACAGAAACAGCTGAAGCAGGGACCTTCGATACTATAGAACAGATTTTTCTATATTCTTACTGTCTATGACAACCTTCCTGGCCTTGGATACTTTCTCAGGTATTAATAAGCAAGGACATAACTTAATGTTTGTGGGCATTGCAATGCTTGAGTACTGTACTTGTTTCACCATTCTGTAATGTGTTTTTTAGATCATCAACTATGTGAAGTCAGAAGTGTGTACTTTGTTTAGTGTTCAGTAAGGTATGCCCTCATCCCTCTCTGGCCTATGGGTAATAAGTATGGTGGATTATTAAAATGCATATACAGCTTCTCCAATAGTTCCTAAAAATTATATACTTTGAAAGATGGGAAGCTTGAAAGTGACATATACACAGGAGTGACAATACATTTTAATGCCTGCAGAACCTTCCTTCTGTTCCTCATTCTGTATTGACAACAGGGGAAATTATGGTTTAGTTCTAGCTTGCAGAGTCTCTCTTGCACTATCTGCTTGGTCCATTGCTTTTCCTGCTGGATCTCCTTTAGGCCTTTTAAATAGTGTTCTTACAAGCAAAGAGAACAAATTTTAGGAGTGACTTGAGGAGCAGAGTGTTCCAAACCTGACAAAACTTTGGCTTTTTAGTTAGTTTAGTTAGTACAATGTTGTTAGAAAGATTTGTGCCTTCTCAGGTTTGAAATGTTTAATAATTTTCTTTAGTAACTATCTCACTGACATCCAAAAGACCTGCTAAATCATTATATTGAATGACAATTCTTTTAGGATTTATTTTCTTGCTTCCAAAAAGAGGATGGTCCTGTTAATTTTTCTTCAGGGTATTTGGCATTTCCCTTTTTCTTTTTTCTTTAATAAAATCTGTTTATGAATAATAATATTCTTTAAAATGTTTAAGAGAGTTACGTACACTAATGCACATATTTTTCTAAAAGGCAACAAAGCAAGATACATCAGTACAAAGCTGTGTTTTGATTGGAGAATACAATCCTTCTGTGATGATAGTATTTGGATTTCCAGAAATATATCAAAGTCATTCAAAAATAGCACATCTGTACTTGCTTGATATAAAATGATATCTTCTAAATAACATGAAATTAGTTAGGGAACTATTTCCCTAGTATCTATAAAACCAGTAGATTGGTTAATATTTTACTTGACTATGATAAAATTATGAAAGTGAAATGTGAAACAATAAACTTATTTCACAAAAAATAGAAAGGTCAAGGATGTACACAGTTATTGAGCTATTAATTAGAGAACATTTAAAAAGTAAAGAAAAATCCCACTAGTTTCCCTCTTCACTTGTCTAATTTGCTTCACCAAAAATAGCAAAAACAGACAAACATTTCTGGTACAATTACACTAAATTCCACAGCAGAAACAGGAAGAATGAATTTGGCTATGTATTAATACACTCACCCCTCAATATCTTTTCTGAAGGAAAAATAAAACCAGCTTCATGCTACTTTAGAAGTACAATGCATTCTTTCTAAATCTTCAAACACAAAAATGTATCTTGGGCATGTCTAAAAATTTTTAGGTGTTTTCCTCTTGCTGTCTTTATGTGTAACTGTTTATCACTAAAACTTCTTCAGAGGGAAAACCTTTCTAACACTTCATAGCATCAAAATACCTTTGAAAATGTTGTTTTTAACTAACAGCTTTGCAGTACTCTATGAAGAACTGTTTAATACCTATTTTCAGGTTGGATGGGGCTCTGAGCAACCTGATCTAGTTAAAGCTGTCCCTGCTCACTGCAGTGGTGTTGGGCTAGATGACCTCTAAAGGTCCCTTCCAACCCAAAGCATTCTATCATTCTGTGATTCTATTTTCCTGTATTTATATATGGACTAGTATCCATCATCTGGGTAAGCTCTGTTAGACCATAGACTAGTCTTTGAAAAAGAATTGTAGAAACTTCCATATTTGAAGTCAGAGTAGATATATATGTAGATATCGTGGTATAAAGAAACTGTATGAGTAAAGACTTAATTTTTTAAAAATAAATAGAGATGGCATGTTTGATTGGAGGATTTTTTCCTGGTACAGGACAAAAAGCCAAAACAATTATGATTTTTATGAGGAAAAGTGTTTATTTGCTGTAGACCTGAAATTCTCTAAGAATCATAGAATCATAGAATCATAGAATCGTTTAGGTTGGAAAAGACCTTTAAGATCATCCAGTCCAACCATTAACCTACACTACCAAATCCACACTAAACCAATCAAGGGTAGACTAGACTAAACCATGTCCCGAAGTGCCACATGTACCCATTTTTTGAACACTTCCAGGGATGGTGACTCCACCATCTCTCTGGGCAGTCTGTTCCAATGCTTGACTACCCTTTCTGTGAAGAAATTTCTCCTAATTTCCAGCCTAAATGGTTTATAGGCAAAATATACTTTGTCAAGAGACTGATGATCTATTCTGTGGCAGCCTACTTGGGTTTCATTGAACTATGAGGGTAGGAAGGCTGTCTCAAAACTAGACAGGTGTCTGTCAGAAACTTAGACGCCATCAAAATATGCTAACAGGCACCTCCAAAATAAAATTCTAGCAGGCTTGAGGGGGGAGAAATAAGAAAACGTAATTGCCCCTGTATTATCTTTGACTGTCTTCTAGCCAGAAGGACTAAATTTATCCTACCTAGCCAAAGGCAATAAATGAGGACCTGACTCTGCCAAAACTCCTTTGAAGTCACTGAAGAAAGATAGCCATCTTTTCGAGACTGAATCACATCTTAAGTGCACTTAGCTTTGGGGTTTTTTTTGGAAGTACCTGTCACTTTCAGATGAATTACAGAGGGACCCGGGATTTATCTGGATTGAAAAGCAGGGTGAGACTCTTTCTTCCCACATATCCAGCCGTCCTTTCAATGGAGCACCACTTTCCCTCCAAGTTTCACTTCAGTATGCCTGTAGCATAATGGAAGGAGATTCCTGGCTTCCTGGGAGAACTGCTGTGAACCTGCTGACAGCACTCTGCTTCAGGGGAATTTCTTTGTGTCCCAGAGAGTGAATCCAGCAAGTCCTGTGCTGATCTCAGCTGAAACAGGGGGAGTACTAGTTGTGGTTTGGCTTCTTAATTATCCACCAGTGACTATACAGGAAGCAGGACTAGATCATGCACATTCAACAGATTTTAAGATTCACTGGAGGGAGTTATAGTTCTGAAGTATTATATTGAGTCAAAGTATATTGACCTAATAAATAGTACCTGGAGAGTGATCTACCCCTCTGGACTGAAGATGCCAGGGGCATTGATTCCTTTACCTCATCAGAGTTGTATGGTGACACTGGAGATAGATACCTTGCAGTAAACTGGTTGCTCCTAGCCCAGACCTAGGGGCCCAGGTCTTCCTTTAGTCCTGTGTCTTATCTGCTGATTCCTATGTCTTGTATAACCTAAAGCATATCAGATACGATGACATGCCATTGCTTATATTTAAGTAATGCAATTCTGCCCAAGTGGCTGGTCCGCTGAATCACTCACCATTGATTATATTGACTAGATTGCCTTTGACAATAATGAAAGCTTAGACACCTATTTCACCTGCAGGCACCTGTATCTAGCTTAATGCTGAATCCAGTCCTTTTTACTGGAGAAAAGCTAAAATAATTCTGTGTAAGCTAATTAAGAGCAACATTAGTGTGTTGGTAGACACTGTTGACGGACAGCTAGGGCAACTGAATCTTCAGTCCACCTGGCCTGCTTGAATAGAAGCAAAGGCATACCCTTTTCTGATTAGAAGTGAACACTTGGAAAGAAAGGGCAGGATTGATACTACAGCAAGATTTTAAAAAGATCCAGAACCCTAAATATGCTTATGCATTTATACTGTTAAAAACTTTATATTAGCTAAAGTCAACAGGAATGAAAAGAATTGTTTTCTTTTTTTTTTTTCTAATTGTTAAAAATTAGAAGTGTAACAGCCCTTCATGAAAGTATAGTTGGACTACAGTGTTGAAATCTGTATTTAAGACACTTGCATACAGCAGTTTTTATTTAAAAAAACTTCACAGACAATATTAGCTATATTTTAACAATGAAACAAGTGTATTTTACCAGTATTTGTTAAGACATTAATACTGCCATCTTTCTTTTCTGTCTCCCTGTACTTACAGAAATGTTTAAAGGGACTTTTCTCCTGAATTTCATTCTAGGAGGGGGAAAAAAAAAACAAATAAAACTAAAAACCTCAGTATTTCTAGTCTAATTTATTTTTTTCATGGATCCAAATGATGTGTGAAATAGAATACAGTCTGTCTTGAAACAGTGAAGTTGCACCCAAAGTTATGAACTATGAGCATGCAAACAGAAAAAGCAACCAGGTTCCAAAGAATTTTCAGGAAAATATGTGAAATGTCAGGCTGTTTAGCTGTGTATCTTTGAAGTTCAGGATTGGACTTCGAGTAGGTTGAGATTTTTAGATTCCTAGGAACTGTGGGAATAAGTAAAACTTAATGGCTTCATAAAAGTTTACATTATATCTATTCAAAACTGCTCTGCTCTTAGTCATCCTTAGCCCTTTAAACTACTTTTCGTGGAAGAAGCCGTCTATAAATGAACAGGAATCCATACAGGTAATGGGATCTGCCTTCATGGAAGAGTTCACAAACCAGGGTCACTGATGCTTATGAAAGTTTACTGGAACACTGCTATTAACTAAATCAATATTCACTCTTCATTAATACAATGTGCACCTCTACAGCAATTGTTTGCCTGTGGGAGTATTGATTTGTGCCTACTCTACCCCTCATCTTTTCTGCTTTTCCCTATGATAGGAATAATTATGCCTCTTGCTTAGTCCATCGCTTCGTAGTTAAAAAAGCACAAATACAGTGAAAGATAAATGGTTTGGTGGGTACAAGACACATGCTATCACCTTATTCCATTCAGTCAGGAGTCCCCTGTAATAATGCTGGTTATAAACATGAATCTCAGTCCCTCTGAAAATCATTGCTGAAAAAACTTCAGCAATTTTATAATTCAAATATATGACATCAGAAGATAAAACATTAGCTTACAGTCTGAACATTTTGTATTGCCGGTAAAGCTGTCATCCTTGGGTTGTTGTAAACATCCATTACTGAGGAGAATGGGCAAGTTATATGTGTTCTGTTTAGTTACAGGTATCATGTGCTCTCTCCTCAATTTACCTTTTTCTTTCTTCAATGCACTGAGTTAATTTAAAACACGCTTTATGTGTTTATGTAGTTGTGCAAGAGAGGGAGTATAGGGGGAGAAGGGATGAATGGAGGATAATGGTGGTGTCAAAGAATTGTCAAGGGGTTTATGAGAAGAAAAAACCATGCTCATATGGGGATATAATCCTTGTGTGATCTCAATAGCCTATCAAGATATATACTTCCAAAGCTAGACCAAGTTAGCTGTAAAAATAATTTTTTTTTAAGCTATTCTAGCTTCTGCCAGTACATATATGCTAACAAATGCTAGCTATGCAGCAATGGTTAGGGGTGAATGGATTATGAGCTCTCTATTAGAGGGAGAGATCCACTTATAGAAAGCAACACAGAACAGCCTGTCTCTTCCAGCAAAAACAGGTTCAACTGAGCGGGATGGAACTGCCAAAAACTGTCAAAGAGTAAGGTGTAAGGAAGGGAAACATGCATGTTGGGCCTCTGTTGCAGCTTCCTTTAGCTCTGTGTGATATATCATTTTTGACAAGTCTGTTTGGAAAGGGCTGGTTTTGGACATGTTCTCAGGGAGAAAGCAGATTTATAGGTGCTCCTCAGAGGAAGAACAACATGAGCCCACTTGGAAAAAAGGGAAGAAAGCCAGCAAGGCCTGTTACTTAAGGGATGCATTCAGGATGGACATATGGAGCCTAAAGTACAGCTTGCTCTGAGGCTTGCTTTTGCAAGCACAAATATTCAGCACAGATATAAGCAAAGTCATATGAAAAATAGGACAGTCAGTGATACGAATATTTGTGTTTTGCTTGTTGGCTTTAGCATTGCATTACTTAGCCTTTGGGAAGTTTTTTGGTTCTTTTTTTTTTTCCTGAACTGTCTTAGGATGTATGTTGACGCCTTCTCTCTTTCTTACCTGAACAATGTGGTTGATATGACCTGGGAGACAAGCTTAGAGTCACTTTAATGAAAGAGGATAAGAAAGATGACCTTAATGTGCAACAATAGAAAGTGATGACACCCCTTTTATTTTCAAGGCTGCAATGCTGCTGAAGAATGAGGACTTTATGAAGTTTCTTGCTTTATATCTCTGTGCTTTAAATATTGAAAATGTTTTGGAAATGTATAATCCTATTTCTTCTAAGCTTGAGGAGTTCTGGTGTGCTTTTGTTTTCTCTAAACCGAATTTGACTCCTCCTGTGTTTTTCTTTCTTAGCATGGCAGATATAATCTTTCCTGATGGTAGTCTTAAAAATGTTTTAAAGGGGAACAAAAAAATTTACAGCTAGAGTGGTTTTATACTGAAGAATAAATCAATATGGGAGTTATGTGTCTATGGGAGAAATATTCTAATTTTTTTTTGCATTAGAAACACTTCTTATAACAGCTTTGTTATCACTGCTGACATGCTGAAGACTCTTTTTGGAAGTTCCAATCTTCTAAAGTTCTTTACCTAAGTAACACAAGTTATGTTTATAAAAAAGGTCATTCACTTTTTAACATTTTTGGTAAAGCTGGAAGTACAATACAAAAAGAGATGTTTATTATCCAAATAAGTTAAGGTGGACTTTCCCTTTTACTGAAGCTAAGAAACAACACTTGGAGAAATAAATCACCATTCTCTATCATGTGCAAATGTTTACCAAGGGTAGGTTTTCCTCCTCACATTGGAGTCTAATCACTCTGAAGAGAAGGTCTAAACATCTTTAAAAATTATCTCAGAGGTACATACCTTTACCATATTGGTGAAGAGAGATCAGTTATAAGGCTCCCATCAGCCTTATTGAGTCTTATGGTTAAATTCCCACAAGTTCCTTGGAAAACTTACTCTGCAAAACTAAATTATTTTGGGTTGTCTAAGAATGAAAACAACTACTCACCAAGGAATTCTACAAACATAATAATTGGAACACTAATTTATTTCTCTCCTTGAACCGATAAATTTTTTCCTATTTGCACATACTGTGATTTGCTATATGCTCACTCTTGCACAGATTCTTTTTCTCTGAATTATTAAGCATTTATCTTCTGACATTCAAATCCCCAATTATAACATTAAATTGATTTAAATGACTTTTATGCCTCTATTTATTTCTGTTTAAAGCTCCCTGTTGAGAACCAAACCAAACATTATACTGTGGTCCCAGAAACAGGTTAATGGCAAAAAGCCCTAAGGTTTGTGTCTACTAAGTGCTGAGTTTCCTGCTGACCTTCCTTTGCTGAATTTTTTGCTTACATTTTGCTAAGCAGTTGTCAAGTAGAAAGGAATGTATGGTGTTCACTGTTTGGAATGCTCATCCCCTTACTACTTCACATCCATAAACTCAAAATTTTTCTGTTGATACCTAGATATCTCTCCATTTGTTTAAAACTCACCAGAAGCAGAAGTCCTTTATTGGAAGACTGTTCAAATGTAAAAGAACTGTGATACTTAAGTTCCAAAACCACCAGGAAATTCAATATTTTCTTTTTTTTTTTAAAGTCTTTTATGTAAAATCTTTCATTTTACAGTTTAGAAAACCTTTAGTCAGTTGAAGAGTTTGTATTAATTTGCTTATCTTTGTATTTACAGATTTAATACAATATGGTTTTCTTCTCTGTTAACTCCTTGAATAATACAAATTTTAGCAGTTCATTTACTATGTATTTCTGTGAATGTGGAGTAAAGTATTTTATTATCTATTTTGTCAGAGGCAGACTGATGACACCAATACAATTAGCAGCTGCTTGAAATCAGTTTACTTTTAACCTAATTATGCTGCCAGGTGAATTCAGTTAGTTTGAAAGAGTCTGGAGCTTCTAATGCCAAAAATGTCCTCCTGATAAGAGGAGTACCACATAGCTTGATACCTGCTCTAACAGAGCCACGTAATCAAACATTATCAGCTGCTTTTTGTAGAATAAGACTCCTCAGGAAGTTGTTGGCTCTTAAGAAACTCCATGCACAAATAGATCCTTATTTTAATAACAGACTATCTTTTTTGAGTGATGTCAGGCCCCTTCTCCTGGTGAATCAGTGGGAGATCTCCAAATATCTTTGAGAATCTGCATCCAGTTTAGCCCACCAAATAGAGATTTTGCAAAACAACTATAATTCTATTAATCTCTGTCTGCAACATTTTCCTTATTTTTACTTTCAAGCAAAAACTAATCCCAAAAATTGTTTCTAAGGCTTGTAGCAAAACACTTTACAGCTTTTTCTGTTGATGTCATTTTTCTAGGGCATGTATGCCTGTTCAGGGAACCAAATTACAATTGCTAGTCTGGTGATGCCGGGAACTTACTGTCTTAGCTCAGATCTATTTATTTAAAAAAATAAAAAAACTTCTCTCGCAATTGTGCCTGCTGGCCTAGTTTCATCACAAAGGGTAAATTAACAGCTTTAGCAGTCTTTAGTTGAAAATACATTCCTTAGCAAAACTAAAAGAATCTGGAGACCAACAGTGCAACGTTGTTTGGAAATGAAAGGATTTTACTTAAGCAGAACTGGAATAATTACATTTTCTATTATTTTTTTTAATCAGGTCAGCATATTGTTTCAGCCACTAATGAATGACACTTCACTTTAAAAATATGTAATGGAATAGAGTCTCCTAAGCTATGGTTATGAAAAGAGTACTGTGACTGATAAACTGAACCTACTCTTTGATAACTCTAGTTTCCACATTAACAGATCTTTTCAGTGATTCTGTCATAAACTTTTTCCAAAATACTAATGGAATTCAATACAGAATCATAGAATCATAGAATGCTTTGGGTTGGAAAGGAAAGATCATCTAGCCCAACCCCCCTGCAGTAAGCAGGGACAGCTTTAACTACATCAGGTTGCTCAGAGCCCCGTCCAACCTTGAATGTTTCCGGGGATGGGGCCTCCACTGCCTCTCTGGGCAACCTGTTCCAGTGCTTCACCACCCTCATTTCACCACTAGTTTGTTTGTTTAAAGACTCTGGGCCTTGGGTATCAACTGTCAAGTCCTCTAATACCATCCTCTCTCTGTACTCCTGTATGCTACATTTTTGTTGTAGGGTCATAGATAGTTCATTCTGTTCAGACTAATGACTTGTTGATACATGTTAATCATAGGATTGTAGAATGGCTGAAGTTGGAAGACACCTCTGGAGGGCATCTGATCCAACCCCCATGCTTAAGCAGAGTCACCTACAGCAGGTTACCACACACCTACAGCAGATTAATCACACAGCCAAAAGACAGAATCATAGAATCATAGAATGATAGAATGCTTTGGGTTGGAAGGGACCTTTAGAGGTCATCTAGCCCAACCCCCCTGCAGTGAGCAGGGACAGCTTGAACTACATCAGGTTGCTCAGAGCCCCGTCCAACCTGACCTGGAATGTTTCTAGGGATGGGGCCTCCACTACCTCTCTGGGCAACATATTCCAGTGCTTCACCACCCTCATTGGAAAAAATTTCTTCCTTATATCCACTCAAAATCTATTCTTCTTTAGTTTACATCCATTATTCATTGTCCTGTCACAACAGGCCTTATTAAAAAGATTCTCCCCATCTTTCCTGTAGGCCTCCTTTAAGTACTGAAAGGCCGCAATAAGGTCTCCTCACAGCCCTCTCTTCTCCAGGCTGAACAACCCCAACTCAGCCTGCCCTCGTAGGAGAGGTGCTCCAGCCATTGGATCATTTTGGTGGCCCTCCTCTGGACCCGCTCCAACAGGTCCATGTCCTTCTTGTACTGAGGGCTCCAGAGCTGGATGCAGTACTCCTGGTGAGATCTCACCAGAGCAGAGTAGAGGGGCAGAATCACCTCCATCAACCTGCTGGCTACACTTCTTTTGATGCAGCCCAGGATACGGTTGGCTTTCTGGGCTGCAAGTGCACATTGTTGGCTCATGTCCAGCTTTTCATCCGCCAGTATGCCCAAGTCCTTCTCTGCAGGGCTGCTCTCAATCCCTTCATCTCCCAGCCTGTATTGATATCGGGGGTTGCCCCGTCCCAGGTGCAAGGTCCCAACCTTGCAGTTGGCCTTGTTGACCCTCATGAGGTTCACACAGGCCTGCATCTCCAGCTTGTCCAGATCCCTTTGGATGACTTGTCCTCCTGTCGTGTCGACCGCACCACTCAGCTTGGTGTTGTCTGCAAACTTGCTGAGGGTTCACTCAATCCCACTGTCTATGTCATTGATGAAAATGTTAAATAACACCGGTCCAAGTACGGATCCCTGAGGGACTCCACTTGTCACTGGTCCCTATGTGGACAATGAGCTGTTGACAACAACCTTCTGGATGCAACCATCCAGCCAATTCCTTATCCATCGAACAGTCCACCCATCAAACCCATATCTCCCCAATTTAGAGAGAAGGATGTTGTGGGGGACTGTGTCGAAGGCTTTACAGAAATCCAAGTAGATGACATCCGTTGCTTTTCCTTTGTCCACTGATGCAGTCACTCCTTCATAGAAGGCCACTATGTTGGTCAGGCAGGACTTGCCCTTGGTGAATCCATGCTGGCTGTCTCGAATCACCTCCCTGTCCTCCATGTGCTTGAGCATAGCTTCTAGGAGGATCTGCTCCATGATCTTTCCAGGCACAGAGGTGAGGCTGACAGGTCGGCAGTTCCCAGGGTCCTCCTTTCTTCCCTTTTTAAAAATGGGCACAACATTCCCCTTCTTCCAGTCAGCAGGGACTTCACCTGACTGCCATGACTTTTCAAATATCATGGAGAGTGGTTTGGCAACTACATCAGCCAAATCCCTCAGGACGCTGGGGTGCATCTCATCAGGTCCCATAGACTTGTGTACATTGAGGTTCTTCAGGTGGTCTCAAACCTGATCTTTCCTTACAGTGGGAGGGGCTTTATGTCCCTGCTCCCCAGAGCTTAGCTTAGCTTAGCTTAGCTTCTTATTATAGGCTGTTGGAAGTGGCCTTTCAGTGACAAACAATAACCAAAATTTTCACTGATGAAAACAGAAGAGACAATGTTGACAGAAAACAAGTATATGATCCTTAAAATTTTGCTTTAAATTCATGAAAATGTATTTGATTTGGACTTTCACATTAACAGATGGATTTTAATTTCCATCTTCTTTAAACAAATTTGCATACACTTTAAACATACAATTTTTACATTAACGTTTTTCTTTATTACTAACCTTGCAGGAATTTTGGTTCCTCTTTTACACAGTAAAGAAAATGACTTTCAAATTATCAAGATTATTGAGTAACTGAAACTTTAGTGTTTTTTAAAGACAAAAATGAATGTAGCAGTGAACATCTAACTGAAAAATGTGAATGTATGACAAAACAGTATTTATAGCATTCACTGTGCAGGGCTGTAGCTTTGAGGTATAAAAAAAAAGACACATTTTGAAATTTCTTTTGAGGTTTGTATGAGCTTTGGAAAAACTGGGACAAGATCCTTTGAATAAATTGAAACAAACCTGAGAAACCATTGCATCCTTTATTATTGTGACACCATATGTTGTGTGAATGATGCACAAATAGAATAATAAAAAGCAGAATCTCTACATGTCAGTTCAGCAAGCCACAGCTTCAGCCAGGAAAGACTGGCTGATGGGGGAGGGGATAGAAAATGTAGCTTTAAACAATCTTTTTGCATTTCTCCAGTCTTTTAAGCTGCTGAAGATTAGCCTATTTCTCATCATAACATGTAAAATAATATGGACAAAGCTGTATTATATAGCTTGTGGGGACTTTTTATCATTCTGCACTTGATGCATTAACTATAGCATTTGAGATTTCCTCCTGTTAGGAGGGCATCTCCAGTAATTTGGAGCATTTGCTTGCATTGCAGTCACCGAGGCGAAGGGCTCCGGAGCGGACGCTTGTGCCAGGGCACCCTTGCTGAGGCGGCAAAAAAAGCGCGAAGGGCGGGAGCGGGCAGCCCAGCCCCCCTCCCAGAGCGGGAAAGAGCGGGAAAGGGCGAGCTGCTGACGTGCGGCAGCTCTGACGCGGCGTGGGCGGGGCCAGGAGTGACGGCGGCCAAACCCCCCACCTATAAAAGCAGCCCCCAGGGAGCGCGAGCGGCTAGGAGCGCGGCGAACAGGACGGGCAAGCAGGGCGTGGCACGTCAGAAGGGCGTGGCGCGTCAGTTCGCGCGGCAGTTCGTGCGGTCAGGGCACGCGGGGAAGGCTGAGTGTCCCCCCTCCAAGTTCCAAAGGGGAACCCAGGCAGTGGTCACCGTCCTCCCAGGAGAACACCTGGCAGCTGTGGTCACCACCCGCCCGAAAGCCGCCGCCAAAAGGAATGCGGCGACCCAGATGGAGCTCCCGCACAAACACGCGGCCGTCCAGGTCGCCGGCTGCAGGGAGTGCCTGGGCCTGTCGCTTGTGTCAGACGGCAGCGGGGACGGCAAATGTCTTCGGTGTGAGCAGGTGGATGATCTGCTCAGCCTGGTGGCAGAGCTGAAGGGGGAGGTGGAAAGGCTGAGGAGCATCAGGGAGTGTGAGAGGGAGATAGACCGGTGGAGCTGCACCCTGCCGTCCCTGGGGCCAGGGCAGCAGGCGGAGGCCCCACAAGGAGCACAGGATCCCCTGCCCTCTTGCCGGCAAGCAGAAGGAGGGGATCCAAGAGATGGGGGGGAATGGAAACAGGTCCCTGCCCGGGGTGGCAGGCGAATCCCCTCCCGGCCTCCCTCACCTTCCCAGCTGCCCCTACACAACAGATACAGGGCTCTGGAAGTTGAGGGCCAGGCTAGCCGGGAGGGAGGTGAAGGCAAAGGTCCAGCCAGGGGGTGCCGAGGATCAGTCAGTCAACCCCACGGATTATGACTGCCCCTGTTAAGAAAAACAGGAGGGTAATTGTGGTGGGTGATTCCCTCCTGCGGGGAACTGAGGGCCCGATCTGCCGCCCGGACCCATCCCACAGGGAAGTCTGCTGCCTCCCTGGGGCCCGGGTTAGGGACATTATGAGGAAACTCCCCGACTTCGTGAGGCCCTCCGATTGTTACCCGTTGCTGGTTATACAGGTGGGTAGTGATGAGATTACAGAGAGAAGTCCTAAGGCAATGAAGAGGGACTTCAGGGCACTGGGGTGATTGGTCGCAGGATTGGGAGCACAGGCAGTGTTTTCCTCTATCCCGTCAGTGGCAGCAAGGAATGCTGAAAGGAATGGGAAAACTCACCTGATTAACAGGTGGCTCAGAGGCTGGTGCCATCGGTGGAATTTTGGGTTTTTTGTTCATGGGGAGGTCTACATGGCACCAGGCCTGCTGGCGGCTGATGGAGATCGGCTGTCTCCAAGGGGGAAAAGGATTCTCGCCCATGAGTTGGCGGGACTCATTGAGAAGGCTTTAAACTAGGTTTGAAGGGGGAAGGGGATATACACGGGCCCGCTAATGAGGAGCCCAGGGGCAGCACGACAACATTGGGGGCGAAATCGATAGCCCAGCTTAAGTGCATCTACACCAATGCACGTAGCATGGGCAACAAACAGGAGGAGCTGGAGGCCCTTGTGCAGCAGGATGGCTATGACATAGTCGCCATCACGGAAATGTGGTGGGACAACTCTCATGACTGGAGTGCTGCACTGGAGGGCTATAAGCTCTTCAGAAGGGATAGGCAGGGTAGGAAAGGCGGTGGGGTGGCTCTGTATGTTAGGCAGTGTTTCGACTGCATAGAGCTTGACAGTGGTGATGACAAGGTGGAATGCTTATGGGTAAGGATGAGGGGGAAGGCCGGAAAGGCGGATGTCCTGTTGGGAGTCTGCTATAGACCACCCAACCAGGAGGTAGAGGTAGATGAGGCATTCTATAAGCGGCTGGCAGAAGTGTCGCAATCGCTAGCCCTTGTTCTCATGGGGGACTTCAACTTGCCGGACATCTGCTGGAAATACCACACAGCAGAGAGGCAGCAGTCTTGGAAGTTCCTAGAGTATGTGGGGGATAACTTTCTAATGCAGCTGGTAAGCAAGCCTACCAGGGGAGGTGCCCCGCTTGTCCTGCTGTTTACCAACAGAAAAGGGCTTGTGGGAAATGTCGAGGTTGGAGGCCGTCTCGGGCTTAGCGACCACGACATGATAAAGTTCTCAATTTTGGGTGATGCTAAGCGGAGGGGCACCAAAACTGTTACCATGGACTTCCGGAGGGCAGACTTTGCCCTCTTCAGGACCCTGGTTGGGAAAGTCCCTTGGGAGGCGGTCCTGAAGGGCAAAGGGGTCCAGGAAGGCTGGGCCCTCTTCAAGAAGGAAGTCTTAAGGGCGCAGGAGCGGGCTGTCCCCGTGTGTTGTAAGACCAACCCGCGGGAAATCAACCGGCCTGGCTGAATAGGGAGCTTTTGCGGGAACTCAGGGAAAAAGGGAGAGTCTACTACCTTTGGAAGAAGGGGCAGGCAACTCAGGAGGAGTACAGGGATCTTGTTAGGTCATGCAGGGAGGAAATTAGAAAAGCAAAAGCCCAGCTAGAACTCAATCTGGCCAGTGCTGTAAAAGACAATAAAAAATGCTTTTATAAGTACATCAGCAATAAAAGGAGAGCCAAGGAGGATCTCCATCCTTTGCTGGATGTGGGAGGGAACATTGTCACCGAGGACAAGGAAAAAGCTGAAGTACTTAACGCCTTCTTTGCCTTTGTGTTCAACAGCCAGCCCGGTCATCCCCAGGGTACTCAGGCCCCTGAGCTAGAGGATAGGGATGGGGACCAGAATGGAGCCCTCATAGTCCAGGAGGAAGCAGTTAATGACCTGCTACGCCACCTGGATGCTCACAAGTCTATGGGGCCGCATGGGATCCACCCGACAGTACTGAGGGAGCTGGCAGAGGAGCTCGCCAAGCCACTCTCCATCATCTATCAGCAGTCCTGGTTAACAGGGGAGGTCCCTGATGACTGGAGGCTTGCCAATGTGACGCTCATCTACAAGAAGGGCCGGAAGGAGGACCCGGGGAACTACAGGCCTGTCAGCCTGACCTCGGTGCCGGGGAAGATTATGGAGAGGTTCATCTTGAGCGAACTCCACAGGCAAGTACAGGTCAACCAGGGGATCAGACCCAGCCAGCATGGGTTCATGAAAGGCAGGTCCTGCTTGACCAACCTGATCTCCTTTTATGACCTCGTGACCCGCCTGGTAGATGATGGAAAGGCTGTGGATGTCATCTACCTGGACTTTAGCAAAGCTTTTGACACCATCTTGCATAATATCCTCCTCAGGAAGCTGGCAGCTCACGGCTTAG
This sequence comes from Pelecanus crispus, assembly GCF_030463565.1. NCBI lineage: Eukaryota > Metazoa > Chordata > Aves > Pelecaniformes > Pelecanidae > Pelecanus > Pelecanus crispus. The sequence goes on from NC_134645.1 coordinate 83,240,883, forward strand.
ACAGGCATACTCTTCGCTGGGTAAAGAACTGGTTGGGTGGCCGAGCCCAGACAGTAGTTGTAAATGGTGTTAAGTCCAGTTGGCAGCCGGTCATGAGCGGTGTTCCCCAGGGCTCTGTTTTAGGGCCAGTCTTGTTCAATATCTTTATCAATGATCTGGATGAGGGGATCGAGTGTGCCCTCAGTAAGTTGCAGACGACACCAAATTGGGTGGGAGTGTCGATCTGCTCGAGGGTAGGATGGCCCTGCAGAGGGACCTGGACAGGCTGGATCGATGGGCCGTGGCCAACTGTATGAGGTTCAACAAGGCCAAGTGCTGGGTCCTGCACTTCGGTCACAACAACCCCATGCAACGCTACAAGCTTGGGGAGGAGTGGCTGGAAAGCTGCCTGGCCGAAAAGGATCTGGGGGTGTTGGTAGATAGCCGGCTGAACATGAGCCAGCAGTGTGCCCAGGTGGCCAAGAAGGCCAACAGCATCCTGGCTTGTATCAGGAATAGTGTGGCCAGCAGGAGCAGGGAGGTGATTGTTCCCCTGTACTCGGCGCTGGTGAGGCCGCACCTGGAATACTGTGTCCAGTTTTGGACCCCTCAATACAAGAAAGACATTGAGGTGCTGGAGCGTGTTCAGAGACGGGCAACAAGGCTGGTGAAAGGTCTGGAGAACAAGTCTTATGAGGAGCGGCTGAGGGAACTGGGGTTGTTTAGCCTGGAGAAGAGGAGGCTGAGGGGAGACCTTATCGCTCTCTATAACTAGCTGAAAGAAGGTTATAGTGAGGTGGGTGTTGGTCTCTTCTCCCAAGTAGTTAGCGATAGGACGAGAGGAAATGGGCTTAAGCTGTGCCAGGGGAGGTTTAGGCTGGAAATTAGGAAAAATTTCTTTACGGAAAGGGTAGTCAAGCATTGGAACAGGCTGCCCAGAGAGGTGGTGGAGTCCCCATCCCTGGAAGTGTTCAAAAAACGGGTAGATGTGGCACTTCGGGATATGGTTTAGTCTAGTCTACCCTTGATTGGTTTAGTGTGGGCTTGGTAGTGTAGGTTAATGGTTGGACTGGATGATCTTAAAGGTCTTTTCCAACCTAAACGATTCTATGATTCTATGATTCTATGAAAATTTCAAGTTTTAAGCTAGGCGGACTTAGAGCTTTTCAAATATGCAAACCAGGGCCATGCTGTGGCTTGAGCACTGTCCTGTTGTTCTATGTACTTATTGCTGGCATGTCCCTGACACAGTGCTGACCAGTACGAGCTAGAGCTTTCTCCAGCAGCACATGGTTAGGGGGTCTTGAAGGCCAGCGGCCTTTGTGTGTACAGAGACCTTGTTTGGGTAGGTCAGAGAATTTAGCTGTACAAATACTTGCTGATCACAGATGCTATTTGTCCTCAGAGCCTGCATATTAGGTGCCTAACTCATTTTGTTTACTAGGACAGAGACAGCTAGAAGGTCAGACAGAGATCAGGTGATCTACAGTTTATTATAGAATATTAGCCTTTTTTTCAATGCTTTCCCTGAAAGAAAAATATTGCCAAGAACCCAGCTTGTGGAACGGTGTTGAACTTGCGTGTGGTACTATCAAAAACTGGGATGAAAAGGGTTTATGAAGTGTTTATTTACTTTAGTCAAGATCAGCTATATCATACCTTGCAGTTGTCTATTTAACCATTTGTGAAATCTTTCTAATGACTTTGCAAGCTCTCTGGGCTATGCATTCTAGTATTTTACCATCCTAACTCTTACAAAACTTTTCCTAACATCTAAAGTGAATCTCCATTGCTGCAGCTTATGTTCATTATCTATCTATCTGTCTGTCTATCTATCTATCTATCATCTATCTAGTCATGTATTATAATCACACCTTCCTTCAGTCTTTCCTTCTCTAAATTAAACAGCACTCTTTCAGCCATTTCTAAAAGGCAAAATTTTCAAGATCATCCTTGTTGCTACATGCTGGTGTTTCTCCATCTGTTTTACATCTTTCCTTTACATACTGTGTAAACTTGTCCAGTTTTCTAGCTCAGGAATTACATGTGTTGAAGACTACTGTCAGGTCTCATAGATGATGTTGCAATCATAATATATTGTTTGCTAATCATCAGGTTGCCATTTACTGTAACCCTAAGTCATTCAAGTTACAGCCTAGACAGTTGTTCCATGTCTTACATTTGTGTATTTGTCTGATGCTGGGTTCAGCTCATCTAGTATTAGTCGTCTAAATTTCTAAGTTCTTATCTTTTTCTATAGTCAACTTCAAAAACATTGTTACCTTTTCCCTGTAGTGATGTGTAAGAAGGTGGTAATATCCAGAACTCACCAATGGATACTCAGAAAGCCAGTATCTCTTTATCCGCATTTTTCTTCTTTTTGACTTGAACATCAAGACCGCCTTTTGCCTTCTGCTTTACTTCCTAATGGTACCATTTCAGATAACTCTGTGAATACTTTATTAGTGCAGTATACTGCATAAGATTTAAAAGCTGTGATTATTACCCTGTTCCTGGAGAAATTACAAGCAAATATTTATACTACGTGCACATATCATATCTTGAGTATTGTGCTCTTCATTCCTGTTGCAGTCATGGTTTTCAGATAGATTTAGGAACACAAAATGCATGTGCAAGTGGCTTACTCTCAGCTCAATGAATAAGATAAAAACTTGTAACATCTTTACTGTTTTAATAACGTTAAGTTATGAATGTTGCTAAATGCATGGATTTCTGATGTCCTTATATAAGAAATGTTTGGTGCTCGTAGCATTTATTGGCAAGAGTGAAGTGTTTTAGCTGCTTTTTTTTCTGAATATAACATAAACTATAAGTATTAATGGCTCTTTTAATCATATACCTCTATTTCTAGTTTGCCTGCACCTCAGTGCTCAAGTACACAGTACAGGTACTGTAACTATGGAATTTGAACAGAATTAGATGCTTTGGCTTAAATATTATGTACATTTAGCTATGAAGATTGAATTCCAAAGATAATTGTCACAGTCTGTTGTTTCAAACATTTATAATTACTATATAAAGAGATTACCTTGTATCTTTTTACACAGTTTCAGTATTCTTACTGCTGTGAATGAGAAATGAACTCCACTTGACATTTGAGGACATGCTACATAAGCTAAAGTAGTAGGCTTGCTTACTGTTTACAGGATCATGACAAGTGGTTTATAAGTTGGTCTACAGATCTGTGTAACTTTTTTAATTGTTACTTGAAAAGTTTAGTGATAAAGGTACATGGTGATTCACAAGAAAACTTTGAAAAGCTACTGTGGTCCAGAAATAATATGCATATAATCCACCCATCTACCTTGGTTTACTTTTCTACCTCTTATCCTGACAAAAGCAATGGTAAAACTCTTGGCATACCTTATTAAATTCAAATCCTAGTAATTGTACTTTATATATGCTTGATAATTTTGTTAATTAGTATTAATAGTTATGCTAAGTCAGCACCCAGAGACTCCACTTAAGTTCTGATCTATAGTTTACGTTAACTATATAACAATGAATTTAAATAAATGGGCCCTGCCTCTCCAGAATCTTGGTAAAATGCTTAATTCTTGTCATTTCAAGGGCCATGGATAATTACATTACACAATTAATGCAGTTTACTTTTAATAGTGCTTATACTGAACACTGACTCTCAAAGACTGAATCACAGTACACTAAATGACATAAGAAAATGAATATATTTCTGAATCATTCATCTAATGGGGAAAAATTGTGTAGAGGGCTGCTGAATGTCCTCCCATTACATTCTAGTTAAAACATATGTGAAATGACTTACGCAGTTGCTAGCTGAAGTATACTTCATAAGGAAGTGTTTGACATTTGCATCTTGGAAATGTGTTATTTGAATGTGATTAGGTTCTGTTTGCTTCTTAATTTGCCAACAAGAGCTGAACAATTATGGTTTTGAAAACAATCTGAAAAGTTGCTTCCTTGCTTCATGTTGTTTAGTAAGAAGAATAGTTTGTGTTTATACCAGCTGTGCGCTGCATGCTTTTAATTTAACTGTGTCAAAACCAGACAGAATGGGGGCATTACAAAATGGCTTTAATTCCCATGTTATGTTTAGGACCACCTAGATTAATGGGTAATTTACAACTCTAGCTCTTTGACTGTATAAACACTGTAATAATTTTTCATCTGGAATAGTTTTAGATACACTTTGTGTGGGATACTGTATCATAATTCTTTTTCTTGTTTTACAAACTGTTTAAGTCAGTAAAATTTTATATTCAGTTTTGACATTGTGAAGTATGACACACCCCTTTTTAAAAATATTTCATGTTTCTGGATCTAACTTAAGACCCTGAAAAAAACCAACAAAACCACTATTAGTAGTGACAAAATCAAACAAAGAAATTGTTTATGCCTGAAATGGGATTTCCCTTAAGCACTGCAATGATCTCAGCTGACTTCTGGCTTTAGCAAAGCAGATATCTGCATTTCTTCTAGACTCCCTTATACAGTTAACAGAAAAATAACCACTTTTAAGATGCTTAACTTCCTGTCCCCTTAAGAAATACCACAACTGACTATGAAGGGAGGCTGGCTGACTCCTGTGTGAGATCAAGTAGTTGCCTACTTTAACCACATAGATGAAGGTAATTCCATTCTGGGTGACTCTCAGGAATAAACAGTCTTGACTTTGGGGAACTTTTCTTAATTTAATCTATTGGCAATTAACACAAAGTTTTCATTACTGATTTGGGTGTTGAGAGAGAAAAAACAACACACAAAAACCACAAAGAAGAAAGCAAACATTTATAGAAACACTTTTCCCTCCCTTCATGCTCAGCCTAAGCCACAAGCTCCTCTTGCAGTGGCTCATCACTGACTACACAGAGGTGTCACAGACTCCCCACCTGCAGCAGTTTTATGGTGTGGTGGGCAGTTTGCATTAGTATCATCTCTGGCTGGAACCTACTGTGCCCCAAACTGGCAGGACATGGACATCTCCCACACAGGGACCCCAGAAGCCCCCCCAAACCAAACCCTGCCATTTGTGCCTGATGCAGTGACTACTTTCTTTTGATCTTTAGAAAATATTGCAAAAGTTTCACATGGTGCTTTATGAGAATTTGGGCACTCTAAATTGCACTGCCTTTGATAGCTACAGACATACCTTCACATTATGTAGGTTATGTTTATACCAGGGAATGAAACAGCTTGGAGATGATTCTCTGTTTAGAAGGAGAGGAGAGTTTTACCATGTTGGTGTGCTTTCTCCCATGCTAACTGATGGTAGGCCTGGACAGTGGTTTGGAGCAGCTCAAGTACCCCTACAGTGTGTTATGGTCCAGGCTGTCACCTTGACTCTGAACAAATTTAGAAGGGGCTGATAGGCAGAAATTTTGGCTCAGTGTGGAGCAGAGTTTACTCAAGCTAATCCTTGGGATGGACTTTCTATGGTGGTACACAGATTATCCTTGGTGGAGATGAAGGAGGGGAACTCTATGTGTCAACATTTTCCTAAGCAAAATCAATTATGGGTTTACTGGGATATCCCCTCTCTTCACTTTCGCTGCATCAGGCAAACTGGCCATGCTACATGGGAAGAGGAATGTTTAACATGATCTGGCCTCAGAAACCTGGGCCTTCTTTTTCAGGCAATGGTTGTTTCCTACCCTTACGCATCAGCAGTGTGTTCAATACTTCTAGAACTTGACCCTAAGTTTGTTGCCACCTGTCCAGAAGAAACCTGAATACATGATTTCCTAAATCAGCATGGGCGGTTATGGGATGGAGGAACTTTACTGTTGTGTCAAAAAACATGTGCAAAGTAGCAAGAACCCTTTAAATTTTAAGTGTTTTCTCTTCATGTTGATTAAAGTTCAATGAAGTAAAGGCTTGCCTCTCCTATGCTACTGATGTTCTGTATTTATCTCATTTCCTAAGCAGGTGCTTTGCCTGAAGAAAGCCAACTAGTGAAAACATAAGCACAGGACCTGGTCAAGAAATTACATAAACATGCTATTATCATCTGAATGTGTGAGTCAAACTCTTTTACTTACTTTTGACTTCCATCAGCAACCTGCAGCTTTTAAAATGGAATTTTAATTTGCAAAGCCATTTCTTTTAATGAATTGCTCATCCTGGCAAGTACTGCACTCAAAACATTATATTCAATATTAAGTTGTAATGACTTTAAACTGGATGTGAGGTATCTTCTTACCATACATAAAAAGCCTTTCAGAAGTTTTTATTGCCTGTGGCTGAATACTATTCTATCTTATGTTTTCTGACAGGATACAGTAAAACACCAGTGGCTAAACTTTCTGGATGGTGGGCCTGAATTCTGCATTGAAAGGCAAAGTTCTTTATTTATTTACAGTTGCAAACCTACTCCAGTGCATTGCAAGCCTTTCAGAAAGGGGGTGTAACAGCACAGAAGTAACTGAATGTCTAAATGAGAACTATAAATGTCTATAAGATATCCTCCATGTGTATTTTGCTGTGCAATTTCCTTGCTACTTTGAAGGTGACGACAGGTGGTGTTAACAGGGAAAGGCAACTGTGGGAACATGTGTGAAGGTTTTGAATGACAGATAGGTTTCTGCAAGGAGGTTCAGAAACAGTGTATGTTAAACACAGCTGAAGCAGACATGTAGTTGCCAGGATTGGTGCAGCCTCGTGTTTTGAAGTGCAGCTTGTACTTGCTTTGATCATACACATTTGTCAGTGCTGCCAGGTACCACTTTATAATGAAGCATTGCAATGCCCAGCAGAAGTCCAAAATCAAACCATAAATGGGTCCTTTTTTCATCTCTTTTAAGTCACATGAAATTGAATAATCTTGATCTAAGATAGTCAGCCAGCTTTCCTTTATAATTGAAGACAATAGGTGCCTTCGGAAAGTAATTTGTCCCATCTGGTTTTCATCCTGTCTTTGAACGAAGTGAAGTATCCTCAGTTGGCATCTAGTTCTTCCTCTTTACTATAAATAGAGTTACTACAGAGTAGTAAGAGACTTGGAAAACTTGCTGTAGGCTCCTACATTAAATAAAATGAAATTAATCTCAATTGATGACAAAAGAATTGAAATCAATTCAGCCTGAGAGTTACTCTCCTGCAAAGAGCATCTATATAGGAGAGGACAGATGTGGAATCAACGATCTCAAAGTGAGCTGAGAATGTAAGGATTTAGGCACACTTGTCTTAAAGTTGGCTAGAAACCTGGACTTGAGAAGAATTTTCCCACTAAAACACACCAGGTATCAGGGTTATATCTTCTGCTCAAGTCTGGCAGAAGAGGTGAGTAACTGATCAGCTGTAACACACTGTGGGACAACCACCTGGGATATTAGGTATAAGAGTATTACCCACCTCTGCTATGTGCTTTGTGCAGCCCTCGTTTTAAAGTGTGTGAGCTGAAAGTGGTTTTGCAGGCAAGATAAGGAAAGAAATGCTTTGCATATTTAACTACTTCTTAGAGAATGAAAAGCCCGGCATTGTCAGAACTCAGGTAGTTGTCATTGATTATAACTATTGAAGTTTAAGTGGGGTTTTTTTGTTGTTTGGTTTGTTTGGTTTTTCCTACTGGTGAAAACACAGATACCTGAGGAATCTTTGTATGTCCTGGGTTTAATAGCTGCTGTGTTCTAGCTCTGAAGAGAGAGAGTTTACATTTAGTTATCTTAATTTAGACTTAGGAAATTGTGGGTCTATGTTTCTTTGTGATTGTGACCAGTGCTAGTGAATATTGCTGCCTAGATTTAGTACCATAAAAAAAAGAAAGCTAAAAAAGAAAGCCAACCATTTGTGAAATGGCTGTCAATGTTGCTTGCCTTGCAATGCAGTTTCTGATAGTTTAGTTTCGGAAAAAATAATTATGCTTATTGCTCTAAGGTATGTGAATTCTTTGCATGTTTTCAGGGTCCCTCTGCAGAAAGGAAAATGCCGGATGTTTTTTCTTATTGCTTTAGTCCCAATTTATAAAGCTTAAGTATGCCTATATTTCAAATTAGATTTTTATCTATGTTATAGATATTTAAATTAACTACACTTCAAATAAAAGTGAAGAATGAGCATAGGTGGTTATAAATGAGAAATCAAAATATGCAAATAATGTTTGGTATGAAATAACAGGTTATAGTGGCACACTATATTTAACAGTCCTATAATTTATAATAATGGTGTAGATTAATGAAAAGTAATAATGGTTGGATTTATTTTTCTTCCTTTGCAATGGAACTGCTTTTCTATTCTGTCTGGCTCCTGTTAGATACTGGAAGGTAGGATAGTCTTTATGAAACCTGAGGTAATGAAAATGAACAGTATTTCACAAACACTTTATTTTAAAATAAAGTGCCTTTGAGGGACTTCCATCAAGCATTGTGGAGGGTGAGGATAGGGGCAGCAGTAACTCCTAAAAATGCCAGAGTGTGTAGCAACAACACTGTTTCTCAGAAAACTGGAATTATTTTCCTGTGTTCACTTCTAGGCAGAGTCACTGACTCCTGTTTAGGTGAACATGGTGGGGTTTAGTGGCATAAGTTTTGTACAACTGTGGCATCCATTTGGGTGCAGGACTGCAGCGTTGCTCAGCTGTTCCCTGGTAATGACAGAAAGGGAGTCTTCTTGTCTTCTCTCAAAGTGACACTGACAAACAGAAAAGTCTGTTCTCTGCGTAGAATAATAAAGACTTGTACCATGACCTATTAGGCTGTGAATGGTTGTGTCTGCTTATTATCACAGATAATAGTTACTGAAGAACAAAGGAGACAAGGGAGTCTTATGATAAGAAAATCTCTCCTCTTCAAGGTAGCCTGAGACCACAATTCTATTGCCCAATTAGCATTGCAAGGGAAGACAGTCAAAGCAGTTCTCAGGACACCTTAGTTGCTGTTACAACTCATACAGTGAATAAGATCATGGTACCTATTCAGAGGGAGGAAGAACCTTTTACAGTTTCAAATTTCGTCTCTCCCCCCCCTCCTTTAGTTGTTTTTGGGTTTTGTGGGGTTTTTGGGGGGTGGGTGGGGTGGTGGTTAGGTTTTTTTTTTCCTTCAGAAAAACACAGGAGAAGACACTTTAAACAAATAAATGCAGTGTCATTCAACAGGTTTAATTATGATAGGTGTTAGATTCTATTACATATTTCTTCATTTTGTACTTCTATTTAAAGACTTAAGAGTTGCAGAAATTATTCCTTTCTCCTTGTGTTACAACAGTAACACCAAAATAATTTTGTATGAGCAAAAATATCAAACATAAATTTTCTTTTCATGTTGGCAGCATTATAAGATGCTGTGGTTTAAAGCTCATGTTAAAAATCAGATGTATTTTTTTTTCCCCAGTGGAGTGTGATACATGACTCTGCTACTTTTGAATGTGGTAAGAATGTACTGAAGTTTCAAGCTTTCTCAGAAAATCCTTTGTCCCAGCTATTTAAAAAAAAAAAAAAATTTTATTAGTGAATAGGGGCTGGAATTTCTATAGGAAACTCCAGAACACCAAAACTGAACAACTGTAAAAAATTATATGTTCTGACACCATCTGTTTATAATAACATATTTTAACTTTTAATTTTTTAAAACTTTTTACTGCCAATCACTCAAAACAATATGAGAAATATTGAATGAAACCACTGGTTTGAATTTGAAAAACTTATTTTGAAAAACTGAAATGTTATTTTTCACCTGGCTTGTAGAAAAATGTTCTCCAAGCAGACATTATTTCCAAAATATCTATTTTGATGAAACACTGTCTTTGTAACAGAAAAGTACTCCACCTTCAATACTTGTGTCTAACTGTAGTGTGAGCAGGAAAGCAAGCAGAGCTAGGAGTCAGATGGCTGTTCTTGTGCTGTCTGTGGAAAAAATGTGCTTGAGAGGAATGGAATTCAAATGTGAGAAAAGTGTAGAGATACATCTGGGTTTCTCATTCTTCCTTGTGTGGATCAAGTATAACCCCTCTTCACATTTTAAAATTGAGAAAACAAATAGGTTTTCATCAGTTGAAGAAAGTGTAGACAAACCCTAAAGTTTTAGGCAGCATTCCAAGAGATGCACAAAAGCAAAGTGTATACAATGTTACATAAAGTTATATTTGCCTTTGCACATATGAGATATTTTTATAAGAGACAGCCCATTTATAACCATTAAATTCTTCATCCAGACGGCTGACACAACAGGGGCAATGTGATTTTTACATACTTTTACTTCCTCCAGTTTAATGAAGAGGAATTGCAAGATGGCTACATCCCTGAAGTAATTCTTCAGCAGAGGTAGGGCTGAAATAGCCAGCAACCCTAATGAGGAAAAATGAAAGGGCATCACCACTTAATTAATCTCATTATTGGCTCTTACAATGGAGATAAACGCGAGAGAGGTTTAAAAAAGGGGAGAGAGAGACAGACATACACTTCATTTCTGAGTGGTTATCCTGTCGAAGCAGGAAGCATGTCTGAGTCAGGCTGTGAGTGTGAATTCTGGAGCACTATTACCAGCTGGCAGAGACACCAGCACAGCAGTCTCGCTGACTGCAGACGGGTGCTGCCAGGAATACGATTGCTTTAGTTGTTCCCTGCTGGATCTCACTTAAAAATAATTTCACATATTCTACCAAAAATTAAAGTTCAGTTGCAAGATCTGCTGTTCCAAGTTGCATGTCAAGGCCCTCTCCTTAAATAGCGAGCAAGTTCTGTGGGAACCATTTCATGCAGAGCTGGAATCTGAGCCCAAAACAGGCAAAACCATTGCCACAGCCAGAGGCATTGTCGACTGTGCTCTACTGAAAGAGGGAGCCTTCACAGCATTGCCCAAGTGATAGCAGTTATTCTCTCTTTGTGCGTTCCTCTAACTGTAAACTAGTCAGAACAAATTTCTGGACCCATAAATTTTATGCTGAAATAGTAGAGTCATTGCATCTCATTCCAGTTACTTGCAGCATCTACATGGAGGTGGTTTTCAGGAGGAGATGCAAAGGTACTCATTCCCATGTTTATTGGTCACTTGCACTTCTGTGAAACAATATGGAACACCCTCCTTCCTCCTCAGATATTTCCCTAGCACCTCATGCACTATGTCCCCTCAGCATGTGACAGAGGGCAATGAGGCATCATTTCTGACCCAATGGATACACTTGTACTTTGACAGCTATCAGCCCTTTTTAGTTAAATTACTTTAGACAGCATACCCCAAAATGTTCTGTGCTAAAAAGAGCATATAAATACTTCTTTTTCTGGCACCAAGACATACACTTGGGCCATATTTAGGAGCAATTAAACATTTTGCAACTTCTATTTTTTCAGTCTTTCAAGCTAATTCACTGTAGTCTGATTTGAGTTTTGTGTTGCTTTTATTCAAATGACATTAGAATGCCCTTAATCAGGTCAGGAGTTTCTCATTGCCATAGAGTGACCTAAGACCACTGCAGAGGTAGCTGTTCCTATTGGCAACATTACTGAAGTCAGGGGGAAATCCATGGTGGTCCAGCACCAGAAATAGAATAATTTCTGTAAGAACAATGTAAGTAAATGTAATATAAATAGAATAATGTGAGCAAGCAGAACCCTTGATCATCAATCAGTATTTCATTTTAATGTCACTTCTGCAAAAGGATAATGTAACTACTTATAGTGGACAGTATTTCTACAAATGCATCTCTAAATTTGGTAAAGAAAAAAGAATGGAAATTTCTTTAATGGAAATTCTTTTCCTGAGGAAAAAAAAGAATTATCTGAATTTCTTCTTCTACCAAAAATAGAACTTTAAATTTCAGTCAGCCATAGTGAAAATAGTCTAGCAGAGAAATGAAGTATCTTGCTTTCTTAATGGGCAAGCAAAAAAATTTTTTGCCCCTTCTTCTTTCCTCTTCAGAGAGAAATGAACTGTTCCTCCAACATCTTCCATTTCTACTTGTGAACATGGAATTTTCACAAATATACCCTGATGATGTTTAATCTCAAAACTTCGCCCTTTGTATTCATCTCTTGGAAGAGCAAGTGGCCATATAACAGCATAAAAAGTTCCTTCTTTACTGAGAACATACCTTCCTCATTCCTTTGTCCTTGGTCACTCTTTTTTGAGCTTAGTTTCTTTCTTCTCTTTGATCAACCACCAATACAATTCTTCATTAAAGAGTCATGTTTTCTGGGCACTCCAATTAAACTTTATGGTATTTTTGAATACCTGCCTGTATGAACTTTTTTTGCCAAATGAATGCTTAAGTATGCTTGTACCTTATGCTGCTGTATTTCACTGCATCTTTACAACATTCCCTTATTTCTGAATGGGGGTTTTGAACCGATCATTAGTCATCACGCAAATCAACAGCAACTGAAAAATCTTATTCTTCATGAAAAATTGAGTTTTTCTGGAAAAAAATTGACATTTTTGTGACTGCTCCAAGTTGAAACACAATAGATGTAAGTGAGGAGGAAGGAAAAAAAAAAAATTTCTTGAGCCATACCTAGGTTGTTTCCCCTGTTCCTCTATTTCTTCTTTCTTTGCACTCCATTTCTCAATGCAAGAACACAAACTCTTGCCATTTGCTTTGGTTTTCATTGTTATTTCTGCCTCAGTCTTATTTTGCACAGTTGTTATTTATTTCTGCACTTCTTGAATGAAAGGACTGTAGGAATTTCTTCAATGGCCAGTTTGGATTTTGTTGTTTTTTCTTGTCAGTCCCCTGGACGTATCTCATATCTTTCTTTAAGAGGTTATTTATTCGCTCTGCTATGGAGCTGTTCTCCACATGATTTTTCTTCACTGGGATATTTTTAATCTAGAATTTCTGGATCATCAGCCTTGAAGAAAGTTGAGACCTCCTAGTCCTGAAGTCTTCTGTTTCTCTTTTGAAATCAAGAATTTCAGTTACAGAATGTAATTATGTCATGAGCTGTAATGGGTTGCTTGTGGAGTGTTATCCTGGGAATGCACATGAACTGAGACAATACTTGAATGCTTTCTAGAGTTAAACTTTAAGAATGGTCAGATCCTAGACTGGGTTTAAGTAAATGTGTTGACTATAAAAGGCTATTTCAGTCTCTTAGTTCTTCTCATATTAATTGCTTTTGTTAGTTTATCAGTGGTGCAACTGAAGATGGACTCATTGGAAATAATGATTTATGGAATCATATTTTGTCCCTGTGACTTCCATGAAATTAATAAATATTCATGACAGGTGAAAAATTAATATGTCATTCCTTAAGGATAGCCTTTGGTGTTATGAAGACTTAAGATAAAAATCTGTGCTTATAAGAATAAATATGTTCCCTATATGCCAATAAAGACATACCCATTTACTTCAAGACTGATTTTTCGACCACTGTGTATGGTTGCTGCCCCAAATGTTCCTGTAGATTTATGGATTCTGCCACCAGCACTTTTTGAAATTAAAAAAGTGAAAGGACTTGAGATATTCATTTATTGAAGAACACATTTTTCATAGTCTTTCATCAAGAAATATGACAAGAAGCTTATTATCCTTGAGAAGTTCTCATTTAGTGAGAGTACTCTCAGTATTTTACTATTTGGATGCTTTAAGTACCTGACATTATTTTATTTTGTAGTGTAGCACTATGCAATGTTTCAGATTTCTTAAGGAAAAATGGTCTTGATGATAAACACCTTTCAGATCTAAACAAAGGGTCAATTTTTAAACAACTATAAGAGATCTGTAACATAGCTATTATGAACTTAAGAAGTCTTATGTTGAATTCTATTGAAGGTATTTTTCTTTACTGTGAAGTAACTAAGAGTGATTAGCATTCTTACAATAGTCACATTCAATTTCCAAAATATCTGAGCTCCAACAATTCAGTTCCATATACTCTTCATAGTTTTCTAATTGTTTGTAAAATCAATGTGCATTAAATCCAAAGGATACAAGAGCACATTGTACAGATTAATGATTGATTCTGCAGATTATTGAAATGCTGTTCAAAGAATCAAGCCACCTCTTCTTAGAAAAAATCAGCTGTACTTGACTTCTGAATGCTCATATGCTCATCGATGTTAGTGTCCACTCTAGAAATATTCTGGCATATTCTAGTACTTTTACCACAAATTCTGGATGTCAGTCAATCAGCTTTTCAACTAGAACCAAGTGGAAAAATGACATCAGGACTTGGCGCTGGTAAAGAACAACAAAACTGTAGGGAGTGATGTGGTAGAGAAAGAGATATGGGACAAGTTATAAGAGAATTGGATGTGCCATGGAGGGAAAAAAGGCACCAAAATTGGAATTTTTGGAAAGATAAAGAAAAAGGGGAACAATATGTAAATAGGCACAGGGCTTGTAAGAATAGGGAAAGTAAATGTGCAGAAAAATGAAATTGAATAAATGACAAACAGATAATGCAAACCAGCTCCATATTAGTAAACTAATATAGTCATATCAGTGACCAGAAGAAGGGAAAACTAAGTGTTGGAGTCACTCAAAGAAAGCAGACGTGTGTGGTATTAAATTATGGTATTGCCATGTACGTTGAAACAGAGTAACACTGCATGGAACAAAAATGTTTTAAGACCTATATGTTTGGGAATTGTCTGTGTTTGCTAGAGCTGTTGATGAGTGTCCTGGTTTCAGCTGGGATAGAGTTAATTTTCTTCCTAGTAGCTGGCATAGTGCTGTGTTTTGGATTTAGGATGAGAATAATGTTGATAACACACTGATGTTTTAGCTGTTGCTAAGTACTGCTTACATTAGTCAAGGACTTTTCAGCTTCCCATGCTCTGCCAGGTGCACAAGAAGCTGAGAGGGAACATAGTCAGGACAGCTGACCCAAACTGGCCAAAGGGATATGTCATACCACATGACATCATGATCAGTATATAAACTAGGGGGAGTTAGCTGGGCAGAGCAGTGATTGCTGCCTGGTGACTGGCTGGGCACCTGTTGGCAGGTGGTGAGCAGTAGCACTTGTTTTTCCTGGGTTTTGTTTCTCTCTGTCATTGTTCTCCTTTTTATTATTATTATTTTATTTCTGCTATTAAACTATTCTTATCTCAGCCCATGAGTTTTCTTACGTTTGCCCTTCCAATTCTCTCCCCCATCCCACCGGGGCGGGGAGGGTGAGCAAGCAGCTGTGTGGTGCTTGGTTGCTGACTGGGGCTAAACCGCAACAATGTGCCTCATAAGAATTTTAATTCTGGGTCCTTCATGTCTCATATTACAGACTAAACTGTATTTCCTACAGTGCATTGTCGACTTATTTTGCTTAAAATTCTGGGGTACTATATAAGTGGGAAATGGTGATAGCATGTCTATGAAATATAATCTTCCTCAAAAATTCAACAACAACAAAGTGATAAGTATAACAGATACTGCTTTCAGTTTGAAATTAAGTATTTTGATTCAGGTTAAAATGAAAGGTGTCTTTTCAATTTCCTTCATGTAGAATGTCTTCAAAATATTAAGCCTACAAACAGTACACATATGTTAGAAAAATCGGAGAAGATTCTTTGGGTGAGTCAGAACTCATTGGAGAGTAAAAGAAAATTCACATACTACATGTGAGCTTTGGAAAACTGGCATAGAATGAATAGTTGAAGTTTTAAAAATCTCATTTAAAAAAAATTACAATTTTAAAAAATATTTACCATACAGTTTTCTCTTTGAAAAACCTTTATTAGACTGCAAAAGTTGGAAAACTTCTTGTCCTCCTGGTGTGTCAACCGCACCACTCCGCCTGGTGTCATCTGCAAACTTGCTGAGGGTGCACTTCATCCCACTGTCTATGTCACTGATGAAGGTGTTAAACAGCACTGGTTCCAGTACGGAACCCTGAGGGACTTCATTTGTCACTGGTCTCCATTTGGGCATCAAGCCATTGACCACTACCTTCTGGATGTGGCCATCCAACCAATTTCTTATCCACCCATCAAATCCATAAGTCTCCAACTTAGAGAGAAGGAAGTTGTGAGAGCCCACATCAAAGGCCTTGCAGAAGTCCAGACAGATGGCATGCATAGCTGTCCCCTTGTCCACTGATGCAGTCACTCCATCACAGAAGACCATGAGGTTGGTCAGGCAGGACTTGCCCTTGGTGAAGCCATGCTGGCTCTCTCAAATCACCTTCCTGTCTTCCATGTGCTTGATCATAGCTTCTAGGAGGATGTGTTCCATGGTCTTCCCAGGCACAGAGTGAGGCTGATAGGTTGGTAGTTCCCAGGGTCCTCCTTTCTTCCCTTTTTAAAAATGGGCACATTTTCATTCTTCCAGAAATTTGGATATCATATTTAATTTGTGTATATTTGACTTATCTGTTTCCCGGTTTACCCAAGCTGAGAGGCCTTTTGAGTACCCTCTAAGCTGTTGCTTGAAAAAGAGGTAAAGGTGTGCAGGCTTCTCTGCCAACATAGAAGTTGTGGGAAGCATTGTACTGAGGCAGTGCTTATCAGTTGCAAACTAGCTACTGTTGTATAAATGGTGTTTCCAGTTATTAAATATGAAAACAAGTACATAATTGTATTGATAATTGCTGTTTTAATATATTGATATAGATTGTTATTAAACAAACTGCACTTCATAAATATTTAACTCTGCTGTTATCTAGAAATGTTTTTTGCCAGTTTTAATTTAAAGGCAGAAATAGGGCGCCAGTTGTCCTTTACTACAGATTTCCTGCTGGTTCTTTATCTGTTTTTGAATGTCAATGAATAGGAGTTCCATTTATTCATTACTATTCAAGAGGTGAAAATCTACTTGTTATCTCTTTGATTAATCTGGCCTATTGTGCCTTATAGCATCAATCACAAAACATTCCAGAGGGTAATGAATTACTGTGTGACTGCAGGAAACCATAAGGGATATTAAACTAAACTTAATCTTTTTAACTAACGATATTCTAAAATGAATGCAGAAAATGGAATTTCTCAATAAATGGCAGAGTGGAAGGCTTTTTTCAGCTTTTCTGACTGTTGTGGTTAAATCCTAGCCGGCAACTGAGCACCACACAGCTGCTCACTCACTCCCCCAGTGGGAGGGGGGAGAGAATTGGAAAGGTAAAAGTGAGAAAACTTGCGGTTTGAGATAAGAACAGCTTCATAATTGAAATAAAATAACAATAATAATAATAAATTGTAATGAAAAGGAAAATAACAAAAGAGAGAGAGGAACAAAACTCGGGAAAAAACCAAGTGATGCCACAGCTCACCACCCACCAACTGACACCCAGCAAGTCCCCAGGCAGCGATCGCTGCCATCCGGCCAACTCCCCCCAGCTTATGTGATGAGCATGACATCATATGGTATGGAATATCCCTTTGGCCAGTTTGGGTCAGTTGTCCTGGCTATGGTCCCTCTCAGCTTCTTGTGCATGTCCTCGCTGGCAGAGCACGGGAAGCTGAAAAGTCTTTGACCTAGTATAAACGCTGCTTAGCAGCAACTAAAACATCAGTATATTATCACATTATTCTCATGTGAAATTCAAAACACAGCACTATACCAGCTACTAGGAAGAGAATTAACTCTATCCTAGCTGAAACCAGGACACTGACAGATATTGTTGTTACATACTTTCTCAACAGAAGACATAACAAGTTAAAATAAAGAAAATAACATAGTTTTTATTTTCCTATGGAAAAAATATCAGCTGTGGTGAAACAGTTTTGGAAAAAGCTAATGTTCAGAAGTTTCACTCAAAAGCTTTAGATTTTAGTTATTGAATTCTTGTGTTCATTAAAAAAAATGTTTTATTTCAAGAATTCATTTTTTGAGTAACAAAAGCCTTAATAGTAAGATAGGTTCACCTAGGTTCATATCTCTCTATGAAAGCTTTCCCTAGGCAGCACCCACAGAGACGGTTGTCTCTTGCCCTTCGGTAGTAACAAGCATACAGGAGTGAGCTTCCTAAGACCAACTGCAAGTTTCACCCCACAGGTGACTGGAGGCTGTAAAACCTATTAATTTTTGAAAAAGCTTATAGAAATTCTAGGCACAGGAACAGACCCAAGAAAATCCCTTAGAATGAATTGTCCTTTCTGGTCAATGTTTAATAGATATGGGTCATATGGGTTGTCAGGTCCTTTACCATCCATTGCCCGAATTATGCATCCTACTTCCATAAGCAAACAAACATACATAGTGGAAAATGGAGCATGGAAAATTTGTTCTGTGAACACATCTGTTCTTTTTCCAATGCATCTGCTTAAGAGTTTTTTCTCTGCTCAAAAAAGTACATGACTTTCAGTAAGTGTAGAGTGATGTAACAAGTATAATAGGCTGGTGTGTAATAGCTTTCCACAGTTGTACTAGAAGTAAGGTAATTATTAGATTCCCAGAGTTCATTTTGGTTTAAAATCATACTTCTGCCTCAATAAGTATTGAATAATGATCCCCAAACCCCCAAGTCTAAATTTAATTCTATCTTGAGTTTTTAAATCTTATTTTTGTGTAGGTGCAGAGTATAACAGAAATCCTGGACTACTGTGACTTTTGCTTGAATGAAGGTTACCCTGCTGTGTGTGCTGAAGGAGGATTAGAGAAAAGTGGTATTAATAAATTATGAAGCAGTTAAAATAAAACTGCAGGCTAGCAGAACAACAGAGTACAAAATCAGCAAGACAAAGCCTATACGTTTTGCATCTGTACAGCTCAGAATATGAAATAAGTGTGCAGTGCCTGGGATGCACACCTATGAAAGTGAACATTGCTGATTAGCTGTGATCATTGCCAATGCATTTGCTAACATCTCAGGCAGAGGCAGAAAGATGAGTGCTCTTAGCCCTTAATGAATTCCAAGGGCAATAAAGACAGAATTTCTGGAAGGCTCGTCTCATGGGACTGGTGCTAGCATAGGCAAGTCTAGTACTATGACCACAGTATCCCAACCCTTTTAAGTTTCAAAGTAATACATGGAAAAAGAAGATTGAGAAACACAAAAGGGATATTTCTGGATTTCAAAGTGTGTTTGGGTCTATTTCTGGAAAGAACAGTTTCCAACACAGTGTTTCAACACTGGTTCTAACTCTAATGTATCCACATCTTAGCCTGTAATTATATATATTTGCTAACTGAAAAGTGAGAAAATTAAAATTATTTGAAATGTTCCACCTAGGCAATAACAGCATACATTTTGACATAGTACTGAGCACTAGAGTAGCAAATCAAGCAGACACCTACACATGGAAATACCACAGGGGAAAAATATAAGCTGTTCCACAAGCCTTTATATGGTATAGATGCATTACTCCATAGGTTGATTTCTGTTATGTGGTGAAGAGAAAACACTGGAGGGATAGTGGTATGGAGCCATGCTACTCTGTGTTAACCTTTTCTCTGTTTCTGTCAAGAAATAAACTAAGAGGCAGTAGCTATGCCAGATTGCTGGCTTCTGCCAGAGAAAATTTAATGGAATAAACAGAGAGGATTTTTTGGTGTAAACCAGAAAAAAACAGGCAAGCTTTACAATGTTCATGTTCTTGTGGACATAGATCTGGTTGTCATGTTGCCTTTATCTGCTGTGAAAAGCAGAACAGTATACCTGAAAGAGCACTTCAACCATACCAGTCCTCTACACCAGCTGAATTACAAAAAACCTGTTGATCAGAATCAACATAATACATCACAAAGGGATACTGGATGTTGGTCCAATGTAGGAAAGTAAAACAATTATGGTTTTTCTATTGAGGTTTTGAAGTCTTTTCAGAGAAGCTCATGCATGTGTCTGTGACATATGATTTATTTTTCTGCAGAAATTAAAATTGAGATGAACTTGCAAAGGATTCCTTTCAAAGTGTTCTGTTTGTTTGTCTTCCTGGAAGGATTATAAAAACTTGTTTCCTCTTCATTCTTCCCCACATCGAATTTCAAGCAGTTCAGCTTTTCTTTGAACAGTAACTGAAGTAAATATAGGGAATAACAGGCATAAAATTGTGCCACCTTAATGAAGCCAATAAAATCCTAAAATCCCCTAGCATTTTAACCAGACCTGTCTATAAGAGTCTATTTGCATGTACTTTCCTGTATAGGACACTTTTGCATTTCATCAGCTTTGTCCTTGCTAGGATTGTAGTAATTTAATTGCTTTGTTAAAATGATATTTTATCTTTTATCTTTATATTAATTTAAATGGCTTATTGAGATTTAGTAACTGTGTTTATGAAACACATGGTATGGGTCTCTGGGCAGCAGGAATCTGCTTTAATCTGCAGATTAAATCTGCTATAGCTTTTCTGAAGTTTCATCAGAAACATTTTATAATTTGTGGCTGATGGTGCAAAGTCAACACTGTAACTAGAACAGTTTAGACAAAAATAGTCAGGGCCTTTTCTGCAGAACAGCGTAATTCTGTCAAGATCAAAACACTTCATAAAATTGATTTTGATTTTGTCAGTATGTCAGAATCATAGAATCATTCTTTGAAGGCAGGGGTAAGAAGGAAGTCCTGATTTTGTCAGTATGTCAGAATCATAGAATCATTCTTTGAAGGCAGGGGTAAGAAGGAAGTCCTGAAAAGGTTGAAATACAGTATTTTTATATTTTATAGATTAAATGGATTTCCTTTTGAAATTACCTATTTTTATGTATTTCTTGCATTACATATTATATTATAAAGTGCAGTCAAAATGGAGAAGGAGTGTTTAGATGTGAAACTGTATCTTTTGTACATATTAATTTTGTGAAGAGTTAGGTTACTTTTTTAAAGAAAAATGCATTTAAATATCTGGAAATGCACCGTGATTTGATTTATTGCAGTCTCCTCTTAGCTCTAACTCATATCTATATTTGTATTGATATTATGAAAGTATATTCAAATGATAGAAACATATAAATGTATGTTTATTTTTAAGATTGAACTTCTAATAGAACAAGAATAAAAACTGCCATTATGGAACATAAGGGGTGAAAGACCCTGACATCCATCACTTTCCACAAAATATGTTTTAACTGTGAAACACCACAAGACCTTGTATATCTTCTATTACTGCTTTCTGACAAATGAGTTAATCGACTGATCCTTATATTGTCCCTTGTTACATGTGAACACATATTCTAAAACATCTTCAGTGCTATATAAGTATTTATATAAGTATATAAGGCTAGGGTAGAGAGAGTCAAAAACATCCCTACTGAAATGCACCCATTTTTAAAAAGGGTAGAAAGGAGGACCCTGGGAACCACTGACCTGTCTGCCTTACTTCTGTGCCTGGGAAGATCATGGAACACATCCTCCTAGAAGCTACGCTAAAGCACATGGAAGACAGGAAGGTGATTTGAGAGAGCCAGCATGGCTTCACCAAGGGCAAGTCCTGCCTGACCAACCTCGTGGCTTTCTGTGATAGAGTGACTAGTTGCATCAGTGGACAAGGGGACAGCTATGCATGTCATCTATCTGGAGTTCTGCAAGGCCTTTGATGTGGGCTCTCACAACTTCCTTCTCTCTAAGTTGGAGACTTATAGATTTGATGGGTGGACTGTTAGGTGGATAAGAAATTGGTTGGATGGTCACATCCAGAAGGTAGTGGTCAATGGGTCAATGTCCAGATGGAGATCGGTGACAAGTGGTGTCCCTCAGGGGTCTGTACTGGGACCAGTACAGTTTATTATCTTCATCAGTGACACAGACAGTGGGATGAAGTGTACCCTCAGCAAGTTTGCGGATGACACCAAGCGGAGTGGGGCAGTTGACATGCTTAAGGGATGGGAGACCATCCAAAGGGACCTTGACAAGCTGGAGAGGTGGGCCTGTGTGAACCTCATTAGGTTCAACAAGGCAAAGTGCAAGGTCCTGCACCTGGGTTGGGGCAACCCCCGATGTCAATACAGGATGGGGGACAAAGGGATTGAGAGCAGTCCTGCAGAGAAGGACTTGGGAGTACTGGTGGATGAAAAGCTGGACTTGAGATAACAATGTGCACTTGCAGCCCAGAAAGCCAACCGTATCCTGGGCTGCATCAAAAGAAGCGTAGCCAGCAGGTCGAGGGAGGTGATTCTGCCCCTCTACTCTGCTCTGGTGAGACCTCACCTGCAGTACTGCGTCAAGCTCTGGGGCCCCCAACATAAGGAGGACATGGACCTGTTGGAGTGAGTCCAGGGGAGGTCCATGAAGATGATCCAAGGGCTAGAGCACCTCTCCTATGGGAACAGGCTGAGAGAGTTGGGGTTGTTCAGCCTGGAGAATAAAAGACTCTGGGAAGACCTTATTGCAGTCTTTCAGTACTTAAAGAGGGATAAGAAAGATGGGGACAACTTTTTGCAGGGCCTGTTGTGATAGGATGAGGCATAATGGTTCTAAACTAAAAGATGGTAGATTTAGGCTAGATATAAGGAAGAAACTTTTTCCAGTGAGGGTAGTGAAAAACTGGAATGGGTTACCCAGAGAGGTAGTGGAGGCCCCATCTCTGGCAACATTCAAGGTCAGGTTGGATGGGGCTCTGAGCAACCTGATCTGGTTAAAGCTGTCCCTGTTTGTTGCAGGGGGGTTGGGCTAGATGATCTCTAAAGGTCCCTTCCAACCCAAAGCATACTATGATTCTATGATTTTTAGCAAATTTTCTTCTCCCAATTTTATGGCTCAGTGCTGTCATGATCAGCTGATTTCCATTTGTTGATGTACTAATATAACGTACACAAGTCTTGCCTTTCCCCGAGATATAACCTTTAATGTATGGAGACAATCACGTCCTCTTTCAGTCACCTTTTTGTTAGACTATACTAGCAAACTGTTCTATACATATGTATATATTTTTATTTAAATTGAAGCAAAGATTGGTAGGATCTGAACAATTACTGCATTTTTAAACATTTCATTAAATAAACCATTATATCTTCCATTATAGCTCTGCAATCATGACAGCACAGACATGGAAAGTACCTTTCGTTTTTCTTATTCTTTGTTGCCATGGTTATAGTTTTAACCACCACTCTAAATTACTGCAGTACTTCATTAGATTGTTCAATTTTTATTAGATTTTATTACAATTTTCAGCATAATTGGTCTTTAAAGCCAAGTGAAAAATTATTTTGTATTTTAACACTTAAGTCTTTGTAAAAGAAAATACACTTTTAAATACAGTTAGGAAGGTATGATCTATGATTTATCTTAAAACTGGAATAATCTGGGGAGGGAGGGAGGGATGGAGGTTATGTGTATATTCACATCTAGTGGTAAGAAACACTAGAAAAAAAGACTCCTTGAACTTTTTTCCATTTCATAACAGTTGTTTGCAGAATGTACTTTCTCTGTCCTTTAAAATATTTAAGATTTCTGAGAATTATTAGAAAAAAAAATTCAAACTTTTTAAACAGGGATTGGAAGATTAACCAATCTTATTGAACAACAACAAAAAAAGGCCTCTTGTTCTTCTAAACCCCTTTTTAATTTATACAAGTGATTTGTTTGTCATGCTGTGAATGCTGTTGCTAAATGCTGTGTTTGATTTTCTCACTTTAAGAAAATCCTGAGGCCATTTCATAGTCTCCAATGTACTAAAATGTCTTTTGGATTTTGTGAACAGGACTTTGAGGCTCTTGGTGTCAGAGTATGAACTGATTATTTACTTGCTTTATTTTGACATTCAGATTAGTATGGGACAGAGTGAGCTCAAAAATTTTCTTCCTTCACTTCAAAAGAATATAAGGCCCAGAGACACCAGACTTGTCTCTGGTAAGTGCCTCAAGAACAGGCAGCTCTGCCTCTATGCGTGCCTAGAACGGCCTCTTCCATGACACAGCAGAGTGGTTCATCACTTGTCTCATGCTGTTACCGACTGGATTTTCATCGTTTCCCACTTTGCTCTCCTGCAGAGCACACTACCCACAACTACAGCTGGGAGGTCCTCAAAAGACGCAGAATGGTATTTTTTTCTTAAGCATGATGTTCAGCATACTGACTCAGGAGAGGGGAACGTTAGCTCTGGTCCCCCTTCCAAAGGAAGTAACGTATCTGCCTACTACAAACAAAAGTATTTATAGGAGGACTGGAATGCTGGTCTCCTGATTGCGAGGCCAATACCCATGTCACTGAGCTATATGTATGCTCCTTCTTGCGTGTTCTCCTTCAGGCTCAAGGATTCCTGGATTTGTTGCCATGCAGTGATAATTTATTTGGTAAAGATACCATTCCTATTTCAGAATAGCCTATAACTTAAAGGAGAAAGCTTAAAGTATTATTCCAGAAAAAAATATAGGTTCACCTGCTTTACTCCCTATGATTTAAACCCAGACTGCTAATAAAATAACAATAAATAGGTTATTTTTACAATACTGCAACATCTTAGAAGACTTCAGTCAGGGTATTGGAATGCTTTGAACAGCTAGTATTGATAATGTTGGCAAGAGCATGCCAATGAGAAAAAAGACAAGGTATATTTGATACTACACTACTATGAAAATGACCTGCATTTATCCACCAGATGTACATTTCGGTAAGACATAGGGAGCATTCCAAATTGGATGAAGGGATTGAGTGCACCCTCAGTAACTTTGCAGATGACACCAAACTCAGTGGGAGTGTCGATCTGCTGGAGGGTAGGATGGCCCTGCAGAGGGATCTGGGCAGGCTGCACCGATGGGCCAAGGCCAACTGTATGAGGTTTAACAAGGCCAAGTGCCGGGTCCTGCACTTGGGTCACAACAACCCCATGCAACGCTACAGGCTTGGGGAAGAGTGGCTGGAAAGCTACCTGGCTGAAAAGGCCCTGGGGGTGTTGGTTGACAGCCGGCTGAACATGAGGCAGCAGTGTGCCCAGGTGGCCAAGAAGGCCAACAGCATCCTGGCTTGTATCAGGAATAGTGTGGCCAGCAGGAGCAGGGAGGTGATTGTTCCCCTGTACTCGGTGCTGGTGAGGCCGCACCTGGAATACTGTGTCCAGTTTTGGACCCCTCAATACAAGAAAGATATTGAGGTGCTGGAGCGTGTTCAGAGACGGGCAGCGAAGCTGGTGAAGGGTCTGGAGCACAGGCCTTATGAGGAGTGGCTGAGGGAACTGGGGTTGCTTAGTTTGGAGAAGAGGAGGCTGAGGGGAGACCTTATCGCTCTCTACAACTACCTGAAAGGAGGTTGTAGTGAGGTGGGTGTTGGTCTCTTCTCCCATGTAGTTAGCGATAGGATGAGAGGAAATGGGCTGAAACTGCACCAGGGGAGGTTTAGATGGGATATTAGGAAAAATTTCTTTATGGAAAGGGTAGTGAAGCATTGGAACAGGCTGCCCAGAGAGGTGGTGGAGTCCCCATCCCTGGAAACGTTCAAAAAACAGGTAGACGTGGCACTTTGGGGCATGGTTTAGTAAGCATGGTGGTGTTGGGTTGATGGTTGGAATGATGATCTTAGATGTCCCTTCCAATCTTAATGATTCCTAGTTTTTAATTTCATTATAAATAATCCAGGCACCAAGCCAGGAAACAAGAAATTGCTACTCTACCCTGAATTGATTTAGTGGTGCACTTGGTAGTGTTAGGTTAATGGTTGGACTGGATGATCTTAAAGGTCTTTTCCAACCTAAACAATTATATGATTCTATGTTTCTATGATTCTATCTGAATCTCAGGTATGCTTAATATTCTAGCCTATGCATCATACCCTAATCTACTTTGGGAGTGGCTGTATGCAACCCTACTTCTAGTCCTTCCTCACCTTTTTGTATGTGGTAACATGTAAGTATATAGTGGGTCATGACAGCATTTATATGTTCAGGAGTTCAGCAAAGGAAAATTATTTTGGTCTTCTGCCTTACCATCTCTGTTCTGCTTACAGCATGGCCCTGCTGCCAGACAGCCTGACAATAGCATGTACAGTTTAAATCAATGACAAGAAGAATCTTTTTATTTGTAAATAGTTGTGATGTTTTTTCTTTAGGAGTTTTTAATAAAGGAATGAATATATGCAGCTTACACTTGACTTTGTCCATCATAATCCTGTTCAACTGTACTCATTCTGATATAAAAAAACCTCTCCCTAAATCAACAAGCTTATTAACTGCCCCTATATTAAAGCAGATTCACACATGTGGGAGGGAATGTGCCTCCAGCTAAGGGATTTATATGCCACTGCCAGAAGTTACCATCCACTTGTCCTCTCAAATGCTGCAGAAGGAGCCCAGACCACAGCAGAGAGGCTGCAAAACTTTTTGAGTAAATTTTACCTGTGCAGACAACTGCAGGCAGCAGCCTCCTGCTGCTGGAGATGACAGCTGCCCCTCCACTTGAATTACCAGTTTTAGATAAATTATTATTATATTAGGTGACTTTTCTGGTACCCTGAAAGATTACTGTGACCCCATACCAGGTAAGAATCTGAAGAGGAAAAGGCTGTTTTAAAGCTGTCCTTTCTACTTTCCTTAGGGTTTGCAATCAAAAGTAGTTACAACTACTTTTTAAAAATGGGAAACTGGAAGTCTTTCACAGGACACACATAGGAAAGTCTGAGGCATTATGGCTAGTGGTAAAAGCCTTCTCAGCATCTGTTTAAGGTTCATTTTCTCAGAAGTCTGTCTATCTGCTTTTAACAACTAGCCCATCACAGTGAACCGCAGCTTGATCTGCAACGCCTGTATTTGTTATGCTATTTTGTGCATTAAATGAATATAGGCTACAAGTCTTTACCCCAGAGTACAGTAGTTTACTTAATGTGATTTGCTTCTAATATGCACTCTTATGTTTGCTTGTAGCCTTTTACTTTCACATTTAAAAATGATCACAGCCTAAACCAGGAGAGTTGAAAACCACATGATTATTCTCTTTCAAATGCAGAGCCATCAGAGTCCTCTCCTGCAGAGGGCTGATAAGTGCTTTAAATTTTTCAAATATGGTAGAAATTGTGGCCTTTCCCCTTTAGCCTTGATTAAGGTTGGGATTTAACACATGCTGCCTCTGTATTTTCTGTGATTAGATTGTCCTTGGGCAAGTGCATCCAGCGTGTGCTAGGCAGGTCAGTGATCAGTTTTCCACAGGGAAAAGAACAAAACCAGGAAATATTCATAATTCATTGTGATCAGACGTTTAAGAGTACTCTAGAGATATCTGCTGGTTGTGGGCATGTATTCAACAGTCTTATTATTTTACAATTTGCTCTTCACATCGGTCATTACCATACGCTTTGGTTATTTTAAGGCATTAGTATTTTCTGCCATGGTATATGAACTTAATAAGAACTGCTGAATATTAACAACATAAGATGCTTTTCTGCAAGGTTTTAACTGTATTTTCTGCATTGCAATGAAGTAAATATACATGGGTATGTAGCTATATAAATATTTACAATGCACCATTCTCAGTTATAGAAGAACGGTCACTTATTTTTCCTAACTTTTCTATCCCTAAGTTGCGTTTGACAATCTTAAAATGATATTCTCAACCTGCAGGCTCATGTGCATAGCTGAACACTGAGGAGTGAAATTTGCTTTTCTGCAGGGAGCCAATGTGATTCCTATGCAACACAAGTTCTACTTAAACTTGACTTCAGAAAGTTTAACATTTCATAGAATCACAGAATAGTTGAGGCTGGAAGGAACCTCTAGAGACCATCTAATCCAATCCCCTTCTACCAAACAGGATTAACTAAAGCAGGTTGCTTCAGGTCAATGTCCAGTTCGGTTTTGACTATCTCCAAAGGTGAAGACTCCACAACCTCTCTGTGCAATCTGTTTCAGTGTTCAGCCACCCCCACAATAAATAGGCTTTTTCTTATGTTTTAACAGAATTTCCTGTATTTCAGTTTGCGTCCATTGCCTCTTGTTCTTGCACTGGATACCACTGAGAAGAACCTGGCTCTATCTCCTTTACTCCCTGCTACAGTGTTGACCTTGGCTGGCTGCCCATCAATCCACTCTATTTGTCCCCCTCCTCAACAGGACAGGGGGAGAAAATAAGATGAAAAAACTCGTGGGTCGAGATAAGGACAGGGAGATCACTCAGCAGTTACCTTCACAGGCAAAACAGACTTGGGAAAATGAATTTAATTTACTACCAATCAAATCAGAGTAAGATAATGAGAAATAAGAACAAATTTGAAACAAGCTTCCCCCCATCCCTCCCTTCTTCCCACACTCATCTTCACTCTGGCTTCCCTACCTCCTCTGAGCGGCACAGAGGGATGTGAAATGAGTGTCATGGTAGGTCCATAACACTTTGTCTCTGCCACTTCTTCCTCCTCACTGTTTTCCCTTGAACCAGTGTGGGATCCCTTACATGAGATACAGCCCTTCATGAACTTCTCTGAGACCTTCCCACAAGCTACAGTTCTTCACAAACTGCTCCAGCATGGGTCCTTTCCACAGGGTGCAGTCCTTCAGGAATGAACTGCTCCAGTGTGGGTCCCCCACAGAGCCACAGGCCCTGCCAGAAAACCTCCTCTGGCATGGGCTTCTTTCTACAGGCCACAGTTCCTGCCAGGAGCCTGCTCCAGCATGGGCTTTCCAAGGGGTCACAGCTTCCTTCAAGGTATATCCACCTGCTCTGTTGTGGGGTCCTCCACAGGCTGCAGTGTGGTTATCTGTTCCACCATGGACCTCTGTGGGCCACAGAGGGACAACCTGCATAACCATGGTCTTTTCCACAGCAGAAATCTTTGCTCCAGTACTTGGAGCACCTCCTCCCTCTCCTTTACTGACCTTGGTGTCTGCATAGTTGTTTCTCTCACATATCCTCACTACTCTTTCCCAACTGCTGTTGCACAGCGTTTTTTTTACCTTTTCTTAAATATGTTATCACAGAGGTGCTACCAACATCACCGATTGGCTCAGCTTTGCCAGTGGTGGGTCTGTCTTGGAGCCAGCTGGAACTGATTCTGTCCAACATGGGGCAGCTTCTGGCATCTTCTCACAGAAACCCTTGCAGCTCCCATGGTACTAAAACCTTGCCATATAAACCCAGTACACCTGCTTCCGGTATGAATAGAAACATTGGTTAAATCCTCTTAAATGTTTTCTGCTTGAGGTTGATCAACCCCAGCTCTCTCGGCCCCGCCTTGTGTGTCAGATTCTCCAATCCCTTAATCATTTTCATGGCCCTTCACGGTATTTTCCCCAGTATGTCCCTGTCTCTCTTGGACTGGGGAGCCCAGTACTGGACACAGCACTGCGGGTGTGTCTTACCAGGGCTGATCAAAGGGGAAGGATCACCTCCTTTGACTTTGTGGTTATGCTCTTCCTAATACAGCCCACGCAGCTGTTGTCCTTCTTAGCTGCAGGGGCACGCTGGTGGTTCATGTTCAACTTGGTGACCACCAGGACTCCCAGGTCCTTCTCTGCCAAGCTGCTTTCAAGTCTTCAACCCCCAGCACATACAGGTGCATGAGGTTGTTCCTTTCCAGGTGCAGAATATTGCAATTCCCTTTGTAAAACTTCCTGACATCCTAGTCAAACCATTTCTGCAGTCTGTCTAGGTGTCTCTGAACGACAGCACAAGTAATTGATGTATCAGCCACTCTGGGTTGTATTATCTGTAAACTTGCTGAGAGTGCATTCTGCCCCATCATCCAGGTCATTAATGAAAATATTAAATAGTACTGACCCCTGTATTGATCTCTAGGGTTACACCTTTTATCCTTAACATGTTTGGACATTATTTCCAAGAGGATTTTCTCCACCACCTTCCCAGGATTCAAGATTAGGCAGACCAATGTGAAGTTCCTTGTCTCTTTCTTCTTGTCCTTCTTGTAAGTAGAAATGACATTTGCTTTCTTCCAGCCCTCAGCAACCTCCCTTGATCAGCATGACCTTTCAAAGGTAATAGAGTCCTCACAGTGAAGTGTCAGCTCCCTCAGCACTTGTGGGTGCATCCCATCAGGTCCCATACTTGTGTATGTCCATTTTTTTTAAACATGTTCCCTAATCTGATCCTCCTTTACTGAGAAGAAGTCTTCCTCGCTCCAGAATTTCCCACTGGTCTCAGGGACCTGGCATTACTGAGGGCAAATCTTACCAGTAAAGACTGAGGTGGAGAATGCATTCAGTATCTTGGTCTTCTTCATGGTCTTTGTCACCAGGTCCCCTGCCCCATTCAGCAGTGGACTCACATTTTCCCTCATCTTCCTTTTGCTGCCAATACACCCGTATAAGCCCTTCTTGTTGCCCTTCACATCCCTCACCAGATTAAACTCCAAATGGATTTGGCTTTCCTAACATCAGGATGGGGCCCCTTTAGCTCCTTTGTTGATTACAAGGCCTGTCTTGTCCACATCCCCCAGCATTCTTCACTTTCCAACCTGATCCACCTCTTGCTCACTTGATTGGGGGTAGCCATTTCCTTTCTTCACCATTCCTGGTTAAAAAAATTCCATGGACCTCATAGTGGCCAGACTAATCTTGGGATCCATGTGACTCTGCCTGGGATTTAACAGTCATAATACTAGTTCATTTCAACTTGAAGCATTGGGCAAGAGTGCAGTTTTTTCTAATTAAAGCTTTGAAGGCCATTGTCTGATTGATTTGGTCTTCAAAACTTTGAAGACTGTTGTCTGATTAAAACTTTGAAGACCATTTCATTGTAACATTTTTTTTTCTATTCAGAAAAGTATCATTCAGAATCTAGCAAAAGGGAAATTTTAATACATTAAAGACCTTTTAAAAGAAATGTTCAAAAATGTCCATCTTTAAACATTAAACATTAAAATTGAAGCATGCCTCAGTCCTTTTTCTGATCTGTGAAGTCATGAGACATCCAGTAAAGAGGGTGATCTTCTGATTACATTGGAACTGTTTTCTTCACAATGGTAAAGCATAGTTCAGAATATTCCTGGGAGTGGTTTTCATAAAGACTTTGGGTTTTCATGAAGTCCAAAATCCTCCCTGTTCATCCTGCTCTCCAGTCTGGACTTCTGAACTGGGTTTTGAATCAGACACATTCAGTTTTCCCCATAGTCTGCTAATAGAGACTCCTCTTCGTTCCTGAAGCATTTTTTCTTCCAGGGAAAACTTGAGTTGGTTCTCTACTCTGTAATGAATTTCAGTTTGTTCCTCAGCATACACAATGAACTAATCCTTAATGTTTTTCTTCCGTTCAGGTGTCCTGTCTTAAGTATTAATACTAGATTTAGTGAAGGTGAATAATAGTCATTGAAGCCCAGTAATTCAACCTGATACAAACCTTTTATAATCATACTACCACACCAAATCATAACATGTTTTTAGATGCTTTCACCTTTGTGTGTGTATGTGTGTTCCTTGCTGGGTTTACAGTTATAGCTAATAACTGTAGTCCATCATTTACATACTTTATGTTTACTCTGTCTTCCTGAAGCAGAACGCAGAAATACTGATAAATATAGATTTGTCCACACAATTTTTGAAGCATCATATTTTCTGTTAAATTTTGTCTTCAACAGCTACATTATTCAGCTCTGTGTTGCTTTCTTTTAAACCATAGGGAATAATCCTATTTTATGCAGAGGAATCAAGAGTACAACACATAGAATCATAGAATCATATAATGGTTTGAGTCAGAAGGGACCTTTAAACATCATCTAGTCCAACTCCCTGTCATGGGCAGGGACACCTTTCACTAGATCAGGTTGCTCAAAGCCTCATCCAACCTGACCTTTAATACTGAATATATTGTTTTCATGTCAGTAATAACAGCGTATATTATGTGAGCTTTTCAATACTGAGTAATTCTTTCTCTGCTTAAAATATAAGGTATTTTGTAAATATTTCTACACTGGGGGGAAGGAAACTCTCAATATTAAATATACTCAAAGAGTTTACTACTCAAAGTTGCTGTGTAAGGAAATTTCTTTTGTGTGTACAGAATATAGATTTTCTCTTGCAACTACCATCATTTTCCCCAGTTTCTGATTATTTGAAAAACAATAGATATTTGGGCAGAAGTTAATTGTTTCTGTTCAAAGATTTGACACATTCTTCATTACTTTTAGAGCATGTGAGATTTTCACACAGGCACAGTTACAATTAAGACTGATGAAATCACTAGATGTGTTGTAAACATTCAGTTTATCCATATAGAGTTTGGCAACATCTTAAAGGTCTTCTGTCATGTTCATTCACTGTTTAATTATTTGTTGTTGATACCAAATAACAGTATGATCATTGTCATTTGTCATTACACTGTATTGCAGGCACAGATTTTTCATTGTATGGTTGGTGGTTCCAAGAAGGTTTCAGTTAAGTGAATAGGAGATATAATAATATCTCATGAATGTCTGCAGTTTCCTTGTGAAATAAAACCACTATTTTCTTATGATTCATGAAAAATAGCAATGAATACTGTAACTGATGAACAAATACTGTACTTTCCTACACTCAAATTTAACTTGCTTTTCTTGATAATTATGGCTCCTAACCAAACAAACAAAGTTACATTTTGATGATTAGAATTGTCACTTCTTGCTGCTGAAGTATTTCTAAATGAAAGCTCACAAGACACAAGATAATTGTCTTAGTTAAAGAGAATGTAGAAGTGACGTATGCAAAAATACCTTCAGTAGTTTGTATTCTGTGATTCAGCTGGAGTCTCGTTACATTTTGTATTTTAACAACTTGTCTGAGAAAGTAGATAATGTGTGATATCTTCTTTGATTAGCTCATTAGGACTGAAGCCATGGAAAAATAATACTGCATGATGGTAATTATGCTGTTAATTTATAAGTGGTCTATACCCTCACCTTGTCTTTTATCTGTGAAGTATTCCCTGTGACTTCTCAAGGGGTAAAGCCTAGTCCTCTTTACTATCTTTAATTGCAAGCAGAATATACCTTTTTAGACTATATCAACAGTGAGTACCACAGCAAAACTTATAGTTGAACATTTATAACTACAGTTTTTAATGGAGGGATAACCCTTGTTTTAATCTGTTTTTATCCTTTGACGTGGTTTAATTCCAGCTGGCAACTGAGCACCACACAGCTGCTCACTCACTCGCCCCACTGGTGGGAATGGGGAGAAAATCAGAAGAGTAAAAATGAAAAAAACCTTGTGGGTTCAGATCAGAACAGTTTAATAACTGAAATACATGAAAATATAATAATAATAATAATAATAATAATAATAATAATAATAATAAAAGAATATACAAAGTGAGTGTTGCACAATGTAATTGCTCACCACGCACTGTCCGATGCCCAGCCAGTTCTAGAGCAGCGATCATGGCCCCCTGGCCAACTCCCCCAGCTTATGTGATGAGCATGACATCATATGGTATGGAATACCCCTTTGGCCAGTTTGGATCAGCTGTCCTGGTCTATGGTCTCTCTCAGCTTCTTGTGCACGTCCTCACTGGCAGAGTATGGGAAGCTGAAAAGTCCTTGACTTAGTATAAACACTGCTTAGCAGCAACTAAAACATCAGTATGTTATCACATTATTCTCATGCTAAATTCAAAACACAGCACTATACCAGCTGCTAGGAAGAAAATTAACTCTATCTCAGCTGAAACTATGACACCTTTTACCATAGGAATAGGTAAAACAGATATAAATACAACACACAAGTGTGTAAATATGAAGAATGCTAAGTAGGCAAAGGTTCTCTTAGTGGCTGAGGTATATGTGTTTCCTCTCACGTGTATACATTTCCTCAGACATAGATGGTTGATTTAGTTATACACACCATCTGTACCATGTATTCTACTTTAAAACTTACCCCTATGTTAACTGGAAGCAGAGAAGCACAAAAAGCTGGGGATTTGAGATCCTTATTTTCAATCCACGCCAGTATCCACCTTTTTAGCTCTGATCCTTTTCCCTACAAAGAAGATGAGGTATAGATCTCCTTTCTGTAGTTGCTTCCTTGTTCCATTTCCATCTTTCCCTCTAAATTGAAAAATACCTTTTGATGAAAGAACCTTTCTCTACAAATGTGGTTTGTTCATTTTCAGGGAAGAAACATGTATAAAGGCATTCAGTTCGAATGTTAATAGAAAACAATTAAGCTGCCTTGTGGGTCAATTTCTGTACTTTTTGGCTTTCTACACAAATGTACTTGCAGTTCTTTTCAGCTGGGGCTTCTAATGCCGGACCCTTGAGCAACTTTTCATCACAACTCTAAAACTGTGTGACAGCAATGGAAATCACCTTGATAATGCTCATTTACTTGGTCACAAAGGTGTTGTGAGGCTTAAATAATTAATACTTACAAAACACTTCAAAATTCTTAGTTTAAATGATGAGGTGGCAGCTTTTAAAATCTGGGATGTGTCTTGAAATCTTAGAGAATATTACCTAATACATAGAGCATTGCCTATGTATTATTTGAGACTATTACAGATAATGAGGTGTTTTTACCTGGTTATAGAAATCCTATTAACTGCAAAATAGTAACAACAGGTCTGGCTGGATGCAGGTCGTGAGAGAATTTTGTATATGAAGGACTCTGAAACGTACTCAGCAGCAGTGAGACTTAAATGGGCTACTTTTGTTCCCTCAGAATGACTCATAACCTCATCTGAAACACATTTGCTGCAGTGATCTGGGGTTGCTTATTACTGGGAGAGCTCAGTGTGAAAAGATTAAATCACTGTGTGCCACGGTAGTCCTTTCATAGAAGTTAAAACTGCTGTGACTCACGATAGGAAGCAGGGTATATTAGTCTGGGCAGAACTATGTTAATGTACTGCTTCTGCTGTACTCAGTGGTAGGAAGATGTTTGATAATAAGAGGAGTTGTATCTCTTTCTTTCTCCCCTCCCCTCACTGAGATTTTTCTAGCTCTTTAGGCACTCTTCGTGGCTACTGCCAGGGATCTGCCATTTCTCTTCCCTGTGTGTCAGTAGCAGTTGACAGCACTTAGGCTTTTTTGTTCTCATTTTGATGATGTCCTTCTTCCCATACTCTACTGCAATGCTGACAATACAGTTTTCAAGAGCTAGGCTGGTTATCTTAACACTATGCATTGTAGACACAAATGTAGGCATCAGTCTAGAGAGGATTCACCTCACCTAGCTTCATATGTGTACATCTGAAATTGTTAACTGCCCTTACAGTCAGTGCAGAGAAAGGCATGGCTACAATTCTGATAATGAATGTAGCACCAGGCCTTCACTTAATGATGAGGTAAACCACTTTTTAGAAGAACTCCTAGAAGGAATTTAGAGGAAATCTAGACAATTACATCTAAGGGTTGGACTAGATGACCTTTAAAGGTCCCTTCCCACCCAAACTATTCTATGATTCTATCAACTTTTAGTCACATGCCTCCCACCCTAAATGACAAAAATGATTGTGTGGCTCTGTGATGTGTTGCCTGTTACCCAAGGAGATCAGCCATGTTTTGTATATGTCTGCCTCAGTATTCCCATTTGTACATTACCATGAAAACTGTGATTCTGAAACTGAAAGCATTGATAAGGAAACACTGGCTGATGACAGGGAGTGGGAGTGTCTAGTGTATTCATGTCTGTGCTGAAAGACCAATGTTCTTATGGTGAACCTGGGCTCTTTTTTTTCAATGTTATCCCCTCATATCAAAGATTCCATTGCTTCAAGAGAACAAAAGAAGTCATTTTGATTTTAGGAATTTTCTGGTATTTTTCCAAATGTGTAATAGCATTTAGCTATTACTGTCTCTTTTGGCAGTATTTGACACTGGAATCTTCCATAACTCAATTCACGGCAGGGCTTGCTGGTACACTCGTAGTCTGGTTTGACTCACCTCTATCTGGAGTAAGCTACACCCATCCAATACAGTTTAAGCTTTGGCACATCTCAAAGAGCTTTTGTAGGTTTTCTGTATTTTTAATACTTAGATTCTACTCTTAGGATGGATTTCTCATCAGCGTGCCATCATTTCCTTTCTAGGTAAACGACAGCCAAGTCTATTTTACACTTCTGTTAGATCCTCACACTGCAGTCTCTTATCCTAGGTAATGACCTCTATTATATATAATTTTGGATGCCACATATCTTATTGAAGTTAAAATAATTTTCATCTCTAGGTTAGCTAGGTATATTAGCATTTGCAATGTCTTCCAATGAATGTTGTCTACATTATTCTGGCAGATGAAGTTGATTTTTTTCATACTCATATGACCTGTAGTCTTGTCACCAGCACCTTTAAAGTCTTATATTGATTTTAAGGCGCTTAATAAATTACAAAGTCCAACACCTGAAATGTCTCTTAACATTTCTTCCTGACCTTCCCTTGTCTTATATTTCCAGCCATTTAGGCAGAGCTGTAGCTGATGATTATATGTCACAGTGGCAGTCCTTTTGAAAGGTTCTCCTTTTTACCCTATCTGGGTGGCAGAAACAGCAGCTTTAAAGGGATTTATGTTTCATTGCAATTCAATCATGTTTTGAGTGACAACAGCAGCCAAAACTCAGGCATATTATTTCCAGTTTGGTGCCTTCTTTCTTGTTTCTTATTGTAACACTGAGTATGCTGTTCCTCAGAACTACTCTGGATATCTCAATATCCTGCAGCGCAGACCTTAGAAATAGAACTCATCACGCCTAACAGTAGATATGCAAGCATTATTTTATGTTTACACTAATTTAATACGAAATTGTATCACACCAATGATAATTACCACATTATGATGTGTGTTTAGTGTTTGTAATATGCTTAGTGTTTGTAGATATCATTTCTTGATGAAATTTTAAAGCCAGAGCTTTTGAAATAGAATAAAGACAGCTGCTGTAATAACGTACTTAGTTAATCAATTAGTATGCTTATAGTAAGGCATCCTATTAAAAATTACTACAGTTTGCCTTCTTGCTGCCTTGTGTGGGAAATTCACAACAGTTAATAAATAGGTAAAAATCTGGGTAAGTGGCTAGGAACATAGATCAAGATGCACAAACAAGCCAGAGAGTAGTACAGCCACAGAAATTTAACTGCCTGATAAAACTTAACTTAATTTTTTAAAGTGTTTTCAGAACTAAATGGATTGTACCAACCATTCTTGGAATTGTGAAATTGTATGCAGATGCAGTCATTCTGCTTCTAGTCCTCTTCCAGCTCTGTTTCTTAAACAGAGTTTTCTTTGTATTGTACAGGAGAGATTTCCTATACTACTGATTATGTTTTTCTTTCTAATTTTTTCAATTGTGATACAAAACATTGCAATGAGAAAGGAAAATGTCTCTTCCACAGGTGTTTACTTCTAAGTATTTCTTAGTCTGAGATGTGTCATTTATGAATCAGAGAAAATGGCTTCTGTTTGTCAGCTCAAGCATTCCGTTCAGCTATCCATATTTTTCACTGTTTGTGATGGCTCTAAAATAGAATACCTCTATTAATACACTCTGTCTTTTATAATACCTGTGTGAACTCAGATAGTGTCACCACATGGAAAGCTAAGAAAAGGAAAGAATGAAAGTAAAGTTTCCCTAAACACTTGGAAAACCTTTTCAGAATGAAAGTAGGTAACAGAGATTTACACTTCATTGCAGGGCAGTGGTATTTAGGATCTTAAGACACCTTTGAAAATGTTACTTCTAGTGACCTGCATAGAAGATATGCAAGAAGTGTATGTGGAGAACTGAAACCAGCCCTCCCTCTTTTAGATGGTTTAAACTTAAATGAGAAATTTTTGCTGTATGTATAATGTTGAAATCTGACATTATCTCTTGGTTTCCTCATTATTTATATATCACACACATTTGCTGGGTCACATTACCTTCCACTTCTACACAGAAGTAAAAGACATTACACATTTTTCCTGTCATTTCTCTATATTTATATCTTACATTAAAATTCAGTTGTTGTTTTTTTTACTAGTTTTTACTAATTCTACTAGTATTTTTACTAAGATTTTATGGTCCATATTTTGCCCTTCTAGAGTGATGCTTCTTTTAGATTAAGCTGTTTATGATTACTTCCCCCAACTCCCACCCCATTTCTAACTAGTCATTATTTTTTGCTGTTTGCCTTTTTAGTTCTTGAGTAAAATCCAATCCCTGCTGTGCAGGTCAACAGTTTTCCTGGGAGACAGAAACTGCTGATTAACTTTCCCACATTAATCTCAATCATATACTGATTACACTCTTAGCTCCCTGATTGCTCTGGTCCATCCTGCATTTCTCCCTGAAAACTCAAATGACCCTCAGTCCTCATCTGCTAGTTAAAAGCATTACTGGCAACAGAAGATCTCTAGATCTTAAGTTCATTATTCTTTCTAGAATCAGTGTCAGAACTTTTTATATGAATAACATGTGGGCAAACTTCCTATTACTCAGGGTTAATTGCTGCTGGAAAAGCAATGTCTGATTTAATTTTAAAGCTATTGATAGCAATCTTCACCCATTTGCTGATAAAATCTCTACCTTATGCCTCAGAGGAGTGCAGTGACCAATCAACACTTGCATTATTCAAGCTAGTTAATTAAAAAACTGATTTCTCAATAAAAAATTTCAAACCCATTTTGCTTACTTTTTTTGCCTTTGTTGCTTAATTATGCAAATGTAAATCCATTTTCAATAACCACATTTGTCCATCACCCAAAGCTCACAATGTCCTTGGTGACCTCAACTTCTATAGTAAAGGCCCTGAAGACAGTTTGATAAGTAGGACTTTACACAAAAAATTCACACTGTTAATTAGCATCCTCACTGAAATGTCATTGTTTTTCCTTGCAAAATCAAGCTTTAGTAGTCTGGACAATATGAAACTACATAAGACACGAGAGCATTTGTAAACCAAGTAATCTACTGACATGGTTTATATATGCTCCTTTATGAGGGATGTGTTCATTTTCCTGTCCTCCAGTAGAAAATGTGAATGAAATAATTCAGAACCCATTCCAAATTTCCTGTTGCACATCTGATTTAAGATTAAGTAGTATGCAAAGGAGCATAGAGTCTATGTAATGTTTTGGATGTTAACTAAATTAAAAATAGGAACAGTTATATGGTACAGGTTCCTGCTATTAGGAATATCTGTTCTTCCTGTCTGAGCCATATGCTTGCCACTGTAAGGGCAGGCAACAGAAGGTGTAGCCTCAGGAGCTGAACATTTGTGATTTCCACATACCATTCCAGGGTGCAGAATCCATGCAGATTCCAAATAGTGTGTGTTAGACTAGAGAAAGACAAGTATGAATGGCTTTTGTTGCTGCAGCCCTCTTCATTTTTAATCCAATATGATATGTTACCAGATGCCACCAGCTGCACCATCAGCTTCTTCAGTGTGAGCCCATCAGCTGTATGCAGTGTATCAGGACATTCTGCAGGGATTTCTAATATGCAGAGTACAATATACAGTGTTTTCTTTCTTTCTTTCTTTCTTTTTTTTTTTTCCTGCCAGGACACTTCACCATTCAAATTACAGAAAAGACCCTAGAGGCACTTTTTGGACTGAGAAATATTCTATTTTCCATTTTAAGACTATAACAGTGCTTTTGTTCACACTATCCATCATGAAAAAGGAGAAAGGTGAGCACTTCTTATCATTCCCAGGCAAGAGTGAGTTAAAAGAAGTGAATTTGGAAGCAATTCAGTCTTTGGCTTGTTCCTGTAGAATCTAAAAATTTGTGTATGTATCATTTGATTTCCAGTAAAGACTCTTCTAAGCATCTCTTTTGGGTACAAGACAACAACTTTCCCTTTGTGTTCCTGTTTTATGTTACTAATTAACAGTAACTGTTATCAAAAGGCCAGTAGACATTGATCTGTTGATCTCCCAAAGTGATTAGCAACATGAAATTTGCTAATAGGATTTGCCTGGAACATCACTGAAAAGCAGAAAGGCCAGCTCTACCTGTGTAACAATTTGATGTGGAGGGGAAGGTCTGTCACATCCAAAGTGCGACTGCTTAGTTCTCAAGGTGAATAATACTGATAGTGCTACTTCACACAAATGTTGCTTGTAGGTATTCTTGCAGTGATGGAAGATTGTCCTTCATTACCCTAGCACAAGTTGGCAATGCTAAATTCTTCCATATGAAAAATTTAATGACAGTACTTAGATGAACTGCTCTCAATGAGGTTATGAAGACTTGCTAATTTTGCTATGAAAATGTTTGAAGAGACACCATGATTAGGTAAACTGGATTTCAACAAAATAAATAGAACCTCTTAAAAAATCTGCTCCATTATTAGTATTTCTGTTTCTCACTCAGGTGGAAATGTGGAAAAGAGACCATGTGTATTTGTTTACTTGTGAGAGAGAGAGGGGAAAAGAAAAAAAGAGGACAAGTATTTCACTGAGAGAGGATTTACTGGAAAGAAAGTGACAAAGTTTGTCTTTTTGAACAGATTCATTTCATACGGCATTTTCTATGATGAATGAAGCTAAAGGAAATGTATCTTTCTTATACAGCTTTTCCACTCATTTCTTGTAATAGCATTTAGGTTGTGATTGACTGTGTTGGTAAGGTGGTTGTAGGATGGAATGTGATAAAAAAAATAATATTTTCCCAACATTTCATATGTTGTCAAGAAATTCCTTCTTAATATCTATGATACTTAGACAACTGTAATTTTTAACTGAAAGTGTTGAAATGGTTCTCCACCAAACTGAATATTGAAACTGTCCAATTTACATAATAATATTCTGATTTGCATATTCATTAGTTTCTTTTAATTTGCTGCAAACAAAATGTTCTAATCTAGTTTCAGGATAATAGCTAACCTTCTATTGTTCTTCAGTCAGTGCACACACATACACACACACAGACACACACATACTGGCCTTCATCTACATTTCATAGAATGTATTTGCTTTTTTCTCCAAAGACATTTCTCAGTTCCAAGAAAGAGATTTATTGTAGGAAATCCCAAGAAAGAAAAAAAAATAGTGATCTTTTCCATTTTTTTGTTTGATTGTTCCACATTTTTTTTTTTTTTTTTTTTGTGGTGGTTGTCGATTTGTGAGGCCTTTTCTGGGGTATCTATATTGCTCTTTATGGTGTCTGAGCTAACAATTACAATTACAAATGAGAAAGCAATTGCAGTTTTTGAAGACTCTGTTTTAGCAATGATTAGCCATCTCTACATTTAATGGTTTGTAAATATTTGAGCTATAAAACCCCTTACATTTCATAAATAATTTAATAGCAAAATTTTGAGGTTATTGTATACAATATTATTTTTAGTATTAAAAATTATACTAAAAAAAAATTAACATTGTGGGGAAAATGCCCCCTTAACATGAGAATTCCTTGTAAAGTGTTGAAATGTCACTGTGTGTAATACTAATCTAAACACTAAGACAGAATCAGGAAGTAAAGACCATTCTCTCATTAATATTTCTATGTGCTATATCTCTATTACTGTTGCCATCAGATAGGGGAAAAGATGTTCAGGCAATTACTATAACATAATAAGAAAGTACAGATGGAACATCTCATATTAGCACAAAGGGAGTGCGAGAGATCTGAATGACCATTCCCATGAAGCAACAGAATGGTAACTCCAAATGACAAATATTTCAATATTGGAATATCTCTATTTAAAAATAGAGTGTGTTTCATTGGGGGATTTGTAGGAAGGGAGAACTATTCTTTTTTTCAAACTAGAAAGCAGTCACCGAAGTTCTTTTTAGTCATAAGTGCCTGGATTTTGAAAGTAAACTCCCCGTCTGCCTTCACAGAAGGCTAGGCTTATCATCCTGGGTGCAGCACTTTGCTAGTACAGCAGCCCTCCTTTCTGTTCTGTGTTCATCATGGACACCTTTGCACTACTCTTCTCTGTTGTGTCATGAGGCGTCCTAGCCTTCTTTGTTCAGTGGGAAAAGGTAGGAGGAATTCAACTTGGAATGGGGTCAGCATATCAAGGGATGAGATCCATAACCACAGCTACCACTGACAGGAACCTGTCTCTGTGGTCAGGCATGTCTCCCCCCTCCCCCAGGATGGCACTTCAACTTGCTGGCCGCATACAAGAGAGCTGAGCAGTGCTTACGCTTTCCCAAAAGGAAGGTATCTCTATCCTTCAGCATATAAAAGTACATTTATATGGTCTTTAGTAGGCAGATGTGAGCAGATTAATTATCTCATGCAAAGTGTCATAATAACTGTAGCTACAAAGCCTGGGAGAAGCTGGTTTGCATACAGCAATCTTGGAGCATGGGTGGACCGGGATCAGCATTCAGAAATCTTTATTGCTAGCTGGACTCAGCCCCCACTCCATCTGTGTTACTTCTCCATTTACACAAAAGTTCTGGTCTCATGGAAAAACTGTGAGTATAAAGACATCTTTATAGAGTGTCTAAATTAATCAAATATAAAGAACATAACTGTATGGTAAAGTCCAATTGTCCCACTTAACACTGAAGGATTCCTAAGACACTTTGCGCGGAAACATATCCCCCACAGAAATAAACCTGCTAGGGAAGAACTGGCCCACTAGGGGAAGGGTAGAATCTTGGAAACAAGAAGTCAGACAGATGTTTCATTATTTGAATGACTTTATTACCAATCAAGAGGAGCTGAAATATGAAAAAAAAAAAATTAAGAAGGAAATGTTATTTAAAACAAAGGAACAAGGTACAAAGTAATATATTTGATCAGAAATA
Organism: Pelecanus crispus; assembly: GCF_030463565.1. Taxonomy (NCBI): domain Eukaryota; kingdom Metazoa; phylum Chordata; class Aves; order Pelecaniformes; family Pelecanidae; genus Pelecanus; species Pelecanus crispus. The sequence goes on from NC_134645.1 coordinate 83,283,181, forward strand.
TGTAAATGTATTCTGAATATTCTCCTAGAAAAAAAAAAACACACTTTTTTGAAAAGAAAATTTTTCTATAAATTCATCATAAGAGTTCAGTAACTAAATTAATGTCATGACAAGGGCTTCAGGTGTCAGGATTTCCTGCAAAGGAAATTATTTTATCCTCAACCCAGAAATCAGAGGTTATAATGGGAGACTGTGCAAACTTGATGATTAAAAGAGGATTCAGATAAAGCTGTTTCTGAACTCTAATGCAAATTTTCTAATGAAATGACAAAGCTATCCTTCCTTTAGAAAACGTTTCTGACACAGTTCCATATTTGAGGTTAATGACATGTCTACCTGGTTGCAGTCTTTGAAAAAATGAAATGCTGGCTGAGGACGTGATGTATGAAAAAAAGAAACAAGAAGTAAAACAATTATAAATACCTCCTACCATGTTGGGAGAACTGCTAACTAATAACATTTAAATGAAAGAAACTTTCTGTATATGGTTATACCCTGTCTATGCCAAGCTCCACTGTAGTCAGTCGAAGCATTACCTCCAATTTCAGAGGACATTCGAAAAGTCAAGAGAAATTTTGCTTTCAGTGTAATTATAAAATGGTTGTGGATATGCAATACAGAGTATTCAAACACAGCAGAGAGCCACTCTAGGAACTTCAGTCTGCCATTTAGATGTAAGTAGCATGTGTTTCTACTTACATTTTTGGAATACCTTCATGTTGAGACTACAGTTTCTGAACTTCAGGAAAATTAATCACGTTTATTACAATGTCTTTCCTGCAAGGAATGGCTCTAATTCCTGTAAGGAAGCAATGTGATAAAGCATGTTTTTGATGGTCCTTATAAGAATTGGTTCCGACCAGCTAATAAAACTGTTATTGGTACCAATGACTATAACAACTGCTGCCTGCTTTCATGAAGATACTTATGAAAGGGACGGCAGCCTTATGGGACATCACCATAACTTTTTTTCCACGCAGTGCTTATGGGGTGGAACAAAATAAGCTATTAACATTTTTAAGAAACTCTTGTCTCTTGATCTGTAGAGGAGTTTCACAGAAACAAGTGCCTTTAACATTACTTGCAGCAAAAGGAGACTTTTTGTAAATATGCTAAAGAATAGTTAGTGTACAAAAGAGTTTCCCAGACAGTTTTAGACTGTTTCTCCAAAGACTGTGAGGAACATAGATTTGAACTTAGTGACTCATAGCGCAGAAGCATGGGGAAAACTGGAAAGAAAGGGGAAAAGTTTTTGTGAGTGGCCTCTGAAAGATTAGTCCCTATGTTATAAATGCTGTCTTGCTGTTCTGTCATACCCACTGTTAAAGGTATTAATCCTAAAACACTGTTTGGGTATGAGAGTGTCAGGCAATACTGTTCTTTCCTCTATTCTTATCTAGTAAGTCTGTGTCTACTAAATGTCAAATCCTATTGAATCCAGTAGGTATTTGTATGTGAATATCCAAATCACTGGAATAATTTCCTTTTTCCTTGCCTGCAAAGACATTTGGATAGTGGAAATACATAATCTGAAACTGTTTTCATGGCATTTTTATGTCATATTCTCTAAAATCCTGCAAAAGAGCCATCTCCACCTGTGGCTCAGTTTCCCCATTCTCAGTGTTTGTCATACTGTATCACCAGTCCTAATTATGCTATTGCCTCTGCCTACAAACATTGGCTAATATGTCCCCAAGCCATCACGATTTCCATGCTAACTCCTACCATTCTTTGGTTATATATATTTAGTGACTTTAAGCAAAATATCAGTCTCTTCTTTCTCCACTTCCCCTCCAAAAAGAGCAGAAAAATGGTAATGAAAACCTTATACAGTTGTTACCTTGGATAGAATGAGGTCTATCTGATATGTTAATAAGTCCTGTATTTCCAAGGTTATTTTCAAATCTAGCCCATTCTTGCTTATTTTAAGAATATTCTACATGTCAGTCTTCTCTTACATATCCAGATTCTGCCAGTTTGTCAGACTTGCTTTATCTGCAGGTTGTCTGTTATGTCAGCCTACAAAATAACATGTTTACAATACTGTTTTATATATAGTAGTGCAGTAATACATTTTAAAAATATACTGGCTGTACAATAACATAATTGTATGTGGCCCATATAGCTTTCAACTGGTATTGAAAACCGAAAGTGTCAATGTTTTTATTATATTTCTGTTGAAGATGTGATGTGCGTATATAAGCCACATTCTGTTTCTTAAATCTCTTGACCAAAAGTCAGTTCTTCTTATCTTTTATGAGTGAATATAGATGGGAATTGTAATCAGGCACAGTGAAATTGCAGCACTGTGAAGTTGTAGCCTGAGCATCCCTCCAGTTCCTACTTAATCTCTACAACAAGAGGGGCTGTACAGATTCCTGAGGACTTGATTACAGACATGTCTTTTTTCAGGAAGCTTCAAATCATTATAAAAATAACAGACTTCTGTTGGCTATCTTGCAGACATAACGTGACTGAGGGTTGCAACTACATTGAAGATTTCAGTGTAGAACAGTGCAAGAATTAATCTGAGAAAAACAGTCTCCACTTTTGTAAATTCAGAAGAATACAGACAAAATATAAGCAAAAATATAGCACTTCTCTTTACATTCCTAGAGCAGAGAACAATACAATTTTGTATCTAGAAAATGCAGTTACTGCAAATACATGGTGTTTAGCTAATTGTAGATGCCTTGTGAGGTGGTGTAATTTTCCAAATCAATATTCAATTATATATTTTTACCGATACTAATGACAAGTTCAGGAGAGTTGGAAGATTTTTTCAGTTAAAAGTGAAGTGGGACAATGAGTATAAAATATGGTTGTTTGCCAGTGGGTAGCTTACTTTCAATCCTGGCTGGAGGGAACAGTGAAATACTGCAATTCCAAATGCCCTTTTGCTGTTTTTTTTATTTCTTTTTGCTGTCTATCCTTAGCTGGATGTCTGGTAATGCAAATTCAGCTATTACTTACTATACTTGCATCATTAAAAAGAGGACGTTCAGTGATTAAAAATGTTTGAAGCAGACAGTAGATGAGGGGAGAAAATTAATTGGACTACGGTATTTGTTAATGCAGACTTTTATATTACTATGGAAAATAGCGTTTGGTTTTGGTCACCCACAGAAAAAAGCTTTCAGCTTATTTCCTCTCTCCCAATTTTATTACTGCTTGTGCATCTTAGATGTTTTATTGTTGAAAACCACATTTTTTTTCATTTATTTGATGTGAGTATTCATGAGGCAAAGAATGTGTTAATATAATTGTTATCTTGCTTTAGATAAAGATGGATTTAGAACTATTAATTTTCTGTAAGGAATATAATAGCCATTGTAGCTTGTTGCTCATGATGCTTCTGAGAAATAATTATTAAGGGTATTGAGATTTTATGAGAAAATATACTGCAGTATGGTGTGGTTATACTTTAGAGTTTTATTTATAAGGGTTCCAGTTGATATACTTTGTTTTGCATACATTCATTACCAAATCCTATGGAATCCAGAATGCACAGATAAAGCTGCAGCTACTCTTGGGAAGAAAAACCTAGACAATGACTTAGCAATCAAACCTGTAGTTAGTCATATATCTTTTAAAACTTTCTTTTTTCTACTGCCCTGAATGCCATAAACCTGATGTCATTTAAAGTGTGATGACGATTTCCAAACAGTTTGAGAACCTCAACCTTTGGCTAAAGGTAATATAAATTACTTTGGCTTAGTTTTCTTTGACATTCATAAGCATAATTTTTTATACATAGTCTTATCACTTAACCATTTTCAATTATTAAGTAATCAAAAAAAATAGGATTAAAGTAAAACCTTACAGTCAGTAAACAATATGTCAGATTATTTTTCGCTGCATACTAGTGAATATTCATGTGCTTATAGTTAGGGTAGATGGGGATCTGGTATGGGCAAAACAGAAGCTTTTTTTGAGAAAACAAGATCAATGGTATATAAATATTATAAACACTGGCAACACAATAAATTGGTGTTAATTTCCATGAATGCATCACGTAGTCCCTTTAGAAGACCAAATGGCTACTCATTATTTCGGTAGAGAGAGACACTGATTACTTAGTTTCTTTTTTCCTCTGCAATCACATAAGCATTGTGACAATAACAATGAAATCTGCAGACAGTGGCTGCAGAATTTGCTAGATAACAAGCTTATCAGTAGATGTTCTGCAGGTGACATCAAAGTCTGCTTTAGCAGAGTTGTATCCAGTGACTCTGAACTTAGCCAAAGCCAACACCTCTAAAGGATGGCATTTGTTAACTAGTAAGCTAGAGCCAGGACATGTATGTGAGTGTTAGTGTCTTGTCACCTACGGTGTCAAATCTGTAGTCTGGTCTCTTTCAACAATGCCAGGCAGTGATTGGATGTTAGCATGGGCCAAGGACCACTTCCAGTGAAAAAACTGAGTGGGACCACTCTTGGTTTAGAGCTAAGGAAGTTTAACTTTAGGGGTCAAGCTATGCTGTGCCAAGTGTCTGCTCTGACAGAGAATGGTCCCTCAACTATTTTATATACTAGCATAGATATAACTTTAGAGTCCAGCCTCTAATTATTGTGAAATCATGTCATCTGGCAGAATTTGAGAGAAAAAAAAAAAAAATCTGTCATTTGGCAGAGGTAATAAAGCTAAATCCCAAATAGATGAATCACCAAAGGGCTTACCCTGATTTCAGATTTTCACTATCTGCAGTGGACTAACCTGTATGAACAAATTTAAAAAGTGTGATGAACAAGAAACAGACTCTAAACAAAAACTGCTGTACTGGCTAGCTCTGGTAGTTAAGTTTTTAACAGTAACCCAATCTTCAACATAATGCCTTCAGAAGAAACACCTAAGGAAATTATATTACAAAGGTACTAATTTTTCAAGCCCTTTGAATTTGTGAAGTAAGATGACACTGGACTGCTTTGTGCTTATCTATGCTGGGTTTTGCCATAAGACATGAGCTTATCCTGTCCCTCCCTGAAGTTTTCACTAAGAAACCTGAACGTAAACAACCTTAAAGCCCCAATTTTTTGTATCCACATCAAGCTAATACACCTCGTTTTTCAGAAGTGCTTTAAATTGCACAGAATCAGTATAACGCTAGCCATAGCTATGCAGCTTCCAGCTTAAAGCTGGCTCTGATTCAACTGTGCTCGTGTGCATGCAAGTGTGCATGCTGGTGTGCATGCAAGATGCTCTTGCATCTGTTTGCAAAATATAGCCTGCTGACGTATCAATATAATAGCATTTACAATAACAGTTGAAAGCAAAGCTTTGAATAGTTAAGGACATCATCCATCTTATGTTGTCTACAAATAAAAACATTATTCATACCAAGGAAATAGAAGTAAAACCTTCATCACAAGAATATAAATTAAATGGATTTTTAATGAGTGAAGAAAGTCTTTTAATGCAAGTTGAACTCCACAGCTATTTGTTCCAAGATCTTTTAGAAGACAAGTTTATGAATCTGTTGATTTTTTCCTGAATAAAATTTTGGGCATGTAATTGATACTTTGAAGCATCATTCTTTCTGGAAGGTTTTGCTTTTGGTTTAAGTCTGTAACAATGAATCCTCCTGCTAAATGCAAAAATGTTGTGATTTCTAGATTGAGTAGCAAATCTCAGGAATCTTAGTCAGGCCTAGCTCAAAACATGATGACTGCCAGACAGTGCCTGTGTGTTAAAACTTTTCAAACTGCTTTTATTTTTTTTTGTCTGTAGGTTTAGAAAATGGGTCCATCTTCCTTGCCTTGCCTTGCTTTGCCTTGACTTTCAGGCAGAGTTGGAAAATAAATCAGTATGGTAAAAACTTTTTTTGTTGTTGTTTCTGTTTTTATTTACAAGAAATAAATACTTTCTGTTTGTTAGTATAGATTTAAAAAAAAAGAAAATATAAAGCAGGGGAAAAATCAAAACAGTTAATTATAAACTTCCTGACTTGAAGAAACACTGCTTTCTGATATTTCTGTTCCAACAGCCCTGATTAAAATACAAGAATAGTTTGGGTAAAATTTGGCAACTCCCCAAAGTACTGGTACTTAAACTGCATAGATTCTAGCATGATCACTAATGGAGACACCATAAAAGTTTCTTTTATAATTTGTCTTAGGATTACCTCAGTGGTTCAATAATTCTAGACACTAGGCTCTCTTTTCCCGTGGTTTCATACTTTCACATCACTAATGTGTGATACTGTGTGTATCACTACAGTGTTTTTAATTTTCTCTCTTTTAGGATTTGTTGACTGCATGGCACAATTTATTTTTCTTTTACTTTCACAGAATTCTATCCAAGCTGGACACACACCAGCATACTCTGTTTGTCTCCCTTTTATATACTTTCTGAAGATTTCTCTCCTGTAATTAAAAACAATTTTTCTGCCTGCATGCCCTTTTAGGTTTTAAGTGTAAGTATGCATCTTTTGCACACTTACATTGTTACTAGAATCTTTAGTAAATGTCCCAATTTGTTGAAGAAAACTAGTAGAAAATGTATTGTGAATGGTTTCACAACTGTGGAAGATCTTGGGGGTTTTCAAAAAACCCTATTAAATTTCCAGCTTTTACAGCAAGCAAACAAACAAGCAAGAACAACTGTGAACTTTTGGTTCAATAATTTTGCAAACTGGGAGTTTCAGCTTATTGAATAACTTTGTGGAATAGATATGTCTCTCTTCTTCAGTAAAGCTGTAGAAATATATTGTCTCTCATTACAATTCCATTGCAACTTACCCTCAGTTGAACATGAAAGCTTTTCAGGCTTTCTGGCTGCATTGTTTGTGTTGTTAGATGGAGCTCAAAAACTTTGGCTTGTGTTTGTTTGACAGACTATCACTTACTGTGCAAGGAAAAAAGGTGTCTTTCTGTCAGCATAATCTGCCCACAGTTCTTCACTTTCATTACAGTCTTCTGCATGCTGATTGTCACCATGGTGTTGCCTTAACCAAGGAATGAACTGTAGGGATGAACAGGAAAAAAAAAAAGCTCACTATCTCTCTACTCAGATACCTCTGTTTTATTACCAGTATGTTGTAAATCACCAAGTGCCTGAGGACATTAAGTCAGGGACAGCAATCAATGAAGAGAAAGCTAGAGCTCTTAGAATACCTCTGCTGGCTTTGCCTGCTCAGCTTGTTCTGCCCTGTTCACAACATGCAGCAAATCTGAGCTTGGAGTGTAGCACAAAGTAATTTTTTTTTCCCCCACTCAATTATAAATGCTCAGTTTCTGGATATTTAATGCTATGATTAATGCTGTGATGATTCATGACAATTTTATTTGTCCCTTTCCTCCTGAAGGATCCCAAAATACTTTCCATACCTCTGATTACACAAAGACTACAGAAAGGTTTCTTAATCCAACAAGGGGAAAAAAAATGACTGCTTTAACAGCACAGCACATCTCATTGTTATTAATGATAATAATCTTTCCTGGCACTAGCTGTAAGTTCCATCCTTTTTATGAGGCTCTCAGAAAGCAATTCATAATCAGGTATTGGAAGTCTTCACACACAGCAGTTTCACAGTACAGATAAGCTTATAACTTATATCTACAGTAAAGGAAAGTGGAAGCACACACATTAACTGAGTTACCCAAGTCAACAATGCGGTTATAATTGGAGATCTGAGGAGCTTTGAAAGAGTTCACATGTTCTCACCTCAATGTCCTATTTTAGCTGTTATGACATATTTCTAAACTAAATGTCAAGATAAGATGTGAAAGAATCTAAGGAAGAAAATCCAATTCCACCCTATTTGGATAATTAGTTTTTTCTAGAATGAAAAAGCTCTGCCTTGGTTCTGAGACATGAATACTAAAAAAAAAACCAAAAAGGAACTGAGGCACAGCATGAATTTTCCAGAAATTCTGGAAAGAGAACAGTTACTTTTTAGGCTTACAGAGTAGAGAATTATGTTTGCAGTAAAACAGTTAAGTCATTAGGATAAATCTGATGCATGTGGCACACACCAGGGTCCTCACAGGAGGAAAACATCAACCCAGGAATAACGAGAGGTTTAGTTGCCTGAGATGTGGACTTGGGAGCAGTTAGCTGATACTCTGCATGTGGAGGTGGAAATATCCTTATGCTGTATAACAGCCAATATCATACCATTTGCCGATGACATAGAAAGTCTTAGTTTTAGCTTCTGTGTAGCGTGCAAAGACTCATCTGTCCCCTCCACTCCCCACCCCGTCAGCTCCTTAACCCCTTAGACTACAGACTACAGACTGCTTTTGATATCCTGGGATGGGAATACATACAATACATAGAGCCACATTTCACTCCCTGCCCTCTCCCTGTCAGACTACCATAAAGGCAAAAGAATACACAAATCTTGGGACTGGTCAGACAGGGACCTTGGGGAGCCTGGTGTTACAGCCTGAGTGAATCAGGGAAAAGAAATGCTGGGATCTGTCCCCTGGTGCTTCTCTTTGTGTGTCCTTTCCCGTCCAGCAACTTTCTTTCCTCCAGATAATTACTCTGTCTCTTTCCAGTTCTCCTTGCAATCTTGTGATTCTTGTATTCTTGGCTTCATAGTGGCCAAGTTTCTACTAGCCAGATAGGGAGAAGAGACCGCTTCCTTCAGACAGAACATGTAACATCATGGATGTCAGCTCTTATACTTGCGTCAGTTTGCATGTTGGACATCTGCTACTTACTGTTTCATCTCCTGCTTCAGGATCCTCGGGTTGGCTGTCACCATGATGGGATATCAAAATCTGTCTCTGCCAGAAGAAATCTTATAATTTAGGGGAGCATGTTTTCATACGTTCATCCAGATCCATTTGTCTCTCCCTCTAGGTGAATGTTTAAACTGTACCTCTTTCTCCTTCTGTTCTGCCTCCCACCTTTTTTGATTACCTTTGCTGATCATGTAGTTTCAAATGCAACAAACATTCTCTGTGAGAGCTGGATTTAGCAAACAGAAATAGATGCAGCCAGCAACCAGCTATCTTCTCTTCTGCCATACATCATAATCATTCCAAAGAAGATATTAATCTCACAAGACTTTAGTTATAAAATTGCTTTAGTTGCTTTTTTTCACTCCACTGCAGAGTCTTTGTACATCCCCATTCATTTATCCGTCAATTCTGAAGACAAAAACTCCTGAAAGATCACTCATGTAATTAACATAGCTATATAATTGAAGAATCATCCTGTCCTTCTCTCCTCTCAGAGTTCCATGATTTTAAAACAAACACTGTGAATATTTTCATGTAATCTCTTTTTAATATTTATCCTAATTTTAGAAGATACCAATCTTCCCATGCAGATTGTGTCATATTTTATTCTAGGTACTAGACACAAAGAGCCTATTACTCTAACTGTAGCAAAGGTATTCTTAATTTCTTTAGCATCCTTCCCATTCTGCAGACTGGGGTCAGACAGAATGTGAGCCTTTATGAAATAGGCATAAAGTAAATAGCTTGTTAAATAGGTCATCTTTATTTAATATTCTTTAATGCTTTATTGTTCATGGCTTTGTAACTTAATTATATTTATTTATAGAAATTTCCCATTGCAAGGCAATTTGGCTACAGCATAGTTCCTATAAAAGAAGTATGTTTAAATATGTACACACTTAACATACAAAAGTTATATGAAAAAAACCCAGAGACAGTTTTTGTGCAACTGGCCATAACTGAGTGTCGTGGTTTAGCCTCAGCCAGCAACTAAGCACCACGCAGCCGCTCGCTCACTCCCCCTACCCCGATGGGATGGGGGAGAGAATCGGAGGAGTAAGAGTGAGAAACACTCCTGGGTTGAGCTAAGAACAGTTTAATAATTGAAATAAAGTAAAATAGTAATGCTAATAGTAACAGTATAATAATGATAATAATAATAATGATACACGAAGCAAGTGATGCACAATGCAATTGCTCACCACCCGCCGACCGATACCCAGACAGTTCCCGAGCAGCGATTGCTGCTCCCTGGCCAACCCCCCCCCCCCCCCAGTTTATATACTGAGCATGACGTCATATGGTATGGAATAGCCCTTTGGTCAGTTTGGATCAACTCTTCTGGCTGTGCCCCCTCCCAATTTCTTGTGCACCTGGCAGAGCATGGGAAGCTGAAAAGTCCTTGCCTAGCATAAGCAGTACTCAGCAACAACTAAAAACATCAGCATGTTATCAACATTCTTCTCCTACTAAATCCAAAACACAGCACTATGCCTGCTGCTAGGAAGAAAATTAACTCTATCCCAGCCGAAACCAGGACACTGAGAAACAGTAAAGTCCTTGCCTTCTGTTACCTACTTCTTAAGAAAAAATAAAGTCACCATAAAACTACACATTAAGCATTGAGACTGATCTGTATGGCCAAAGAATCAGGTATGTGAATGAAGGTTGAATGTAGTAATTGTCAGTGCATTCATCTGGTTGTGCTGGGGATCTGGGAGCAGAGATGTTGTATTTTGTGCTGCTTGCCATGAAGAGACACCATAGCCACCTATCTTTGTGAGACACTACTGATTACCAAAGAGCCCTACAACATCAAAAATCCTTCACTATTAGTACCTGATCTCAGGACACGTAAGAGAAATGGAAGTTTGAAAAATAAATTTGGGGTTGATTGGAAAAGCCTTATGGTCCTTTATGTGTTAAATTGTTTTCTAACAAGCACAAACAGGCAACTGTATTTTATACAACATCAAAAGGATTGAGGCATCATGTGGGAATAAAGTAACCTTTTCTTTTTGTTGTTTAAATGGAATAACAATTAATTCATTATATTTCATGAATATGTTAACAAAATTTTAACAACTGCCCAAATCCTTTTTGTAATAACATGTTTAAATCAGCTGGGTATAAAAACCTATTGCAACTAGATGTCACTCTTTTAGTGAAAGGTCACAGGTCATCCCCAGGGTACTGCCTGCCCTTATAAATGCATTAGTAGCTATAAGTTATACTAGTACCCTGATACCCTGCCATGAATTTGCTTATGAATATTTAGTAGGTATAGTACAGCCCTATTATGAAAGGAGAAAAGTAGGAGATAATATGAAGATAAATCAGAGGTATATCAGACTTAAAACATCTATGTGCATTTCTCTTCTCAGTTATGAAGAAATTCCTCTAACTGCGTAGTGGGACATTCTTCAAATCTGCTGGGCAGAGTAATGCAAATTAGAGTGCAGCCAGCGGTGATCACTATTGCACTGCAAATATAATTGATTTTCAAGAATATAAAACTATGTGGTCTTGATCATCACTTAAATCCTGCTGTCTTTACAGTGGCTCTCTAAGACAAAATGTGGAATGCAGACTTGGCTGATGCTTTGCCCATCCTGCTTCTGGCACCTGAGCTGAAATGCTGCCTTGACCGCTCAGGGACCAACTAGGCGAAGAGGACTTTAAGCATCCAGTCAAAAACATTTCCTTTAAAACCATAGAAAAATAGTGAGGTCTGATGTGTAGTAAGAGCACCAAAAGGCATGTGGCTAGATGCTGCTTAGCACTTTCCCTAAAGCTTTTTTATTGAGACTAGGATAGTTGATATATCTGACTGACTTTATCTGAGGGCTAGTAGGAGAAAAAAAAACCCGCATCTGTTAATAGTAATATTTTTTGTTACTTATTTAACAACCATTTTCTTCTTTTGTGAAAGGAAATACTTTTAAAAATAGGTGGTTTTTTATGTGAACACTCACCTTTTTGGAAAGTCAACATTAGGATACACTGATGTTCTATGTAAGCTATAGCATACATATATATGTATATATGTGCAAGTGTTAGAAATTAGTAAGTATTTTCTGTGTGTGATATTGGTTTGTCTAAGTACATCCACAAGAGCAGTCCACTTTATGGGAGGGAGAGTGAAGTCTTTATTTGCACAGAGTCATTTGTAGACTGGTAAAGAAGAAACAGGTTCACAGGGTAGGAGAAGGAAAGAGTGAGAGAATGTTTGTCGTAAGAAATGGAAATTGAAGAGATTATAAATAAGCAGTGCTTGTGCATACTGCAGGCCCACATGCTTGCCTATGTACTTGCTGTGGTGTGCTGTCATAAAGCGTGCACATATACTGTTTCATGGATTGTCCTTTCTTATGAGAAGTGGGCTTACTACCTGTGTTGATTTTAATTACATAAGGAAAAGAAGACGCAGTGTCTAGATCCAGTCAAGAAGAAGGTGCTCTCTGATCATGTTTTTAGCCTGGAAATCACAATAAAGCACACAGTTATGTATGCAGATATCTTAGTGAGCTTTGGGAGTTTGCCATCTTGAGGTTAAGCTTTTAAACTGTTTTTATATGGAGACGCTTCAAGAGCTTATAGCCAACCTGAGGAGCCAGTGATGGTCTGTATTGTCTGGCCAGGAATATAAAACCCCTATGTGTGGCATAGATTACAATGCAGTATGTACTTGTCACTGATATTCCTATCCAGTAGTGGTCTGGCCCAAGACTGAAAAATTATTCTTGTTGCAGCCAGTCTTGGCCTCCACGAAGTGACCTGCTAATTCTAGGAGCCTGCATTATACCACTGCAGCAGTTTTCCTGTGCAGATAATCACAGCCTCCTAGGAAAAATGTTTTATAGAGATACTGACAGCCCTTCAGCTCCACACAGAGTTCTGTTCAGATGGCGTGTATGTAGATTCTTTCTGCCAGTACCTCTGATGCCTTCTATTTGCAGACAGAGTATACAATTAGTGATTAATCAGTCACTTTTCAGATTAGTGTTTTGATCAGCCAACACTGTAGTTTTTAGTCTGTAAATGACAATTCACTTGCAGGAAGGATGATGTGGCTCCAGAAGCAATGCCAATCTCATAAATAGCGGAATGAGAAAGTTGTGTGCTGTTGTTGAAGACCCAAGACTGTTACTGGTACAGAGAACTGGATGTTATCTTCCTTAAATGAAATTTCTATATGTTTATATAACTCTGTTAGAGAAAACTGAAGAGCATGAGCATTCTTCTCTGAAAGATGGTTATGCACAGAATTTATGTGAGCCAGAGCAAAGGCCTACAGCATGGATGCAACTGTCTCATACTGTTTGCCTTGAGGAAATCCAAGCCTAATTCAAGCATGGCTACCAAAAGCAATATGGACATAACGTAGCAGTATAAAATGGTTTCAGCTTTAGCTTTGCACAGTTGTGTGGCTGATTTTTAAAATGGGTTCATATATATCCGGGTTTGTATGTGCCTGGGAAGATCATGGAACAGATCATCCTAGAAGCTATGTTCAAGCACGTGGAAGACAGGGAGGTGATTCAAGACAGCCAGCACGGACTCACCAAGGGCAAGTCCTGCCTGACCAACATAGTGGCCTTCTATGAAGGAGTGACTGCATCAGTGGACAAAGGAAAAGCAATGGATGTCATCTATTTGGACTTCTGTAAAGCCTTTGACACATTCTCCCACAACATCATTCTCTCTAAATTGTGGAGATATAGATTTGATGGGTGGACTCTTTGGTGGATAAGGAATTGGTTGGATGGTTGCATCCAGAAGGTAGTGGTCAACGGCTCAATGTCCAAATGGAGACCGGTGACAAATGGAGTCCCTCAGGGGTCCGTACTGGAACCAGTGCTGTTTAATAGCTTCATCAATGACATAAACAGTGGGATTGAGTGCACCCTCAGCAAGTTTGCAGACAACACCAAGCTGAGTGGTACGGTCGACATGCCAGGAGGACAAGAAGTCATCCAAAGGGATCTGGACAAGCTGGAGATGTAGGCCTGTGTGAACCTCATGAGGGTCAACAAGGCCAACTGCAAGGTCCTGCACCTGGGACGGAGCAACCCCCAATATCAATACAGGCTGGGGGATGAAGGGATTGAGAGCAGCCCTGCAGAGAAGGACTTGGGCATACTGGTGGATGAAAAGCTGGACATGAGCCAACAATGTGCACTTGCAGCCCAGAAAGCCAACCGTATCCTGGGCTGCATCAAAAGAAGCATGGCCAGCAGGTCGAGGGAGGTGATTCTGCCCCTCTACTCTGCTCTGGTGAGACCTCATCTGGAGTACTGCATCCAGCTCTGGAGCCCTCAGTACAAGAAGGATATGGACCTGTTGGAGTGGGTCCAGAGGAGGGCCACAAAACTGATCCAAGGGCTGGAGCACCTCTCCTACAAGGCCAGGCTGAGAGAGTTGGGGTTGTTCAGCCTGGAGAAGAGAAGGCTGTGAGGAGACCTTATTGCGGCCTTTCAGTACTTAAAGGGGGCCTATAGGAAGGATGGGGGCAATCTTTTTAGCAAGGTGTGTTGTGACAGGACAATGAATAATGGATGTAAACTAAAGAAGAATAGATTTTGAGTGGATATAAGGAAGAAATTTTTTCCAATGAGGGTGGTGAAGCACTGGAACAGGTTGCCCAGAGAGGTAGTGGAGGCCCCATCCCTAGAAACATTCCAGGTCAGGTTGGACGGGGCTCTGAGCAACCTGATGTAGTTCAAGCTGTCCCTGCTCACTGCAGGGGGGTTGGGCTAGATAACCTCTAAAGGTCCCTTACAACCCAAAGCATTCTATCATTCTATGATTCTGTCTTTTGGCTGTGTGATTAATCTGCTGTAGGTGTGTGGTAACCTGCTGTAGGTGACTCTGCTTAAGCATGGGGGTTGGATCAGATGCCCTCCAGAGGTCCCTTCCAACCTCAGCCATTCTACGATCCTATGATTAACATGTATTAACAAGTTGTTATTCTGAACAGAACGAACTATCTATGACCCTACAACAAAAATGTAGCATACAGGAGTACAGAGAGGGGATTGTAGTAGAGGACTTGACAGTTGACACCCAAGGTCCAGAGTCTTTAAACAAACAAACTAGTGGTCAGTTACTACTGCTTAAAGGCATGCAACCTTGGGAGTTGAGTAAAATTAATTTATGCAAAACCAAAGAGAGCAAAGCAGGGAAGGCTGGGTGTGCTGCTGGGTCAGGATGACTGGAAAGGAAAGAAATGGTCTGGGCCAGCCTGTGGGGTGATCCTTGTAATCTGGGGTATAAAACCTACAATTGTTTTACTTCAGAGAAGTGTGAGTACTCATTGCTGAAACTGGTTGCTAAGTTTCTGTATGCAAGTGTTGCTGTAATTACCTGTATATGTTATGTGGTTTCTGCTATTTTGAATAAGTTATTGGGTAAGGGTATGGCACTAAATGTACATGCATAAATGTGTGTGTGTATGTATTATTCTTTTGAATTTTTTGGGAGTAAATAAAAATAAAAAAAGTAATTTGTGAAAAACATTGTATGTATTGCGATTTCCTTTCTCTTCTCCCCCTCCATTTCTGCCCAACCAGTTGTTTTGGCAATAATGATCAGTGAATACCTAAAACATACAGTGGGAAAAAAAAAGGTAAAAAAAAAAAAAGGTAAAACTGGTAAGTGGAATTCCCCTAAGACCTTCCTCTGACAGAAGATTTGGCAGAAATGAAAGATATTTTTACTTTTGTGCTTGTGGAAAAAACCACTTTTTTCTTTTATACTGCTTTCTAAGCCCTCCAGTTTTGGTTGAGCCCATGGAAATAGCCCTAACTGACAGATGTTCTTATTGAAGTTGTAATAAATCCTTAAAAAACATGACGAAACCAGCAGCAGCACCATTCTGTGTCCTTTGGTGTATTTGTTAGACACCCCAACAGAAATTTAAATTGAAAACAGCCTCTGCCACCAAGCCAGTAAGTTGTGAAAGAAACTTTCATTCTTTTCCAGAACCAGAAGCAATTATCCACAGCTCAAAGTGTTTCAGAAAACATAATGAGGGTATGATATTAACCAGTCAATTGGACTAATCTGAATGACCATCAGTACTCCAAGCAAAAGAAGCCTTATTATAGTTACAGTTATTACACTGCTGCATTACAAGGTTACTTAAAAAGCTGAACTCAATCTATCAGCATATTAGAGACTGAAATGCCAAATCATCAAACTAGAAGCCTTAATATACCATTTGGTATATGGTGAGATGAGGAAGAAGTCTATGTGAAAACTTAGAGGGTACAGGATCTCCTTGGCTTAATTCTTCTCCATATTCTGAACCAGTCATTCATCTGAATGATGTATGGGAAGTTCCCCTGCTTTGTCATCTTTCTGGAAGTTTTCTTCAGCTTGCAAGTTCCAAGAGACGCTTCTTGCACTGTAGATTTTTATTTAAATGAACACTTATTAGAATATA
Source organism: Pelecanus crispus (assembly GCF_030463565.1). Taxonomy (NCBI): domain Eukaryota; kingdom Metazoa; phylum Chordata; class Aves; order Pelecaniformes; family Pelecanidae; genus Pelecanus; species Pelecanus crispus. The sequence goes on from NC_134645.1 coordinate 83,299,319, forward strand.
TTTTGTTATTATGGATATATATATATTTTTTAAATTTGGCTAAAGAGCCAGCATAAATGTTATACTGTATTACAGGATCTGGAGCCATTAGTAATCAGGGAACACAACAGGTTATTTCATGACTGGTGAAGATGACAGGATTTTTTGCTGTCAAAGGATGCCAGAGAGTGAGCATTTTGTGTAAGAAGAAGCTTCAACTGTACTTTATAGCAAGGCCATAAATGGAGAAGCTTACTGCATGCCACAGTGTGCATCTGGAGGTTAGAAATAAGGTGGACCAGGTGGACCAGAACCATAAAAGAAATAGATTTTCTGATTAAAACTGAGAGTTGGAATGAGGGAGAACATGGAGTGGGACTTTGGGTCAAATGAGCTCAATAAATGAACTACCAAGGTCAGTAACAAAAAGTCCATATGAAAAGGCAAGGCACACAGAGAAGGACAATTTGTTCTGATCCAAACACAAGGGACTGCAAGAAGCACTAGACAGAAATCTAGTAGTGAGAGGAAAACACTGGTGTGAAATGCTCTTTTCATTGTCTGGAGTGAACTGACATTTCTCATTGCCGTAGCCATGCAAGTTGAGGAAGCCACACTTCAAGTATAATAGAACCAAAGTTCTTGGCTAGAAAGAGCTATTTTCCTTCCAATTCAACAAAAACAGACTGAAGAAAAGCCCTGAAAGTTCTGCATCAAGATACAACAGGACAAAAATTACCATGTGACCTATCAGAGAAAGGTGTTTCTCTGTTTGGATTCTTCTTATACAAGCACGTCTCTGCTTTCACCAGGGAACAACAGCTATCAGCTAAATAAGACAAATGGAAACCTGATGCAGGCATTACTTGACTTTTGCCTTTACAACTAGGCTTAGAGGTTGGTTGGCTTTGGAAGCTGCTATTCAATGAGCTTCCTTGCCTTCCTTCAAGAAATCTTTGATTTTAATTTCAACCAAGTGGATAGAAACACTGACACAGACACCAGATGGTGACAGAGAATGAATGTGTAGACAATACATCCAGTCTATAGTAGATATTCAGGTGTAGCAGCCTAGGAGTATTTATATACAGTATTTTGCAGGCAAATGGGATTGTATTCTAGCTGTACTCCAAGCTAATTTAATCATAGAATAGAATCATAGAATCATTTAGGTTGGAAAAGACCTTTAAGATCATCCAGTCCAACCATTAACCTAACATTACGAAGTCCACCACTAAATCAATCCAGGGTAGAGTAGCAATTTCATGTTTCCTGGCTTGGTGGCTGGATTATTTATATTGAAAGTAAAAACTAGGAAACACTAAGATTGGAAAGGACCTCTAAGATCATCAGTCCAATCATCAACCCAACACCACCATGCCCACTGAACTATATCCCAGAGTGCCATGTCTACCTGTTTTTTGAACTCCTCCAGGGATGGTGACTCCACCACCTCTCTGGGCAGCCTGTTCCAATGCTTCACTACTCTTTCTGTGAAGAAATTTCTCCTAATATCCCATCTAAACCTCCCCTGGTGCAGCTTGAGGCCATTTCCTCTCATCCTATAGCTAACTATATGGGAGAAGAGCCCAACACCCACCTCACTACAACCTCCTTTCAGGTAGTTGTGGAGAGCGATAAGGTCTCCCCTCAGCCTCCTCTTCTACAGACTAAACAACCCCAGTTCCCTCAGCCACTCCTCATCAGGCCTGTGCTCCAGACCCTTCACCAGCTTCGTTGCCCTTCTCTGGACACGCTCCAGCACCTCAATGTGTTTCTTGTATTGAGGGGCCCAAAACTGGACACAGGATTCCAGGTGCGGCCTCACCAGTGCTGAGTACAGGGGAACAATCACCTCCCTGCTCCTGCCGGCCACACTATTCCTGATACAAGCCAGGATGCTGTTGGCCTTCTTGGCCACCTGGGCACACTGCTGGCTCATGTTCAGCTGGCTGTCAACCAGCACACCCAGGTCTATTTTCAGCCAGGCAGCTTTCCAGCCACTCTTCCCCAAGCCTGTAGCGTTGCATGGGGTTGTTGTGACCCAAGTGCAGGACCTGGCACTTGGCCTTGTTAAACCTCACACAGTTGGCCTTGGCCCATCGGTGCAGCCTGTCCAGATCCCTCTGCAGGGCCATCCTACCCTGCAGCAGATCGACACTCCCACTGAGTTTGGTGTCATCTGCAAAGTTACTGAGGGTGCACTCAATCCCCTCATCCAGATCACTGATAAAGATATTGAAAAATTGCAATTGGTTGCAAACCAACTCCAACCACAAAGTTATATTGGAGCAGTTATGTGATACACTATTCAAGGTGATAAGTCCGTATCAGATTGCTAAAAGTACCATTTGGCTCATGAACAATGTACTGTACATCATCTTATTGTGCTACTTTAATGAGAAGGGTACCTCAGTCTCTTTTATGGCAGTTTGTTAGTAGAAGACAATTAAATTAGAGGGTATTCTGACTGTGACACTTACTTTGATTACCACCACAAATAACTCAGAATTTCTTTAAAAACCTGACTTCTCTGTTCAGTGTTCACCTCTTCTGTTTTAAAACTATGAGTCTCTCTGATTCTCCTGTTTCATCATCATTCCTGCTTTCTCTTCTGCTCCAACAGCTTCCACTCCTGTTCCTCTCCTGTTCTGTTGCCTCTGGGCTTAGCAGTTCCTTCCCTCATTTTAGGATATAACCTCTAGCTCAGATTGACTTTACAGGATACACAATATGAACATCTATCAGTCCAGCACCAAGAGGAAAAAAAATGGAAGAATCTGTGTAACTAGACAAGTCTTTGTACATTCTGTACAAGTACATGCAGTATAAATTTTATATATTTATGTTTAATTTTATATAGTTATAGAAAATTGTATGTATTTATATATATTTAAATATTGATACATTTTTAGTATTTTTTTTTCATGGCAATAGATCTTCTCAGTATTGTTGATGGGCTACCTTCCACTAACAGATGGTTCAGGTGTAGTAAATTCTGTCCAAGGAGGACACTTTTTAAGAACTATAACAGTAATACAAACATGAAAAGAATTCTCTGGCTTCATTATTATTTTATTTGAGCACAATAATTCCAATTTGCATATTTAAACAGGTCTACAACATTCTAAAATATTGTTCCTACCTCTAATAATTATTTAAAAGCATGTTTTTAGTTACCCAGTGTCAGGAGAAAAGAGAATTCTTTGTCCTCACTGGAGAAAAGGTACCCCTTTAATACTTCATTCATTTGTGAATGAATTCAGACAATTTTATAGCCTTATAGTTCACAGAAAGTTTTCTTTTTTAAAAGGTTCAGCTCAATGTTTGTTTTCATTTAGCTGTTCTATAATGAAGAGTTTCTTACTAGAATATTTACAGTTGGTGCATAGATAAATCACAAACAGGAATTCTAATTCTTTGCTAGTTATTCATATGAGTTCCATTACAGCCACGCTGCAGGCAGTGATGCATTTCAAGGATTGTGCTGATGCTGATGTTATAAAGCAGAAGAACAAAGTTTAAATGGTCTGTAAATGTCAGCAGAATCCTGATAGTAAATTATGACCTTGCTATTGACTCCTGAGTACCTTTAGCTACATTTTATGCATTTCACATAATGAAAGTGTAATGCTCTTCAGATGACATAAACAAAAGGGTAGCACAACTGACCAAATTCATGAACCGAAAGAGGACATCAGACATTTTTCAGGAGTTCTGTGAAGTTATTTATAGAAGCTAAAGTCATCTTTAGGAAAGCAATAATATCCAGAGTAGTGTTGCAAGAAATACTAGTGTCTGTATTCTTAGGGGAATTAAATTTTTTTTGTTGGAGTTCAATATACAGAGTTCTGAGATTCAGCACATTAAACTACCTTTATTCTTAAGCATAAAATTGGAATTCTTGGCTTGCTTGTAATTTATATATTGAAGCTTTGTAGCTCTGAGGGGTTACGTTAATGTCCACTGCAGTGTCTGTCAGTGGCACATTCCATGACTGAGGTACCAAGGCAAACTGCATTCAATAATACAGAGTTGATTATGGATAACAGAACCACAAGTTTGTGCCTGACATATAAGTGACCTTGTAATCCTCTCCTTAGAATTCTTGCCGACATTCCTCCCTCCTGCCACTCTTTTATTGTGTTTTAAAATTAGATTAGAAGGACTTTGGGGCAGAGACCATGCTGTCTCTTACATCCCAAGGAAGAGCTTATTTTTTACTGCACTGCATTGAAAATGTATCTATTGTGCAGATAATTTTTGGCTTCCTGTTTTGAAACTTTAAAAGTTCATATCATCCTCATTCACATTCCTTTTATAAGCCTAAGTGGGATTCAAGAAATAAAATTATATGTTGCTCATTTCATTTCATAGTAACTAAAATGCACTCCACTGGCTTCTTTCTTTTCTAAGAATTACCCAATAATGCATGCCTTAGCTTTTTCTTTCATACCATTTTACTTACTGTTATAAATGTGGGTGTAGTCCCAGAAATATTAATAATTTTTTTTTTGTGCCTAACCAATCCCAAATTTTATTTGTTCCTTCATACAAAAAACACTGCCATGCAAGTGAAACCAGTAAGGCAATTGCTGGATTGTATCAAGTCTAGGATAAACATCTTCCTATGCTGCTGTTCTTTTGTTTGGCAAATCAAGGCATTTATACCATTCTTCTTAAAAAGTTAGTCTGCTGGAAGCAGAAAAAAATCCTTTTTTTCTTTGAAGGCAGGAGGAAGAAAATGGGTAGAGGACAGCTAAAACTAAGGGAAAGCTGTTTGAATATAGCACCAGTTAAGTCTGTACGCAGTCAGGATAGGAATGAAGCTTTGAAATTTCTGTCAAAAACCTTGAAGCTTTTGGAGTGCCTCCTTTGCAAATGTTGATATCCTAGAACAGGAGTTCTTCTGCTTTAAGAATAGTAGAATCATCAGCCACCTTTAGTGTCCTTATCAGAAATAGCTATGGGCTTCTACTGCTAAAAATGGCTTCTGATGAGTACACAGTGCTATACTGCAGATACATTGGGTGATATTTTAGAGGACATATGAATTCTGTACTTTAGAAATAAATAGCTCCTTCTAATATCAGGGAAATCCAAGTGATGCCTGAAATTTCTTATGTTTGCTGCATCGGAAACCAGCTAGGAAAAGATAATAAATCAGTATTTATGATTTATTGAAGCATGCAGAAAGGTCAGAGAACCAAGGTGTTGAGAATTTGACAGAGGTGGTCAATAAAAGAGGCAGTTCCCATTTGACCATGCAAAGGAACCACAGACCTTGAAATATTCACTGGAAACTACATCAGATTTTTAAAAATGCCTCACAGCTACTTTTCAGACATTGTTTAGCTATTGGCTTTAATCACCAAGAGCCAGTAAGGATGCTAATGTACTTTGGCTACAGAAACCTTGCCTATTAATGAAGCAAAGTGGAAGCAGACAACTAGTGAACTCTTCTCAAGGGGTCTTCTGTATTCTTCGAGTTCAGGCATCATGTAGGTGAGAATAAGTCTTATATCATCTGAATGGGGAAACAGAATGTTAGTCAGAGTCTTCTGCACATGTTTAGGAAACTTGGTGCATCAGACCTGCTGTTTATATCCAGCTGCACTGTTCAGTCTGTTCACAGTAGACCACAGCTCTTCCAAGCTGGGAGCCCATGGCCTAGGCCCAGACCCTCACTGCTTCTACATCTTTTCATGGTTCCTGGCTCCAGTGCTACATTCACCTTTGAGACCATGCAAGGCCGTTATCCTTTATTTGTTTAAGCACCTGTTGAAGACTCACTTTACAGAGCTTTTTATCAGAGATTGATCACTATGAATTTAAAGATGGACAAACATTATGTCATATAGAGTAATTTTTCCAAATATTTTCATATGGTTCCTATGCTCTTACATCAGAGGCAACACTCATCTAACTATAGGTTCTACTAGCAGCACCAAAAAAATACCTATTGAGAGTGGAAACCGTTCTTGTTCAAATAAGTGTAAGAAAATGTGAATTGACCATGTTCATGATCTCTGGTATTAAATATCGCAGGAACACAAACAGGTTTGCACAGACCATCCCCTATGTTTCATATATCTCCAGGAATTTATGTATAAATACATTTACTCAGACAACTACTCTGGAGCTTTCACACTGATTTGCAGTGGACTGCTTAGGGACAAGTAATATGACTGAGCTCAAGATGCTGCACACACAGTCTGCTGCAAGAGAAGACAATTATCTTCTGATTTATCTCCACTGAAGGGGAAAGACATAAAATAGTCATGGAATAATTTAGGTTAGAAGGGATCTCTGGAGGTCATCTAGTCCAACCCCAAGCTGAAAACACATCTAATCAGATCAGGTTGCTCAGGGCTGTGGCCATTCAAATCTTGACTGCCTCTAAGGAGCACCTTCCACAATGACTCTGGGAAAGTTGTTCCAGTATTCGATGATCCTCATGATCAAATGTTTTTCCTTATACCCAGTTTGAATTTCTGACATCCCAGTCATATTCAAACAAGAATGCATAGATTCTGATGTGGACCATTATATTAAAACATTTGTTTCCCAGTTTAGATACTATTATACCAGATTTTACACTACTATCTGAAAGAAGACAAGAGTTTTCACATGACCAAGAGTTTTGTTGCCTTTGAACATAAACAAAATTTTACATCAAAATTTTTAATGTAAATGTTTAAATCAAAGCTTTTATGCCTAAAGTAGAGCTTGCATATGCTTGGCTTCAGTCCATGTTCTAACAAGCATGAATTTGCTGATTGACGAAAAGAAAACTTCTGATATTTCCTCGCATCTCTTGAATATGCACCATGTCCAAATGAAAGAAAAAAACCCCAACACCTGGCACCTGGTTGTTAGAGTAATCCAGGGTACCTTTTGTACTGATATTTCTACCTAAAATAGAAGGAGAATACAATCTTCCCTGGCTACCTCAGTGCATGTTCTGTCAGGCAGTTTAAGGGGTCTGCTGCTGACAAGTCAATCAGAGGAAAATCTTTTTTGTTGTTGTTTTATTTTATTTTGTTTTATTTTATTTTATTTTTATTTTTATTTTATTTTCATTGAGATGAAATGAAATGGAAAGGAACTGCAAAATCTATATGCCCTTGAGACAATTAGGAGTCAAAGACAAAGATGACAAAGATATTAATCTTTGGAATAGCGTACTGAATGTTAGTAATTCTGGGTTACACTGATACATTTCACCACACTGGTCAGAAAGAAGATTAAGACTGCCTGTGTGCTGTACAGTTAACTAGTGGCAAGTCCTCCTGCAGGGAAGACGCATGTGTAGGAGACAGTAGGACTCTTTTGTCAGTCACAGCAGAGAACAGAGAAGCGAGTCTATGAGATGTGAGCTGCTGGACTGAAACACTGGAATGGTAAAACATTATTGCTTGTTATCAAGGGTAAGATGATTTTTTTTAAGGTTGCGTAATCACTCCATCAGGTTTAATAATCCCTAATGCATAGCTATATGCAACAATAGTAGTAGCTGCAACAATAAAGAGGAACCTGATTGCCTATCTTCTGGCATAAGGGTCTAGAGTGTGTTGCTCTGTAATTGCAGAGTTCTGAAGTGGTCTGTCTCCTTCAATACCAGAATTTTAACTATAGGCACTAGAGGCCTCTGCCTAATGCAACCACGTACTCATGCCAGACTTCAAAGATGTATGTTGCTTTTGCCTTCTCAAAACCATATGATAGTTACAATTAACAAACGTTCTCAACATTGTGCAAAGTATGAATGCTGATCATTACTCTATTGATTAAATCAACTGACAATAATCAGTCTCTGAGAAGTGCTGCAGAGCTCTCCCAAGATCTCAGCACCACAGTAATTTTTTTGTTATACAATAGGACTCAGCAGTACCACTTTACTGACATAATTTTTCCATCCCACCCATCAGACTGGAAATAGTAAGAAGTAGCAGTTACAAGGTCTGAATGAATTTTTGGTACTATACTTATATCCTTAGCTGCAAGTCATTACTGGACACTACTGTGTCCAATTTAAAACAATTTTGATATTCATGGTCATCTGTTCAACAACACCAAAGCTAAGGGAACAAGAACTTTTTTGACTGCAGGCTTCTCAGCATATAAAGTGAGCCTCTGTGCAGTGAATTTAAATGTGCTGACAACAGGCTTATTTAGGTTCTGTTCTTGAGACTTAAAATCAACTCATGGATCACCCTTCCCCTGAATTTGCAAACCACAATTTGAAAACCATTAACCTACAAATAGTTTCATTTCCCTTCCCTTCCCTTCCCTTCCCTTCCCTTCCCTTCCCTTCCCTTCCCTTCCCTTCCCTTCCCTTCCCTTCCCTTCCCTTCCCTTCCCTTCCCTTCCCTTCCCTTCCCTTCCCTTCCCTTCCCTTCCCTTCCCTTCCCTTCCCTTCCCTTCCCTTCCCTTCCCTTCCCTTCCCTCTTCAGCCAAATTAACAGGATCAATACATTTTTTCTTTCAGTCACCACAGGCTCTTTTGCCTTGATTTCAGTGTTATTTGAAGTTATAATAAAATATTTTCCTTCTTTCTCAGCTTTTCTTTTTTTTTTTTTAAATTCTGTAAAAGTACAGATAGGGTATTCTGCCTGTCCGCCTTTAGATAAAATCCTATCTTGTAATGAAAGCTCCACTTTAAATTGATGATGCTGACTATAAATATGATATCCTAGCCAACTTGTGCTAATAGTCTTACTTCCTTTCTTATTCTCAGCAGTAGTTCTGGCATTCATGGTCTACTTAACATCTGACGCCAATTCCATTAAAAAGGAATCTAATTGCAATGTACGAAATTTTGTTTCAGACTTTACTGCACAGCATTTTTGGTCAAATGTGACTACTATTTCTTGTGCATGTTATCAATTTTCAAATAAAATATTTGGTTCTGAAAAATAGTCTCCAGCTTGCAAAAGAAGTGTGAAAGCAGGTAGCTCTTTCAGCAATAGGGTTTTTTTAGATCAGTTTCAGTTCCTGCTGATCTCCTTTTTCTACCCACAGGCTAAGTATGGAAATTCGCCTTTAGGGCACCACAGCATTTTTTCTTAGACCACAATAGAAAAACTTGTGATACTCAAATTTAATTGTATGCAAGAGAATTAGTAACACTCTTATTAGAGGCACCTGTGGACATATGTGTGTGTGCTGTAGTATTTGATGTTTTTTAAAATAATTGTCTTCTCTTTTCAGACTGCACAGATTCTTTTTTTAAGAGACAATTTACACTGGCAAGCAGATAAAATATAGAGAAATGTCCAAACGTAAAAAAGGTATGAAGAAATTACAAGGTTTAGGGATATGCTGTGGGAAATGGAGTAAGAATGGCATGGAAAAAACAGGGTAAAATAAGAGCAGGCAAGCTATACCAGAATAAGATTATAAGAAGCTAAGAACAAACACAACTCTTGAATAGGAAGATGAACCGATTAAAATAATTGGTTGTCTTGGTGTTCTGACAGCAATGTTATTCCACAAGGACAAGATAACACAGAATAAAGTTTCAGGATGACTAGAAAGAAACATGTTCCAGCATTCCTAAGGATAATGTTCATGATGTGCCCTTGGAATTTAGAAGTTGAGATTCAAAACACCTTCTGTGATTTTATAAGTAGGCAGTCTGATCCTGAGGTCTGTTCCGGTTCTCCAGCTGATGTCCACTTAACAAAAATCAAGGCGGAGCTTTTGGATGAAGTTACACCATTCATAGCCAACACAGAAGAGACAGGACAAGGTAGTTGCACTCAATTCCATTGCAAAATTCCTGAATTTCACTGTTTTTTCCTGTGGTTAATTTTACATTAATGTATGCTTCTGATACTAAATTTCCATTAAGTAAACATGAAATATTCTCTCACATATTGTCTAAATTTTGCTTGCCATAAAGTGAAGATAGAATGCAGATTTTTTTTTTTTTATTTTCAGAAAAACAACTTTTTCTGAATAAACTGTTTTGAAGAGTCATGTGCTATCTTGAAGATGTACTTGTTAGTTAAACACCCTGGAGTAAAACCCATGATCTCTTCTCCTCTCTCCTCTCCTCTCCTCTCCTCTCCTCTCCTCTCCTCTCCTCTCCTCTCCTCTCCTCTCCTCTCCTCTCCTCTCCTCTCCTCTCCTCTCCTCTCCTCTCCTCTCCTCTCCTCTCCTCTCCTCTCCTCTCCTCTCCTCTCCTCTCCCCTCCTCTCCCCGCCTTGCCTCGCCTCGCCTCGCCTCGCCTCGCCTCTCCTCTCCTCTCCTCTCCTCTCCTCTCCTCTCCTCTCCTCTCCTCTCCTCTCCTCTCCTCTCCTCTCCTCTCCTCTCCTCTCCTCTCCTCTCCTCTCCTCTCCTCTCCTCTCCTCTCCTCTCCTCTCCTCTCCTCTCCTCTCCTCTCCTCTCCTCTCCTCTCCTCTCCTCTGTATTTTCAGAATTAGATCTAAGCCTTTCTACAAACTGATGAATGCCTTTCTTTCCAAACATGCACACACCTAACTTTTTTTAATAAGAAAACAGCCAGCTGCCTGGAACAGAGATTTAGATGATTCTAAATGTGTATGTTAGCATCTTAAGTATGGCACCCTAATATTTGGAAAAAAAAAAAAAAAAAAACCTTTCTCTTTAATATGGTATACACTTATTCAAGCTACACAGAAACTGCAGTTGCAACCCAAATTTCAAAATCCTACTTTTGGCATTGATTCTGTATACTTATCAAAACTTTCTTCTAAGAATTGGGCAACCTGACTTGTCTGAACAACAGACTTTCTGTACACCATTGTTTTTTCAAAAAAAGGACTGGAGTGCTTACAGTTCAGAAGTACTTAGTGGACTACAAGGATGTCTAGACTCCACTGTGCAGGGGAGCAGAATAAGAATCTCAGTGGAGAAAACAAACAAAAAAAATCCAAGTGGCTGCAAAAAGTGCTGCTTTGAGGCAACTGTCCTTGAAAACTCTGCTGTCCCACCTCTTCACACTACTGAGGCTTCTTAGATAATTTTCTTAATCTGTCTGAGATAACATCTTTCTGCAACTGTTTCCCACTCTATTCTTTCTTGTATAGTAGTGCAGTCAGAGCAAAATTAAAGACTGGAAACTCTCAGCTTATGGCAAAAGGTACAGCTGGTGAAGTTTTGCAAAAGTCTGATTAGAACTTTTCATTAAATACATGAAACTCTGCTTCTTGCCTCTTTATTTGATGAAAATGAAGAAAAATATTGAGAAGACCATACTTCATGCCAGCTGTACTTTGTGCATTTCTTGTTCACAATGCTTGATCCCAAATTTTATAAGAAGCAAATGAACACAGAAACAAAAAACCTGTGCAAAACTAGGAGGAACTGAATGTTGTCTTGGGCACTTCTGAAGAGTTTGCTCCACTCTTTTAACACTTCTGAACTGATGTAGATGTGTATTGGACAACTTACCAGGTTGGTTTGTTCAATTCTTTTTCCTTACCCTCCTCTTTTGGATGAAAGCTGTTCCCCTACAGAGTACCAGATGAATATCTTAATGTGTTCTGAAAAATCCTGGTGGGAGAGTCCCCATTTGGCATATGGTGTTTGGCAAAGTCACTTTCTGGCATTTTTCCATCTGAACTATGAGGAAAATTAGATCAGCTGGGGGGTACAGATCTCAGCAGGGTAGTGCCCTAAGCAATACTAGAACAAGCAGCACTATTTAGGATTTTCTTAATGTTTAATGTTGGGAGGGTAAAAAAACCCTTTGAATTATTTTTATCAACAAACGTCTTAAAAAAGAACATACTTAATCTGAAGTTTGCTGCTGAGTTTTCAAATTATATTAGTGGCAATTTAGACAGTATTCAAAGAAGCTAATATATTCTAATAAGCTGAATAGGTAGGACCTACCTGCAGTAGTTAAATGTCTGGATGCAAAATCAGATTACCACAGTTTCCATGTGCTCTGTTGTGGTGTTTGTAATTGGCCAGTGTCTGGGGAGGATCAAGTAGAAGCATAAACTTGTGTTCTTACCCTGGGAGATTGTCTAATTTTCTTCTATTAATCACTAGGGCAAAATGTTTGTTTTGACATTTCTGCTGTTAATTCAAATAGGATTTTTTGCTCTTATCTATGCATTGATATGCATTACACAGAGAACTTCTGGCTTACAATAGCTTCCCCTTTTTCTTTCAAAAGTATTTATTTCATCATGCAGTTTATCTTTTGTTTTCATTTGACTCATAGTCTAGTTCAGAGTTCTGTCTACAAATTACATGACTCAGATTAAAATGACTAGTACATCTTTTTCTTTACGGGATTTCATCAGAATCAGTTCTATACAGAATCTGCTGTATTTGCAAATACCCCATATGCTGAAATTCTGATATATAAAGAAATATTGAAAAATGAGCAGAAAACTTTAATGCAAAGCTGATTTGTTTTTCTTTAATACAATTTTGGCTCTCATACAATGTAACAGACAGACCAAATGTATTTATGTGTTTATAAGAGCTGACTAGATTTGTTTCTGAACATTCTAGTAGGAAAGCAAACTAGACTTATATTTAGCAAAGCAATTATTTGTGTTTTTACAAATAAGTTATGTAGTAACCTCTCTCAGACTGAGAAACTTAAGGAAATTATTTTGAAGTTTTGAGCACATTTCACTTTCACTTTTAGAATCATCAGTGTGGCATGTGATTTATTATTTCTGGCTGATGAAATCTTTTTATTTGGAAATACATATATAACGTGGAAAGAATACACATCATGACAGTGTGGAAATCAGTAAATTAGTAATTATTTAAGATGAGAAAGAATATAAATACAAATTTCATAAGTCTGAACTCTGCTTTTTAAAAATAGGAATTTTATGGGAATGAGGCTATTAAATGTAAAATTAATGGAGACACCCCCCCCCCCCAAAAAAAAAAAAAAAAAAAAAAAGCAGAACATTTAAGTGGGCTATTATGGAACACCTTGATTCTGACTTTCATGTTTTTTACACTCTGGGGAGATGTCCTGTCATATTTTGTGGTGACATTTTCTTGATTTTTGGAGTACTTATCATGCTTTTGCTTTACACATTCTATATTAGTGAGTTGCTATGATGCACCTTTAATGATTCACCTCAACATTTTTAACCTTTTTGGCTTTTTAGATAATGACTATCTCTTGAAGTTTTCTTTAGTATGTTTTTGGCTTTTTAAACCCTAGTAGAGAAAAGAATTCTTCTTTATAAATATACTGGATCTTTTAACTCACATTAATAAGTGATCTATCATGCCAGGGTATCTGATAACATATAATTTGGATCCATAATTTGTTTAGCTATGTGTGGTTTACAGGATTGTTTGAAGAATTAAGCTAAAAAAAGGAAGAGTTAAACTTTTCCCCAACCATGTAATTTATTTAATCTTCTTCACTGTGACAGATTAGAATTAAAGTGTCAATTCCTAACTGATATAGGCTAGAATTAATGTTGAGAACGTTATAAGAAATGTAAACCCATTTACTTCAAACTTGGGTGGATGGTAGATGATGAACTGGATTCAGGTTAACAGAATTAGCATGTAGAAATATAGCTGCTAATGAGATTAACAAGAACAAAAGATCTTTGTAGCAGGGAATGATATTTTTACAGTAAGAGTTCAGGGTGGGCTGGGAAATAGGTATTGTTTGCAAAGACTCCTTAAAAAAAGTTTATTAGTTATTTATACATAACCATGGAATTTAGGGAACAGAACAGAATACACTGGAATGGAACAGGACAGGAGACAAGATAATAATAGAAGGAGACACTCCAGAGCCACCACAGTGAAAGCCACATAAGAACCACAGGTGAAATGGAGCTGGGACAATAAACAGCAGGAACTTCTGAGGGCCCTCAGTGATCCACCACTGCAAATGTCTCCATGGCTGTTATTATAAGACCTAAAAATTAAAAATGATGGGTGAGAGACACACATACAATGTAATTACATTTTGGCCCTGTATCATTGCTTCTACCAAAAGAATCAAAGGTGGGGTGGGGGGTGGGGGAGAATCCAAATCAAAACAAAACAAAACAAACCAGCCCAAACCACAATCTATTTACTTTAATGCAACAACACAAAAGAGAAAAAGAAGCCTTTAATAAATAAAATGAGCTACCTATCAACACTTGCAAACACACCTCTGTAACTATGAAACTCCCTATAATACTCTCCCTGACAGTAACCTTTTGCAAAAAGTCCAAAATAAGAGTGGCAATGATTAAGCAGGTAGTGTGCTGGAGCCAGAATTTAGGATACTTTATAGAATTACCTCATTTCTTTCCTGATCACCCACTTCATTATTACTTACACTTGAACAAGGTGATTTTTCTGTCCCATTTCTCTGCAGTCTCTAACACAGCAGGATCCTTGCCTGTGATTGTTATTGTGATAATTATGAATCAGTACCAATAATCTTGACCAGTGTTTGCTTTGCTTAGGATTAGGTATGGTATAAATGGCATTTCCATGATCTGTTTTGAGAATCTGATACCCTCTTTTTCATTCTGCTCCTTCTAATCTACATGTACTTCCCTTTTTATTTAGGCTGTTCTTTCATAATTCCCAATTTCCAGAACAGTGGCAATAGGAGTGAAACAAAAATGTGCTGGAGTCTATTCTAAAGGTATGGAGCAAACTGTCTTTTGCAAGCCTCTACAAGTAGTGCCTACAGTGCAAATTATGAGTAAGAAATGTATGATGAGAAATGTCTGATTACCCCAAATCCAGCTCGTGAATGACAGACTGCACATCTGAAGTATTGAGGGGTTTCATCCTTTCTACACTCTCAAGTTAGATTTTACATGAACTGAAATTAAAATTATTTTATGTTTAAATGTTTTCCAACTGAGGGAACTGGTGCTCAGTGAAGGTTCATCGTTCTCTGAACTTTTGGATGGTGGGCTGTCCGCACTTTTTTGGTTTTTGTTTGCTTGGTTTTGTGTTGGGTTTTTTGTAGGAGAAAGAGGATTACAAAGCAAAGCATGGGGTGTGTGAAGCAGTGACACACAAGCAAGCTTCTTTGCATCTTATTCACATGAAAAAAGCGAACTCCGCAAACTAGAATGATCAGCTCCTAGAGTCCCTAATAATTAAAACAATGTAATTATTGTTTAAGAGCTGATGGTGGCACTTGAGTATCATTTGCCTTGCAGACCACCTCATCAACCATAAACTCTAACACAGAGGTAGGTAAAGAAGAAACTCATTTAGAGTAGGTACTTGCTCTGTATGCCCTATGAGCACAATCAATTTCCAGTGTCCTCAGGACCTACAGATAACATCTGTTTTTGCAATTCAGTTGAAAATTCATTAGTAAAACTATTCCCTCTGAGAATTCATGGACTCCCACCAGTCCTTTTATTCCTTTGGGCTCTAGACTCCGTCTCATCCACCGTATCTGATCTTGAGATATATTGAGATGACCCCAGTTTTCATTTCCCAGCTGGTAACTTTCTACATAAAAACTTCACTTTAAAAGGTAATCTCCTGCAACAGACACCCATCAAAACACAGCAGACATTTTTGGTTTTGGGGAGATGCATTTATTTCTATGTATACCCTGTTCAGATAAACCATGAAGTTACATCTATGTTGGTATAGCAATTATGATTAACCTTTCCATAAGTGATTACATTAGTAGGGGGTCACAGTGGTCATCTAGTATAATACATGATAATTCATTTAGTGAATCACAGAATTATAGGCTACACTACATAGGAATACAATACTCTTTAGGGATTATACAGACAGGACCTGGTTTTAATCACCCCAAAATCAAAAGACTGTTCTGGATCTTACACCTGTTAGAATAATAATTTCATTTATTTCTCAGGTAGGTACTAATAAAAAAAAATAAGTTAATGTGACAAGAAAATGTATTAATATTTTTCATTAATCAGAAGAAATCAGTGGGAATTTGTGCATTCTAAAAACAGAGTTAACATCTGTTAACTTTGAAAGAGGAACAGGAAGAGGATGATGGAAATGAGCTTCCATCTTGGGTCTTTCTTGGCTTTGGTAAGTGATGTCTTTAAGTGAACTTCATTCTAAGACCCCAAATTTATATTCTTTCCTTTTGAAAATACCAAAAAAATAAGATTAAATGCTTACAATTTCTCCCCTTAAGTTTCATTGCTAAAAATGATTTCTTAACAGCTTCCCTAATTCCCACTTTTCCCCCAGAGTATTATTTGTGGCAGCCAATGAATGCTGCCCTTTACATGTCCATGTATGGGCCAGGTTGCAGAAACAGAACCGGACTGGAGGCCTCCTCACATAAGTCAATGGAAACTTCAGAGACAGAAGGCCTTTTACCATCCTCATTTCATGATGGAGAGGAAGCAGTGTTTAGTAAATATCTCTTTTCTGAGCTAGATGGAAGTGTATAATATTTTCTTTGCCAGCATTAATTAGCTGGAAGTGTAATAAGTATTCTCTCAAGCTAAATATTTTTTCCAACTACATGAATACTACAGTTCTGTTCAAGAGTTTAAAAAATATTGAGAGGTTTTCTGAGTCACCAGTATCAATAATCAACACCATTTTTAATAGTGAGAATTATAGAAGAAAATAATACTTTATACTAGTATTTTAGGAGTCTAAATGGGATGAACTGGGCAACTATCTGTCTTTCAATTTGATTTTGGAGACAATAAAAGACTCAGTTTTAACATTTAGTTAGCAAGGAATTGTGGGCAGCAGTAGCAATAATTAATACCTTTCCAATGTGGTGTTATGGAAAATGGTTGTTACCAAATTATTCTAGTTGAAAGACTCTTCCTGGGACTGATGGAAAAGATGTAATGACAATAAGATTGTTTTTTGACAGAGAAAATCATAAGCAAATATTTCTGCAAGAAAAACTGGATGTGCATCTAAAATATTCTCCCAAGGAGAATATCTGATGGTGCCTTTTCATGTATGTAAAGATTATCATTTGGGAGACAAAGCTTGATAAACCCTGACTGCATATGAGAGAACTATTTTTAACAGATAGGATCAAATAGAGAATCTATTTAAGAAACTACAATTTGCATTTTACTAAAATTTTCCACTTGCTACTGACTCATTTCATTCTGTATTCTTTCTTAAAGTGCCTTTCCTCACACCTTATGAAAACTGAAAACTGGAGCCATTCCTGGCTCCACTTTCACTCACCAGTTCCATGGCAAACTGGCCAAGATCCCGTCACCCGCCCTACAGCCGAGCAAGGTAGCTAGGCCGTGCGGGTGCTGGGCAGCAGACAGTTGCACAGTCTGCCTGCTTGGTTTGCTTGCAAATTCTTGCTGCTGGAAGCTTTCCTTCCATTGAAACAATCTTTGACTGCTGAGAGGGTTTTCTGTTAAAAGTATTTGACTGATGTAGGGTTAGTGTCTGAAACAGCTTCCCATTGTCACTGTGAGACTGACTTTCTCTCCCCAAAAGTCACATCTGCTGAGACCAGGCTGTGCAAAATGGCAGGGAAATTCCTTTCAGCCCTTCACTGTATCCAGATGCACTTTTAATTGGGGAAGTCTTAGTACAGCTTTTCTAATTTCAATCTTTCAAACTATAGCTTCCTGTAACTGTTTTGATTTGGTTAAAATCTGTCTCCCTCTTCCTGTTGGTCCTTTGTCTGTAAAATTCATGTTCACTGCCTACCTGCTGAAAATTATAGGTGGATGTCCCTGTCCCTCCCTGCCAGTTTCTCCTTTCACCCACTACCTAGTCATTACTAGTTTGGCAGCACATCTGTGTATAAAAGCCATTCATCCGGGACTTACATCATTTCTTAAGAAAATCCAGAGCAAAAGAAGTGTAAGAACCTGTTCTGAGAAGAGAGGATCAGCAAGGAACAGGGTATAAATACCAGGGAGGGGAGGGGAGGGAGGGAATCCCTTTGTGGTGGAAAAAGTAGCTCATATGGTGAGACAGTGAATGAAAATTTAAAAGGCTGTGAAGGTGCTGACTCCTGCAAGTTAGTTTCCATGGGGTCAATCCTAGGCCAACCACAGCTCAGAAAAGAAACCGAAGTGGCAAACCGAGAGAAGGTTGGGCTTGACAAGCTCCATCCTCTGTTGGTTTTTCAGTGTCTATGGCTTAAGAATGAATTCAGGAAATGCTAAAGTATATTGAATAGACTATACTTTATCTGGTACTCACAGTGGAAATTATCCAGCATTTGGAGAATTTGTTTAAGTTACTAAAAAAAAATCCCAAAGGCAGGTATCTGGTGCAGGCAGCTACTTGAAGAACATCACTGTGTGTTCAAAGATTATCAACTCTTCTCATTTTCCATTTTTTCTCTCCCTACCAACACTTAAGACATTGGTTTTGATGTTTCTTGGCCTTTCTTTATTTCATTGTAAATACATAGCATTGACGCCTACTAAGTACAGACAGTGTTTCAGATGCTCACCACTTCCCCTTGGATTTTAATCACTTGCCAAAGCCATTTGAGCCTCATATTCTTCTGTCAAGACTATTTACACTGCCGTGTGCTGGATGAAAATATAATGAAAGATCTGTGGCTTTCATAGTCTATGCTGTGAAAACTGGTGGAGGCTCTCACTTATTTTCAATGTTTAAAATAAAACAAATGTATGCAGCTTTTTTCTGATTAAAATAATAGACCCATGTACAACTCAAGTTGTTGATGAGGGAGCTAAATTGTTATCAAGACAGAAATCTCTTTATTTTACTGACTACATTACTGGAATTGTTCCCTTGATTGTTTTTCCACGCAAAACAAGAATGTTTGTTCATTATACATCTATTACAAAGAGAAAATGCCTCCAACATAACCTTCTCCTCTTTTACTTGTTTTGCTGTCTTTGTGACAGGCAAACATAATTTCTGTTCTATTTTGTTTGCTGAATGTGACAGAGACAGGCATTTAGACAAACTCATACATCAAGCAAAGGGCTGGATTCAAGCTTTTCCAAGTTTGAACCTGATACTTTTAAAGAGGAGCATGAACAGTACTTTTGTCAACTTACAGAAGCATGAACCAGTTTTTGATACCCAGGTTACTGCAGTCTGAAAAGTGCAGAACCTGAGGAGGCTCCTCTAAATCATGCTATTTGCAAAAGTTGAACCAATGGTCGTCTGCTTTTTCCTACTACAATTGTTCTTCCTCAGGAAAAAAGAAGGAACAGGAGTTGAAACCACCTCACTGACTATAACTTTATTTGCATGATTGCATCTGACAGCCCCAGATGTGACCTTGAACTGGGTATTGTCAGGTACCATGAAGAAGAAACAATACCAGTGGCCCACCTAAAAGTTAAGTATAAAATCAGAAGGGTGGAACTCAGTTCCCGAAACATAAGCATAATTTTAGATGCCAATTTAGATCCTGTCTGTCTCCAGGTGTTGACTGGAAAGAGTATGAACCTCTCACAAGTACTGTGAAGAATCTCAAATGACAACAGACATATATTTAGGCACCAAAATCCTGTGGTTAGAAGCAAGCAAGGAATTATGAGAAGAGCATGACACAACATTTATCAGAATGGTAGGGAGCTGATGACTGATTTGAAACATGATCTTTGCAGCAATTATCTCAGTGGATGTACATTGATCACACAGGTTCAGTCTGGGCAATGGGATGTAATGATAATCAGGATAGCAGATAAAAAGAGCTTGTGTGAAAACGTGCTTTTGAAATAAATGAAGCAAAAATCTTATGGCTGATATGCAGACATACAATTCTGGGGACAAGTCTGAGAAAAGGAAAATACTCTCAAGGGATGGTGTGGTAAGACAGTAATAAGGTGACATTCACAGTGATCAAGTTAGGTGGCAAGGAAAATAGAAAGCTGTAAGTTGATGGCAGGACATCCCATATGACATGTCAGGCAGTAAGACAGAAGAAGACAGACCTGAAGGAAAGAGAAGGAAGGAGATTCACAGAAATATCAGAGTGACTTTGTCATAAAGACGATAGATGAGTTTGTGCTTATGGCTGAAAGGATAGGCTAGAAAGGAAAAAGATCCCAGAGCCTTGCAATAGGTCTACAGAAACACTGCAAAGAGGATGGGAATCACCTGAAGGAGAGGCTGATGGAACTTTTAGAGCTAGAGGACAGCCAGGATAAGATGGAATTACGGAAGGCAAAGGAGGACTAGATTAAAGAAAACACTTATTTCGAAACCAAAACCAGACAGGTCAGGAAAAGAGAGGGCAGTGTGTTGGTTCTAACATTTGGTTGAAATGAGCTTATCAATATAAGTATTTTGCAAAGAATGCAAAGGACAGAATCTAGGTTGAAGATGGAAAGCAAAATTCACCTTTAGACATGTTTAGAGATTTAATTATCTAAATCTAAGCTAATTTTTGAGATTCATATTTGAACCATTGAAAAGGAAGAGCCAGCTGCAGAAGACAATTTGATTTCATTATCTTATACAAGTGTTTTAAGAGTGCATCCCCTTTTCATTGATGAAATAGATGACCAGTTGAGGCTTAGATAATTGTCAGCTATGTCTCTGATATGTAGTATCAAGGAAAAACTCAAATGGGAGGTGGTCCAGACAAGTGAGAATAGTGTTTTTATTGTGTTTTCACAAAAAAAAAAAAACAAACCACCACCAACAAACAAACAAAAAACCTAAACCAAAACCCCAAAAGAACCCCAAAACCCAAACACGTGGTGCAGAAGTTGGAGTCATGAACAGAATGAGCTGTCTTTGTGAAAGTATCTTCTGTAAAAGGATTTGTTTCTTTTAGAGTAAGACTTTTCTGGACCTGGAGGGCAACTTTATGCCCAGTATGTGCTCCTGTGACAGTGAATAGCAGCTAAGAGTCTTGCTTAAAGAAACAATTCCTATCTGGTGAAACTCAGCTTCCTACTGGATACTGGAAAAAATTGTTGCAGTGTTTATACTCTTATTGAAAAAAAATTACGTCAGTCTTGCAATATTGTTCCATATAGCTGCACGTTTAGGTTGGTATGAATATTCCAGAGGGAGAAAAAAAGTTTTATCTGACACTAGATGAGTACTAAAAAAAAGCTCAAGGTGTGTTCAACATCAGATTCTTTTTTTTTTTTTTAGAATCATAGAATCATAGAATCATTTAGGTTGGAAAAGACCTTTAAGATCATCCAGTCCAACCATTAACCTACACTACCAAGTCCACACTAAATCACTCAAGGGTAGACTAGACTAAACCATGTCCCACACTGCCACGTCTACCCGTTTTTTGAACGCTTCCAGAGATGGTGACTCCACCACCTCTCTGGGCAGCCTGTTCCAATGCTTCACTACTCTTTCCATGAAGAAATTTTTCCTAATATCCCATCTAAACCTCCCCTGGTGCAGTTCAGCCCATTTCCTCTCATCCTATCACTATCTACTTGGGAGAAGAGACCAACACCCACCTCGCTACAACCTTCTTTCAGGTAGTTGGAGAGAGCAATAAGGTCTCCCCTCAGCCTCCTCTTCTCTAGGCTAAACAATCCCAGTTCCCTCAGCCGCTCCTCATCAGGCCTGTGCTCCAGACCCTTCACCAGCCTTGTTGCCCTTCTCTGGACACGCTCCAGCACCTCAATGTCTTTCTTGTATTGAGGGGCCCAAAACTGGACACAATATTCCAGGTGTGGCCTCGCCAGTGCCGAGTACAGGGGGACAATCACCTCCCTGCTCCTGCTGGCCACACTATTCCTGATACAAGCCAGGATGCTGTTGGCCTTCTTGGCCACCTGGGCACACTGCTGCCTCATGTTCAGCCGGCTGTCAACCAGCACACCCAGGTCTATTTTCAGCCAGGCAGCTTTCCAGCCACTCTTCCCCAAGCCTGTAGTGTTGCATGGGGTTGTTGTGACCCAAGTGCAGGACCCGGCACTTGGCCTTGTTAAACCTCATACAGTTGGCCTCAGCCCATCGGTGCAGCCTGTCCAGATCCCTCTGCAGGGCCATCCTACCCTCCAGCAGATCGACACTCCCACTGAGTTTTGTGTCGTCTGCAAAGTTACTGAGGGTGTACTCAATCCCCTCATCCAGATCATTGATAAAGATATCAAACAAGGCTGGTCCCAAAACAGAGCCCTGGGGAACACCACTCGTGACCGGCTGCCAACTGGACTTAACTCAATTTACAACTACTCTCTGGGCTTGGCCACCCAACCAGTTTTTTACCCAGTGAAGAGCACGCCCATCCAAGCCATGAGCTGCCAGCTTCCCAAGGAGAATATTATGGGAGACAGTGTCAAAAGCTTTGCTAAAATCCAGGTAAATGACATCCACAGCCTTTCCGTCATCTACCAAGTGGGTCACTAGGTCAATAATAGCAGACAGCAGTAATAAGAAACCTTGCAGATTACCCAGGGATATTATCCTCTTAAAATACTTTTTTTACCAGTTTGATATTCCATGGTCATTGCAAATAGTGCTTGTCCAAATAACTGGCATTGTGAATACAAAATAAACTCTTTCACAGTGCATACAGAAATATATTCTTTGTTTCCAGCAGCTTTTACATCCTTTGATGTGACTGTTTGTATGCTGGTCTTGGATGAACAAATACATTTGTACAATTGATAAATCCGTTCCTCTAGACTTTGGAATTCTCTAGGCACCCTCTCAGGTATAGCTTGCATTTAATTTATAGCAACCTGCCACTCCTTATCTAGAAGCAGTGCAATCAACATCCTATTTAATAGACTCATTTAACTCGGAATCTCTCCTTTTCTACTTCTTGTTTTCTTTTTACAGCAAGGAAATCATCCTTGGGGAAAAAAAAAAAAAGAGGAATGAACAGAGTGCACTTGCAAAGTGTGAATAGCACTCTTTCAATGATTAGTTTGATCACTCACTTAATAAAACCAATATGGCTAGTATTGTCCTAAGTCTGGAGGTGACCTTTCCAATGCTTTAAATAATAGAGAAATGATTTATGGTGATGCATCTCATGCTATTACTCTTTGACATGTATAAATGATGTACTGAAATTCTATAATGCATCAATTTGCCCATGTTATCTCTAGATATTGCACTTTTGCTGAATAAGACACTGCATTTATATACTTCCTAGTATAAAGATTATTTAGAGACCAGCTTAATTAAAAGTAGCATAAACATTAAATAAATAATTATTTATTTAATAAATTAAATAAATGAAAAATGACATCAATATGTATAAATAAAGTATTTTACATCTGATTGGAAGCTATTATTTCAGTTAAGTATTTCATTGTGATGGAATTTTAATAATTACATTAAAATGTTGGATCTTAAATTACTCACAGGTATTTACAAATAACAGAAACAAAAGTACTTTTAATATAACCATAACACGAGCATTCCATTTTGAATGCTTTTTATCTCATCAGGTTTTTTTAAAGAGAAATAACATTCTCTTTCTTCTTTCCTTTCTTCCCTTCTTCCTTTCTTCCCCAATTTTCTGAAATACAAAATACAAGATTCTGCTGCAGAATCACAGAATCACAGAATGGCTGAGGTTGGAAGGGACCTCTGGGAATAATTTTTCTACCCCCCTGCTCAAGCAGGACCACCTAGAGCTGGTTCTCCAGGACCATATCTAGATAGTTTTTGAATATCCACAAGGATGGAGATTCCACAACCTCCCTGGTCAAGCTGTGCCAGTGCTCAGTGACACTCACAAGAAAACAGTGTTTCCTGATGTTTCTGTTTGTGCCCATTGCCTCTTATCTTGTCATTGGGCACCATATGAGTGCTTGTTCATAAGTTTATATTGCCATTAGTCAGCTTGTTTTATGAACAACTTTTACATTGTTTTGTGTAACTTCGTTTCTCTGCATGAAGTCTCTAAAATGTTTCAGTAGCTGATTCAGTGATGTGAAGTGAAATCTGGTGACCTTTGGAAAACTTTTCTGGCCAGAATTCCATTAATTCAAAGCTTGATTTTCATCTCTATGCTGAAATTAGTTTATGGCATTAGACTAATATTACAACTTAAGCTCTACTTCAGTGTAAATGGTGGAACTCTTATGTATTATACCCTGCACAGGATCTCACTGACATTATGTGCCGTCAAACGTTTTTTTGCTAGTGCTGTACCGTCTGTACTATTCTGACTGTTGCTGCAGCTTAATGTCATGGCATTTGTCAAATTATTCATTGAGAGTGAGACTCGTACAATTTTCTACAGCTATAGCTCATCAAAATTTCCCTCCACTACATCTGGGGTTGCCTTTATCATTTGTTTCAGGAAATCACTACAGCCTAGGAACCTCCTCTAGTGTTTGTATAATTCCATGTTGATCTTCCAGCAGAAGCTGCAGCTTCCAGAAAGACCTACGAGTGAAAGACTTCACTAGTTATCTGGGCTAAGCGTCATATACTGCCTGGTCTGTAACAGGTCTCCCACAATATCCCTGGCATTATGTTCCCTTCTGATGTTTCTGCTTGACTCAGATACTCTCAACAAGCATTTCTCAGATATTATAGCTCTGGGCAGTCAAAAAGCAATGTACCATAGGGTTCTTCCTCCTCTTTCTCACCTTCCTCCCCACAGAGACTCTTAGACAGCCTGTAACACTCTGTGACCCAGTCCTTCATGCTATCCTATCTAGTTCCTGTGATTCCTTTCAGGTCATAGCCCCGTGACTGTGCACAAGCTTCACATTCTTCTTGTTCACTGCCTCAGCTATGCACATTAGTATTTAGCCACCTGAGGAAAGCCTTTGGGTACCCTCTCTTCTGAGTAAGAATGTGAAAGCCCCCTGTGACTTTCTTCTCTGCATACCTCCTCTATTTGCAGCTCTCCCTCTCTTACATTTGGACTTTGCTCCCCATGAACCAGTGAAATTAAAGCTCCCTGTCACCATGTTGGGAAGCTTGGTCAAAAATTTGTTTTTTCTTTTAGTCAGGTGGTTCACTTCATTCCTAGAGTCCTTTATTCTCAGGTGAAAGGCTATGATGAAGTAAGCTGTTGCTGGCACTAACACCTGTAAAGCCAGACTTTGATCTACAAGAGGCATCTTTTTCCAGCTGGAAGAACTGAGGAGAGCATCACCCACAGTCTTATCCTCTTCACCTTTGTCCCTAGAGCTTTATGGTTACCCTTTGATATGCTCAAGGTTTTACCGTGGCGTGGTGCTCATATTGATCAGCTAATAGCCAGAAGATCAGAGGATCCATGCCAGTCTCTGTGCCACGTCAAATATTTAGCGTCTGAGAGAATAGAAAAGCTCTTGGGAAAAATAGGTCTATCAGCAGAGGAATCCTGTTGTGCCGTATGGGCGGGAGTTGCCAACCACTAACACTTATCAATTCTTATTGATAGTTCTGTTCTTAGTATGAAGATGTGAGACATCCAGCCCAAAACCTCCCTGGGAATTATTCCTCCAACTCTATTGCCAGCCCTGGGCCTATATTCTAGGGGAACTGTTGCTCATGGAGATGGAGCCTTCATCCTGTGTCCAGAAGTCACAAGCTCCCAAGCTTCTAATCTCTCTTCACTCTTGCGAGTTTATGTTGTCTTTTTCTTCCTGTGTTGCCTTGACCATTCCACCCCTCTCATCCTCAAGGAGTTTAAATGTCTTGCTGCTTCAGAGTCTCTGCAGAGAGCTTGTTTATCTTTTGATCATTTTCCCTGATGCAGAGAAGCTTCCTTGATGTTTCTTGCAACTCCTGCACCTGACACCTAGTTGACTCTGTTAGAGCACACCCTCTCACACGGGCAGAGACAGCCACATTACCAGAGAGCATGGGAGTGACGCGTCCAAGAAGTGTGCCTCTCTGTGTGGATTTTACAACTATGGGGATTTGCTAGTGAACAAATATCTGTCTTTGAATAAGTAACAGGACCCATAACTAGAGCCAGTTGGCCCGTACTCAGTCTCTGGAAAGCTTATGGAGCATGTCCTCCTCAAAGCTAATTCCAGTTACTTGAAGGATAAAGAGGTAATTAGATCATGTACGCGACCAACATGATTGCTTTCTGTGATGCAGTCACTGTCTAAGTGGATGAGGAGTGTTTGGGGGTTATAACATACCTTGACTTTAGTAAGGCTTTTGATGCTGTCTCCTACACTATCCATTTTGGAAGCTAAGGAAACATGGACTGGAAGAATGGACTTATAAGTAGACTGAAAATTGCCTGGACTGCCAGGCTTGAAGCGTAGATACCAGAGTCCTTATTTTTCAACAGCAACCCAGATGGTGACTCACAGGGCATGGATGGCAAACTTGCAGGTGACTAGGGATAGTGGCTTCAAACAGAGGGACTGTGGGAAACTTGCAGACTGGTCAACAGAAACCCTGTGAAGTTACACAGAAAGGCCTTGCCTGGAGATTATCAGTTAGACAAAGATGTGTCTGACTTGATCTAATGCTGGTCAAAATCCCACTGCAGCATACCATTGATCTAGACGACCAGCTCTTCTGCAAAACTGTAGGGTCTTCCCTACTTGCTGTCATGACAAACTCCTCGTAATAGGTATTCTAAGTCTTGGCACAGGGCCTTTAAGCAGGCTTTGTATGTTATCTGCTTGTTTGTATTTGAGAAATTAGAAGTTGTCCCTATGTTAGACAAGTGCCCTGAAAATATTAATTTATTTTTTGGCTTATATTTAATTAATAGGCTGCTGTGTTTTTTCATCACTTTTCCAAACACCTGATATGCAACAGTTAAGATTGTGGGTACTGTTAAACAAAAGAACTTCTTATTCAACCATATATGTTAATTAATAATCTTTGATGAATGGGTGTCCAGTGATGCCTAAATTTTCAACTGCTTCTCCATTAATGATAGTATATTCAGTAAAGCATGTAATAATTATGAGTGTTTTAGGATGTTAAACTCTGAAAATAGACGGGTCTATTCTTATGTTGTTCCAGTAATTTTTTAGCTGTTGTAGTTTTCCTAGGTGAATTGTAGCTTATTGTAAAGTGTGTGTGATGTATTGACATGCAAAGGAAAATGCAGTGCATAATAAGACGCAAAAACACTCAATAGATTCTTGATTATAATGTCATAAAATTGAGAAAAAGTCATACATCTAAATAATATGAATCTCATATTAATTGCATTTCTTTAAAAAACATGCATACTTGAAGTTTAGTCCATAGGTAACTTTCATCCTCATAAAATCTGGACCTCTAAAACAATATCAGAGACAGGAGAATGCAAGTTAGAAGTCATTTGAGATAGAAGCTAACAAACACATAGGGAGACTGCAGGAGGCAAGAGGAGGAAGATGGTCTTGTTTAGTGATTTAGGAAATTAACCTGGGCAGTTTATAAAAAGACTGAAAAAATAAATTTCCCTTCATGTATCTGTTCATTCATATAACCTACAGTGTTGCTGAATCACAGTTTTCTCATTTTTTAAAAACTATTATTTTTAAACAGACAACCTGGGGGCTATAGAAGTAAAGGTACCATATATATTGCCAGGAGTAATTTGCATAGAACAGCATAGTTGAGTTTCATTGCAGGGATTTTTTAAAATCTTGTTATAAAAAGCTTTCATATGTCCTTTAGCAAAAAGAATGTCCCTGTTCTTTGCTCAAAGTTGTGCATTTTCTGTGACTCACAAAATTTAGCTCCAATTTTGCTGTGAAAAAAATCACTAAACATGATCACCTTCCTCCTCTTGCTTCCTGCAGTCTCCCCATGTGTTTGTTAGCTGAATAGCCCCGGTGTTACCTTATGGTGTTGGAATTTTTGAATCCATAAGCTGTCTGCCTGTCTGCTTCTTTAATGAATAGAGGGGGTGACAAGATTGCCTGGGATGCCTTCACCAGGCTCAGAACAGTTGCAACAGTAGGAACATGGTGTTTAAAATTACAAAGGCCTTCAGTCACTTGATTCGGAGGATGAGGAAAGACTTCTTCCCTGACGTAAAATTATTTTGATGCATCATTTGTTTTTTATTATTTTCTTTCTGCTGTTGCTGTTATTGCTGTATGGAATCCTCCATTTTTGGTGCCTTGTGGTGTGCTCAGGACAAAACAATCTTTATATGTACGTTCAGGAAAGTATTTCCTCCCACTTTATCATGGCAGGGACCTGCACACATTTTGCCTTCTTTGCGGCATGGGTATGGGTTGCCTGCTAGGATCATCTAGGCAGAGATCAATTCATCAGTCCTCTGCTAATGTAACCAATGCTGTATTTCAGGTGGCAGTCTGTGCTGAAAGTTTTCCTATAACACAGTTTGAAGAATTCCTTTCTACCTTATCAGTTAACAGTAAACTTATATACCACATAACTTCTTAATTTTTATACACACATAACTTTTGTAGTTTTTATCCACTCTTATATGACAGTATGTGAAAGTTCACCAAAAAAATCAGTTTCAATATCTTGAAGAAAGAGTTCTACTTTATAGTGATGCATTTTTAAAAGGCTTATTTACAGATGTAATAGGGTTCTTTTCCCCATCAGAGATGCTGTTTCATGTCTGAAATGCTGAATTAGTTGTATTATTCCTACTATTACTCTACTTGATTTTGATTTCTGTTCCTCAGAAAAAGGAAGCTTTCAAAGGGATGTAAATACAAAAAGAAAGAAGAGGCCTGGCTCAGAATCTGTTTGACAATCGCATAAGAGTCTGTTTACACAGCTTTGTCGGTACAATCATTTGTTGTAAATGTGGAAGAAGACCATTCATACAAACATTCCAGTATACAGGATTGAATCACTGTAGTTTTAAATTACATTTAGCAATGGAGATGCTACAGATTAAATAGGGATTCCATAAAGGTTTTCTTCTTTTTAAAGATCCGCCCGCCCCCCTGCCCCAGTATTAACATTGAATAACCCTGTGAATCTGTTCTGTTTCTGTAAAGGAAAAATGCATTTCAGATAAAACCTATGTTTCCGATAAAGTCATAGAAACTAGTTCATCAGCATTGGGAGCAACAAAATGTGTTACTGCCTTTTCTTCAAGATGGTTATACATGCATTGTTAATCTCCAACGTATTCTTTTCCTTTTCTTTGTGAAAGACTTCACAGAACTGAAACACTATAAAAGTCCAATGTGACTTGGAATGGGACTAAGGAAAATTTCACACCAGCTCTATCATTAGCTTAATAGGCAACCTTTGTTAAATAACTTCCTTTCTTTGCACTTCAATTTATGTCTCTATATAATTAAAATCATGAGAGTTCTTTTGTTTAGAATGTGCTTTGAGATCTCTGGAAAACAAAAACTTAAGCAGAAAAGGAGAACAATAAATATAGCTTTGCCATTTACTGTGTTCCAGGATGTGCTCCTCCATCAAAGCTAGATCAGTTGCATCCCTTCATGTAGTGGTCAACACATTATTGAATAGTAATAGTAAGTTCCATTCTATCTTTTGCTTGTCTTCTCTAGTGTATCTCTCTCCATTATTATCTTCCTTGAATTGCAAGTACTAGAGAAAAAGCATTGCTATGGTATACAAAATTGTGAATATAGTATTTTTATGGTATACTGTGGGGTGGTATACTGTGGGGTAAGCACATATCAAGACAATTTTAGATATTAGACTTGGCTCTGAAGGTTGACTTATTTCCCTGAACTGTAGGTGTCTATGGCAAAGATATCTACATCTGAGTTATTATCCTAAATGCCCTTTACTGTCAGTGAGGAGAAATAAACAGTTTAAAGGTGTGAATCATTTTAGATGATTTGGGTGTTTTAGATGTCTCCTTGAGGATGAGAATTGTGCCCTAGAAATGCCCATTCTTTCTATGGATGGAAGAGGGACTGTCTAGCCCTAATATTTGCACTGAATCAGATGAATCCCCTTCTGTGTGTCCTATGCCTGAGGTCAAGGCATTTGAAACTGAAAGGAAGGAAGCACACAGCATTACTTGTCTGTAAAGAGCATTATCAGTAGGAGGACCAGCAACTCGTTTACTCTGTGGGTCACAGTCACAATGCATTATTAAGTTACTTTTATGTTATGTAATTTAAACTGTTAATAAATAAAATGACATTAATAAAATTAAAAAATAGTTAACATAAATTGTTTTGTTATGTAATTAATTTACTCAGCGATATCCTACATTTAGCTTCAACTATTTCTGTTCTACAGTGAAACCTTTAAACTACTCTGCCAAAAAGTCACAGTGAAAAAGCACGTAGTAAACAACAGCCAGAGATTTCACTCTTGGGTTTGGGACATTTGCATAGCAGCTAAAAGAAAAATTAGAACAAGAAAAAAAAAAAGATTAGCATTCAGCTTCCCATCCATATGTGGATAAAGAGTTCTTCCATTGCTTATTGATTCTGCCTCTTTGAAAGGAAGTTAAATCTGAAGAAATTGTAACTAGAAATGCCTCCATCTAGAATCTGTCAGAAGCTCATCTGTAAATCATGGTGGTTACAGCCGTAGCCTGCTTGTGTGTAGCCTTCTCCCCTGGGAGCTCATCGCCTATGTAATCTGTAGCTTGTGGTGGTTTACAGGTAATTTCCAGATGCAGTTCAAAGAGTGAGTTTTGGTATAGACAAGTCTGAAATGGCACAAATCTAGTTACTGCAGAGATTAGCTGGAGATATCTGCAGCTGCTCTCGTCATGTTTCCACTGAAATGACTGACAAAGTCACCCAAGTTTTACAACCAAATAGAGCCAAGTGGAAGGGCTTGTTTCCATTGACTACCGCAGAAGCAGTAGAACAGATTTATTCTGCAAGTTTTACAAGACCCCTCTTCCCTTATTTATGGTTAACACTCAAGACAACATAAAATTCAGATCTCAAACTTCTTTCCTGCACATACCACTCATGTTAAAATCCCACATAAATTGTCCCTCAGTATGTATATGAAAAAGCCTTGTGTGAGGACTTATGGGCTCCTAGATTTGGCTTCATCTAAAGCAAGGACAGATAGCTGGTTTTGATAGACACACATATTAGATGACAGGAAATAATATCTAGGGAAGGAAACAAAAGAACCTTTCTCCATCAGTTGTTAAAGTCAGAAGAAAATTGGAAAAAATATTTTTGACAGATTAATGGAATTTTGCCTATGAAAAAATCATTTACAGCTTAATTGAATTGTCAGTTTAATGCAGCTGATATGTGTGTATATATATATACACACACACACATGGAAATACACATGTACAGTGCTGTAATCTATTCCTTGTCACATGGATCGTGTGCTGTACAGGGAGAGCTTAATCCTTCCTCCTTCTTCCCTCCTCTGTATAAATCAAGCTCTCATTTCCTATTGTCTCTTCTATTTTCTTTCTAAAGGATTAGATTTTTTTTTATTAATAAGCCTGAAATTCAAGTCCTGCTATCTTTGCTTGTATATAATTGAGTAGATGGATGTCTATATTTTTGTTAGCATATTTATGAAGTGCTGATTTTGATACTCATTTCATTGATCAATGATTTGGTGATCTAAACACACACATTCCTTGTCTGTAAAAGCAAATTTTCTGAGAGCCTCCCAACAAAAAAAAGTCACTCACAGAAAACTATTGCTCATATTTTCAAAACAAATCTGAAATACAGGAAGCTTTCAACACAGTGATTAGGAAAAGAGGTTACTCTGTAAGGGAAAAAAAAAAAAATCACTGAAACTGATTACTCCATGAAGAGCATCCTTTAGAAACACAAATAGAATCTGAGTCAGTACCATCAGAAAGAGAGTATTCTAAGCTGAAGATTATACTGTTATCATATCACACACTTGGGAGTCCTCTGGTAGAAAACTTTGTGAACAATTACTCACTGATCTATAGAGAAGATATTAATGTCTTTCAGAAGGTGCAGCAAAAGTGTTATTGAGTCTCACGAGTCTAAGTTTCAATGAAAAATTAAGGAGATTCCAACTATCCCCATGTAAATTGAGAAGATTTTAAGGTAACAAAATGAAAAACTTCAGAACCATGACTCGGGATGACAACATTAATAAGGGAAGGTTTTCTTACTTCTGTGAAGCAAATTTCTCCACAACACTAGAGGATGTAATGTAAAGGATAGGAAATTTGAAGTAAATAGGTAGTTCTGGGAGCAGTAGTTCATACAAAAGATGGTAAATGTATTTAAGATAGTAGTGAATAACAATAGAAGCCGAGTATCTGCCAAGGAGGATGGAACTAAGAGTATTCAGGGAAAACATACTGCCTTGGATGTGTTTTCTGTATGTAGGCAATCATTAACATTAAAATCTAACAAACAAACAAAACAACCCACAAAAAACTCCCCAAACCTACAACAGCAGCATCAAAAAGGAAGAATATAGCACTCCTAGGTAGGTTTTTTTTCACAACTGTGTTTAAATTGTATTTTCCAAGGCTTTTACATGCCCACACAAGTCATTCTCAGGCTGCATCCTTCTCCCATTGTGGTTATGGCTTCCACACACAAAAATGCAGCAGCAAGTGAAATTTGACCTTTTGTTCCATGTTGCTCTCAGACCCATGACACGTGGGAATTTGTTCCTAACCAAACTTGAAAACATGTCTCTGACTTAAGAAAACATAAAACAGTGGTGAAAAACAACCTCTCCTTGATTTTTACTTTTTTTTTTTTTAAACCCAGAATAATATTAGTAAAGCCTAATGTTATAATTAACATTTCTATAAAACCTACAAAAAGGAAAAAAGATCAAGATTTGTTTTACATATATAACTTTCAACACTGACCTTTAAACAAAAGAGCAGACTATGCTGAACATTTTGTTTTGATATAGCAGATTATATTCTTTGGATGTTTTGCTGTTAGAGGTACAGATACTTCAAATCCCTTCTAAAGTGCAAGATGCTGATTTTGTGAACATGGCAGATAAGTTTAAATCATGCTGAAACATAGTTTTTCAATAAAATGAACATTGGTAATTTCTAATCTTGCTTAATAGTGGCTATAGCATGAATTCAGAAGTCCAGATGGGAAATGAACGCTTCTCTGCTGTTTGGAGTTATATCATGGGCATGCCCAAAAAAGTCTGGAGGAACTTTTTTCAGCAATGTAAGTGAATTATTCGGGAAGCCATTTGATTGTCCTAGGAATCTTTGGGATATAACTCTTTCGCAGGACTAGGATGTGGGTATATCCAAGAAATCCCATGTTTGTTTGGTTTTTGTTTGTTGGTTTGGTTGTTTGGTTGGTTTTATGACCTTGGATGTCATTTTTGTTCATCAGAATTCACAGGAGTGGCCTCAGCCTACATCATTACTATCTTCAAAACAAGCTGTAGCTTAGAATCAGTCATTTTGTGCAGTTAATCAGGACCCTCAGAGGAAGGAAAGGATGAGCTTGATTAAGATTGCAGATTGAATTTCAGACATTTTACCTTCATTTCCTCCCTCTGCCACTTCTGGTATTTCTGTCACAACCTTCTGCAAAAATCTTGAGTATACGATCTATTGCTCAGTCCTCTGTTCTTTAAAAGAACTGATACTACTTCATGTAGTTAGATTGCAACTCTTTGGGACAATAATTGCTTCTTTCTACCTTTGTATTTAGAAATTAGCACAATGGGATCTATGTGTGGTTGGGTTTGGGGTTTTCTTGGTTGGCTTTTTTTTTGTTTGGTTGCTGTTTATTTGGTTTATTTTGTTTCATTTTTAAATACAAAACCAAGCCATCATTCTCAACATATAAAATAAATCCTGGGATCAGCTGTATTCCACACTTGCACATGTATCATTGGCCAAATCTTGACTCAGCAATCTGTGAGAGTACACAATTTATTTGTATTTTTCATACTGAACTCAAATCTGCACCTGATTCCACCCACAGCTGGAGATTATGACTGTTCTCTCTGCTGTTGAAAGGCTGATATAGACCCAAAGTTATCCCATGAGAAAACTTGTACTAGAATAGAAGAAAATCATAATTGCCTCAATTAAACAAAACCTAGGGCATTGCTAAGCTATGCAGGTATTGAAAGGGAATGTCAACAACCTTATCCCAGGTCTAAGGATAGGCAAGACACTTCCACATTCAACTTGTTAGTGGAGCTAGGAAGGGATGCTTTGGGAGTGAGAGTAATTAGAGAAATATAAGCTATTAGATTTAGTATTTGAGGGAAGACAATTTAATGTTGGAAGCATCTCTCTGTTGGAGGTAACTGTTGCTGTAGGGAGCCCAGCTACAGGAAAGAGGTTTGAGACTCGATTGTGGGGTACCCACTAAGCTGAGCTTTTTTGTTTGCACTGACTGTGGTGTAGGGAATGTGGCAGCTACTTCCATAACAGCACAGCTTACTCCTGGCAGATATTAAATAAACTGTGACTTCTGCCAGACCTTGTGCCTGTGGAAATCAATTTAGACCCCATCATGAGTGTGAGCAGGTGATTTGGCTGACTATTCCTGTGGAGACTAACTAGTTGCATTATAGTGCCTGGATACTTCCAATGGGATCAATCAGGATATGTTAATCGTGCCAAGATAATTTTAAAGTGGTGTAATGGGAAATTTGTTAACTTGGGAGAAATGCTATATTTTTAACAGTAAGGGGTATTGTTATTATTATTCTTTTGAACAGGTGGTCTAACAGCATGGAAGGAACCATGCCGCTGACAACAAGAGAAAAGAGAAGGATGCAGAGAAATGAACCAGCAGGAAGTTCAGAGTTTGTTTGGATAATTTGAAAAACTTATTAGTGGATGGCTCATCTGCACCAAGAAATACAGTATGCTCAAAATGAAGGGATTGCAGCAGGACTTTATATTGCTTCTCAATTGCTTTTTTCTTTAGCTGCAGAAATCTTTAACAGAGGAGAAAACCCTGGATGGCCATCGTTTAGACAGTATTAAAAGTAGTAAAAACTATTCATTTGGGAGAAAAGGAGAAAAAAGTTAGTGAAGACACTCTGGAACTGCTGTTGTAGCTCTTGTTAAGTCTGATCCTGTCTTCTTAAAACAGCACTCACAAAATAAGAGAAAACACAATATCAAAGGTAATTTGGTCATCTGTTTCTGATGCTGATTGTTATGAGCAATTCCTTATCAAGAGAAAGGCAACCCTTATCCAGGGCCAATACAGCAACTCCCATTGCTAGTTGGAAATGAAATATGAGTAAGGAAGAATGGGACATTGTTGAATGGAGCCTCTGCTAGTAGGCGCAAACTGCTTATGGTAAGCAGTGGAGGAGAATAGATGAAAAAAGCAATTTAGGGAGCAGAGGATTGAAAGCTTCAGTAGATGAAATAGAGAGGAACTGGAAAATGAATTCAGTATTACAGAATATTAGATAGTCCACAATAAACTGTGCCTTAGCAGTGTGTTTGCTTCTGTGGTGGCAGTAGCTGTGGGTTAGACCTGGAGGGAAATGCAATTGCTTCCAGGGACAGACCGAAATTAATGTGTATTAGCGCTAACTTCTGGGCTAGCGTTACAACTGGTAGAGGAAGGACAATGGGGAATCTCCCCACCTTAGTCTCTTCTTCTTCTTGCCATGTCATTAAGGATAGGCTGTTCCTTCTTTGCTCTCTTGTAGACAACCTATTCTCCAAGTTCTGGGAGTGTTTCTGAATCTAAATCCTGGTTGGAGGTGCCAGCAGCTTCCACTCAGCTTTGAATTAAGTGCTTCTGCCACGGATTACGACAGAGCTTAAGATACACTCTCTCTGTTACATTTTTCTATTAGTCAGCTCAGACAGCTCTTTTTTCAGCATGCTCACTGTTGCAAATGCAGCACTGAAGTGATCATCTCTCTATATATGTGGTAAACTGACCTTGAGTACCTGCCCCAGAGTCACAGATTCCACTCTGGGAGCAGTGCACCTAGTGGTTAGTCGATACAAGGCAGGGTGATGTGGTGCCAAGTACTTGCAGAAGCTTTCTTACAAGAAAGTTATGTACATGGAAGGTGGGATTTGAAGAGGGGAAACTAGTAGTTTTGAGACATGAAAGGAGTTGGATTTCTGCTGCTGTTCAGAGCCCTGCTTCATGCCACAGTTGTGGAGCTGGGCCACTGCTGTGTGACATATCTTTATGCTTGTTCAGACACTGAACAAGAAATAAAGCAAAAAAAGCATGTGATATGACAACAGGCAGTTGAGGGTACAGTTTGTGTAATAAAATAAATAGCACAAACTTTAGAATAAATCTGGTAAATTCAGAAAGTAAATTAAATAACAGAAAATATGCAGCACAATATGATGCAGAAATGTGACAGTATGCAAAGTGACTTGAAAGAATAAGGGGTGTTTTTTTCTCCACATATGCTATCTGCCTTTAGAGGGGCAAGTGTGCAGTCAAGAGCCCACCCATATGGTGGGCTGGGGCAGAGCAAATGGCAAAAATGTCCTGCAGTATGAATGCAGTATGAATGGCAGAGCTGGTCATTCGTCACTGGAAATAGGGAAGCACATTTCTAATAGAGGATTTTTTATTTGTCATGTTTATCCAACTTTTAGAATATTTATCTTACCAGGAGAGCCTCAGTTGACTAATAAGTCTCATTTATTAAAGTGTACAGTGAAATGGCTATTGACAAGATTATAGAACTATCCTATAAAGCATCATTTAATAATAAAAAATGATTAGAAGAGATTGTTATGACAACCTTAAAATCATGCAGAAATTAAATGGGGTCATACACAAAGTGAAACCGGATCAGAATTTATGAATGTTCTCATCTTTATTTATTGGTGTTAATATATGTTTGGGATGTTTATTGTAACACAACATATTTCTTACTCTATGATGATCTAGGAAAGCTATTCCTCCCCTTATCACTTTTCCACTTTACTCTGAAGAACTACCAATTCAACGATAAGTCAGATTCAGGTCCATATAAGAATGAGGGCTCTGTTTTTGAAACAGTTCGATGCCCACTGAGATATATTTTGGACACTTAGAACTATCTGGGCTAGTGATCCTCTAGGGATCCCAGTCCTACCTCTAGGGTAAATTCTAACATTGACCTCACTCAGGTGAGTGATGTAACTCCTCCTGACTTCAACATTGCATGGCAGAACCTTAGAAGCTGAGGAGCACTGCTTCCCCTATTTTTATTGTAGACAACTTCTATTAAACATCGTACCAGAATCTTAAGCATGAACTGAAATTAAAATTTTGAATAATATGGAAAAATTTAGCTGAAGCAATGGTTCTGTCTCACTGACAGTCCATAAAATATTACTAAGAGGTTATTATATAACTTTCTTACATAAGGTTGTGGATATTCCAAAAAATATTTTTATGATTGTAAATAATAAGATTTTCTTTGTTTATCACAAATGTAATGAAGTACTATCCTTGTTTTTCTCCTTGGTACGTATTAGTCTAATGAAACGTGAAATGGTACATTACAACAAAAAATCCCTATCTAGAAGTGGACAGCAGAGAATAACCTTATCAAATATGTGGAAATTGACCTTATCAAACATTCTGCCATTATGCTGGGAGGCTCTTCTCCATCAGCTGTTGTGGTCATTTAACATTTCCTTTTGCTGTGGTGTTGTAGTAGTCACAGTCACGACCTATGAGGGTTCGCTGACTGGCAGGTGTGTAAAAATTGTGACTGCGGAGTTCTCAGGTTTCTGCAATACACAAGGATATGGAGGTCTGGGTTTCTGAGAATTTCTTTATTACAAATTACTAGAAAGTTACTATTAGTAAAAGCAAATATACAGTATATATGTGTATATATATATATATGTAGTATATATGTACAAGTCACTACAAATTACCACTAGGAGAGCAAGTATATATATATTACAAGAGTAAAACAAATATATGCATATTATAAGTTATCACTGAATTCCAGCTACTGAAGCAAATATATACTTATGAACCTTTACCTGTGTGTGCGCACCTATAAATATATGATATGAGGTGTTACTGTTACAACACTCACCAGGTTGCTCCAATCAATGAAGGAAAAAGTCTCACTTCAAAGATGATCCATGTCATGGAGTGCGGAGTCAGCCAGGCATCCCCAGAAAAGGTCTGGTCTGTCTGGCAGATCTTGTGCAAATTTTTCCAAGCACTGGAAATATATGCAGAGAAGCTCTCTTTGAGTAGGTTGTGAGTTACTTTTTGTAGCTTTTCAGTGTAGGTACATAAGTAGGTGTAGGACATCAGTTCCTGGAATAGTTGTTGCTGACTCCTGTTTTCCTGGAAGGTCAGTTTGTTATCACAGTTTCTTTGTCCTGCCAGCTACTCCCTATCACGGAGGTTTTGGATGAGCTTATCAGAGATATCTTGGGACTCCCACTAAGAATATACCCTTCTTTGTCAGCATGTTTACCATCTTGCTTTTGTGGCAGCTCCCATCAGGTGTACAAGTGAAATTATTTAAATTCTCCAGCATCAATTCAATTTTTACTTTAGTGGGAAATTTAACTGGTTGTAATTTTCAACAAATGTGGAAGTAGTAAAATAGTGTCCCTGTCACCTCAGAAGTGCAACTATGTCCTCAGTTTTATGACATTTGCTTTTCTATGCTTCCCTCAGTAAGCTGCAAAAGACCACTGTCTGTAGAAAAGCAGAGCAAATGAACAAAATAATTCTGAGGAAAAACCCCAATCATATTTTTTTGTATAAAAGGATATAAAACATACAGTAGATTTTTAGTCTGAACTACAAAAGTACTTGGTATTTTTTCAGTGTGGCATTAAATTAATTCTAACTGCTTTCATACCTTTTCAGGGGATGGAAACCAGATGTTAAGTGAGTGTCCAAAGGCACTGAAATTGACCTACAAGCTCTTACATTCTGGTCATTTGGTCATCTTCCTCTTCTTATTCTCCCTTCCTCCCTCAACCCTCATTTGTAATGCAATATTTGTGGCACTCAGAATTGATTTGCAAAAAAATCAAGATTTGGTTTTTCTGAAATATTCTAGGTCAGTGTAGTGGAATGCATATTAATATACTTACCAGGTGTACTACAGGTGCCATTAAGTACCATAACAGCATACCAGCATTTTCTAAAAGGTAAGACCAGATGACAAATTAAAAAAAAAAAAAAAAGGTATTAAAAACCCAAATTTTTGAGCCTTTTGCCAAGCTGTGAGTACACATTTGCATTCCTAATTCCAGTCTGTCAGGGGCTGTGCTTGCTTTCCCTTCCACAAAAAGCCGTCTTGCAGAGACATCCCTTTTCACTCTTGTAGTCCAGCTAAGTAGCTATGAAATACTCTGAAGAACAAGATGGGGGAAAGCTTTTCTTCAGTGCTGGGGAAATCTATCTGTGTACAGTTATGAAGGAATTGATGTGAGGCAGAAGGGAAAGCAGGATGGATAATAAAGATGTGTCCAAATGACAGTTAGTGCAACTGATTACCATATAATTCTTCTTAATTTTGTGTGTTTGTCATCCTATTCTCTTTGAAAGGGAGTGTTATGTGGGGGATTGCTTTTTATTCAGAAAATATACTTATCTCTTTAAAACTTCATGAAATATTGGACTGTGCAAATGTGTAGAAAGGGAGTGGGGACATCCTTATTTCAGTGCATGTGAGGAAAACCCTTCAGTATAAAGAAAGGATAAAATGTTAAATATATAGTCTCCATGTTTCTTTGTGGTGGGATTTTGTTTTCATCAAAAGGAGAAGGGATTTCAGCAAGGAGATAAAAGTCAATCAGTAACAGGTATTAATCACATTTAGTCCCTCTGTATTCAGTCTCTTTTTCCTTTCTAATCCATACTGACTTGTACACTGCTTCTCCTCCTTGGGTGCGTTGTCAGTGCTTGCAAACCAAGCCAGGAAGTGCCGGTGCTCTAACACTATTGAGAGTTTGGCTCACAAAGGACACAGTCCTGGACAAGCCTATCATTGCCTAATGCTTCAGTCACCTGAGGAATAAAAAGGAGATAACGAGCTTTCTCTGGTACGGAAATGACAGGGTCTAAGACTTTCTTCAGCTATTTGTGGTGACTTTGTAAGCTTGAACCTCAGCCAACCAAAAGTTGTGAGTTTTCCTGAAAATGACAGGGAATGGACATGACAAAATCACATCGGAAATGCTTTTTGCTGTATCATATACATTTTGTTTCTTCTTTCCTGCTAAGAACAAGACTTACTGCAACCACAAGACAATTTTATCTTTGTCTCCAGAATGTCCTGATCAATATCTCTTTGTTGATATGTATGTAGCAATCAGTATCATCCCTAATATAGAAAGGTAAAAAAACCAGAGCAGCAAATTTTCTACAATGTAAAAGTAAAAGGTATTGATTGAAGCTACTTGGATTTTTTTCCCCAAATAGTGGCTACAAAGTATCAAAATACCATTTTTCTTCTGCTTTTCTCAGCTTCTGCTACACCTGCCTGCATGCACCCAAACATCTACAAGTAGGAAAAGTAATCAAGCAGAAAAACTTTCAAGACAGAACAATAGGAAGAGTGAGAAAGGCCAGCCCTTTTCCAGTCTATGTTATTTAGCAATTAACTTTTAAGGTTCCTTTTCTTTTTAAGGAGAGTTAAATATTTTAGCAGGCTTTTGGACTACTAGGAAAAAAAAAAAACAACAAAAAACCAAAAAAACCCCCCAAACCACAACAATTTAATTGCTGGATGGAAGTACCGAACAGATCAAAACCCTTCTCTTTGCCCTGTCCTGCCAATTAGAGGCCTCAGATGTGGGCAGACTGTATCAACATTTTCTGATTTTTAGCTTTTCAAATGGGGAGTATTAGGGGATGCATGTAGGAATGGACTAGTCACAGAAACTTCAAACCTGTTTCTACAGATTTATTTCGAAAATATAACTCCAGGTTCACAATTGTCTGCTTTACAAGTCCTGCTATATTTATCTTAAAACAACTAATATTAAGGTGATACAGGTATTGCTATTCATCAACCAACTGAAGTGACTACAAATGCTATAGTACTCCATTCATGTGGGCTTCTAAAGAAATACTAACAGTATCTGAAGGAAGGATTCAAGCTGCAGATTTACACATTATTTTGTAAAATAATGCAGCACAATTAGCTAGACTGCAAAGCAAAGTCAGATACACCATGCTACTCTACAGCAACCAGGATCTCTCAATTGCTACAGGTTTTTCAGCTGACAATATTTATCAATATATGCCTTCCTACATTTTCCTTCTGTCACCTTATAGCTCAGAGTCCTTGTAAAGATGTGGATGTTAAGATATTATGAAAAAAACAAGTGAGAGAAACATAATTATGGGTAATAAATTTGTATGAGTAAACTCTTACAGAAAACATAAAATATCCTATAAACTACTTAATAAATTTCTGAATCTCTACAGATATCTGGAATTTCATATTAAATTCTTAAATATTGCTTAAAAATATGAAAAGGATTTGGGGGTAAATTCTAGGTAAATCTATCTATCTAAATTTCTGTAAAATCTCTTGCTTCTAAGTAAGATTGACATCATCACAGTTACTAACACTATGGAGGGGATGAACATCTGGTCAACAGAGAGGAGAAATGAAAACTTTTGTGAAACACCATTTTCATCTACATGCAAAACTTTGCAGTATAAAAGGGACCATTATAATAATGCTTTTCTATATACTAATAATGGACAGTGCCCACAGAGATTTTCTATATCCAGCAATTTCTAAAGAAAACAAACAAGTAAATTTTGGTTTCTAAAATACTTAACTCAGTCACTTTATCTGTTTTTTTCAGTGCATGATCAATTTAATAGAATTTTTACTTTAAAATTGCACCAGTGAGAAACTACTTTAGAGTCCACGGAAAAATGACATTGTCACTGTGTCAGCAAAATAGATATGTTTTTCATATCCTATGCTTCAATTCAAACTAACAATTTTGTGTGCATACAGCATAATTTATCAATGCTGAATCCTGTAAGGAAAATTCTGTGCAGGCAGATTCTCTGCCTCATTTAAATCACTTCCACTATCAGACAACTTTCAGAATCTAGGCAAATAAATTTATAATATCCTTACTATAAACATTTATAATCATCTCATTTCATTCTATTGATGCTAATTGGCTGTTATTCTATGCAAAATTCAGTACATAATATTGCTCTCATTTATCTGAGTTCAAATCAAATAAAAATTTGTATAATGGTTATAGTTTTTATAGCATTCTAAAGGATTTTTATAAGGGTAATTTTTAGTATAATGAGATACAAGAAATATTTTGAATTTCTAAGACATGACAGGTATTTGAAGGTGCTGAAAAGTTTTGCTCTGGATACTTCTATCTCCCCAAACTCCTGTGCATGTAATTTTATTGTTATACTCTGTATTGTATTTCTGGGTTTTGTTCTGAATAAAAAGTAAAAAAGACTGGATGTTTTGTTGCCTACTTTCATAAATAATCAAAAACTCAAGTCTGTTTTTCACTTTG
This sequence comes from Pelecanus crispus, assembly GCF_030463565.1. NCBI lineage: Eukaryota > Metazoa > Chordata > Aves > Pelecaniformes > Pelecanidae > Pelecanus > Pelecanus crispus. Next base: position 83,341,464 of record NC_134645.1, read on the forward strand.
TTTGATTCCTTGTCTTAGCAGTTTTGCAAATAGGATATGCCTGTTCATATTGTATTAATTTGTATTTCTTACTGTTTCTTTTTAAGATTCGATCTTGTCTCCTAAATAATTACCATTATAAAAATGACCAAATAAATGAATACTGTATGATAACTTTTCTGTAGAAACTTTACTGGCATTGATAAGTTCTTATATTATATTATACAGCTTTTTTTCTGTCAGTCATTTGGTGGATCTAATATCTAGAGTACCCCTTTCATTCAATACCACATTTCTGTAAAGATACTTTGATATCTTTGGTGGTGAACCATTTTACCTCTGCTTTGCACAGACGTTCTCTCTGCATTCTTTAGATGGTGATCAGAAACTTGGCTTGTAAAAATTCATTAGTAGTGCTGGAAACTACTTATATTCAGTTAACTGTAGTAAAGTCAGTAGGAATCAAATACATAATTATGCTTAAATATGTGCTTGAGTGCTTTCCTGAATTGGCAATTTAAAGTTTACCTTATTTTTCAACTTTTAGGGGCATTTTTTTGGGTCAAGAGTTGAATGGAAATATGTCACAGCTAGAACTATCAGGAAAAACTGGAAATCACATGAAAAAAGAAAGTATTGTGAATCAATCTTAACACTAAGTAAAAAGAAAAACCTTTTCAGAATTATCAATCTCTTATTTTTCAAAGACACTAAATGGACAATAAAGAGATGACACATTAATGCCCTTTAGTACATCCTGCTGTGCAAAAAAATTCACAGCATGATGCAGTGAGTTGTATTGTTGAATTCCCCTTGTTTCATTAATATTTATTTTATAAATTATAGGTACTAGCTTTTACAAGTAAATGTGCAGTCTGGCTATTTGTGAATGGTTTCATTCAGTAAAAAATAATAGCATACAAATGATGGCTGAACTAGTTGTTGATCATCAAATTATTATAATTGAATCTATTTTTAAAAGTAATTTTAATGTATTCTTGTGTTCTGTTTACTTATGTTGCCTCTCTAGTTCTCAGAGAGAACATGTATTTATAATCGTATTTTGTCACTTGATTCAAGGTTAAAGACAATGGTGATTACCACAGAACACTTGATAGTCTTGATATTCTATTCTACAAATAGAATGTGTATTATGTATATTGCTCTCTTTAAACATCTTTATAAAGCAATTGGTGATAAACAGTGATGGGCATTATTATTTGCGACAAATCAGTATGTTTCTGTCTCCTTTTTTTAAATATTCAACAACTCAACTGTCACTTTTTTTTTTTTTTTTTTTCTTTTTGGTGAAATACCAGATGTCCTCAAAATCTTTTGGAATGAATTGGTATCGGCTAAAGCTCCATTGTTAGAGTTTTTGAGTTAATTTTCAATACAAACTGTGGAGAATTCCACCACTGTTTATAGAAATTTGACAAGGAATTTTCTACTCACTGTTTAAAACTTTCCATTTTGCTCTCCTGGGTTCCTTGAATATTAAAATACATGGAGTGAATCAAATGACATCTAAAACAAGCATGAAAGAACGTTTGGAGAGCAAGAAGTATGCGAACATTATTGTCATTTGGTCATTGTACTTCACAGGAAATAGGCAATGACAATCCTCATCAATCTGAATGTATTTTGTCTCCTTAATATCTAGGTTTTCCTAGAGCAAGAGGGAGTGCATAGCTTTTCTAAAGGGACAACAAATAGGGCTTTATAATAGATACTAGAACAACTACTTTTTGTTACACTTGATGTTATGCCTTTCTGTGCAGCTTTGCCTATTTCCTTTATAATCCATCAGCCACACTTTTTCTATAACCTTTTGAAGTAAAACACAGAACATTAGTTAAAGAAATTACATTATATAAAAAGATACTATCAGATGAAAGACCCCCATTTTTAATTTACTTAGTGTTGACACAGATTTCTATCTGCTATCACTTTTCCTTATCAGGCTGATGAAATAGAATTTGTGCAGTGGATATATAGAAAATTCACTGAATGGCTATCTGTCATAGTCAGAAAAGGTGCTATCTGTCGTCAGTGGAGACTTTATTTACTTTTGAAAGTGTTTGCCCATACACAGAATATCAGCCATAGTGTCCTTGTCCTTTGCTTTGAAGAGTATAGTCATTAGAAATGAGGGAACGAGTAGTAAATAACATAACCTGCTTTCTGCTCACAGATAGTCTTTCGAATACCCAGTCTGTACACTAAACTAAATCTCAAGAATGGAAACAGTCCTAGGAAATATGAAGTATTTTTTCAAGAAGATAATAAGGTAAGTATCTAATTTTAAGCACGTTTGTAGCATTGTTCAGCTTGTACCTTTTCCAAAGAAAAGAGGGACCATACACTTCATCAACTTTACCCATTGCTGTTAAGTATTTTACGTCACTATCCTAAATCCTTCTGTTATATATGTTACATATACAACTTCACACCACAATTTTTAATTTTAACATAAGTTTTTCCACATTTAAATTAAGGACCTTAAATTAACCTTAAAAAACACTTCCTGGGTAGTTTTCTTCTCATGAATCTTAGTGGTTAAGAAGTCATGGGCTGAAGTGAAAGAGTTCAGAATGCCTTAATAAAATTTCTTGTCACTGGTTTATAACTGTGTTCCCTTTGAAAGAAGAAATTGAAAGAGTAGATGTAATATGTATTACTGTAGAAAATATTCACACTATAGTGAGGCACTGTATTCCCTTAAAATTAAAGTCAGGGTTTGTAGAGAAATATTGTTTAAAAATATATTTATTGAGCCTGCTTTGAGATGCCACTTGCAGTCCAAGAAACAATACACAGTTTCCATTTGTTTTTTTTTTCCTATGGCACATTTAGACTTTGATCAGGGCCCTGTACAAGTGCAAACGTGGTCATATGAAGAAATCTAGTCCAAATGAAAAGAATTCCATGCTCAGTGTTCTCTGGCTATGTATTTCCCTTATATTTCTAGTCTGTTAGACAAGTGCTTTTTTTCAAAAACTCTACTCCAAAATTAGAGAGATTTAAGACCCTTCTATTCTTAATATAGTCTGCAGTCCAAGAGAAAATTATGTTTTAGATTTTGAAAAGTATTAGAGTTTCTTCTTTAATCCCAGACCTGGAGTGACTTGTTTTAAATATTAAGAACAGCCTAAGCATGAGCAGTGGTATTAAAAAGAAGTAGAGCACATCAACAGCCTCAGAAATTGAAGACTACCTTCATAATATCTTACATTTAAAACTGTCCAATGATGATGAAGAACAACTGTTATTTTAGAGACCCCATTAACATGGAGGCAGTAAACCTTGATGAAAAAATCACTGTGCTAAGAATACAGAAGAGAAAAACTAATTAAATGAAGAAGGAAAACCAACGTCTCTACCCCAAATACTGTAATGACACAAACATTTGGTTTCCAAAAAGTGAATTTTAAATTAACTAATATCTTAAGATCATGCCCAACACAAGATTAAATATGTACAGGTGACAAACATAAACAAGTGTGAAAAGCATGCTTACACTCCTGTATGACTGTGATACATATTAATCACTATGGAGCCTGGAGGACAAGCTGTGCCAAACCAGTGTCTGAATGGCATGTACACTTTCTTGGTACTTGGTGTTTCTAGTTCCTGGAAGAATCCCTTTAATGTATCCTTGAAGAAGATGCTGCTTTTTGGGGCATGCTGTTCCCTGCAACCCAAGTGGTTACGTTAGTCACAGCAGTGGCAATTCTGCTAGAGTGAGAACAGTTCTGCATGGGAACTACCAGCTACCCCTTTTGCCAGGACTGAGGGCAATTCCCTTGGTCACATGAAACAGCACAAGTGGCAGCTGCCTTTAAAAGGAAAAACTGCTGTACATAAATTAAGATCCATTGTTTGCCCTCAGCAAGGGCAAATCTGGAGGGTAGATAGTAAATATCCAAAGTACTGTCATGGCCTTACACAGACTAATGGAATTCTGCCATTGGATTCATTCTGCAAAGGTAAGGGCCAAGATTTCATTCTGCACGTGTACTGCAAGAAACATACACAAATCTCTTGATTTCATATCTTTGTGAAGTAAAGTTACATCTGAGTCTGAAACGGCACAGCCATGTAAGGTAACATAGGGTAAAGTCCGCCATACCCTGGAGTCTCTTGCACAGTGAAGGAAGGATTATTCTTTACAGATATGTCCCCCATAGTGTACTTATTTGTTTATCAGGTTTTAACAAAGGGGTTTTTTTCCCCCCAAATGTAGCTGAACAAATGGCAGTACAGAAACAGTAAGGGAGAATGGTGCACTGAAATTAAAAACATTACCATCCGACTTAACAAATTAAAGGGAAGATAATTAAAAGTAACATCACTGTCAAATAATTGCAGTGATCAGCCAGCTTGGCATGATTACTAACTCTTTTCTTTTTCCTAAGGAGAGAAAGAATTAATTGCAAAACAAGATTCAGAAAAGAAGAGTACCGCAGTGTTCCCTTTAGGAGGGAACCTATTGCTCTAAGATTATTTTCTTTGGAATAGATTTCAAAACAAGAGAATTTCAAATTAAACATAAATGGATGCTGTGATTCTGACTGCCAATAAAAAATTAAGGGAGCTATGAAACTCTAGTAGCAGATTCTTAAAAAGTTTCTGAACTAAAACATCAAGGGGCACTGTACTGGCCTGAAAAAATTAGAAGAGTGATCTTGGGATTCTTCTAATGCATGAATAACAACAGTAGTGATACTTATTGGAAAAATGGACTTATCTGAGCTATAGTTTTTTTCTCAACACTGCATGCAGCACCATGGCATTCCAGAGGTGGTGTGAGCTTTTTGTTCTGGGTGTGGAAAAGCCAAAAGAATAACACAATTATGTTGGGATCCATCTGGCTGTTGTGAGACATCTGTTTGAGCTAGTCCCCTAAAGCTCCCTTCCTGGTCCATGGAGGACTATCACTTCTGAATTGAGGTATTACAAAGTGAGTGACTATTAGAGATCATATTAACCCAGCTTTTTCAGTGAATATGAAGAGAGCCTAAAACAACTCTCTCAGGTACAGACATCCACAATGTAAACATCAAAATTCAGGTGAAACGGCTCTTTCCCTTACAACTTTGATACCATCTGTTCAGCTGCTTCCATCTGTGTACCCCTACTTTCTTCTTGCAGAAGTTGGTTATTTGGTGCTATCTTGCCAAACACTAAACATTTGGTTTTGATACTCAAACCTTTTATCCAGAAAGGAGGGTCTTGCACTGACTTACCAGCATGAAAGAAGTGCAGGAAAAATGAGAAAAGATAAGAGTAGAGACCTGAAAATGACAGAAAAATAGAGGTAGTATTTCTTTTGTGCTCCTGACTACCTCTTCCTTTCTCTGCCCAAATAACTTACAGGTGATAAATACTAGAAGCAAGGTGATAACTGAATAAAGACAAGTTATACAGCCATCGTGCATGTTTTGCTTCATGCAAGTGTGCCCAAGTGGCCAAGAAGGCCAACAGCATCCTGGCTTGTATCAGGAGTAGTGTGGCCAGCAGGAGCAGGGAGGTGATTGTCCCCCTGTACTTGGCGCTGGTGAGGCTGCACCTGGAATACTGTGTCCAGTTTTGGGCCCCTCACTACAAGAAACACATTGAGGTGCTGGAGCGTGTCCAGAGAAGGGCAACAAAGCTGGTGAAGGGTCTGGAGCACAGGCCTGATGAGGAGTGGCTGAGGGAACTGGGGTTGTTTAGTCTGTAGAAGAGGAGGCTGAGGGGAGACCTTATCGCTCTCCACAACTACCTGAAAGGAGGTTGTAGTGAGGTGGGTGTTGGGCTCTTCTCCCATATAGTTAGCTATAGGATGAGAGGAAATGGCCTCAAGCTGCACCAGGGGAGGTTTAGATGGGATATTAGGAAAAATTTCTTCATGGAAAGAGTAGTGAAGCATTGGAACAGGCTGCCCAGAGAGGTGGTGGAGTCACCATCCCTGGAAGCGTTCAAAAAACGGGTAGATGTGGCACTTTGGGACATGGTTTATTGGGCATGGTGGTGTTGGGTTGATGATTGGACTGATGATCTTAGAGGTCCTTTCCAATCTTAATGATTCCTAGTTTTTACTTTCATTATAAATGATCCAGCCACCAAGCCAGGAGGCGTGGGGTTGCTACTCTGTCCTTAATTGGTTTAGTGGTGGACTTGGTAATGTTAGGTTAATGGTTGTACTGGATGATCTTAAAGGTCTTTTCCAACCTAAATGATTCTATGATTCTATGATTCTATGCCATACCACTCGTTATTGACTCATGCAACTCTCAGCTATACAGCTAGATTTTGCTCATGGAAGTGGTCCGATTTCCCCAAGTTTCTATAGCTTTGATAACTTTATGAGTATATGGGTATTCCTGGAGTGTTTGAACCACCAAAACACATCTCAGAATTGTTTTAGGTGGGCCATGTTTGGGCTGCATGTTGTTGCTATACGTCTCCTCTGTAAACAGCTACACTTCAATGACCATGAACATTTCTGTACCTACTGAATTTACTCATACTATGAGTCACTAATATAACATTTGTATCTGAAGGACCTGCTTGGTCTACAACATACCTTCAGGAAGATGAGAAATCACTGGAGAAAATACTTTCCCATTCTACAACTGGGCTTGTCTTCTGGTCAGGCAGATATCAAAAATAATTTTGAAGTTATGGTAAAGTCAAGGAAACTTGCAAGTGACCCCAGTAATTAAACAAGGGTGGACTGGGCATGTTAGTTGAGATCTCTCTACTAACACAACTGCAGCAAATCTGGGGCTGATCAGTATTGACTGTTTGCACAATTGTGGGGAAGAGGAGAGGTGATGCTGGTTGGTTGTTGTCATTGGTGGAAGGTTTTTTTGCATGGAGAGCTTGATGTTTTAAAGGGTTATCTCCTAGTATAATTTAGTTGATTTCTAATGCTATGAAAACACAAGCATGCCCTCTATAAAAATATAGGATGCTGTGATGCTTTTATCCCTGTGTCAAATGAGTAACAGTCACTTGGCATGTAAAGTGGTTGGGTTCAATTCTTGACTCTCTCTGTTGGGAAGCTGAGTGTATTTCTCTTTCTGATAAGATGCATGTACCAGTCACCAGCCTGGAGGTTTTCTAGAGAGGAAGTGAGATACCATTTACTCTTCCAATGAACATTTATGCTAAAAAATTCTGAGATTCGCTAGAAAGTGCTAGCTAAAATACAGGGTTTGCTGGTGGATGACCATGTAATGTGTTGGAGAACTATGTTCACTACCTGTGTAGGAAATTGACCACCAAATGGTACATAAAAGTCAAGAGAATTCACAACAGAAAAAAATGTTTTATTTCCAATTAAAAGAAATAGACTGCATCTATGAATCAATGTTTAATTTTATAAAGGGGTTGCCTTGGTTATATTTTTGGCATAATTGACATGCATTAGACCCGGTTCACTTTGGTATACAAAGGGTAACACTGGCATAAAACTCACATAAAAGTGGATAATCATGACCCTTGATTCCTCTAATTTTAACTTGTTAACTCAGTTCCCTGGTGTCCTTTGAACTTTGCATTTTCTTATTGACCAGTAGTACAGTGAATTTCATCTCACAATAGAAAGATGTGTCTGCAAATTAAATCACACTCATATGCCACTGAAGTAAAGCCTTATTAAGCAGGGAAATAGAACAATAGTCCATAACATTTAAGTGTTCTAGCTGATTCTATAACAACATTTTCTACGGCTGTTAGGACTAATGTCTCTCTACAATCTCAGAACATTTTTATAGTATTGATTTTATTATTATTATTTTATGCTCAATAAACTTTTAGTATTTTTTTAACAATTACATGTGATTTTCCTGAAGAATACATAGTCTCCCGGGAAAAGGAGGCTTTAAACAACTCTAAATGTGCCGTATACCAGTGAGATATAGAGAGTCTATTATGTAGCTATTTCATTTCAGTGTGCACTAGGCAGAGACAAGAACATTTTGTTTGATTAATACCATGCAAGATCTTCTATCAAAATATTATCATCTTTTAAATAGACATATCCACTTAGTAAATGAGATATCATCAACTTTCTCTGTTGCCAACATCACAATATTTATCTGTTTCTCTGGTGATAGTAGCTGTAACTATATGACCTTCAAGAAATAAAGCATGCATATGACAGGACAAGGGACAAGGTTTGCACTGTATACATCCACAAAGATTTCTTTCTTGCATTTATTGTCTTAGGTACTTAGGAGGACTAAAATTGCAAAATGACCCAAACCCCAGCAATAACTACAAACAGACAGTCTAGAAACTGTCCCCTGGAAGTCAACCTAAAGAGAAAGAAAGTGCAGCCTTCTCAAACCTCTACAGAAATGCTGTTAATGTAATACTGTGCATTGGGAACAGAACCTAATAACAAAAACATAATTACCCCTAAATTTACAATCCATGTATCTGCAGAATTCCCATGATAATCTTATTGCTTCAAATGATATATGCACTCAGAAGCTGGGATTTGATTGAATATAATTAAAATTCAAGGCAGAGGGGGTTATGATTGTTCAGATCATATGCATCAGATGACTAAACACAAGGGAAAGAGGAGACTACAGCTGAAAGGATAGTCTTGTCACACCAATAAAGAGCTACAAACTGGTCATTGAATTTTGACTGGAAATCTGAAAGCCTTTGTGCACGTCAGTAACTTGTAGTTGCTATTCAGACCCCAGAAATGAGAAGATGGTCTGAGACAACCTTGTAACACAGGGACTGTTCCCATGTATTTGGGACACTGGTCCCAGATTTTTATACCAAACACTTTTTTTTTTCCTTTACTGGGTCTACAACAGGAGAACAAGAGTCTGGTGATCCAGACTGTATTTGGTTTCATAAAGGCTGGCTGTTGGCTGATACCCAGAGGTGTCAATGGTTGGTAGGGAACACCTAGAAATGCTTGGGATTAACCAAGCGAGTGTCCCTGGACATAAAGCCGTGAGTGTTGCATTTTCTAGGCATGCTCTGAAAGTTCACATACTGACAGTGTCTGATGAAACAAAAGCAGAGTACCTTCATTTAAAGTAGCAATCCCTGAGGATTACACATCAGTTCCAAGAGACTGCATTCAGTTCCCAGGATAGCCTATGAGGATTCAAAATTACATTCTCTCTTTCCTGTTTACAAGGGAAAGACCTTATGGCACAGGACAGAGAAAGCAAATTTCTAGAGCTCATTGATGGGAACATTCTGCTGCAGATTTGGATTTTGAATCCATGCTGACATGGAAATGACTCTACCAAATCAGACAAACAATACCTTTATATTGGACAATGTTTAAGAAAATGTAAAAACTTGATGACTGTGCTGTGATATTTCCCTTAAATATTCTCCTAGTTTCCAAGTATTTGTTTCATGGAATCTAAAATCATTCTTATGTGTTTCAAAGGATTTATCCTCCATTAGTTTGTCCCATTGGATATGAATAATCTTACAGTTTCTGCAAAGCACAGTGATTATAAACTGGCTGAAAGGATATCTTGTTTTGTTCATCTGAATTGGCCACCTTCCAGTTTCACTTAATGTTCCTTTGGTTTTGCACCAGAAAAGACAGTGAACAATCAATCACTATTTATCTTCTCATTGCCACTCATGATTCTGTAGTCTTTTATCATATTCCATTTTGGTGATTTTTTTCCAGGCTGATGAGTCCTAGTCTCCTTAGGTCAACAATCTTATGGAAGTTATTCTATCCATTTGATCATCCTTTTTACCCTTTTCTGAATATTTTCCAGTACTACTGTGGTAATTCACCCTGTATTCAAGACCATAGATTTATAACATGATGTACTGATGCTTTGCAGTTTTGTCCTCTATTCTATTTCTAATAATTTATAAGGTTCTTTTTGCTTTTCTGACTACCACTCAGCACAGAGCTGACATTTTTATAAAGCTATCTTTATAATCTCAATATTATATTCTCCCTGTTCTTAAGAGCTAATAATCAGTTCAGGAGTCCACCACTGTATAGGTAAAATCAGAACTTTCTTTTCCCATGTCTTTAATTTTATGTTAATATTCCACTGAATTTCATTTATGCCTTTATTGCCCAGTCACTATCAGAGTTCTTTTTAAGAACTTCCTGATCCTCACATTTATTAATCTTAACTGCTAGGCTCCACATTACTTTGAACACCTCTCAATTCAACCCCTTTTTCAGATCACTTATAAACGTGGAGGAGAAGTGGATTTTAATGCTGTGTCCTCCAGTTTGGAAGTTAAACAATTCTGCTTTCTATCTTTTAATTTTGAGTTCTATATATTTATTGGGGTTTTTTTCCATTACACTTTAACATGATGCTTACATGCTTTAATGTAGAGACTGATCTATGGAACAGTGAATAAAACACTAGATAACTCCTTTTCTGGGGCATATACCACTGAACCACAGACATAGCTTCCCAAATGTTCATTCTCTCACTGGTCCTATGAATCTTACAGTCGCTACTCCAGGCACTTTAACTTGAAAGGACACATTCACTCCTGAGGTTTAGTTTAATCTGAAGTCCAATGTAGATCCCAATCCTACTCCAAAAGAAGTTTTCAGTTGGGAAAAACTGATGTCCATATGGTGTCCATCTCAGAGGCATAATCAAATACACTATCCAGAAAAGTTAGAAGAGTTTCTCCTCCAGATTTTTCCACCACTCCGAGCAGTGACGAATTAACTGTGAACTCCACTCTTGAGCTCCATAACTCTCCCCATGCTTGCACAAAGAATGTATGTACACTGCTCAAGCTTATGAAGTCCACCAGGTGTTGTGGTATCTAAAGCTGTGCTCAGTAACACCCCAGTTCATTTCTGAATCTGACTTTCACAGGTAAAAGAAGTATGAACTCCCCTCTTTCACTCATCAGTAATTTGCTTGTACCTTTTGGTTAGTGCATGGGTGCTCTTGTTCCATAAAAGCTCTTCTGTCATTAAAACTCAGTTTTCTTCATTCCTAAACCAATTTAATGGCTCACCAAGTACAACAACTTAAATAAGCCAAAAACTCAAACAGAGAAAGCTTACAAAATAGAAAGCTGGAAACACAAACCACATTTGACACTCAGAAAAATTAACTTTTTGTGATTTGTTTTTACAGGCCATGGTCAAATAACTATTGGTCTCTCCTGAGACTAGGAGACAGCATTAACTTAAGCTGGTAGAAATTTCTAATCCCCCTGTGTGTCTTTCCTGGGCAGCTGTGTAGACAAAACTTACATGTAACAAGCACTTCATGCATAAAACAACAACACTTAAAGATGAATGAAACTATAAGAAAAATGTACATGGTCATCTTAGAACAATAGGACAGTTGTCTAACTAATGAATAAAGCATGGTCTGATAGAAGAGTCTAATTTTGGTGTTTGTTACTTACTTTTGTTCTCTCCCCCAACAGACCACGTCATTCATTACATCCTTTTTCCTTTTACCAAGTGCCACTCCTGGTATTTGTTACTATTTAAGACAATGAAATAATACCTTAGTGTCCTTGGGCAAGCCTTCTTCCTGTCCCTCTAGAAGAATTGCTTGACTGGAAAATGTCTCAGTCTTGCTCAATCATCTCCTTTCATTGCTTCAGAAAGAGCTATTTTTGTATAATTTCCCTTCAATCCTCACATTTCTGTCAGTTAACCAGGTCAGCAAGAGAGCTCTTATGAATAAACCTCCTTCGGCTCTATTCTCAGTCATATGAGCATTACAGCAGGAACAGGGTAGAGGTCTATGAGCTCTGAACTGGCAGGTTTTATGGTAAATTTCATATGACTTGAGGAGGGATTTGGTCAAAGAACCAATGAAGAAAACACTCGTACTTTATCTGTTCATCATTTTACAAGAGAGAAAAAGCTTGGTTTTGCACTTTATATTATCTGAATTCCACTTGGAATGAAGTTCCTTCCTCCTGCAGTGAAAAGGGGCTGAGTGAGGATCAAAATCTGAAATGTCACCAGGAGACTTGTTGTAAAATATTAAGACAGACATCATTTACATTACTTAAACCTTGTCCCTTACCCTGGCTAATTACTCATTTTCTACATATTCTTATTGTATAGAAATCTGGAGTGCTTAAAATAGTTCTTCCTAGTTGTTCTGATTGTTCAAGTAGTCTTAGATGTTATTAATGGAGAGCATGAAAATCACAAAGCCTTCATGTGATATGTTTTTAATCAGTGCCATGAACACCCACCCCCACCCCCACTGCCACCCCCCCACCCCCCGGTATTTTTTCAAGTGATAGCAGATTGCTATTTTCACTGCATTTAAATGCACATCTTGTTATTGCACATTATTTACATTTAAAAAAACCTTACTGCCATTTAGTGCAATTTTATATTACAATACTAATGTTATGCTAGCACTAAATTCAACTCCTTTCTGAAATGCAGCATGGAATTGCTCTCCTTTCTTTTAAGTGATCTTTCTTCTACCTCATTTTTAATAAATTCTGGTAAACATTAAGTATGCTACTGCTGCTTTCAGAGGAGTACTTATATGACACTTTCATTCTGTTTTTAGACTAATAATCTGACTTAATTATGAATAATGCCAAGATTATAAATGATTGGGTTGTCTTCTGAAAATGTAAATTGATTTTACATGCTTTTTCTGCTGCCTCTTTCTAATATAGACTTAATGTTCCAAGCTGGAACATCTGCTTTCAATAAAATGCTTATGTATTTTCCCCAGCGAATGCACTTATAATATGTAATTTCTCTTTTGTTCTCAGCTATTTCCATACTTTTTCCTCATCTTTGTTTCAGACTTATAAAAAAGAGAGTTAAATCCCTTGTCCATCTGATGCATTTTTGCATTTTCCTTGGGATGATGGACCGCAAAGTTTGAAGTAATGTGCAATAGCCATTCATGACATGAGATACTCAGGAAGTGTCAAGTCTGAATGAGATCTGCCACTACAGCTCTAGGTCTGCTCCTGCCAGGAGCAGGAGCCAGGAAAGAAGAGGTTACATACTAATTCCCTTGGCCTCGCTTGGTATGGGGAAACCAATGTGTCACTCTGAAGACTGCCTCTGCAGGCATCGTACATTGTGCATTAAGAGGGCGCTGCTACAACAGAAAGCAAAGATTTCTGTGTAAAGCAAACAGCTTAGTGACTTGTTTTCCCATGGCACAGAGCAAAGGTACAGAAGTTCCTTTCAGCTCTTCCCATTTCAACCATTTTTACATTTCAGGGAGAAAAATCAAGGACAGCAGGTATTTCTGCTTCATTAGAAAAGGAAATGGAAGAAGCTTTTTGCTTGCTCCATCCAACCAGTTGCAGTGTGTCTGGGGTGTCTTTGGCACAGTTAAAACAGGACTAAGACATATTTCTGTCCTTTTTGCACAGAAAAGTCTTCACAACCACCTTTTCCTCACACTCATATCAAAGCTAATAAATAAGACAGTCAGAAAGGGTCAAGCTGAATATAGCTGTGTACACATAGACTTTTCAAGGGATTCCAGGAACCTTAATATATAAATCTGAGAGAAAAGCAAAATGCAGCCCCCCCAGACAAAAAAAAAAAAAAAAAAATAAATTAAATGCATTCTTTTTTTGCTATATTAGCTTCTAGTGAAAGTAGCTATGCAAATAAAGCCCAGAAATAATTTACAGTAGCTCCTGAAAGTGTCAATGTTCCTTTATTTTTCCTTTTTATTTCTTCATGTCTTCCACCCCAAACTTTTTGAATAACCTAGATGCAGGCTAAAGGCAGTTGCCTGGGGCAGCCACAGCTTTAGTACCTACATTTCCTTTGAAAAGCTTTGCAGATCTTTCTGCTGAGGAGAGCAAAGAAATACTCAGGGCAGCAGTCACTGAGCAGCAGCTGTTAATTCTCCCTCCTCCCCCTGTACAGTCCTAGCAGGATGAGAAAATTAGGTCTTTAAACCCTGTCTCCAACTTCCTTTCTCCTTCCCTCCAAACATTATTAGCTATTCAGCCCAACATCAGCTATTAAACCCAACTCTCTCCCTAACTTTCCCATAGCAAGGATCAACCTTAACACAACAATTTTTTTTTTTCTCATGCTTTTGAGAAACACACAGACAACCCAAGATCCAGGTAAATATTCAGCTTTCCTGAAAATTTTTAGAATCCATGCAAGGAAAAAAAGAGAGGTTTTTCTTTTTTTGTTTAAATTCCACACTATTGAGGTTCTGCTGTGTGTTGGCCTTTTAGAATCATAGAATCATAGAGTAGTTTACATTGGAAAAGACTTTTAAAACAATCAAGTCCAACTGTAAACCTAACACTGCCAAGTCTACCACTAAACCATGTCCTTAAGCACCACATCTACACATCTTTTAAATACCTCCAGGGACGGGGACTCAAACACTTCCCTGGGCAGCCTGTTCCAATGCTTGACAACCTTTTTGGTGAAGAATTTTGTTCTGCAGTCAGCCAGATGATTTCATTCTCCAAGGCTATGCTCTAGAAACTATCACAAATTGTAATATTAGTCTAAAAATACTTTCAGTATTGCCTGCTAATCAGTACCAAATCCATTGGTGCATATTTATTACCATATATTTGTACCATATAATGCTCTCATGATGTTTGATTTCATCTGTATTGCTCCATACAATTGCAGTCTTTATGGTATATTACATTTTTTAAGACCTTTATCTATAAACATTCATACAACACACTGACATTTGCCAAATATCTTGAATTTAGTTTTTCCTTTGTTGTTCTTTGCATGTATAAAAAGAAAATTGAAGAAATAAAATATAAGACCGGTGTATCAACTGATGAAGAAAGTGATAACTTGAGAATTTTTTCAATTTTCTGGGAAAAGTGGGAAATTACAGTCCAGGAAATTTTGACAGATGTTTACAATAAAAATTAATCAAAATCAACAGAAAAATTAAGACAGTTTCATTGCATTATTGAGATGCTTTCTTAAACAGAAAGTTTAAACCTCAATTTTTGTAACAGCACAGTGTATAATGTAAATGGATTTTTTTTACAACTCATTCGTACCATGATGACCTGTTCAGTTCTCTTCTGTTGCATCTAAATACCAGGAGTTAGTGTACTCATCACTTCTGGAAATGACTGAAGTGTCACATTCCCATGGAAAATCAGAATACAGTGAGCAAAGCTGGAGACAGTTGTTGGCCCAGCTGATGCTTTTGATATTTTTGATTTTCCTTTGTTGGTAACTAATTTTCCATTTTATTTTTCAAGAAACTGAAAAGGATGATTTGTGGTTATACATTACATTTCCTTCCAATGTTACTCTCTTCTATTGGATTAGAATTTTACATTAAGTGTTAATGTTTTTTACTAAGAAGCAGGTTAATTGTATCATCTAGTTTCAATTAGCTCTAATAGAGTGCATGTATAGCTTCAGAGTCTATTGTGCATATCCTCACATAGATGGGGAAATGGAGTAAAAGCTATTATTTTGATGTCCTGATAAATTATGTTCCATATTATGTTAGATTAACAAAATGCATGACTAATGTCCCATGTACACATGAGCTGTGACAGCATTTCTGAGTGTTAATAAATCTGAGCACTGGCTGATGTCCAGTGGTAAATGCAAATTAAGTCCACATCTTCTCATTATATTTAGTAATTTACTTTTAAGTGCTCAAATCTAGTCATTATTGTTGGCAACCTTTATACTGTATCTCTCCAGACTGAATTAAAAATAATAATAAAAATAAAGTAATGATTATATCTATATTGGGGCCTGAAGATAGTTGTTCTTTCTGAAAGCACACTGCAGTCATAATAAACAAATTAATGGCTACAGGCAACACTTGTTTGAAGCACAGTGGACTTGGAGATATGGAATTTGTTTGCAAGCCTCACCAGTATTCAAACCAATAAAAAGGTTTTTCTGTGCAATAGAACATAAGTATCAGAAAATTATATTACCCCTTTGTTTTAAAAAGGAAAGTCAGCTGTGAGGTCCTGCTGAGACAAAGGACATGGAAAGGTGCTGGGGGTGCTGGTGTCTGAATAAGGATATGGTTGACTGCAACCCTGTAAGGCACATCAAACAGCAATTATAAGAGTGGTTTAGAGTCCCTCCTGTGGTGCAGAGTGATCTGTTCCCTACCACCAGTCCTAGGAGGACCCAGATGTTTTTCTTAGGCATAGTGCAACTGGAAACTTTGCTTCTTTCTCTTGGGGATCTGAGCTGGAAGCATTCTTCCCAGCCTGGATGGTACTTGGTTTACAGAAGTAGTTACACGTAGAGGTGGGTTCATAAAATGGGTGTCACAGCCTGGGCTGCCCACAGTTAACTCTGGACTCAGAGATGATGTAGATCCAAAATACAGTTAGTACAAGGTAGAAAGCTTGTATGGTACCTGGAATATTTGGTTTCTAGAATGGCTAACTCTACACAGAAAATAGTATTGTCCTTAGCATGCACTGTTGGGTTCAGAATCATGACTTAATGGCACTCTCTTGTTGCTGAGGTGACTACAATCCTAGAGATGTTCTTAAAATATTTACAGACTCCCAGAGTCCCTGTGCAGTAAAGAAGCGTAACACTATGGGATCAGAGGACAACATAATTTGTCTGAGTAGCAGACCAGTTCTTGCATTGTCAGGGGACTGTAGTGAATCTTTGCATGCAGAGAACAAGCACCTAGGTCTTTCACCTGGTGTAAATGAATATACAAAGCAGGGCATTTTACACAAGTTGAAAACTGGGCTTTGAGTCTACAGCTGAAGCTGTCCTAAGTACAGTATAGACGAGAGGCAGATGCAGTGGGTACAGCTTGATTGGAAACCAGTGCACCTATGACTGTGGCATAGGATACAGAAATTATTCAACCTGCACTACATTTTGCACTCCAGCCTTCGGTCATAGAAATTGCTGCTTCCTTTATGGTGCAGTAGACATGCTCAGGTGGCTTCAAAGAATATTTGTGATCCAAATATTCTAGGTGTGCCATATATGAAAAGCATAAAAATTCATAGTGTTTTGCCTTGAGTATAACAGTCTGGCAAAGCTGAAAGGGACTGTGTTTAATGGGAAGCCTAAAGCCCTATGAGCTCTCCTGATAAGGCTGTTCAACCCATGTCTGACTATTTGACGGCTGGGCCTTAACACACAGTGACCTATTATTTACTATTATTTTACACCTGTCTAACATTAGACAACATTACAAATAGGTGCTGCTGCTGTTAACCTGAAGAATTATGTAAATTATACATATATCTCCCCAAAAGGCTTGTCTTTGAAACATCTTCATAGTCTATTGGTAAATGATGAACAAATTAACAAATTGAATCTGACAGAATAATACTTCAGTAGCCATTCTTAACAATTTTTTCTTGTCAATGTGATTCTAAAGAATATAAAAGAATAAGGGGAAAGAGGGATAGGAATACAGTTTATTCTATGGGCAAGTATTCTCAGCTACTTAAAGGATAAGAAATCAAAGATAGAATTAACTTGACAGTTTAAATAGTAAATATATACTGCATGTTGTAGAGGCAGCAAGTTCCTTCCAGGCAAAGGTCCAAATTATTTTGGAGAGAGAAGGGTGGTTGGAATTTAATTATTTGAAAGAGCTGGAACCTCTGAAGGGCTTCTTTGTGTGTATTGGTGAGAACACTAATTGAAGCAGACAATGAACAGGTCAGAGCTTACTGAGACTGATTAACTGCATCACCTGCCCTGCAATTATTGTTACTGCTCTTGAGGCTTTTAACTGTGAGAGATTTCCTCAGGAGGTACATATGTAGTTTTCCAAGAAGGCTTTTCTTCCCACTCTGCTTAGGTCTCTAAACATTACCTAAGTGTAGACTCATTACCTTTATCTAGGGAAAGATAGACCTCTGGAGGGGGTGTTTCAACTCCTCCTAAAATATGTATTTAAGATGAATTGGGCTCTGAAGGTCTCATTTCTCGCCACTGGCTTTAGAAGAAACCTAGGGTGTTTAATGACTTATATTTAGACATCTGTTGAGATAAAACTTACCATTGGTGTGTTTTCATTTAAGATTTCTTTGCATGTGAAAGGAAAAATAAGTTATGCATAATAGTAGTTTTGACTCTGTAACTTTGAAATTATGTGATCAACTGTTAGGTATGCAAACACTTCCAAATAATGACAGAGGTAATGACTCTACTTGTGTGCTAGGAACTGGTCATTGAGATAAGAATGGACAGATCTGCTCTATTTTCTTTTAGACTCTTCTGTGAAAGAACATTTTCCTGTGATTAAGTTCTGGTACACTTCTAAGTAAAAAGGTTATTATGTTTTTATGACAGATCCATCCATGAGTAAATACACCACCATTTTTCTTTCATACGTTGTAAATTCTTTTAAATACGTGGCAGAAACTTCAGCATTCTAGTAATGAACATCTCTAATATGAAAAGCTGTGATAGATTCTGAGCATGTGGACTGGGATTACCTACAATGGTGAAAAGGAGGACTACATTTTCTTCCTCACAGATTACAGACCTGTGTCTATGTTGGACAAAATTTTCAAAAGCAATCATTATAATTAAATTGAGAAACCATACACAGATTTCATTTTAACATTATGTGCCCTTAAGCTATTCCATGCTAGACACCCAAAGTTATTTGTCCCTATTGAAAATCTCATCTAAATAAACTAAATCCAGAGATATCTAGATGGCATACATATCGCTGGTACCTAGTTCACCTGTAACATGGATTATCATATATAACCTATATTATTTTAGAGATGCACATTAAAATGATTTCATGCCTATTTTCCCCCAAAAATTCAATGTTTCTTCCTAACAACTCTCCACAAGATGTAGGTTCTGATTAGTCAGTAGGTTTGTTTACACATGCATCCACATGACATTCCTTGAAATACTTTTGAAAACTTCTATTTTATTCCCATATTATTTTTTTTTTTTAATTCTCTGTCTATTAATTTTATGAACTTCCCTCCGGTTTTTCAAACATTTTTGCATATTTTATTACAGAACTTACTTTTCTAGTTAGGCATCAAGGATCTATCACAGCAAAATATTTAAATGCTTAATAATCACAGTCTACAGCTATAAGTATTAATGAGTTCATTCCTCCAAATCCAAGCACTGCTTTCTTTTTATTCCTTTTTTTTCCCCGTCAAACCTAATCAGAGTCAGAACTTCCTAAATCCTGGCCTACAACCCTATTTTTTACCGATTTAAAATTACATATTGCACTCTATAGTGCTAATCCAATTTTACAGTTTTTTGTTTTGATAGGAGCAGGTAATTGTGATGTAGGTTAAAGTGCATTAAAATTCTGGTTATGTCGAATGTTGTGACAGATCAGGTAAGGACATGAAAAAGGAATTCTTCAGGGCAGAAAGAAAAGTCTTATCTGATGTAGGTGAACCAGATACATAACATGTTTTTTGAATAGAAGGATATCACAGTCATATAAGAACACTTCCACTGGAAGTCCTTCACTAAAAGCAGTCCCATATAACTTCTTATGTTTCAAAACATATATGTTTTGTCCAGCATCATGAGTTAACAATAATACCTGCAATACCATTGAGGAAACAAAGTCACAGTATTGCTTCCTCATCCATTGAAAGGTGGAAGGAAGACAGACCACTAGGAGTTAGTTTGATTTGTAGCAAGAAGGACAAGAATGAAGGGTTCTTTTTCAAAAAAATCAAAATTAGTAAATCAAGGAAAACAGTTACTAATTCTGTATCAGTAATGCCTTTTTGTTTTGATCAGCCTTTTTTGTTTAGATACATAGGTCTTCTGAGCAAGCCCGTCTGTTTATGTATGTTTATATAGTACCTAACCCCACATATTTTCTAAGTGATTCTTGTAACAAAAATAGTAAACTGTTGTTCAAAAACCTGTATCGAAGCCAAATTTTGGTTTACCAGTTTGTCCTGTTTACATTCTAGAGTAAATTTGGATTTTGGAAATTTCTGGAATAGTCTTTTAATAGATTGAGAAAGGTAACTTTTCTACCTTTTGTTTGAGCAGCTGCAATGAAAAATAGGCACAAAGTCTTGTGCGGGTCTCAGATTGTTCCTTCTTCTATCGTCAGATGAACATTACTGTTCAGTATTTCAGTTGTCAGCACAATACTACTTTATTTAGTTATATGTACACTCTATGAAAAGAAACATCCATCCTTGATATGACTTAGAAATACAGTAAAATAATATCTTTTCCTCAGTTATTGTCCTGAATCAAGCCCTAGTGGCCAAAGCCATATTGCTGATTTTTTTGGTCTGCCTTTGGAATTCTTCCTGTTTCCATCAGCTCAGGAAACACATTTCACCACTCACTCACTCAAGATCAGCGACCTAGGGCCATTTTGCCAGTGTCTGAGGAGAACTGAAGCTTTGAGACACAACTCAGTGGGAGGGATTCTGATGCCGGACCAGAGTTTTGCCATATTTTGCTAGCGTTAGAAGCTCAGTTTGCTGAGACAAGCCACAGGCAACAGTTAAGGTTTTATGCAGATTCATTTCCCCTTTTTTTTCTGTAGTGTGTTGACATTGCCAGCTCCTTTTGCCTTTTCTGATACTAAGTAAATTGAAATCCTCATGCTAATTCTTTGAATGATATAGAATACAGGTAATTTTGACTCTGCTTCTATTCTAGGTTCCCAAAAATAGATGTCCTTTATGGTTTATTAGTTTATTTCTGGGAGCTGTGCTGATGAAATGAGTTAGGAGTGTGTTGCACATTAGCATTGTCATCATGTGCAAGTGCATTAATGTGTGGTATCCGCCATGTGCATTGATCCAGGACCACCCTGCATATCACAGTTGTTTCACATCAAGACAGAACTTGGGTTCACTAGCAAGATCAAGAGCAAAGAGTTTAGAGCCACAGTGACTCTTTGTGTATGTAAGCCTTTGTTTTGCAGGTGATCCTGTGGCATTCTGTTCTGAGTGGTCACCTTTTTAAAAAAAAAAAAAAAATTCATACTCTGTAGAAGGGAGCATGGCAAAGACTGTTACAATGTGGAAGTTTTGAAAGGACCAGCATGCACTAGACAGTGTAATAGGGAAATAACCCTGGCAATTCAGAGGACAAAAATAAGGCAGGAAGGTAATTTTTGTCCCTGTCTGCAAAACTTCTGAATTCCTGTTCAAAACCTAAATGAAACTGAAGAGTTTCTGAAGCATTTTGGTGGTTTATGTTCGTAGTGGAAAAAACCTATGTCATCAAAAATTATGCTCCTGCAAGGCCAAAGACCATGATCAGGAGGCTAATGAGCTGTGGGAGAAAAGGTGTTTATATCCCTGGTCATCTTACCTGATAAAAAGGTTGCATCTCACTACCCTCCATCACATATTCATGCCCTGCTTATTCCCTTAGTCCATTATTTGAAGAATAAGTCAGAAGTCTCTTCTGAACACAAGAAACAAGTCCAAAGAGCAAAATTTGCTGATGAAGTTTGTGAGCACAAAGCATTTGAATTTTAGCAAAATGGTGTTTCTGCAATGAAAAACATTTTGTTGAAAATTCTCTATATCTCATAAAGTCATTACTTCAGAGCTACATGGAAAAAAATCCCCCTGTCATTGGAGAATGCTATATTGAAGGGATTAAACAAATTAAACTAAATATGTACACACTGTCATATTCACTTTATGAGAACCTGAGTCTGAGTTTCTAAGAAGTAGAATATTCACATTTTATAAGGTAAATAAAATTGAAACTATGTTATTTCTAAACAGTTTAGACCAAGAGAGTCAGCAAAGTCTCTGTGTGTTAGCTGGTACTTGAACTGCCTCGTCCTAATTACTTGCACTTTGGAACACTTTCATATTTGTAGTAACATTTCATCCTCCAGTATAGATCATTACAATATCAATCTTGAATATGAACTGGAGATTTTTTGTTTTAACTTCCGTTGATTACAAATAGTAGGGTCCTTAATGAAGCAGATTCATTCATTTGAAAATAGTTATGTTTTAAAGGTGGATTAAAATTGTTATATTAAAAATAAAACAGTAGTTAGTGATGATTAAAGGTAAGCGAATGTAATCTCAGAGTTTTTGCCTTTTGTTATAAAACCTTGTTATGCTTGAGCCCCAGGACATGAAACAGCTATGTCTAAGAATTGATTGCTCTTAAACAACAGTTGTGTCAAGGACACCCACGAGTTCATATCAGTATGGACTGTTCAGTAGTTGATTTATTATTGTTACACAATAGGTTGCTTCTTTGCATGTTTTTGGGTTTTGGAGTTATATAATGTTTATTGTAATGATTGGTTTTCACTATTATATTCAGCAGAAGAAATTGGAAACTATTCTTTGAAAAGGCATTCCATTTGTTGTATTACGCAGTGACACATTGCACAAGTGTTGATCACATAACTTAAAGCAGGCTTCTGCTGTGCTTTTCATCTATGAAGGAATCCTGAGAACATATGGTCCCACCCCCTTTATGAGAGAGTCTAACCTCAGAACTAGAAAGATTTTATTTATCTTCTTCAACACAGTTCATTTTCTTGAAAGACCATTCATATACCATTCACAGTAAGGTTTATGTGCGTGTATGTGGAGTTAGGCAAAATCTGTGAAGGTTTAGTTAAATGTTGAAAGCTTGGGAAACACTTGTGTATTTAATTATTGAGCTCTAGGCACTAATAGCAACGGAAGACTAAAAACCAGTTTGCTCATATGTAACACTGTAAATAATTTAAAGATATTTACTTAAAGTTGTAGGTATATCAGCTCACACATTATATGAGTGAAACCATTCTTATGAAGGGACCAGTTGGACCACACCTTGATACTAAATTTCCTAGTTTTTGTCATCTCACTGAAATCTTAAGAATTAAAAAAGAAGAATCCACTTCATGGCTTTGATATAAAAATGATCTCAATTATTTGGAAAATCTATGTCTTCTAAAATGTTGTTTCTTATTTAATACACAAAATAAAATGGCTTGGGTTTGTTTTTTTTTTTTTACATACAAAGAAATGTATTAACATTAGTACTGAACAGTCTGCTAGGAAGTCAACATATTTTCATGAATCACACATAGAACCTTTATAGAATTCTTTACAACAATAGTACATTTATGAAGGATTTTCCTACAAGACTTGCATATGTGAGAAAAAAACCCTGGGAGTAGAGCATAAAGAAAGAATTGTAAAATTATAATTGGTGTTCAGTTATTAGTTAAAGTAGAATTAATTTCCTAGGATGATCATTCCTGAGTAATGCATGACAATCCAAAGGTAACTTTGCATTTATGCTGTCTTCCTTATAAGTTGTCACACTATAATTCAGAAGTACTAAATATTTATATAAACTAGTTTAAAATAAATTCAGTCATGGAGACTAGGAAAACAAAGACAGGTTTTGCCTTTGTTAGGAAATTTAATGACAGAAACTATAACTCACAGGAAAATAGTTATCTCATTCAAGCATTCCTGTAATATCAAAGAGCACTTGAGCCATCAGAAATTATAGATATTAAAACTAAATAATTGCTTAGGTTTTTGCAATGCAAATTCACTTCTGGGCACATTTTAAGTGGCATATAGTATGTCCTCCAAATTTTATTAGATAAAGTCATGGACTATTACACTGTTGTCATTCAGCTCATTTTGATGAAAAAGCAATTACTTATGGCAGATTAATGCAAAGAGTGGCCATAATCACAGTAGGTTAGGTTAAGAGTTTATTAGAAAAACACAAGCCATTTAAATTAACCCAAATGACCAGCATGTCAGTTCAAAGGAAACATGTGCTTTAATTTGTTAAACTGTAACCTTTGCTATATTAGAAAAATACTTTGACACAAACACTTTACAAATGTCAGCAGAAAATCCATACTCCATTTCTTCACATCGGTTTTGTGACACAGTGTTTGCTGATATTCGTCAAGGGATAAGTTACGATTGATTTCCTTCCACTCTTACTCTTTTCTCTTGTATTATGGGGAATTAAAGGGCAAAAATGACCTGTTTTTTTCCTAGACCATTCATATGGATATGCTACAGTAGGTAAACTTAACTGCTGCCTGGAACTTAAAGGTCAACAGCTTCTCTCAAAAAAGCTTTGAATAGTAACAGTTAAAGAAGGCCAGAGCATCCTAAGATTGAGGAGCAAAAGTAATGCGGAAAGTGGAAGAGCTGGTGTGGAAAGATATTCCGAGGCATTTGCTTCTGTGTCTTTTCTCTAGATACTGTTCCTGTACATCTACACACCAAAATGGAATTGATGAAAAAAGCTTGATTTAAAGACTCAGTAATATTTCTTGCTTTAGGACAAAATCTCTTTATTTTCCTAACTCTGTTTCCATCTGTCCCTTTCAAACACTTGTCAATGTAAGATTTAAAGATTGTGTTTATACACTGCACGTTTGTTCCCCTGTTGAAAGAACATTGCCCTTTTGCTAATGCATTTTGAATTGGATGGGAAGGTGTGATAAAGACACTTTGAAAATATTATGAATATTATATGAATATGAATATATGAAATAATGAAAACATGATAAATGTTTTATATGTATATATATATAAATGAAAAAAAAAATAAAAAAAATAGCCAGTTCCTACAACTGACCCAAGCACATGAGTTGCTTCATTTCCACACCTATAGTTTCAAATATCTGACCATGAGCTGTTAATACACCTGACAAATAAACACATATATGTATAAATACATTTATGTGCACACATATGTATATGTACATCTCAGGTGGCTTATCGTGCTGTTTGAGAAATAGTTTTCTTGGAGAAAGATTTTAAGAAGCAATAAATGGTTTTCTTGATGCTATATCAAGAACATGCAATAAGGAAGATGACTGTCTTTCACAGCGTAAAAGATACAAACCAGTAAAGCCATGTATTTCATATGAATGTGGGTTTTACATGTTTATTTCTTCATTATCCTTTATTCCCCAAGAAACAAATGAATACTCAGAGAAGATATCTCAACCCAGACCCTCACAGACTTAGCAAATCTTCAGTGATTTAAATGGAATTATGCCTTATTACTCCAGAAGAATTTCTGGAATGGTTCCATAGATACTCTGTCTCAAGGATATTTGTCTTTCCTCTGATGACAAAAATGGGCATTAAGAGCATTCTGAACAAGAAATGTGGTAGATGGAGAAATAAAGGGGACAGAGAAACACCTCTGATCCAAACAAAAAGAATATAAATGATTTTTTTAAAATCAAGGCTAGCAAAATAATGCTGTGTATATGTCTAAAATTACTAATGAGAATGAGAAGGAAGAACACTTAGATGGCAGTTATGCTGAGATATTATGTCCTGCAGCATTTGGGGTGTGGGAGGAGGGAGAATGATTACTTC
Organism: Pelecanus crispus; assembly: GCF_030463565.1. Taxonomy (NCBI): domain Eukaryota; kingdom Metazoa; phylum Chordata; class Aves; order Pelecaniformes; family Pelecanidae; genus Pelecanus; species Pelecanus crispus. The sequence goes on from NC_134645.1 coordinate 83,366,727, forward strand.
TTTCTAAAAATTGCCAGAAATTGGTAGCACAGATTCTGCACTAGTCTTTCCTGACATATGAACCTCATGTTACTAGATATGTTCCTTACTGATTGTAGAGAAAGCTGTCATGGACTTGTACTTCTGTATATGATTTAACAAAAGATTTGTCTGTGTTGAACATGGACCTCGATTAGGAATGAAAATTAAAACACTTCTTTCTGCTGATGTACACATATTCCAAGGAATGGAGCCTCTTAAGTCATCTGTGATGGGATAAACCAAAGGGGTTGCCACTCCTTGCATGGAATACTTCTATGTAGGAATAACAGCAAGAAAACATAATGTAAGTAATACAGTTTCAAGGAGTTTAGAGATGATTGCAGACAGTACACTGGCCCAGGTGACTACCAGACAATTGAATTCCTGTGGTTTCAGTTCAAAGAAATGTGATCCATTAGCTTTCTAAACCATGAAGATAATAACAAAAAGTCTTAATATGAGACATCATTCTGCACTTTGGCTTTTTGAATGTCATTATTCTCAATGCAAAATGACAAGGACCTTCACAAAATGAAGAAATCATCCTCCCCCACTGAAAAGAAAGAAAAATTTTTTCATTCCTTGCAACAGAAAGTGACATAAGAAGTTCCAGTGTTCTTTTCAAGAGGGCAATGGACCTTTGTAAAAAGTTTACTTTGGTTGAAAGACCAAGTAGCTTAAGTATTTATTTCCCAAGATGTATATTACCATATTGCTTAATAGATGTCAGTGGTGTGATACTTGAACCTTTTGATTAAGCTCCTGTTGAACTTTAGATTGCAATAATCAACAGTCTGTACAATTTAAATTTTAAATTATTTAAGAAGTCTTCAGAAGCACAGACATTATAATATGAGATGATTATTGTCGTTGTTATGAAAGAGGCTGCTAAATCCAGTGGGAATGTTCATCAGCATACTGTAATCAGCAGCTACAGAGAATGCTTAATTACAGTTATTTAGGTGACATGTTGATGCAGTAGTAGTGGTGTTGAAAGCAGAAAAGTTGCATGAATTAGCACTTGTAGCCATGTGAGAGGATATTAAAAGGCATCAATATCAATGTAAAATGTCTGATTATGGGCTGTTTATACTAATTTGTCTTACTGTTAAACTACAGTGCTCAGCATAAAAGACCATTGGACTTACATTTTCTCTTATTTTTATACTTATTCAAAAGGGAAATTATTACATTGTATTTGATTGTCCAGAATTAAATGTTCATGGTAGATTTAAATAGTTTTAATGGATAAAATATACAAAAGAAAATTAAATACATGTGTGGATAATTCTTGTAACTCTAAGATTCAGTTTTAACATAATTTTCCTGATTGGATTAGATGTCAAAACTGGTCTGTAAGAAATTAGGAATGAACATTTTTGTATATTAATGAATGTTATGTAGCTAAATTCATATAGCTTAGTAACAATCATTGTTTTGAGTTACTACTTAATAGCTTCTGGACTTGTCATCTTTTAAGAATTAGGCTCATCAGCCAGTAGTAAGTTTTGCTTTGACTTAGGAAATTATTATTACTTACATATTCCATCCATAAATGAACAAAGTTGTTTATATTCCACTTTTCACATTACCAAAATACATTTTCTAGCCTGACAAATACCAATCTTTTACTATCAAATTTGGCCTCCATGTGAAACCAGTGTTAAATATACAACAGTCTAAGAATTTTTCCTTTTTTTTTTACGTACTTCTCATAATTCCATTTCACTATTTACATCTTTATATCTTTATAAACTATATCTTTTATTTTATAATAGACTGTAAATTTAATTAAAAAGGAACTGGCAACTAAATCTGAAATCTCCTAACAGCCATAAATATTAGGACTACTGATTCATTAGCATGATTTTATGTGTGCATTATGTGGCATTTTGCAAGAATTCAAAGAATTGACTCTAGACTAAAGTAAGTTGAAACACTGTGAATGTCGTGACCCTCTGGTGCTTTTCTTCACATTAAACAAAGTGTAGATAACTTGTGAGATACTTTCTGAATTCTTAATCTTTTTCTGTGAGTTTTCTTTAAAGCAAAAATTTTTCCATTTCATGCAAAGTAAATGATGTTTTTCTATATTTATATATTCAGCTCAGTCTCTAGGAGGATTTTTTTCTCCCCCATCATATGATTAGCTATACAAAGGTCTTAATCTGTCATCTGCATGCAGACTACCTGAGCATCTGGAACTGAGAATACAAAGTAAGTGACATTTTCTCAAAATGTACTAAGTGCCTGCAATATATTGTAGGAGAAACAGGGAAAGCTGCAACCTCTCCCTGCCATTTTGAGTATCTGCCTACTCAGGGTTTATAATTAGAAAAAGTACCTCAGTAGATTAGCAATTTTGACTATTCAGAACCTTTAAGTTAGTCTTTAAGTAGGGTTTTTTTTGCCATTGAAATAAAAAATACATAGTAGTTTATTGATTTTACATTGCAGTCCAAGTTCAAAGTTGGCTTGTCTAAAATTAAAATAAAAATGTTTCTTCATATGACATTTATTAATACATAAAAGGTTGGGAAAGAGAGAGAGGGCAGGGGTTTTCTTTCTTTGCTCTATATGTTCATTCCTTACGTGATCTCTGTTGAAGAAAGAACTAGTAGGGTTTCTGTGTGTAGTGATAGATATGAAGGGATTTGTTTCTCAGCCTGTTCAAATGGAGAAGAAAGCTATTCCATACATCACAGAATCACAGAATGATCGAGGCTGGAAGGGATGTTTTGATGGCATCTAGTCTAACCCCTTGCTCAAGTAGGGCCACCTAAAGCCAGTTTCCCAGGACCTTATCCAGATGGCTTTTGAATATCTCCAAGATGAGAGACTCCACAACCCCTCTGAGCAACCTGTGTTAGTGCTCAGTCACCTCCACAGTAAAAAAAGTGTTTTCTGGTGTTCAGAGGGATCCTTCTGTGTTTCAGTTTGTGCCCTTTGCCTCTTGTACTGTCACTGGGTACCACTGAAAACAGCCTGGCTCTGTCCTCTTTGCACTCTCCCTTCAGGTATTTATATACATTGATAAGACACCCCCTGAGCCTTCTCTTCTCCAGGCTGAACAGTCCTGGATCTCTCAGATTTTCATCACAGGAGAGATGATCCAGTCCCTTAATCATCTTTGTGTCCCTTCATTGAGTTCTCTCCAGTATGCTCATGTCTCTCTTGTACTGGGGATCCCAGAACTGGATGTATTATTCCAAGTGTGACCTCAGCAGTAGGAGTGGAGGGGAAGGATCACCTCCTTTGACCTGCTGGCAACACTTCCCAATGCAGCCCAGGACACCATTAGCTGCCTTTGCTGCAAGGGCACATTGCTGGCTCATGTTCAACTTGGTGTCTACCAGGATGCCCAGGTCCTTTTCCACCAAGGTGCTTTCAAAGCTGGATGACCCCCAATATGTATTGGTGCATGGGTTTTTTCCTTCCAAGTACAGGATTTTGTACTTCTCCGTGTTGAAATTCATAAGGTTCCTTCCTGTCCACCCATTTCTCCAGCCTTTCAAGGTCCCTCTGGATGGCAGCACAATTGTATGGTATATCAGCCACTCCTCCCAGTTTTGTGTCATTAGCAGACTTGCTGAGGGTACATTCTGCCTTATCATCCCAATCATTAATGAATGATTGGGCAACCCCCGATGTCAATACAGGCTGGGGGATGAAGAGATTGAGAGCAGCCCTGCAGAAAAGGACTTGGGGGTACTGGTAGATGAAAAGTTGGACATGAGCTGGCAATGCGCGCTTGCAACCCAGAAAGCCAACCATATCCTGAGCTGCATCAAAAGAAGGGAGGCCAGCAGGTCGAGGGAGGTGATTCTGCCTCTCTACACTGCTCTGGTGAGACCTCACCTGGAGTACTGCGTCCAGCTCTGGGGCCCTCAGCACAAGAAGGACATGGACCTGTTGGAGCGGGTCCAGAAGAGGGCCACCAAAATGATCTGAGGGCTGGAACACCTCTCCTATGAGGCCAGGCTCTCATGCCCTTGACTACTAGTGCCAGAGCTCTGTAGTCACTTGATATTATCCAAGCTTTCCATGGCAGTATCATTTGTGCCCCCATGGAATAAGAGCAGTGGGTAATAGTCAGAGGGACGGACGAGCTTTGACAGTCCCTCTACAACATCCTGGATCCTGGTGCTGGCAGGCAACAAACTTCTCTAGATGTTTGGTTGAGTTGACAGATGGGTGCCTCTCCCCCCCACAGCAGGGAGTCACAATGATTCACTGTTTCTTCCTGGTAGACTTGCATGGTCTAGGGTTAGGTGGACCAGGTTCTTTCCTTGTAGGTGCATCTGATTCCTCTTCAACTTGAGAGCAGTGAATCTTTTTGATGAAGCTTGAGTAGATAGATCAAGTATAGTTCATAATTTTTCTTGTGCATAAATAAATAAAAAGTAAATAAAAGTAAATAAAAATATTCTTAGGGTGCCTTAAAAATTACCTTTGTGTCCTGTTATTCCACTTTCTCCATGCATTATGACTTTTTTTAGTGAGCTGTAGTGATACAGGGAACATAATAAACATTTAAGACCAAACATCCTAATCCTTGGGCTCCCTCTATGGTGTCTGTGACTGTGAGATCAGTGTTACTGAAGAGTTAGACCAGAAAAGCAATGTGATGAGGAGACTCTGCCTAAATCTATGTATAAGGGAATAAAAGGAACAAGAAAGTGCTGGAACTTTCTCCTTGTGTAGTACACTTGTTTTTAAGACAGACAGTGTGATTCTACTGCCAGGTAGGCTAAGGACTGAGCTCACTGCCAAGAATTGTGAACACTTGTTCATTTTTGCACCTGAGATGAAGGTTTCAAATCACAACTCCCATTTCCCACCTTATTATGGTGGTTATTTTTATTATCTTCTGAAAGAAGATATCAATAAAAAGGGAGTCTGACAATGTAACTGACTGATCAGGGGGGAGAAAATCCTGTGTTCCATTTTTTTATTCCCTTTTTTCTTTCTTTTTTTTTTTTTTTTTCAGTTTTGTACCCAGTGACTGTATCAACTTAAAAATACTGCGAAGAGGAAGGAAGAGAGCCTCTCAGCACTGCCATGGATACTAGGGAAGGCAAGTTCTGTTCATGAATTTTAGAAGTTGTGCATCACATAGGTGGAGACATACGGTGGAAAAGCATCCAAGTTGCAATGGAGTTTTAGACCAGGTAGAGGAGCTTGCCTTTCTAGACCAGTGTGAGACTTCCAGTCAGACTGGGAAAAACTCAGTGAGTTCTACCAAAGTCAGACAACACAGTAGACCTTTCAGATTACATTCTCAGATGGAAATATCTAAATTTCAGTGCTGGGTTCAAGGAGATTTTTAAAGCATTATGCTGTTAAAACACAAAGTAGATCACAGGAGTACAGGAAACCCAGCTATACCATGGTCAAAGATTGCAGGAAACTGCACTGTTAATCAAGGTTTTAATAAACTAAGAACTATTCCTTTTACTGTATCTAGTGGCGATACTCAACCTGCAATGGTAAATGTAGGTCCTTTCAGGAGTACTTGCTTACTCCCCCCTGCCGCATGAGTAGGGATAAAAAAAGTTGTTTCTCTTTATGGTTATACTAAATGATTATGAAATGGTAATTTTATAAATACAGGGCCCACAGAGACCGTTAGAGCACTTAGACTGAATGGTGTTTTTATTCTAAGACATCCAGAAGAACTATGAAAACTTAAAGAAATGACAGTCCAGCGCGTCCTTTGGTAGTCTTTTGCAACAGTTAACTGGAAATTCTACATTGTACTTTCTATCTTCACCATGGCTGAATGTTTGCCTAGAGACTTTTGAGCCTTCTTTCTAGCAGCTTCCAAATGACTTTGCTGTTTAGTATGTTTCTGCAGATTTTCTTTCAGTAAATAATAGATAATCATAATGTTAAATTGAGTTTCTGAGACTTTTCATCACCAATTTTACCTTCTTTCACTACTGGTATTATTTAGTTGGGTCTGAAAATGTAAAAAGCAAAACCTGAAATGTTCAGTGTAGAATAAATAAGACTGATCTCTCGGGCACATTTGTTAAAGGGGAAGCATCAGTTGTATAAAACATAGTTTTATAGTTGAAATATAATGGATAAAGTCCATTATACATGCTACACAATCATAATGTGTTTACTTTCAAAGCAGAAGACAATCACACTGAGGAAGAGCCCTGTAGAAATGTCTTTATTTCTCCTTTGTAAAATTACTTTGGTAGATATAATCATCTTGTTGAAGGATGTTAGTCATGGTTGCTCATTCTATCATTATTGACTCACTGTATTCAGAGTGGTTTGTATACCAAATCCATTATGTATCTGTGCTAATCTAGTGTCTGATCATATGTAAACTACAAGTTGATACTTGATTATGACTTCTGATAAGCCAATGTCTATAATGTGCTAAATTCACATTTTTCAATACTGAGGCTGGATATTTAACTCTGTATTAAGGCACAAGTATTCCCTTGAATTCTTCAAAAGCAGGCCATCTTTTTAGATTTGTATTTGTATTTAGGTTCAGATATATTGCTTCTTCTCCAGAGCCATAAATAATGACTGTTGCCAAACCACGTAAATTGTTGCCATAGATCCCACTAAATGTATAGAGTAATCAAATGTTCTGAGATATCACAGTGTTCACAACTTACTAGAGATTCCCTTGCATATACACACTCTGGAGACATACAACTATTTTGTAAGTATTTGTTTTTTAATTCATTCTCTGTGGCTATGATCCAGTAGAGAAGAAAGAAGAAGTGTATGCATACAAAAGCTGTGGAACTTCAATAACACTACCTACATGAAACTGAGAAGCTTCATCAAATCAAAGAAAGTGTTAAATATAAATTCATTTTTTAAAATAGTTTATTTTCATTCTGCTTTACAGATACGGTCAGGCTGATTCAGTGATTACAATGATGTTTGTTGTATTACCATTTCTTTTGGCTCTTTTTCATTATATTTTCCAGCCCAAGGGAGACTTTTTACATGTCTGTCAAACATGAGGCAGAATTTGATGCTCATTTGATTACTCTGAAGGGAGAGTTTTTAAGGGAGAACTAACAAACAAAATACCACAAATCCTACCCTGAGCTCCTTCTGAGTTTCATCTGAACCTACAGTCACTAGCATATTTCAACCCCCAAGCTCTTTGACCAGCTCTCTAAGGATATCATTAAAAGTACTGTATACTGTGTAGAGAAAAGTGAAGAAGCATAAGATGTAGTCTGCAGTAGGCTGTATGCCTTATTCATATAATAAACCAAGTCCAATTACATGTGATGTGACATGTGCTGGGGAGAAAGTGTCTGCAGTTACACAAAGAATAAAACTAATTTAGAAAGCCAGTGTTTTGAGAGTAGACGGAAAGTAGGTGGCAACATTTTCTAACAGTTTTCTGTGCAGTGCAGGCTATTAAAAGTTTTCAGAAAACTCTTTGACTTTTTTCATTAAGATATATTCTATAGAAGGTAATGACTAAGTCACAGTCCCAGTTAATGGACCAGACTGATTGCTGACAACAAGGCAACAAGTGTTGATACCACAGAGGCACTTGTCAGCATGCAAATGTCAAAAGCATGTTAGAGAGTAGTAGTTTTGGTCCTTTCAGATAGTACAGCTTTATGTCAGAATTACAAGAATCCAAAGTTCCAGAAAGACATTCTGCTACTGTACACTATTTCTACCTGTTAAAGACATTTTGGGAAAACATGCTGGCCCTGTTGAAATCAAAGGTTCAACTCACTTTTTTAAATTCCTAGTTCACCAGGAATCTGTTTTTGTAATAAAGAGAAAACCCTTCATTTAGAATTAGGGACTTGAAAAATTTGTTCATGCTTATCTTTGCATAGATATATCACAATCAACTGTTGAATAATACAGTTTATGCGTTTTGAAAAAATTAAAATCACATCAGTCATTCTGCAAAAATGTTTAACAATATTACCTGGAATGGGGAGAGTTAAGTAGTGGCATAACTATTCATATAATTTTCTAAAACTTGTAAGTGGTTGTTGTGGTTTAGCCCCAGCCAGCAACTAAGCACCATGCAGCCGCTCGCTCACTCCCCCTACCCCGATGGGATGGGGGAGAGAATCGGAGGAGTAGGAGTGAGAAACACTCCTGGGGTGAGAGAAGAACAGTTTAATAATTGAAATAAAATAAAGTAAAATAATAATAATAACAATATAATAATAATAGTAATAATAATATACAAAACAAGTGATGCACAATGCAATTGCTCACCACCCACCGACCGATACCCAGACAGTTCCCGAGCAGCGATTGCTGCTCCCTGGCCAACCCCCCCCAGTTTATATACTGAGCATGATGTCATATGTTATGGAATAGCCCTTTGGTCAGTTTGGATCAACTCTTCTGGCTGTGCCCCCTCCCAATTTCTTGTGTACCTGGCAGAGCATGGGAAGCTGAAAAGTCCTTGACTAGCATAAGCTGTACTTAGCAACAACTAAAACATCAGTGTGTTATCAACATTCTTCTCATCCTAAATCCAAACCACAGCACTATGCCTGCTACTAGGAAGAAAATTAACTCGATCCCAGCCGAAACCAGGACAGTGGTATGCTCTTCAGAAGAAAAAGCAACAATGCTATTGTCAATGATCTTGTTAGATAAAAATTTAATCTGTAATAGTACTTGATGAATATGTTGGTTTTTATGCCAAGCTTGTCAAATACAGTGAGATTAATCCAGTATTACTTTAGGCTTCTAGAATGTAAATACCTTAACCTCAATGAGTTGTTTAGTCTGTCTCTGAAATAAACACGGAAAGATCCCAAGGGACAACTCATCCTATGATAAATATCTGTGCTGATTTTGGCTGGGATAAAGTTAGTTTTCTTTATAGTAGCTAGTCTGGGGGTTATGTTTTGGATTTGTGCTGGAAAGTGCTGATAATACAGGGACATTTTAGTTATTGCTGAGCAGTGCTTACACAGCATTAAGGCCTTTTCTGCTTCTCACACTGCCCCACCAGCGAGAAGGCTGGGGATGCACAAGAAGTTGTGAGGGGACACAACCGGGACAGCTGACCCCAACTGACCAAATAGATATTCCACACCACATGATGTCATGCTCAGCATATAAAGCTGGGGGAAGAAGAAGGAAGTGGGGGGACATTCAGAGTTACGGCATTTTGTCTTCCCAAATAACCATTACACGTGATGGAGCACTGTTTTCCTGGAGATGGCTGAACAACTGCCTGCTGATTGGAAGGCGTGAATGAATTCCTTGTTTTGCTTTGCTTGTGTATGCAGCTTTTGCTTTACCTATTAAACTACCTTTATCTCAACCCATGAGTTTTCTCACTCTTACTCTTCTGATTCTCTCCCTGATCCCACCGGGCGGGGAGTGAGTGAGCAGCTGTGTGCTGCTGAGTTGTCAGTTGGGGTTAAACTATGACCATATCTGAAAGAAAGATAGGTGGTATTCTCTGGAGGAGCCTGTCTGCCTAGGTTAGACCAAACTCCGAAAGACAAACTCACTGCAGTTACCATAGTTTCATTAAAATCACCTAAAATCCGCTGTCTCTGGCTATATAACTAATTTCTCATCCTTCACAGAGTCTTTAAAAATATAGACATTTTCCATACTGTTACATGGAACTGTCAAGTGTGCATATATATTTTAATGTTGAACAAGAAATTTGCTCATATGTTGGAACATATGATTTTATAGATCAGTGAGGTTTTTGTGACAAGCTATTAATCTCTGAAAGACTTTCTCCAAATTCAGAGAGATACTTTCAGTGAGCAATTGTTACCCTTGGTTCAAAATCTCATTCAGACAGAAAATAGGATATTATCAGACATTTAACAGATCTTGCCTATTTCCACAGGCAAAGTTACAGTAAATGTCCTGGATTTAGACATAAGGTTGGACTATGGAAATTAAAAACATTTATAGAGTATTTACAAGAATCAAAAAAGTTTGAGAATTATTCATTCAAATTCTTTGATATGTATTTCTCACATGCTCTATAGGACATCTGAGAAGAGAAGGCTCCAGGGAGACCTTACCGTGGCCTTTCAATACTTAAAGGAGGCCTATAAGAAAGATGGGGACAGATTTTTTAATAAGGTCTGTAGCAATAGGACAAGGGGTAACAATTTTAAACTAAAAGGAGGTAGATTCAGACTAGATATAAGGAAGAAATATTTTACAATGAGGGTGGTGAAACACTAGAACAGGTTGCCCAAGGAGGCTGTAGATGCTCCATCCCTAGAAACATTCAAGGTCAGGTTGGATGGGGCTCTGAGCAACCTAATCTGGTTGAAGATATCCCTGTTTGTTGCAGGGGGTTGGACTAGATGAACTTTAAAGGTTCCTTCCAACCTAAACCATTCTATGATTCTGTGATTCATTCCATGATTTATGAACTTTGGCCCTCTTAATATTTAATTCAATCTTCAAATCTGGGAAATTCTAGGAAGAGAACACTCATATTTGTAGGGTAACGAGGTATTACTATTACTAAAAGCTCAATCCCTCTCCCTTTGTTGAGCTGGATAAATAGTAAGGGATGAATCCATATTTTAGCTGGATAACAGTTAAGCATCTTCTAAGCACATTGTTTCTGTTATGAAGAAAGAGGTACCCCTCCAGAAGGTTATTCATCTTGCCTATGCTGTACTTCTAACTCACATCTTCTAAATCTCTATCCATTGCCTGAAATGAGCCCCATTAGCCATTGAACAGGACATAGAAGACTAGAATGGGCAACAAAAAATGGTTTAAAAATATACTATTAGTATGTGGAGCATTATCAATGTTTTCTTAAAATTTCAAAGAGAGAAGCTTTGGAGTGGAATAGTCATTAATTTTTCTGTTTTCTTCACTGAGATTTGGAATATTTTTAGTCAGAATAGAACATCACAGAACAGTTGTCTTTGAAGTATATGCTTTGTCAAAATATAGTACTTGGTCTATCCTGTCAAATCTTGGGAGTACTTGCATCTAGGAAAAAATAAATACATTTTTAAAATAATCAGTTGGGGTTTTTTTTCGTTCCTCAAGGAGAATTTTTATTGTGGAATATACAATGATTCAGATAACTCTCTTACTTATCTGAATACGTTCACTTAGCTCTAGTTACCATTCTAAGTTGCAAGAAATACTGTATTAAATACTACTTTGAACTGGAATCTTTTCAAAGGGGTATTCTCTGGAGATGTTTTTCTATGTTTACAAGCCCTATTTTAGAGGGTTAATTACATCCAAGTGTATCCTTTTATTTCTAAGTCCTCCTCTGCAAAGACTGAAACATCCTTACAAAATCAGGGTCAAGAGCTGCATCCTCGACCTAAATAAGATATTTTTTTAATATAGATAGATATATGTATTTCCATAAACAGATCTGTTACTGTAAGTGGTTTTAGTTAATCTAGGCTTGCCTGTGACTGAACATATGTATCTGTCTGTCTTATTAATACATGGTGAGGAGGATAGGTTTTAGTCTTCCTCCACCGGAAAAGAAACTCAAGAAGTTTTAAAATTTTCACACAGACTTTGTGTACTGGATTCGAGAACATTTACTTTAGCATGTCTAAGATTGCTAAATAAGCTTAACCCTTTAGATGGAACAGTTGAAGTCTCAGTCATTCCAAATGACTGAAACAACTGTGAGCTTGCACTGAGGAACAGAAAGGTGACCTTGTGTTTTTAAACCAATCATATTTTCTTGCACTCCAGCTATGTAGCAAACTAATTTCTTAAAATCTAGTCATAGATTTGACATGCTTATAACCAAAAACTTACAGTGGGATTCAGGCTGAAACTGAGACAACTTGTTTTGGGTTTCTATGTTGTAGGAATATGCTTCAGTTACTTAACACAACCACTTTCAACCTTTGAGGCATCCTCATGTATCCCAGAAGGCCTCTACATGCCTCTTCAGAAGGATAAAGATCTCCCATCAGTCCTGTCCCATATCTGCCAGCTCTGTGATGATGACTCAGATATCCAAGGGCATCTCAGATGGCACAGGACATGTATTTTTAGGCATATTTATAATTTAAGAATTATATTCTAGTTGTCTGTAGGTTCACTAGGTGTTTAAACTAGGTGCTGATTAGTCCATACAATCCATGAAACTCAGAGGGCAACTCCACTGACCAGCTACTGGCTGTTTATTACAGAGTGAATAGATTGTAATCCAAGAGCAGGCAAATAGCACACTTATAAATATACATCTTGAACTCGAACTATATCTTGACCTTGTAGATTCAACTTTACCATCTGCAAAAGAAACACTGATTTTGAACACTGTAAGCTGCAGTAGCAGAGAGCATAAGATTTCATAATGCAAAAGGCTAACCAGGAAAGCATGATTCTCTACTGTTTTAATGAAACTCATGCTTAGAGCAGTTTAAGTGCTAAGAGTCTTTTTACTTAAAACATGCAAAAATTCAGTCATATCTTCTATTGTTCATAAAAATAATGAAAATAAGTAATTGTAAATAATCTGATAAGTTTGTAAGATGCTCTCAGTTCACAAGATTGTTTCCATTGAACTGCTAAAATAATCTACTGTGGCATTTAGAATGCCAATGTATAGCTATTATGGGGCTTGGAAAATCAATATATTTGCTGATATAAAGGTTTAAAAACTTACAGTCTAAATAATAGTTTAGAACTATGTAAGTCATGTAAGTATCTAGCATACAGTATACTGAATAATGGCTCTGTTTGGAAATATCCAGTTGCAAAATAAAACAAAATACACCTAAATGCTAGTTTCAAGAACAAGGGAAAGTCTGAAATTTTGCCTAAGATTTTTGGAGAAGGAAAATAAAGGCTTTCATGCCTTTGTCCAAAATTGTTCCTCAGTCTCATGAATTACTACTAGACACTTATTTTCAGAATATTCAGGTATAATTGTGTTCCAAAGTACAAGCAGTCTGGAACTAGACTTGGAATTAAACCAAAGAATCAGAATAATTTTAAATAATACTTCTAGTCTAGCTGAATCAGAGCCTTTAACATAAAGTGTCTCGTTGGAGTAAATGCTTGACTATGGGACTACTCTTTTTGTCATTTTCTGTGGAAAAGAGATGAGGTATACCCTGCCACAATGTAGTTAACTTTGATCATGAACTTACATGGACAGGTTTAGGACGGACTTATTTAAATTGCTAAATATATTTTTTTTTGCTCAGTGACAGAGAAGTACAGTACACACCCTTTACAGCCCCGGCAAACACTCATATTTCATTCCTGTAAATGGTAGTTGTTTCACACATGGAAGAATTGCAAAATAAATTCAGTTGAACTACAGAGTAAAGTTTAAGCCTGTATAGCTAGAGTGAAATTGTACAGACTAACACTGGCACTATAAAGAATTTAATTAACTGAACAGCATGATTAAAACTCAATTGAAATATTGCTTGATTTTGAAGTTTAAGAAAAGGATATGCTTATTTACATAATGTTTTACAGCAAGATGACCATGTATTACCACTAATGTCCACTTGCTACTTTTACAACAGTAATTTCAATAATATATGATCTTTAAAATTGCAAGAAAAGAAATCGTAAACATTAAATGATAAACTATAATTCCACACAGAGTTCATTAATGTGTAACTGAATGACAAGCTAAGACTTAAAGAATGGCTAATATTTTTGGTAGCTTAAAAACAAAATACTATATTCATTTACAGTTTAAGATAAGGTTTGCAAGCCTTATGCTATTTTAAGGGGAAGGTTTTTTCTTTAATTAGCTGATAAATTCTGTAATATAGCACTAACTTGAGAAAGATAAAGTCTGCATTTTCATTTAAATAGCCAATTACATCCAATTCAGAAGTTTTGTTTAACCGTGGATGTTTTTTAATTCTGCTTAAAATCATATTTAAGAACAAGATTATTTTTTCTGTGCCATGGGAGAAAAGTGAAAGTGAATTAAGAGTACTGTTTCTTGTTATGTTTATAAACAGGGGTATTTATTCTGATTTCATACTGTTTTCTATTAAGGGTGATTTGGTTAATTTTTAACTTCCAATTACACCAGAGTGAATGAGAGCTATACAGGAGCAGAAATATAGCATTTATTTAAGTCAGAGTGTGGCATACTTAATTCCATTAGTTTTCAAAATTTAAAAGGGATAAATGTGTAAAGAGTTATAAGCACACAAAATACAAATATTTAAAACAACATAAAACGTAAGTTGTCAATTATGGTTTCCTTTCTGTTACTGTATGTTTTAGAAGATGAGAATGGAAACCTTATATGTAGGATTACACCAGTATATCATATATCATATCATACTCATATCATATCAATAAAATATGATGCACAAAATTTTGCCTGGACAGTAAAAAGACTACTCAAACCTGATATGTTCCACATATCCTGAAAATCCTGGATAAAGGATGATCCAGAACAATTAAATGTACAGCAGATGTCCGCTGAGGCAATGTATGTGGGACATGCAAAGTCCATTATGCAGGTGCAAATTGTCTGTGCAGCATGCGTCCTGTAGGTATGATATGTATGCACCATTTGCACATATACTTCACACAGGAAAATCCTATGAAAAGTTATGTCACGCTGCTCCCAGCATGATTTAGGGAGTGCTAGAACTCAGCAACTACTGAAAACTCTTTTTATTAATTAAAAACACAATAAAGATGACTCACCCTAACTCAGATGTTGTGAAGAGGGCCCAAATCACCTTGATTTATCCAGCAGTTCTTACTGCCCAGCATCTTCCTTGCTGTCTGACTGGTCAAAGGGCTCGGCAGTCGTGATGGAGGTGATACCAGGGTGCAGGGCTTCAGTGCCATTTGCAGTGACACATGATCTTCCTATATGTCACTTTTCTGACTTTGCCCCTTAACTTCTCTTTCTTATCCCCAATTTTCAATAAACTATTTTATGACACTTTATAGTGATCAGTTTTGAGCTTTGTTTTAGTGTTTCTGCTTATACTGGAGGCACAAGAGAAATGAAACGCTCACAAGGTACCACTGCTTTATGCTACTGTCTTTAACGTAGGAGCAGACTACTGCAACTGCAGTATAAAAACCTGTTCAAAACTAAGAAATCCTGCTGAAAGCAAGAATTGAAATATTCAGGATCTCAGTATTATATTTTAGACAGTGAAAAGTATATGGTGCTTGAAAAGAATATGAAATCATTTCAGAACTAGAAAATACGGGGTAACTGATTTTTCATTTTAGATCTCCTCTTAATTTCTTAGTCCATGGCTTAAATCTGAAACAGGACGTATACTATTTCATATGTCTGATACTTTATGATCTTAGAAAAAGTGCGTCTTTCTTCTCAAGATATTTTAAATTTGTATTTTTGTGAGCTCTTTCTTATGATAATTGGTAGAAATTCACTGGGGACTTGTGGAAACTAAAAATGAAATGAGTCTTTAAATCATGGTGAAAGTACTTTAAGGAACTGTGAATGACAATTTAATGAAAATTATATGTTTACAGATCCAATTCTTGTTTATAGTCTGGACTTTAAATTTAATTATACCCATTTATAAACCAGGAAACCAGAAGATTTATAATAAATATTAGTCTTTTATCAATTACCTATTTAGTAGAAACATTAAATTATTTTTTCTTTTTTTCTGGAAGAATAGGTTAAATTGGTTTTTAATTAGTTATTCATCAGCATTATCAACTAGGTCAATAGAAACATGCAGAGCTTTACATAGTATATTTAAACATGAATGCCAAGCCTTATGCAGAGCTTTTAGTGACTAATGCAGAGATGTAATCCAAAATTTATTTTTAGCATTACAATAATAAAGTTAATTTTACAACATTTGCACTGTCATAATACTAGACCTTGTGAGATGACAGATTTCTAAATATCTTAGAATTAAATCTGAGCATGCTCTGAAGCTACAAGTCTGCAGAAAAACTGTATTAAAAAGAAACGTATTTTTGTTCATTCTATTTTTGCATGTAAGGCTATTGTGTTTAAATAAACACAATGAAAGATTTCACACAAAAACACTGATTGAAAAACACCAGAACAGTTATTCACTTGAAAATGTTAAAATATTTTGCATTCCCAAAATGTATTTTCTTTTTGCTTTCTTGTTAAGCTACCCAATTGGCACAATATTAAGCTTCACTATCTGATGAGAGGTGCTAACATTAAAGTTCCTTTTCTCTGTGCAGACAGATTTCTGCAAGATGGCTCATTTGCAGTGAACCAAATAGCATCATTTTCAGAAATCAGCAAAGGAGAGAGAGTTCTTTAGGGTTCCACCCCACATCTTGCACTGACTTTATTATCAGTGACAGAGAAAATGCTGCTTAATACTGAACTGACACAGAAGAAAATTTCTGCATCACTTGCACTGTGATTAGACTTTAACAAATCAGAAGTAAAAGCTTAGGGGTTGTGGTGTCTTGCTTTTAATTCTTTAGGAAATTCTTTAAAAATATTTATTAGCAAAATAAAAGTTCTTGTGAGAACTAACTGTCCTTACAAAACCCCATAAATTCTGTACTCTGACACAGATTCAGGTTTTTAATACCTCCTTAACAGGCTTCTGAAACAGCAGTTTGCCTATTTTCTGTCCATTACTTAGGTACTGGGAAGGAATCAGGCACATTGACTTTAATGGGGCTTCACTCATTTTATTGGCTACACTCCAGCCAGTCGAACCTGTAGCCCAGGAGTATTCTCTGGCTGCTCTGTTTTGCCTTCAAGATAGTGGATAGTTAATATAGTTGCTTCCTACACCTGTTTTTTTTTTTGTTTTGGCTTTTTTTTTTTTTAAATATCAGAGACACTTTGAAGGAAATTAGAAAGAGAAATCAGAGGAAATGCTCTAGCATAACGTTACTACCTTAATGTAGGAGGTTTATATAGCATTTCACAGGGTTTATTGCATGTAAAATTTTTCAGCTGAGCAGGTATGCATTTCCCACACTGAGCTGAGATTCTGCTGTCAGCTGCTGTGAATTTGTACCAAGAGTGCAATAAAAGTAACATAGATTTCTGTTTACATGTGTTGCTATACAATATTTAAAGCGTGAAGAATTTGAAAGGTTGTTAATAGATGGAAGTGTTTATGCTAGGGGAGATGGAAAAATGGAATAAAGAGTAGGAGGCATATGGTAACTCAGATGAGAAACGTTTCATGCTGGGAGAGATATTCCTCTTCTATGGTGTGTTGAATAATCTGGTGTGGGTGTTTTTCTTTGTTTACATGATGTCCTAAGAGTGACACGGTTCCTGTGAGGAAATGAGTATTTTAATGAATTCTAGACAGTCTTGCCTGAGAGAACTATGTATCTAGCTATAAAATATGCAAAGACAGCCCCAAATGATAATGGCTTCATTTTTAATGTTCTGTGTTTATTATATTAATATTTTAAATAACTCAGTCAAGATGAGGAGCTTCCGCTTACATGCGTATAGCTATTTTTTTTTTAACTAACTTGTAGTTTCTCTAGGACAGGACTTCAGCTGATGAAAAAGCCTTTAAAAATGGATTGTGAAATCAGCTTTCTGCCTATCTCTGAAGTTGTGTGCGTGAGTTTGGGGAAAATGGTGAATTAAGAAGAGTACAATTTAAATCTTGCTCAAATGAAAGGACTCAGGTTTTGTGACGTGGCATACAATACCCCCAACCTTGGAGCCTGTCTCTAAGAGCAGAATTTATAAAGCTAATTTCAGTTTGGAGCAAGGTGAGATTGACAGCTGCCAGTACACTAAGTGCTGGGATGCCAAAACCAATCAATAGGAAATATGGAAGAGCAGAGCATTTCTGAAATGCTGTCTCCTGCAGCGACTGCACTCCCCAAAGCTGGAAGCCAGAGTTCTGTTTTTTACACATTCACTGATAAAAGCACTTGCCCAGTAAGTGGTGTTCTGCTTCCCGGGATGCTGATGGAGTTTGTATTTGCTACTTGTTGGATAAAGGAACATAACCAAACCAAGAATAATTCTGAGAGCAGCCACTCAAGACAGCATCTTTCCCATCAGACCAGCTGAACTGCTAACATCTGCCCTCCTTTGGTCCATGTGGCTTTTGTACTTCTTGCTCACAGTGGCACAGTTATCCACAAAAAGGATAAAAGGCAGTTGCCTCCCATAGCTCTGTGATTAGCACAAGATCTTATGATGCACCAGCTCCAATCCTAACCTTCCTTGTCCTTTGTGGGGGGCATCTCAAAATGGGTCTGCTGGACCAGATGTTCTAACAAACAAGCCATTAGAAGTAACAGTTTAAGTAAACTGTGTGTTCTATGAACACTGAGCAAAGCAGCTCGGTAGAGATTTTCAGTAGAGACTGGTGGAGGAATGCCTGTTTTACAGACGCTGGAAGAGGACAGATCTTGAGGAGACAGATACACAGTAATCAGCTCAGCAAAGGCCATGCACAGTACAGTCCTTGTTCAGACATTTTGAAAAGTTACTGTTCAAAACACTAGTGTGTCTCAGACATTTGTGGATGTTAGTTTTCTTTCTCTCCTTTGTCTCCTTTCCTTTTTCCTTTTTCCATCGGTCCTCTGAACTTCCGCATCTTCTCTTGTTTGAGTGTAACTCAGAAATCTTCTCGTTGTGGTGTTTATAAGTCCAGATCTTCCAGTTAACCAGAAAATGGACTTGTCATGTCATTTACCATTGATGCAGACGTGCAAGAATGTAAACATTTTTTGTTCAGAAGTGACTGCAAGGATTTATTTCAGGTAACTTCAGATGCACTGCATTTAAACTGGTGATTGTCAGATAAAAGTGTTTCTATCCCTTTCCCATATTATGCCACACTTCAAAAAGTCCCCATGAAACATGTCAACAGGAGTCTTTTACTTGCTTAGAGCATTCAGGGAGCCATAATAGAAGCTGCAAAATACATTCATTTCTGTAATAATTCCTTCTCTTGGACTTAAAACAATGTTAAAATAAAACTCAGTAGAAAAGTTACAAGTCTAGAGATTATGTCGCCCCCAGCAACAGACCAGTGATTGATTGATGTGTTATATATTAGTTAAAAATAATTATGGTCCTCACATTTTTTCCTCCTACATCTTAGTTGTTAATCTTAACTGCATTCCAGCCTAGCCCCCCCTCACAAAAATATTCCAGAATGATTTAAAAATTAGGAAACAATCTTCTGTTCTGTTCTTATTAGTAGCAGAATGTCACCTTTTCTCAGTTAACTGCAGAAATAAATATTTCTCTGATACAGACAATTTTTTGCAAGAAAAGAAGACACATCCAAAATAAGGCAGAAGCAAGAATGCATTACATTTAGTTAGTAAAAAAACCTACATAATTCTTGAATTATGTAAGCAACAGCATGCTGAAGATTTTTTTTTACATTATCATTATTATTTATTTATTTGTTCTTTGCCTGACAGTATCTAAATGAAAACTTCAGTTCTAAATTTTATTTAAAACTACAATGTCCAGAGAAGTAACTTTGTTTATCTGAAACTGTACAGTGTTCATATTTCTTTTTTCTGTCTCTGCTTAAATTTTGAATCCCTAGTGAGCAGCTTTCCAGCTCTGTAGTGAATATGCTGCGACTGTATGGAATAACACCAGGACACCACTGACATTTTGTTGATAAGATTTGCATTAAAATACACTCACAGACAGCCTGTCTTGCAAATATATATCACTGTAGAACCTTTATCAATTTCAGACACACTCAGCCTTTATCATGCATAAAACTTAGAGAAACATTTGCCAAGAACAGTTATCCGAAAAGATGGAGAGAAAGAAGGTAAAGTGTTTTATAACAGTTCAGCTCCCTGTTGTGTCAAGATGGAGAAAAGAACCAAGAAGACAGTAATAAATTCTTGTTTTATTCATCTATGTTTATTTCTCTGCAAATGTCCTATGCAAATGTAGACCATTAATATGCTCTTTCTAGACAGCCCAGCTCATATATCTAGGTGTTTTCTCCTCATCTTTCTATTGCATCTCTTCTGAGAAACTAACTGCAAAAATGCCTTTTCACGTTTTTTGTTGTTGTTTCTATTCCCTTCAGAGTCAATTATCTTGTTTTCTAGATTATGCAAAACACACCGAAAGCTACAGTTTACCATTTTTATTTATAAGTTCTGGGATGTCACTTAGTTTTACAGAGGGTATACATAACCATGGACAAACAAACTCACACAAAGGCAATCACACAGTAGTTTGATACTGTCCAGTTGATTACATTGAGGAATCCCAATATCATATGATTCAACAGTAAAATTGTCATTTCCCTCCACTGAAATGATATCTATGTTAACAGGAAGAATTATTCAGATCACTAATTAAATGAAAAGTTAGCTATTGGCAGTTGCCAAATCCTACTTTTGTATGCCTCAGCTGGTGGCATGAAGTCTAGGTGCGGACTGTGGATCATTTCAATCTGTCTTCTGCTTTGTCTTTAGTCCAAACAGCAAATAAAGGACTGACAACTCTCAAACCCTACAGGGGTTAGAAGTCTGGGTATTTTTTCTGTGTTTCAGTTTTCCTGTGAGCCAGCAGAACCTCATCTAATAGCATTATTTTCCTTTGTAGTTTTCCGCTCCACAGTTTTCCATTTGCACAAGAAAGAAAACTTGCCTGATAGGTTTCTGGTAATTAATGAGTTCAACTGGCTACTCCTGGAAGTGCTGCCTGTACACTGGCACTCATTTATAAGGTCAATATTTTTGAGTCCAATATTTATGGGTCAAATATATGATATTTTGTGGTGTTTCTCTAGAATCAGCTGCACCCCCTAGTCCTGAACTTTCCAGTACCCAAATCTGTTGTAGATCTGCATTTTACCTTCTCTCCCTGTGAGCCAGCTCAAGTCCTGAAATAATACAGCTGTGCTGATGCATTTCTGAGCTGAGATGAAGGTCCAAAAAGAATCATTAACCAACTCAGGTGTAGAGCCAAATAGAGGAGCTCTATTTTCATCTTTTGCATCTGCATGTTACTTTGATGTATTGCACTGAGATTTTGGATCAGGTCAGCACTGGTTTGGAGATGTCTTCAGAGTATGCTGAGACACAGTGCAGGTGTTGCACAGTGTTGTTATTCCTGCACAGCTGCTGCGCTCAGCACTAGGGCTGTCTCTATCCTAGTAAATGGTGTGTTCCTGGGACCACTGGCTGACACGCTACAATAGAACTCTTTGCCTTGGTATGAAAGGACTCCTGCCTTACAAAACAGGGCTGCTGCAGGCAAGTTTCCTATTGGGAATTGGTCCTGACCTGTGCTAACTGCTGAACTGTACTCATGAGTTGTTGGGGATGTTATTTGTCACTGTCCAAAAGTATGTTAGGGGCAATTCTAATAAGCTAGTAAAGTAGAGAGCTGAGCTCCTCTCCCTACTATAGTTGTACCCTTGGAGCACAGACTGCACTCCAGCCTGAGCTCCTTTTACCCTCAGCCTGCTGCTACTCCTCAGCTCCTTGCTTGGGGAGAGAAGGGATTTTTTTTTTCTTTCTTTCTCTCTTCTTTGATTTCAAGACAAGGCATCACATGAAGATTTAACTATCCTTTTGAACTTGTGTCTTTCCACCCCCACCCTCACCCTCTCTGGGCAAGATCTTCCTTTTCTGCATGTATGTACTGCAGTTTGATGCTAATAACCACAATATCATTACCTATTTTCACTGTAAAGAAGTTGATGGCCCCGAAGTCCTGCTTTTGTGTCTCTTAAATGTACTCCAGGGGCTTATAAGCCCTAAATTGCTTGGTTTTTTGTGGATTTAATTCTTTTAGTTGAACGTAAAAGTTTTCCACTTATTAAACATATAAATGCTATGCCTACAATTTCTAAAAGCTTTGCTAATCATGGAAGAGTCTAAGAAAGCTCCAAAGCAATTATATCTTGTAATTATAAGAAAAAAAAGTTCCCAACTAGTTCTTAGTGAATCACAACATTTACCAGTTTGGAGCCTGCAGCTATATGGATGAGATTAGCTGCTAATTGGATGGAGGAAAAAAAGAATGAATAGAAAATGAATTTTGTGTTTTAGAATAGCTTGGACTTGTATCTGATTTGCAATGAAAGAGTCTCTTTTGTGTGGGTTGATTTTTTTTCCTTATTCTTCTCCAGAAGCCAGGAAAAGAGCTGAAATGTGCCGTTATACATGCAATAAAGTGTTTGCAAATCACAGATATTTTTTGAAAAGGAAAAGTAGGGAAGGTTGGCTGAGGCCTGGCTGCTGCTTACAGGGACTCTGGCATAATAATTCATCTTTATACAGCTGTGTCCTTGCCACTCTCATAAAAGTGAGGCATCATGGAGACTAGGGCACATCAGAAGAAGGAAGAGGTGTAACAAGGTTGAGTGGGACTTCAGTCTTTCACCAGTACAAAGTCCCTTGAAATTCTTTCCTCAGCTATACAAGCTGCTCTTGGGCACCTCCTAAGGTCACATTTATGAAAAAGACTAATATTTAGTTTCAGGGGTGGGAGTGTATCCCTTAGATGTTATACAGTTCCAGATCTTGATCCCAACCAAAATTCTCTTATAATGTGCAGTGTCAATACAGAAAGCCCATGTAGCTTGTACAGGCTGCAGATGGTACATTTGCAGAGTTGTGCAGTAACTGGAAATCTCAGTTCAGATGCTGAAAGTGACTGAGGCACGATAGCACTGTGCCAGCCCCAGGTAAAATGGTGTACTTCTCAAACAGGCTAATTAGCTTCAGTGCAGAACTGTGCAGCTGATTACTTCCATCCTGGTACTAGTGAAATCTTCACTGAACTGGGGTGCTGGGATGGGTGGGAGTTGTGTCTGTACTGTTTTCTTTTGAACTGCATAGGTGCACTTAAAAGTGTAATTAAGAACTTCCATGCTGCTTTGCATATGCAAAAAAATTGGGACACAAAATTAAAGGCTTTTTAGCAAGATCTGTCCCTTGCTGTTAATTTGTTTCTTTGTAACATTTTGCAATATTAATTTATTTAACAGATTTTGCGTGTTTAGATGTTGATAGCTTGAGGTTTGATTCATCAGCCCCTCTTCCTTACAGCAAAACTAATGCCTAATTAACATTCAGCTGCCTTGCTGTAAAGTTGATTGAGATGGTGGATGATATTTTAGCTGATTGTCATGCAGCGGAAATGACAGAAATAGTAACTATCTGGGGCTAACTGGAATTTGAAAGTGGGGTTTCTTCCAAGGCTGGCAAATCTTATCTATATCATGCCTAAAGAGAAGTGCAGTGACATATTTCAGAGAAGATAAGATTATGCTACAGGAGAAGATTTATAAACAGGTGGTCTTGGAAATTGCAAGATTTTAAACCTAAGCCCATGTAGCTCTCAAAGACTGAGCTAACCATTTCTTCACAAATAAAAGTAATTGCTTAAATGAATTAATGCCAGTACAGGTCATTTGCTTACCCAAGCTGTTAAAGTAACACAAATATAGGTAGGTGTTACTTTTTAAAATGAGTTTGGTGACTGAGTAATATGATTAAAGTATTACATTTCCAACATCCACAAATTCTTTGTGTGCTATTTCCAGGGAGGGAGCCCATACATGTGAGCAATGAAGAATATTTCTTAATGAAAAACGTTTAGATTGGAACCTATTTGCATGCCAAGCTATGAGATTTTCATGTATTTCAGAAATATGATTTTTTTAAAACCCTACAGCTTGGCAACATATGTGTCTCTATGCAGGCTGTTTGGAATTGGACTTGTTGTACTAAGCCTGCCTTGTCTGGTCCAGTGTTTTTAGATTACCTATGTTTCTTGTTATCCTTGATCATTTCAGTACAATTTACGCTGGAACAGAACTGCACAAATTATTTTTTACTATTAAAGATTTCTCCAGAAATGTAGTTCTGAGTCCTCCAAACTGTTTGTGTTAGCAAGTATTTTACATATCCCTTGGTCCAAAAAACAGGGGAAGATACAGAATAGTCAAGGTATTTCTGCTGTTTATTTTGACATAAGACTGTCTCTCCTAAAGTGTGTGCAGGTAGACTTGTAGGCAGTTCAAATGTAAAGAAATCTTGATTCATAGATTCATAGAATGCTTTGGGTTGGAAGAGACCTTGAGAGATCATTGAGCTCAGAGTAGACATTTCAGTTGCTCACTAGTTTGGCTACACAGCTAGTTGAGTCATTTTCAGATAGCCTGTGTCTTCCATATGCTAAAATGATGTTGATAGTAAATATACTGAAATTAGAGTTTACTTTAAAAAGCACCAGAAGCACAGCTGAACTTTGTCCTGGTTTTGGCTGAAACAGAGTTATTTTCCTTCCTAGTAGCTGGCACAGTGCTATGTTTTGGATTTAGGATGAGAATGACGTTGATAACACACTAATGTTTTAGTTGTTGTCAAGTACTGCTTATGCTAGTCAAGGACTTTTCAGCTTCCCATGCTCTGCCAGGTGCACAAGAAACTTGGAGGGGGCACAGCCAGGATAGTTGATCCAAACTGACCAAAGGGGTATTTTGTCCCATATGACGTCATGCTCAGTATATAAACTGGGGGGAGTTGGCTGGGAGGCTGCGATCACTGCTCGGGAACTGTCTGGGTATCAGTCGGTGGGTGGTAAGCAATTACATTGTGCATCACTCATTTTGTGTATTAGTATTATTATCCCTTCCTTTTCTGTCCTATTAAACTGTCTCTATTTCAACCCATGAATTTTACTTTTTTTTTTTTCTGATTCTCTCCCTCATCCCACTGGGGAGGCGGGGGAGTGAGTGAACAGCTGTGTGGTGTTTAGCTGCTTACCAGGTTAAACCGCAACAACTTGTCTGACTTCTTTGTCACATAGATGGAGCCTTATAAATGTCTGAAGAAGGACAAATATTTTTTCCCTCTAATATAAATGTCAGGATATCTGAATATGTAGAAAGTTTTGCATCATTACTTATGTCATCACCCTTACTATAAATCCTGTGTGAAATCTGCTTATGCTTAGGCAAGGGGAGATCATTGGTTTCAGGAAATGATGGATACTTTTGTGAGAGAGGGAAGATGAAACTCAGGCATCTCATTTCCTTATATGCTTTGAAACTCTTAGAACAAATACCTAAACCGGTGGTACTCTTGGAGTAAGATTTGTTCATCACAGCTGCTTTCTCCAGGACTGATTCTAAATTATAGTAAATTAATCAAGAAAAATGCTTAATTATCAAAATCAGAATACTCTGACATTGGAATTTTCTAGTAAAATATAAACTATAGATCATACAGCTTTCAAAATGTTAGCCATGATTTTGATTATTGAAAAGTTCAGCCAGATCTTGCTTTCTGGTAGATAGTTGCCTGGTTTTTTAAGGTATTTTGTTCTTATTTTGTTCTTGCTCAGTATAAAAGTAGGTGGCTACTTCTCCGTACACTTTTCAGGACAACAGCAGAGCTACTCTCAATATGATTCTGTATTGCTCAGATTGTTTTGGTAAATTTCAAATTCATTGACATTTTATGGTGATCATCTTAGTACTAGTTCCTTGTATCACTGTAGCTTAGAACCCTATTGCGTCATTTTAGATATGATCAAGGAGGCAGGGGCATGGAGCATTATTCTGAAGCATTCCTGATGTTATTAAGTTCATGCAATTATTCTCCTTTGTTGGATTCTGGAATATGTTCATGTATTTTATGTATGCATATACATTATGACAAACTGTATTTGGAAATGCCAAGAAATGTCACTAGTGCTAGCTTGTTAGCCATGGCATGTTAACTTTGTGTCCAAAATGAAACTGACAAATCAAGAGCTTCTCTAAGTCAGGATATGCCAGCTAGATGGATTTATGAGTGTTACCTCTGTAGGAAGTCTGGAGGGATGGGGGTGAAAGTAATGCCAGGGTATGTGCTATTTAAAAGCAACATAGTTATTCTATCAGCACATCAACTGACAGTGAAATCTATGAATTATTTGCAGCCTTTATGAATAGCCACTTGAAATATCTCTTGAGGTTTCTACCATAAGGCTGCCTATTACTCTTATTTAGTTCCTAAGACATCAATTAAGCTTGATAAAGCAGAAAAAATGAATGTCACATTTGGTATACTTCTGGCTGACTGCATTGATTTTTGGCTTCTGAATAGATTCAATTACATGGTGTAATTCAAGCTTGTCATGATTGTAATTTTGTTGGAACTCCTCCTCCAATAACTTCTCCATTTTCTAATTTCCCATGGGAGGTCAAAGGTCACTCTAAGAGCTACATTTTAAAAATAGCTGGTCATTAGACTTTTAAAAAACACTTAGTAAAAATAATGAGTTTAGTAAATGCTCTTACACACAGTTGTCAGAAATCTGTAAATGTTAGAAACAGCAGGTCTCCGAGACATCTTCGGTGCTGGACAATGTTGTGGCTTTAAACAACAATCTCTCACCATTTTATGGAAATCCAGGTTTGGAATTAATGATGTTCAAGGTCTTATTCTCCTTTCATATTCTTGATGTGTGGATCTGGCTTCATGTGTATTCTGTTGACATACAACAATTTTCCTTCATGACCATTTTCTACCTGTCTCTTACATTCCAAATCACTCCAGATATTGCCTTTGAAAGATGAAGCAAGAAATGAAGCATAATTATTTACCTTAAAGTACTCTCACTCAATTCACTTTATTATTCCAGTCATGCTATCTTTGATATGGAAGCACCGACATGATGCCAAGTTTTAATGAGTAATTTCTTGGGTCTGGGGGCAGCTGATATGGTTTCTATGTCTTCACCAGCTTTACAGGCCAAGTGCTTCAAACCAGACTTTTTTCTGGGTGTCTACTAAAATAGACAAATGTTGTTTCATGTCAAATTAGCAACATCATGAATAGGCAGTAAATAAGGAAATATTTTCTTCTGAGGAAAAAAAAGTTACAAGTTTCCTTTACTATTAAAAACATTTTTTTTTTTCATTTATATTAATTCTGGTGATCATGGTCCTAAGAGAAAAAGTGTAGGCAAGGGGTCAGTGATATTTTTTTTTCCAGTGAGAATAATTGACATAATAAAATTGTTTGCTTGACAAACAGTTCCTTATTCACAATTCTGTTTGTTTGTTTACTTTTACTCTGTTTATCAAGTCTTTTGGGGGATGTAAAGTTCAGGGAGCCATTGTACTGAACATTCTATATCCCTTTTTGTTTTCTTTTTTTGAAAAACAGCGTTTTTGCTGAAAACAAAGGACAAGAAGTGAGTATGACCAAAAAAAAGAAAAAAAGAGAAGTAAAATCAATCTCATTCAGTTGAACTACCTTCTTTATTCTCTAATAGCCTTATGTCATGTTAATACTTATTGAATAAATATACAAACAAGATCATATTTTGCTACACTACAGCCTTCCAGTTTGGTTTACTAAGTCACAATGAACTGTGTGGTAAACTGTGTTGAAACTAAAGAGGGCATTGAAAGAAATACACCTTATTTTGGCGGGGGGCAGGGGGGTGGTGCTGGGAGGGGAACCCCACAACAAAAAACACAGTAGGGAAGTATGGTTGTCTAAATCTGGTAAATATGGGTTTAATGCCAAATCAATGCCAAAATTCATATTAACATATCACTTAAGCCCACATCCTCAGCTGCCTTTTAGCTGTAACAAAGTGGAATCTGCTGCTCCAAGGCTTAGCCATTGCATCTTCATCTTCATCTAAGGAAAGATTTCCAAGTAACCCGTGACTGAAGATTTATGTTGGGCAGGAGTGAAATGGGTAGCATGAAGCTTTTAAGCAGCCAGCTGGCTAGAGAGTGATGTTTCTCCTTTGCCAGAGAATTCCCTCCTCTCTTAGAAAACAGAGCTATGAGCTTTCTCTGGGAGTTGAACAGCTTAACCTCATCATCCAGTGAAAGACCTGGATGCCAAACCGTGTTTGAGAGACAGGAACAGGGACAGAGAATGTGAGAGCAGGTGGAAATGCTTCCACCAGAGGGGGGCTGTGCTGGTTAAGACTCTGCGTTCCAGAAAAGATGTGTTTTAAGGGAGTTACGAAAACTGCAAGTGACATGAAAAAGGTGAATGTGGATCAGTTCTTTACTGTCTTTTCCATAGATGGGCAGTTCAAAATAGTCAAAAGAAAGTGATTATTTATGCAGCGGAATTTGGTGCTGCAGGGCACAGGAGACATGAGGTATTTGCTGTCAGCCACTGTCAAAGGCAGAAAACCATATTGGATTGTTAGATTAAGTTTCTGTATAACTCATTACAGGGGTTCTTATGATCATATGAGCAGGTTTGCTGCCTCCAGAATACAATGAAACTGTGGACACCTCAGATACGGTCTGTTGAATATGTCCATATTGCTTTTGCATGGGTTGCATGAGAGGAAAATCATAGTAAAGTCCATGAAGCTGACCAGCTGATACTCATACATTGTTTAACTACCATATTGACTTGGTTGAGTGGCAGCACTCTATTTTTGCAAGCTGTATGTGCATTAGGAGAAACCTAGACAACAGCATACCCACGTGTGAAAAGGCTTTATGCAACACTGTGCCTGCCTTAGATCCTATAATGTCTTGCAGTAATGTTACATGACTGACATCAGTTAATGGGTCTATTTTCTAGGGAGGTCTTCACAGACCATTCTGCAAGACTAATTGAGTCAGGACAACTTCTTCTGGGTTCATTAGTAGTATGCTCCTTGGGGTTGTCCCTTCAGCCACAGCTTGCTCACGACAGATTATCGAGTGTAGCAGATTATGTAACAGCAAGTCACCCATGCTCTTGGGTTGTGTTTTCTGCCTTTGTTTCATTAAAATAAATCTTGATTAATAGGGCTATTTTCATGAAAAGTACTTAGATAGTATGGAAACCATTTACTTAAGAGGCTTTGATGCTGTAGGCTGAGGCTAATGAAAACCATATTAGTCTTAGCAGAGCAACACAGGCAACACATTAATACAGGTATTTTATTTCATATTGTGGTTTTGTGGGGAAAACCTTATGGGATTAGCTGGCAGAAAAAAAGGTTAATCTTTTAATTTTAAGGTGTAACAGTTAATTGTTTTAAATGAAAATAAATTAACATTATTGAAGCTAACTAGTTCCTTACCCAGGGAACCTAATTTAATCCAAGAATGGCATGGAGAAGGGGAAGTGGGAATATTTATTCACTACTTCTCATACTAGAACTAAAGCATCCAATTAAATCAGCCTGCAATGTGTTTTAAAGAAACAAAGGGATACTTTTTCATACAAGACACAACTGAATAATGGAACTCATTGCTATAATATATTTTGGATACCAAAAATACAAATTGGATTTTAAAAAGAGAAGTTAAAGAGAAATGGCTTTGTCTGTTTGAGGCTATTAGACGTTGTGATCCAGCTGCAACTACAAATTACAGAAAGTAAAACTGTGTTGCAGGGGAGAGTCACTTTATCCTTTTCCTGTTTCTTTTTACCTTCCTTTAAGCACTGCTGCTGATTTCCCTTTGTCGTGGTTTAGCCCCAGCCAGCAACTAAGCACCACGCAGCCGCTCGCTCACTCCCCCTACCCCGATGGGATGGGGGAGAGAATTGGAGGAGTAAGAGTGAGAAACACTCCTGGGTTGAGATAAGAACAGTTTAATAATTGAAATAAAGTAAAATAGTAATGCTAATAGTAACAGTATAATAATGATAATAATAATAATGATACACGAAGCAAGTGATGCACAATGCAATTGCTCACCACCCGCCGACCGATACCCAGACAGTTCCCGAGCAGCGGTTGCTGCTCCCCGGCCACCCCCCACCCACTTTATATACTGAGCATGACGTCATATGGTATGGAATAGCCCTTTGGTCAGTTTGGATCAACTCTTCTGGCTGTGCCCCCTCCCAGTTTCTTGTGTACCTGGCAGAGCATGGGAAGCTGAAAAGTCCTTGCCGAGCATAAGCAGTACTCAGCAACAACTAAAAACATCAGCGTGTTATCAACATTCTTCTCCTACTAAATCCAAACCACAGCACTATGCCTGCTACTAGGAAGAAAATTAACTCGATCCCAGCCGAAACCAGGACACCCTTGTAGACACAATATCAGGCTAAATTAACTTCGGGGCTGAGCCAACGACATTTTCACCTTGTTATCCAAGTATTAATCCCTTATTATCATAACACTGGCATGCCACATGGTCCTACTGCATTTCCTCCATTGACTGACACAGTTCAAGGAAGGAATTCAAACAGTCCTTTCATGATTGATGGTGCTGCTGCAGTTGGGTGATTGACTGCTCCTTCTTTTCCCCTCCCCTCTCCTGTATGATCTTGTAGGGTCCCCTGAACCTGATCCCTGAAGCTTGCATGACCACATTGTCAGTCAGGTCACCTCACCTATTTGACTCAAAAAGAATTTCTTCCCCACCCAGATTAATTTTCAGAAAAACTAATGAGCTGATCTGATTTGCAGTATGGTAACACAAACTTCAGGGCTGATGAAAAGGGTAATGGGGGCAGAGGGTTAATCTTTCCACAGATTATCAATCTCTAAATCTTTTTTATGTTTTCCTTTAAAATATATTTTACTGCAACAATTTATTATTATTGTCCTTGTTCTTTTAAATCTCATCTAAGAAATACCTCTTAAATTGGAACTAACTATTACCTGGGTGTACTCTGACTGGGATCTTATCTTCAGAAGTAGATTTTACAGTTCTGTTAACAGGTTTTTTTAACACCAGAGAGAGTTTTTCATTTCTTGTGACTAAATTTTTATACACAATTTCTAAATCTGGGCTTTGACTGAAGTACACTTCAAAGTAGTATCTTCAAGAGAATGTCTGCAATCAGCACATCTCACATGTTAGTATTCAGTTTGTGAATCTGATATGATAATATTGTCAATAAATGTCAATAAATGGTAAACAGCTAATCATGTTGTTTGATCTGAATCTTTGAACAAAATTGAAATTCCTTTTTTTTGTTAAAGGTATTTTCATAGAATCATAGAATGATAGAATCATTTAGGTTGGAAAAGACCTTTAAGATCATCCAGTCCAACCATTAACCTAACACTACCAAGTCCACCACTAAACCAATTAAGGGGAGAGTAATAATTAATTTCACATTTCCTGGCTTGGTGGCAGCAGTATTTTTTAATGAAAGTAAAACTAGAATAGAATCATTAAGATTGGAAAGCACCTCTAAGATCATCATTCCAACCATCAACCCAACACCACCATGCCTACTAAACCATGTCCCAAAGTTTAATTTGCTTTTCTTTTTTGATGCTCAAAATACAAAATCTACTCATCAACTGTTTTGATCATTGGTTATTAGCCACAACTGGAATCACCAATGTACAACTTAAGTTGTGAATGTCCTGTCAAATAGTTCAAGATTATGTCTGTACTACCAAACTCTTTTACATTGCTCAATTTATCGATGCTTGCATCCTGTATCCACCAGACATCCTTTTATAGTAGCATTCTCAAATTGCTGATTTGGGCACCTAGATTGCTTCCATATTTCCCTAGAAACGCCTGCATTTTAAGGATTCATTATCTTTATTTCTCACATGCAGATAGCTTCAGACATGTATGTACCCAGTGTTAAACTTCTGACAGTTGTATTATTTGTATTGTTTATTTAACATCAAGACAGAAGATATGACTCTTTTCTACAGCTTTTCCTCAAATGAAAATATGCACTATGTAATTTTAGTACTTTTTCTGTATTATTAAATATATGATATATTTTCCTGTGAAACACCATGTCTTTCTGTTCTTAAATTGTGAATTCTGAGATGATTTTACAACTTTGATGAAGCTTTAATGTAAAAACAGATTGATCAACAAATCTTAAAGCAAATTGCATCTGTAAGAGATGGAAAGAGTCTGTGTGTCTTCTTGTCAGTCAGTCTGCTAACACTAACTCACTCCTACAATACCTAGTCTGTATTAGAAAATTCCTTGTGATATTAAATTTCAGCGACATGTCTCTAAATTGCAACATAGAGGTACTGCTCTAATCCCAAAGGCAGTGTGTAGGCTTTTGTATGGTCAGTCAAGAGAGAAGGATGCTTTCTGAGAATGACTTGTTTGACTTGCTTTAAATGTCTACTTTAAGATGAGATTAATTATTTGCTGTGCTCCACTGAGCATAAAGGAGTCCAGATGACTACTAGTTCAGATGGAGGCATCAAAATTAAGAAAGATGAATCCCATCTCAAACTTGTATCAGGATGTTAATTATTTCAGATTGTAAAACTGTAAGATTTTTTACTTAATTATTTGTGTTCTGTATGTTTGGTAAAATTTCTCTCTCTTTAGGCAGGGTGGTGTGTTCTTTTTTCTCTCTTCCACTGTGACTAGAAAGCATACGCAATGTGAATCTTCTCTTTGTTCTGTGATTCCCACAGCAATGGATACACCTATCTAGCTCTTTAACTTGATTACAGTCTCCACCATCTCTGTCTGTACTCATCTGAGAGTTCACTGATGTTTGAGAAATATTCTTAAATTCAACATTCAGTTGTTTTTTCTTCTAATAGCTTGACAATACTCACAGTTTATTATGAGTATTATTTCCAAAGTCATATTAGAAACTGTGTTTTTTTCTAAAATCATCATATAATTCACTTTTTAGTGTGGATAAGAAGAGTGAAAGGTGGGGGTTCAGTGCATTTACTTCTGCCTGAAAATTTCTCTAATATCATCTTTTCTGTCATTGCTTCGGATGGTGTACTTTTGTCCATTTTGAAAAGGATAACTATTTCCCTTGCTTTCAAGTTGGTAGTTTGTTTCTTTTCTGACAAAATTCAGTACATTTCTGCTATACAGTATTCAATCATACTGTCACCATTCTCCTGGATAGTGTGTGTGCAGAGTTGGTATTTCCAAACTCTGTGAAGTAACATAAGTCACTTTTTTCACCTTGGGTCCTTATCTTGACTTACTGGTAACAGCCTGCACAACAGTCTGTGCATCCTTAGCGACGTCAGTCAGGCTGCTCTCTGGGCTTCATTCACTATGTTGGCATGTGAAGCAACTGCTTGAGCACATGACGAATGTTGTAGGTTAGACAGGAGACCTGTCATCCTGCAAGAGCATCTGAAGTCCAAGTGGGATATCCTTGATCTCAAAGGACACTATACACCTATTTTTAGTATATTATATTGTACCTCAGATCTCTACTGACTATAATGAGAGTTTAGACTGGTAGGCAATTAATCTTGAATTAAATTTTCAATTAAATCTTTGAGACAGTTCCATGAAACTTTTCTCGAAATTTTAAGATTTGTATTTTTTTTTTTTTCCTGGAATACTTTGACTTGTTTCTTGAACCCTTGTTTCTTTCTGTGTGATCCTCCCTTTCCCCTGTTCTGTGCTACCTTTCCCCTGTTCTGTCCTACCTTTGAGGGGTGCTTACTAGAAGGAGTGAAGTTTTAATGCTCTAATTTTCTAGCAGCTGGGTGGCTACCCAGGACACATGGGAAACTAAAATGATTTGTGCATCTAGCCATAAGTGATTTGCCTGAGGTTATTCAAGAACACTATGGGTGGGAGCTGAAGCATGCATGACCTAATCT
This sequence comes from Pelecanus crispus, assembly GCF_030463565.1. Classification (NCBI taxonomy): domain Eukaryota; kingdom Metazoa; phylum Chordata; class Aves; order Pelecaniformes; family Pelecanidae; genus Pelecanus; species Pelecanus crispus. The sequence continues at coordinate 83,400,184 of NC_134645.1, forward strand.
AGTGCTCTAACCACTTGTTTGTTCTTCCTCTGCACATATGTGCTGAAATTATGTTTATTAAAAATGTTCATTATTGTCATAGAACTGTTCAACACTTGGATCCAAGTGATATCTCTGTGGGGCAACTTGAAGTTTAACCTCCTTCCTTTATAAATTTGGATATAAATTAATGTTGTTTAATCAACACTTTCCAAGACTACATGAATACCAAATGTACAGACGGTGTTCTTTCTTCTTGATTGCAGTGATATTTTTAAAATTCATATCAGTAATTATGTTAATTAAATCATTCAATGCCAGCCTCTTATAGGAAAGCCTGAACATAGCTGAAAAATTGCCTGGCAGGCATTTATAAAACAGCTCAGGGTGACCAAACTGCTTTGACATTATTTGTAATGCTCATGTATCATTCACAGCCCAGTGTGTGTAGTACATGGTTACAGTCTCCAGTAATGTTAAGTCTGTATACCTTTCCATGGGGATTCAAGAATTAAGAACAATGCCTCTGAAACGTGTGATACAATGAGAAGCATACTCAGTTCTGTTCCAGAGTTGGTCAGAAAATTTACCATTTATAAGACAACAACAACAAAAATATATTAATCTGTTTATTCCATTATGCAGTGCCATTTGATAATGGCATACAGCTGACAGGAGACACAGTAGAGTATTTTCTCCATCTGTTCATCTATCACCCATTCCTTGGCATAAAACATGAAGAATTTTGTCCTTACATAGCACCACAAAGGCAAATATAAATGCAATTTATATTTATCTGAAAATATGGTATCAATTTGAGCTTGGATATATGGAAACAATATCATGCATATTAACTGCTAGTTACCCGAAGTATGTAGATAGTGATTAACATTTCTGTTTCTGTTACCCTTACTCTGTTCTCACCTGCTTTAGAAATACAGGCTTTAACACTATTTCTGGTTTTGAGTTCAGAGAAATTGATAAGAAAGAAAAACTAGAAACCTGCTCTCCATGTCAGTAGGGGTTTGTGTAGTTGAGCCTGCTGTGTTTTTTTGTGAAGGATGAGTAATTCTTGTTGAGAAGCAGAGTAGAGGGAGTTGTTATTTTCTACTTGCCAGCAGGTGAAAAATGTGATGGATGATTGCATTCAAGAACATAAGAACTCTGGAGAAAGGGGTTCAAGTCACTTATTTTCTCTCTCTAACAGTTCTCCATTTGTATAAAAGGAGAAGCAACATTTTCCTTTCTCATAGAAATGTTGCAAGGGTAAATGTGATGCTATACATGAGTCATGCAAAGGCAGCGATGAGCACTGTATAAGGCAGTGATCAGTAAATGCAGCTGGCCTGACAGAATCTTATAAAAAATTCTTTCCTTTTCCTTCTTTCCTTTTTTTCCCAGTCTTTGAGGGTGTATGAGTAAAAGGCACTGAATAACTGAAAATTTGAATCAAGTGCACCTGTGACAGGAAGAGGTGTTGGTGCTTAACATCCTGAAACTACCCTTTTAGGAGAAGTACAAGAAGCCCTATCCAACTTAATGGCTTTCTTAAAGCTGAAGTCAGGTGCTGTAAGATGGGGAATGAGGAGGAACAACCTTGTTAGTAATTCCTAACCAGAGGGCTTTTTGTGGGAAAGGTCTCCAGGTTTTGCCACGTTTCTATGATTCCACAATTGACTCTAAACCCTGTTCAGTCAGGACTGCAAGTTTTTCTAGAATAAACAGGTCTGCTTTAAAACAGACTAGTCAGCTAGTCCTGTAGAAGCCTCAGTAGCTTAGGTATTGTAACAGTAAGAAATAAGAAAATAAGTAAGTAAGATAATAAGAAAACTTTTGTCAATATATCGTATTGCATTCACTTCAAAAAAGGGGTGGTCCATATGCAAGGAAAAGGACAAAAGGTATTTGCAGTCTGAAATTTCTTTCATCTTTCCTTTTGGGGAAATTATCTTGTACAATGGAGGCATGTGTTCTGAAAATAACCATTCTGACAAAGATTTCTGCTGTAGACATGCAGCTGAACATATGCTCCCAAGGAGCAACTGTGGGCATTAGGGACTAGAACAGTAACAAGGGCTTTTATTTTTTAATTTTTTTTTTTTTTTTTCTTCTGAATGGTATGGGGAAGATTTGAGTTAGAACAGGGTTGCTATAGAGAAGCTGGTAGCAATATTTTTAATTAATTTTTCTCAAGTTGAGTCTGCTTTGCCTGTGACAGTAACTGGTGAGAAATTGCCCTGTTTTTATCTCAACCCATGAGCTTTCTGTACTTATTCTGCCCCCCTGAAGAGGGGGAGTGAGTGAGCAGCTGGGTAGGCATTTGGCTTTTAGTAAAGGTTAGCGCACCACAGGACTGTGTAACCTTTTGGAGGGTGTTCTTTGGCCAACACTTGTTATCCATTCAGCAAATGGATAGTATAATGAAACAAAGTCCCTGTTACGAAGGAGGTCAGACTAGGTGGTATAATCATCCTCTTGGCTTTAAGATTTGAAACCATGAAACCTATTAAAGCTTTGTGCACAGCCTGAAAGGAAGACAAAGTTTAACCTATGACCTCAACTATCTCAAAGTTTTATAAGATTAGAGCTGTTTGTGGTTTAGTAATAAACTTGTTAAACTTGACAATTTTATGCAGATTCACTGAAACAGTTGCCCTTGCTGTGGGTGAAAAAGGCTAAGTGGTTTAAAGGGTCAGTCTTAATGAGGAGATGTGTATGTAGAAAACCTCCTTGGGAATGGACTTTCTGCTCTGTATTTGTACACTGATTAGGAAAATGGGAATCTGACCCATGGCTGAGGTTTTGGCTGCTTTTGCAGTGCAAACTGCCAGTTCTGTAAGCATTGATCTAATCAAGTCTGGTTTATTATGGGTTTATATCTCCCAGTTAATTGTGTGCTTCAGTGGAAGATATACCTGTGACCAGAACACCAATAAGGCATTTGTCACAGAACCTCTGATGTCTAATTTTAGTCTTTCTGTGTAGAAATCATTTTGTGACAACTACTGAGAATCATAATGTCTTTCCAACATCAGGTGCCTATTTTTCACAAAGACTTTATATGCTTTAAATTGTCTTTATATTCCACCTCTTCTGTCACATCTGGCTGAAATCAGACAAGATGTTCAGAAGTTATTAGAGAAACACTTTTTCTTTCTCATATACATACACAGACTCAGCGACTCAGCTGAATAAGCTCTAGCTTCTTTGGAAACTAGGCTAATAAATGGCAACAGTGAAAGATTGCCTTGTTCAATGTTTTTGGAGTCTGTGGTGAATGTAGAGTGTACCCTCAAAGTATTCAAAAGGGCATAAATAAAAAAGCATATTTGCATGCATAGCACCACAATGGAAACTGTTTCAACACAGACCCTCATACCTCTTGAGCTGGACCAGGAGAATCTGTCAGCGTTTTGGGGCAGTAGGAAGAGAGCAAATATCATTGAATGTTGCTGAAGGCTTGCTCCCTCTGGCTATTGATCAGAACAGTGCAGATGTGCTCTTGAATGTCCTTGGGATTCAGAATAGGTGTAGGAACAAGGAGGAGAAAGTGTGTGTGTGTGTGTGTAGAAGTGGAAATCTCACAGGTCACAGAAACAGGAGAGAAAGTCTGAAACAACAAATCTTACAGTTACCTCTGTTGGGACTCTATACATATGAAAATATCCTGGTATTTCTGTGCCATGAGAATGTTGCAGACCCAGAAGATATATTACAATCTTAAAATATATGATATCTGATTTCTGATACAGGAGGAAAGAAAGGGCTTTGAGAGACAGAGAGATGTTTTCAGAAGGAGATCTTGCTTTTTCCCAAAACAACAATACTCTCTGTCCTTTGTTTCTAAACCTGGGGCTTCTAAATGCAGTATACAGGAGACTAGATATACCTGTAAATAGAATAATCCCTGGGAATTTGAAGAGAAAGAGAAAGTGAGAGACCAGCTATTGGAAAAGGAGTTTCTTATTAAGTAACATAAACCTTATTTTCACCAATTCATTACAGAATTTAATGTAGTCTTGGTAAAAACATAATCCTCACTGCAATCCTTATATCACTTGGAAGTTTCCAAGCTACGTTCATCCTCATGAACTCCTAGACCATAGCAAAGATTCTGACGGGTACCATTGTGGTGGTATCCATCAGAGATTACACTGGTGCAGACACATCTGAGGAATAAAGGTTTGTAGGAGCAGTATCATTCTCAGGTGTTTCTATTATTACAACTATCTGAATGACTGAAAGTAGTACTGGGTCTGACCTGACTTCTTTTCTTTCTCTTCCACCTTTTCTTGTATTTTTTTTTCTTTTTTTTTCTTTCTTTTTAAATTTAATAAAACTTGAAGATGAAAAGAAAAGATCGTTCTGTCCTAGTTCTGAACCTAATCAAGGCTGAATTTAGAGCTCTTGATAAATCTGTTGCACAATCTGGGGCTCTTCACTAAAGATATTCTATCATCTATATTTAAGAATTTGAGAACTGGCCTGCTTATACAATACAAAAACAAAACACATGATTAGTAGTAGGATAAACCTGTTCTTATCTGTCATTTATTATGTAACTTGGCCAGACTCAGAACTATGGGAAGTTGACATCACTGTAGTTTGCTTACTTGGAGCTGTGTGTGGGGAAAACACAATAAAATTTGCCTGAATCTAATATGGTGGAATAACCATGTATTTCATCTGGTTCCCCGAGTGGGGGGGAAGTAAAATCACATTTACTATGAAGCAGACTTGATTTATCTAGTAACCATATGTCATCATGATACAGATTTGTCCCTTCCAGTTTTTATTTTTTGATACAACCTACTATGTAAAAGAATGATCTTTTTGAGATGAGAGATTCTCTACCATTATTCTGATTGTTACAGAAAAGTAGACACAAGCAAGACAATACTATGAATTCACCAAATGTCTAGAAAAGTCAATAGAAAACATTTCAAATTAGAGTGAGAAAGCTGGGTTAAGCATCAGAAACCATTCACGTTTAAAATCAGGCAAAAAATTAACACAGGAGTTGTACCCATATGTTTTTCAACTTTGCTTCAAAATTAAAGTGTTTTAAAGGAGCACTTCAGAATGTAATTTTTTCTGACACAAACAGGCTTTTTTCCTTTCAGATTCTCAGTCGAGGCAGAGTTCTATGTGATCATTTGTTCTGCATCAAACTAGATGTAACATGCTACATGCTACCAAATACAATGAGGCAGCAGGTGGAAGCTAAAGGAAAATCATGTCCAGAACAGATTCTTATGTTATAGAACATCTGCTATTCAGGAACTGAGGAATACAGTTGGAATAACCCTGCAATAAAGGAAATAGAATCTATGTAATATTTAGGACAAGTAGTACGAGGGTCCTGTTTCCCAATGTGTCAATGACTTCATGCTTGTATTCCCTAAGAAAATATTCTGGAGAGACTGTAGCCTATAGGAAGAAACAATGAAACCTTTTTTAACCTAATTAAAAGATAAAATAAAAACCTGTTCTACCTGATATTATATAACACCCTGTCTTGAAAAGTGAACTACAAGAGTTTGAAAATCTCTGACATGTCATTTATTTCTAACAGGAATATAGTGAACATAGGCTTGATTATAGTGACTTGCCAGACTTAATATTTACAATGGAGACCTTCTGGAGTCAATAAATTCCTTCATTGCCTAGGTTTAAGCCCACACATCTCAGTACTGCAGAAAAAAATATTTCAGTGTATCACAACAATGATCCTACAACAGCAAGATCATGTAAAATTAGTGAAGATAATCATCAGAGTTGAGTTTTTTCCTTTCCATAAGAAAGTCGGAAAGACCTGACTGTATAAAACCACTTGTATTTAGCACATTGTTAAATAAACAGTGTAGCCTGACATACTACTGCAGAAAGTTAACAAGCTACTGTGTAATAAATTAATAACCCCTTGAATAGATTTTTTAACTCTAAATATAGAAAGCTTTAATAGTAGGAAAAAGTTTCATACTACGGTACTGAAAAACCTATAGTCTAGGTTCTACCTGTGTTCTACCTGTATACTACATATATATTCTACTTATATTCAGAAAAGAAGTACCACTTTCCTACCTGCTTCAAGAATAATCTGCTTTCACTAATTTGCAAGACAATTAACTCCTGGTCATTTCTTCTTTTGTGCAATTTGGATGTTCAATAGCAGATGGTCTTGTATTTCTTTCCCTCAATATAACTAAGACTCTGTTTCAGAGGCAAATGTGAATCTTTTCTGGATCATCTAAAATAAGTTACTTTCAAAAAAATTCAATGTCCTCAAAGTGTGGAAAGGTTACTGTAGTGTCTGAGTGACAGCTTCAGCTAGTGAAGTCATTTAGTATTTGTGCCAAATGATGTTTATATGATTCTTCATGAAAATAAACAAATAAATATATTTTTCTGGAAAGGATCTTGCAGTTCAACAAGTCCAGTTCCTGCTATTATAGATTTATGTCACAGGGAAAAACTGCTGAGTTCACATAGTTTAAATCAAATTGGGATTGAACTGGTTTATGGATTTATCAATGACACATAATTAACTGGTAATCAGTGACCTGTACATTCAGGATTATTATTAGCCATACAACAGATAAACCACAGCAGCAGAGACTTACAGAATGCTAATTTACAACTACGAGGTTCTAAACACCCCTCTTTATCTAATCCACAAAAGGCTATTCCCCATCCTTTGCCCCCTCCACATGCCTTGTGTTTTACACACATGGGCACATGGATGCACATCCCCCCACCTTCCCTCTGCCAACCAGCAATGCAAATTCCCTGCTCACTCCTCCTACCTGGGGAAGATGAGAGTACTCCAGCCCTACATGCCTGCATGCCAACTCCACAACTGCTCACCTACTTACAACTCCACAGCTGCTCACCCTAGTCAGTAAGCCCCCCAGGGGGTCACACTCCCATTCCCTGCAAGTGGCCCACAACACCCTCATGGTGGGGGGCTGCTCCTGGCACCCCATGGCGAGGCTGCACTGCGAGGCCTAGGGAGGGGCAGAGGGTCACTCTGTGGATGCTGCTCCGCTACCTGCTCTGTCTCCCCTCCACTACAAATCTTCTTTTTTACTTCTTTTCAAGCTTACACACAACTATAGTCATCATCTGATCAAGGTCTGTCTTTAAACTTGGGAAAGGTTATTGCCTCTACAGTAAAACTGCTTGAAATTTCCTTCCCAAATTTCATCCTATCATATGGAATTTAATCTACTTTAATTTCCAGCTTCAATTTTTCCACTGCCTATTTGTGACATTGTTCTTACATCAACACTTTCTTTACATTCATTTACAAATGGTGACTTTTTGGCAGAAATTCTATCTATCCACCAAGAATACAATGGAAAAAAATTGAAAAATTTTACAGGTTTAAAAAGAATAATTTTATTTCAATAAGATATTTTAACTGACTCCCAAAATCAGGCTGAAAATACTGTTTTATAGGAAAAAAGCACACACAAACTTCTTAGTTTCATTTTGTAATTACAAATGTCAAATCACAGAATTTCCAGTGAAATCAAAGGATGTTTCTGTCCTTTCTTGGACTGCAGTTTCAAACAGACAGTAAAACTAAGCTTCAGCTCTAACCTGGCATCTACATTTATGTGTCTAAACGTAGATGTACACATGTCAATGCTCCTGGTACTGTCGGTGGAGACCTAGATACATCAGTCAGTGGAGCTGTTGTCCCAAAAGGGCTTGTTTACCTGGTATGCAATAAGCCAATCTTCACATACTGAGATGAGAGACTGTTTTACTCTCAAAGTTGCGCAAATTTGGCTGCTAGGTGGCAATTCCATGAAGCTAGAACACTTACCAAAGTTTTCTCTAACTTTTATACATTACAGTTAACATACCACACCTACCTACTTCATAATCATTAAATGAGCTAAGCATACTTGTCTCTTACTGGTTCATATCTTCTTCACTTAAATTTAAAGGTACAGTATGATTTTAACTTACTATGCATGCTCAAGAAGGGTGTGGGGGGGTAGTCTTTCTAGTTTTTAATTGAATCGGTGGTTGCAATCTCCCCCTGTTGAAATTACCTTTCCTCCACTTTCCTTCTTGGCAGATCTTTAGTAACTCTTCATGGTTTACTAGTCAAGACAATAATACATCATCTTGTGTCCTGTCCCTGGACAATTTGTCATCAGCAATCTATTAACCAAACAAAAGCATAGATAGGGTAGGGCTTTACAATAGACATTCTATAGCAGAATCAGTTTTGGATAACAGAGTCATGTTTGGTAGACCACAATTCAACTCATTCTGAAGAAGACACTTAAAGGTCAATTCATCTGCCCACAGAGTTATCTAGCACCCTTTGAAAAATCTTATGGCATCTGAGAAATTCACATGAATTTCTGGAAGATATGACACAAAACCTATGGATAACCTGTGCGTACTTATGTTGGTAGCTGGAAGCCTGGTGGAGCATAGTAAGTGAATTTCTCTTTTAATCAACTGAATGTATAACTAGATTAGATCTTCATACATGTAGGCACATACATCTAGGTGTCTCAGTCTGGAGCTGATGCCCACTTGTAACTACAGTTATTGTGGAGATACGTGACTCAACTAACCTGCAGATATGCTGCCTCACTAAATAAAACTAGTGTGAAATAATGATGAAAAAGGAAAAAATACATAGCTTCCAGAAAGGAAGTGGGTTTTAAAAAAAAAGAAAAGTGAAATTAGGTCAGATTAAAAAAAAAAATTGGCTTACAAGATTAAATTACTAGAAAATCAAAACATGTAAAAAAGGTTAATTTGATTTCTTACTCTCTGAAATATATTTTTAGTTTTTCAAAGTTAAATGGAAAGAAAAGGCATTTTAAATTCAATGAAACATTTCAGGTATATCCAGAACAAATCTAGTTTGTTGTTTGGTTTTTTTTTTCTTTAGTCTTTCCACTGAAACAGATGCTCCATTGCTTTTACAGTTCAGTGGCTCAGCAATGTATTCATTGATTTCTGTGGGCACAAACTCAGATCCCTTAATGATAATGATGAGCTTGCTGTTCAGTCATTGCCAGAAAACAGAGTCCATGAGTTTGTTCCTAGTGCCACCCTATTCTCTGTGGCACGTTTGTCATTTTATGAAAATCCATAAAGTTCTAATTCTGGTTACTCATTAGTTCTCAGAAAAAGCAGGAAAAAGTCTGGAGAGGAAACTGAAAGTTTGAGAAAGCCTTAAACAAAGCTGGATTTGCTATCTGGGAGTAAATTATTTTAATAGTCCCGTAGAACATACACCAGGGCACCTCCTTCTCTTGTTTCTTGTTCAGCTTTGCCACTAAAAATATCTCTTTGCTTTTGGATGTTATTGTTCTAGGTGGGTACAGAAAACCAGGAAAAAAGATCCTATAAAGCAAACAAGTTTTTAAGAGTTCACACTGGCAGGGCATGCGGGGAAGGCAAACTCCCTTCCCTAGCTCTAAAGGGAAATTCAGGTCGTGGTCATTGCCCTCCCAGGAGAGGACCTAACAGCTATGGTTACCACTTACCTGAAAGCCGTCGCCAGAAGGAATGTGGCAACCCAGACGGAGATCCTGCACAAACATGCAGCTGTCCAGGTCTCCAGGTCTGTCAGGTACCAGAGGCCGCAGAGACAGCAGCTGTCTTCGGTGTGAGCAGGCAGATGATCTGCTCAGCCTGGTGGCAGAGCTGAAGGAGGAAGTGGAAAGGCTGAGGAGTATCAGGGAGTGCGAGAGGGAGATAGACTGGTGGAGCCGCACCCTGCCCTCCCTGGGACCGAGGCAGCAGATGGAGGCCCCACAAGGAGCAGAGGATCCCCTACCCTCTTGCCAGCAAGCAGAAGGAGGGGATCTAAGAGATGGGGGGAATGGAAACAGGTCCCTGCCCGGGGAGGCAGGCGAATCCCCTCCCGGTCTCCCTCACCTTCCCAGCTGCCCCTGCACAACAGATATGGGGCTCTGGAAGTTGAGAGCCGGGCAAATGAGGAGGTAGGTGAAGGTCCAGCCAGGGGGTTGCCGAGGGCGAGTCAGTCAGCCCCACACATTACGACTACCCCTGTTAAGAAAAAAACAAGGGTAATTGTTGTAGGTGATTCCCTCCTGTGCGGAACAGAGGGCCCAATATGCTGTCCAGACCCATCCCACAGGGGAGTCTGCTGCCTCCCTGGGGCCTGGGTTAGGGACATTACTAAGAAACTCCCCAGTATGGTATAGCCCTCTGATTATTACCCACTGCTGGTTATGCAGGTTGGCAGTGATGAGGTTGTAGAGAGTCCTAAAGTGATCAAAAGGGACTTCAGGGCACTGGCGCGATTGGTTGAAGGATCAGGATCACACGTAGTGTTTTCCTCTATCCTGTCAGTGGCAGGGAAGAATGCTGAAAGGAACAGGAAAACTCACCTGATTAAAATGTGGCTCAGAGGCTGGTGCCATCAGTGGAATTTTGGTTTTTTTGATCATGGGGAGGTTTACACAGCACTGGGCCTGCTGGCAGCAGATTAAGTTCAGCTATCTCCAAAGGGGAAAAGGATTCTCACTCATGAGTTGGCGGGACTCGTCGAGAGGGCTTTAAACTAGGTTTGAAGGGGGAAGGGGATATAAACAGGCTTGCTAGAGAGGAACCTGAGGATGGCATGGCAATGTTGGGGGTGAAATCGATAGCCCGGCTCAAGTGCATCTACACCAATGCATGTAGCATAGGCAACAAACAGGAGGAGCTGGAAGCCATTGTGCAGCAGGATAGCTATGACTTAGTCACCATCACAGAACTTAGTCACCATCACCATCACATGGTGGGATGACTTTCATGACTGGAGTGCTGCATTGGATAGATACAAGCTCTTCAGAAGGGGTAGGCAAGGAAGGAGAGGTAGTGGGATGGCTCTGTATGTTAGTGAGAGTTTTGATCGTATAGAGCTCAACAGTGGTGATGATAAGGTTGAGTGCTTATGGGTAAGGATGAGGGGGAAGGCCAACAAGGCAGACATCCTGCTGGGAGTCTGCTATTGACCACCCAACCAAGATGTAGAGGTAGATGAAGCATTCTATAAGCAGCTGTCAGAAGTCTCGCAATTGCTAGCCCTTGTTCTCATGGGGGACTTCAACTTGCTGGACATCTGCTGGAAATACAACACGGCAGAGAGGAAACAGTCTCAGAGGTTCCTAGAGTGTGTGCAAGATAACTTCCTGACACAGCTGGTAAGTGAGCCTACCAGGGGAGGTACCTCGCTTGACCTGCTGTTTACAAACAGAGAAGGACTCCTGCAAGATGTCATGGTCGGTGGCCGTCTTGGGCATAGCGACCGTGATATGATAGAGTTTTCGATTCTTGGTGACGTAAGGAGGAGGGGTAACAAAACCCTTACCATGGACTTCCGGAGGGCAGACTTTGGCCTGTTCAGGACACTGGTTGGGAAAATCCCTTGGGAGACAGTCCTGAAGAGCAAAGGGGTCCAGGAAGGCTGGGCCTTCTTCAAGAAGGAAGTCTTAAGGGCACAGGAGCGGGCTGTCCCCATGTGCCATAAGACCAACCGTCAGGGAAGATGACTGGCCTGGCTGAAGAGGGAGCTTTTGCTGGGGCTCAGGGAAAAAAGGAGAGTTTACCACTTTTGGAAGAAGGGGCAGGCAACTCAAGAAGAGTACAGGGATCTTGTTAGGTCCTGCAGGGAGGAAATTAGAAAGGCAAAAGCCCAGCTAGAACTCAATCTGGCCAGTGCTGTAAAAGACAATAAAAAATGTTTTTACAAATACATTAACAACAAAAAGAGAGTCAAGGAGAATTTCCATGCTTTATTGGATGTGGGGGGCGGGGGGAACATTACCACCAAGGATGAGAAAAAGGCTGAGGTACTTAATGCCTTCTTTGCCTCAGTCTTTAATAGTCAGACCAGTTATTCCCAGCGTATTCAGCCCTCCGAGCTGGAAGGCAGGGACGGGGACCAGAATGGAGCACCCATGATCCAGGAGGAAGCAGTTAATGACCTTCTATGCCACCTGGACACTCACAAGTCTATGGGGCCAGATGAGATCCACCCGAGAGTATTGAGGGAGCTGGTGAAGGAGCTTACCAAGCCACTTTTCATCATTTATCAGCAGTCCTGGTTAACAGGGGAGGTCCCTGATGTCTGGAGGCTTGCCAATGTGACGCTCATCTACAAGAAGGGCCAGAAGGAGGACCTGGGGAACTACAGGCCTCTCAGCCTGACCTCGGTGCTGGGAAAGATTATGGAGTGGTTCATATTGAATGAACTCAACAGGCATGTGCAGGTCAACCAGGGGATCAGGGCCAGCCAGCATGGGTTCATGAAGGGTAGGTCGTGCTTGACCAACTTGATCTCCTTCTATGACCTGATTACCTGGATAGTAGATGAAGGAAAGGCTGTGAACGTCATCTACCTGGACTTCAGTAAAGCCTTTGACACCGTCTCCCACAACATTCTCCTAAGGAAGCTGGGAGCTCATGGCCTAGACAAGTGTACGCTTCGCTGGGTAAAAAACTGGCTGGGTGGCCAAGCCCAGAGAGTTGTAGTGAATCGAGTTAAATCCAGCTGGTGACCAGTCACAAGTGGTGTTCCCCAGGGCTCTGTTTTGGGACCAGCCTTGTTTAATATCTTTATCAATGATCTGGATGAGGGGATCGAGTGCACCCTCAGTAAATTTGCAGACGACACCAAACTGGGTGGGAGTGTTGATCTGCTGGAGGGTAGGAAGGCACTACAGAGGGATCTGGAGAGGCTGGATTAATGGGCTGAGGCCAATTGTATGAGGTTCAACAAGGCCAAGTGCCGGGTCCTGCACTTCAGTCACAACAACCCCATGCAGCGCTATAGGCTTGGGGAAGAGTGGCTGGAAAGCTGCCTGGCTGAAAAGGCCCTGGGGGTGTTGGTAGACAGCTGGCTGAACATGAGCCAGCAGTGTGCCCATGTGGCCAAGAAGGCCACCAGCATCCTGGCTTGTATCAGGAATAGTGTGGCCAGCAGGAGCAGGGAAGTGATTGTCCCCCTGTACTTGGCACTGGTGAGGCCGCACCTCAAATACTGTGTCCAGTTTTGGGCTCCTCAATACAAGAAAGACATTGAGGTGCTGGAGTGTGTCCAGACAAGGGCAACAAAGCTGGTGAAGGGTCTGGAGCACAAGTCTTATGAGGAGTGGCTGAGGGAACTGGGATCATTTTGCCTGGAGAAGAGGAGGCTGAGGGGAGACCTTATTGCTCTCTATAACTACCTGAAAGGAGGTTGTAATGAGGTGGGTGTTGGGCTCTTCTCCCAAGCAGTTAGCAATAGGACGAGAGGAAATGGGCTGAAACTGCAACAGGGGAGGTTTAGGTTGGATATTAGGAGAAATTTCTTCATGGAAAGAGTAGTCAAGCATTGGAAGAGGCTGTCCAGAGAGGTGGTGGAGTCACCATCCCTGGAAGCATTAAAAAAATGGGTAGATGTGGCACTCTGGGACGTGGTTTATTGGGCATGGTGGTGTTGGGTTGATGGTTGGACTGATGATTTTAGAGGTCCTTTCCAATCTTAATGATTCCTAGTTTTTACTTTCATTAAAAAATAATCCAGCCACCAAACCAGGAAACATGGAATTATTACTCTGCCCTTAATTGGTTTAGTAGTGGACTTGGTAATGTTAGGTTAATGGTTGTACTGGATGATCTTAAAGGTCTTTTCCAACCTAAACGATTCTATGATTCTATATGTTGTTTATTCTTTGATTTTTCCTGTTTTTAAAACAGATATCTCAGTGTTTTTTATCTATTGTATTCAATTGGCTGAGTTGCTTATGCAGAAAAATCTCAGGCTTAAGTTGGAGACTGGTGTGAAAGGACAGAGAAATGTGTAGCTTTTGGTTTGGGGATTCAGTGTTCAGAACGAAATGGTATTGACATTTGGCCACAGTTAGTTCAGAAAACATCAGTGAAGGATCACCAGCAGTGAGGTTTTATGTCACCAGTCTTTCATGAGACTCACAGGAACAAGGGAGTCTAGGCATGTTTCCTACTTATATATCAGATTTTAGAGGGGATCAGGAAACCCAGCCCTCTATTATTGTTTTGCCTTCTGGGTATTACAAGGCACCAAGGTTTTGGGACTACTGTTTCTTGGAGTCTGCCTGTGAGATGCTGCATGGGCTGTTTTACAAGGGAGGCAATTGTTTTTGTCTTTGAAAAAAACACCACCTTTCATTCCTTTTGAGAATTTGAAACATCTGATGACATCTTGTATTGTGATTTGGTGCCCTAGTGAATGACAACATTCCTCAGAAAGTCCTTCTTTCCCACAGTTCACTGAGTTTATGATTATATTTATCTCCATAAATGTCTCAGCTCTAATGTATTCCCCACTTTGTTCTCCACCAGGGCTTGCGGTCATTGGCCAACTCTTGAATAACACAAATCAGAATATAATCCTCCTAGGGAGAGTATGCATAGGTAGGTAGCCAGATGACAGGTAAATGGTAAAGGAAGGATAAAGTGATCCTTTATTGAAGAAAGTTGGGGGTGAAAGAGACAGATATTAATCCTCATATCAGTTGTCAGGTACAGTCGTAGGATATGAGTAACCGACAGTTAGAGGTATTGGGTAACATCTTCTGGATGTTAACTCAGAGATACAGACCTTGCCTCAGAAATTTCAGCAATATGCTAGTAAGAAATGACAGGGTTCAAACAAGCTTTTCTTTGTAGAGCTGCCTGGTGAATTCAAGCTGTATTTGTAACATAGAGAAGTCATTATTTGGTGATGTTTATTTTGATCTGTGTGGGAGTGTTTGGGCTTGTGGGCATGGTGTCCTGAATGCTGGTATAGAACGAACCTGCTTTGGCTGGATAAAGACCTGTACTGTAGAACTACATAGTCCTCTCCAGCCTGGTTTACAGCAATAGAGTAGCCTTTAAGAGAATATTAATAGAGCAACAGACCTGAGCATTTCTATAGTAAGGGTTTCAGGTTGTTCCAATATTTAAAATCTTACTTTTTTTTTTTTTTTTTTTTTTTTTTTTTTTTTTTGTTATGAGGATCCTCTCATACATTTTTTCTATACTGTGGGTTTATACAGGCAGTTCTTGTCCTCCACAGGTGTACATTACTCATTTTCTGCCACAAGTCTTTTACTTTCTTCTGACTTCTTAGCACAATACAGTATATAAAGTACTCAGAAATAATTCTGTTAAAAAGTGAAGGCATGCCACACTATGATCTGTCTGCATTAATAAAGCTTTTGCACATGAGGAAGCAACTGCTGAATTTAAATGAGATAATTATGGGCAAATGCATCAACAGAGAGGTGGACGTTTTAAAGCTGCAGGCACTAATTGCCTGTTTTGTTTTGTTCTTTGTGGGTATCTTTTATTTGTGCCTTTGAAAACTTGTATGCTTGCAGCCAGCTTTCCCAGATGTGTAAAATAAGAAGGAATACATTGATTTGAGAGATAAGAAGCAGCTACAAATGTAAACAAGATATGCCTTTTTGTTTCATATCAGAATACTTTTTGCTTTTGACCCTCACTAATCTCCTGCAGTTTTCTTGTTAAGGCATGTTTATCACAAGGACAAGACACTTCATGAGATGCAACTATGATCTGAGTATGGGGTTATGCAGCTGTGAGGCTGCATCCAACATGTGCTGCATAAACAAATATTTTGCTAGATGTTATTGTTATGGGAAAACTTTCTTCTTAATCCCCTTGGAAGTCCTTACCTGTGCTGATGGATTCAAGATACAAAACTACTATACAGTAGATTTCTATACTTCCCTATGCAGTGTGTCTTCATTTGAGTTGGAAGAGTGATGATTTTCTCTAATGATCAGTCCACATTCCAATTTACCCAATCAATTTCCATTTAACTTTAAAGGTGAGCATCAAATAACCTTTCCTTTGACTATGTCCTTTAATAATTTCCAGATCTGTATTTGTGACATAAAGATTCTATATCCTATTACCAGTGTAGGCTCATCCACCTACCCTATCAGTTTTGCCCTTTGGTTCTTCCAAACCCTTTATCACTTCCAAATGCCTCTGACACTGCCGGGAATTTACTAAAACTACATACTTATTACTCTTTTAAGAAGCCTCTTCATTTCTATATTACTTTTAAAAGATTCTCTTCAATTTCTTTTATTTTTATGGTGGAAAACTACTCATTGATTGTTAGCTTGATTTATCATATCTTTCATAAATCAGCAAGAAGAATATAATAAATGCTAAGGCATCAAATCCAAGCTAGAGAAAAAGAATCAATAAATTGATGTATTTTCATTTGTTACATTTGCTTTTGGAGTTTTAACATTTAAGACACAATCTTGATATAATTTCTATCTTTTCTAATTAAGAAATGTAAAAATATTAGGGTGGGATTTTGAGTGGGACTCAGCTCAAAATCACAACATCCAGAGCCTGAGTCAGTTGTCTCAATAGAGGTATCTAGAACCATCTGGGACAGCCTAGGTAAGCAGAGACACCTTGAAATGTTTGGCAGACATGATGCAGGTGCTATAAAAGTCATATTGACTTCTGGTTCTGGGAGGTCTCAAAATTTTAGGTACCTGATGAAATCTACCTTATTGTAGTGGAACCTGAATTTCTGGTGCAGTCAATGGAGAGAGATAAAGATCTTTGAAGATCTTCAGACTGAAGTCTTATCTACTTGAGTGAATAGGTTGTGGAAGACTTTGGGGTCACATAGGTGTTTCTGGACAATTTGGCAAGTGGACAATATGGAGGCACTGAATGCTTTTCATCAGAAGATGTTTTCACTAGACATTCACAGTGTAGATGCAGGTTACTTCCTAGGCTAAGCAGTCTGAAATCTGTAATTATTTTAGTAATAAAATAAATAATACATAATACCAGGAATTCAGACTTTATTGAAGCCTCATATAACGAGAGATTCATGGTTAAAATAATGAAAATATACGAGAATGCAAAAAAGAGTTAGATTCCTTGCCTTCTCATTGAAGTTCTGTGAAGGCAGGCTTTAGCAGACAATAAAACATCACATTAAGAGAAAACATTAAGGACACAGCCGACTTCATTAGAGAGCAACATATATCAGAAGTGGTAGTGATCCAATAGCAGCAGGATTGGGGTGCATGTGGATTAATGGAACAGATCTTGAGAAAAGAAATCAATAAAAGAAGGAGAAGAGCCACATTGAAGGTAAGTAAGAAAACACAAATTCTATTGAGTAAAACATGTCAAGGCTTGAAATAAACCTTGTTCACCCCAGGACAGCAACTCACTTGGAAATGGCTACCAGTTTCAATATTCAGATGGTTCAAAGCCATTAAACTGCCAACAGAGCAGAGACTTGATCTGTCTCTCACATTCTAAATAAACACCACTGACCATTGGTTGCTTTTAACATGAAAAGCTGTTTATTATCCTTGCCTTACTACTCTGAAAATTAATTATATTATTATAATAGTTTTTGTTATGCAGTTTTCCTGCAGATATTTTTTGCTGAAATTTATTTACTCCTTTTAACTCAGATGTTATCAAAGTTTATCTTTGCACCTCAGAACCACTGCTTTCTGTAACTGTAAGCCATGTTTTGTATTAAAATGTGAATCAGAAGTAGCTTTTCAAAGATCCTGTTAATTAATATTAACAGCACTTCGTTGTTAGAATAACAACAGAATAAAAAAAAGGAGCTGCTTCTTTTGTGACCTTTCTGTAACTAGTTCAGAAAAATAAATTTGTATACTTTGAACTCCAAGATCTGTTCTAGCTGTATTTTCTTATTTGAAGTACTGAGGGTTTGGGTTTGGTTTCTTTTCCCCCCATTTCTTTCAAATAATCTGGTTTTCCTCTGTCTAATTCCTAAGCTCATTCAGCCACCATATTAATTATCTCTGACTAGACTTTAATTACACTTTGTCCCAAGAACCATTGTTTAGTGAGCCGATAGGTTTGGCACTGATATTGAAGAGTTTGTCATGCTGTGCATGGAGAAGTTACATTAGAATGTGATAACATCAAATAATGGAAATCAAAGAAAACAACACAAACAGAGAAACAAAGGTAACATTCTTCAAAATTCTACTAAATTTCTCCCTGTGTCAGTATCCTACTGGACTACTCTGACCAGTAAGTGAACCGTCTCCATGGATTCAGTGAAAAGGCTCCATGGAAAATATCATGGACTTCTTTTTGAAGGAGTTATTCTACAGGTGGATGAAAAAAAAAGAGAGATTTGTTATAATGGAAAATACCTAGTAAATATCAATAAAATTTTCAAAATTTTGGCCCAGGATGGGTTTTTTTGGGGGAAAAATATTCAGGTAACAATGTATGTAACAACAGTCCATTAATCTGTTGGAATTTTTTTAGGATGCAGACCATTACAGAAACAATGTGAACAGTATTGTCTGAAAAGACTACATTTAAATAGAATGAGATTCTAGGTTTTGGACACATAAATCAGGAATGCTATATTATCCACCAGTTGGAATGTATTTAAAGTATACTCATGTGGAATGTTTCACAAAATCACTTGATCTCAGAAATTCAGCATATAGAGGACCAGAAGGACCAGGATCATCATCACAGCAAATGTAAGTCAAAATGTAGGCAGTGTGGGTGAACAATAGTTTGAGCTTTCATTCAAATTCAAGAACTGAATTAATAACCTAATATGAACATAGATCAAGACATTCTCTGTTAATGGAGATCCAAGGAAAAAATGAAACACTGAGGAAGAATAATGCTTTTCTCCTTCTCACATCATTAGGCATTCTAGGAGGCACACTCTGTACAGCCTCTTTAGTGGGGAAGTGCTGGAAATGGTGGGGAGATACAAAATCTTTTCCACATTACTGAGGAGGAACTAGGAGAAGTTGAAAATACTGTTAGTCTTTGTGACAAAGCCTCTCTGATCTGAACTTTAGCCACCAGTTCTCAAGCTACAGCCTGAAATACTTTTGGGAACACTCAGAAAGAGAAAACCCCAGGGAAAAAATGTTTTGCTCATTTAACTTTTTTTGCCAGACATTTTCAGTTTGCAGTTTGGATTTTGTCACCATCCTTTTGGACAGTATTTCTGTTCTCTGGAGAAAAGTGTGAAAGATAGAAACTCCACAGGGATATTTAGGATTAAGCTATAAATGCTGACTGACTGGTGTATTTGAAACAGCTGCCTTGAGTCTACTTCTGAGCTCACTTTTATTCTTATTTCAGTATTATTTTAGTAAAGATTTTAACAAATGTTTCACAGACAAGAAAGAATCTTTTCTTCCAGTTACCTTCAACAATTTTGTTGGTAGCCTTTCCCTGACTGTAAAATTAACAACTACTTATGAGCAGGTACCCATGATTTCTAGTTTAATTTCATCTGGGTGCAGTAAATCAAACTTTAAACTGAACAATAGAGGATGAAAAATGCAGTGTCATAATGACAACCTCTTGATTGTAAATGAAAATGAGAAAATTATTCTTGTCCTGGTTTTGGCCAAGAGAGTTAATTTTCTTCATAGTAGCCAGTATGGGGCTATGTTTCGGATTTGTGCTGGAAAGACTGTTGATAATACAGGGATATTTTAGTTACTACTCAAAAGTGTTTACACAGAGTCAAGGCCTTTTCTGCTTCTCACATCACCCCACCAGCAAGTAGGCTGGGGGTACACAAGAAGCTGGGAGGGGACACAGCTGGGACAGCTGACCCCAACTGACCAAAGGGATATCCCAGACCTTTTGATGTCACGCTCAGCAATAAAAGCTGGGGGAAGAAGAAGGGAGGGGGGGATGTTCAGAGTGATGGTGTTTTGTCTTCCCAGGCATGATGGAACATGATGGAGCCCTGTTTTCCTGGAGACGGTTGAACATCTGCCTGTTGATGGGAAGTAGTGAATGAGTTCCTTGTTTTGCTTTGCTTGTGTGCGCGGCTTTTGCTTTACCTATTAAACTGTTTTTATCTCAACCCATTAGTTTTCTCACTTTTACTCTTAATATTCTCTTCCTGATCCCACTCTGATGGGAATGAGCGAGGGGCTGTGTGGCGCTTAGTTGTCAGCTGAGATTAAACCATGACAATTTTACATACTGTGTCCTTTATTCTAATCCATTTTTTACTGCTCAGGTAAAATGATGAAAGGTTTTCCGAGAAAACTGAAATAAAATTTTCTGTCATTGCATGAACAGAACTGAACATCATGAACTAGTTTATTTGATATCATAAGTAATTTAAGTTTTAAAAAATAGATTATTTCATCAATTGAACACTCAGTTACAGTATTTCACTATTAATTTTTTGTGCAAAAATTTTAGCTGTGAAATTTTATACACTCTAAAGACAAAAATATATGTTGACAACAGGTGCAAATGTTAATGAATCTGTCAAATTCTTGGACACTTCTCTTCTTTCCCAGGGCTCAGGATGCTGTTTTTGTGACTGATATCATATTTGATGCTCTTGTGACAGGAAGAAAGTATGAAAAACTAATGTCATAAACTTTAAAGATATATTCTGTGTCTTAAGGAAATTGTCATTGGCCGTCTGAAATGATAATTTAGTGTTGACAAGCTGTTCATAATTTACCCTGTGAGACAAATTGACAGCTAAAGCTATATTTTGTTTTCTACTTATGCTGTTGGGTTGGGTTTGGGGTTTTTTTTGGTTTTCTTTTTTTTTTTTTTTTTTTAATAGAAACTGTTAGTGTTTATAGCCTGATTTCAAAATATTCAAGAGAAGGCATTATCTCTGTTGTTATCTTCCAAATTACTTTTAGTAAGGATTAGTCAATGACCAGACTTCAGGTTCTTTAAAATCAAACTTCTTTGAACACTATTAAGAAAACAAACAGTTTGTTACTCATTACAGGATAATTTAGGCTGGAATGGATTTTTGGAAGTCATATATGCTAAATTCTTCCTCAAAGCAGTGCTATCACTAGAGCTTGATCAGGTTGCCTGGGGTCTAGTCAAATTTTGAAAGTCTACAAGGACGGAGGTCCCACAGCTGCTCAGGGCAGCCCACTCTAGTGCTGCAGAAGGCTAAGAGAAACAATAATATTTTAGATGAACTATGTATTTTATCTTTGTGTTACAGGCTTTGAAAGATATTCAATTTTTGAAATCTTTCTTTGAAAATTTCCTGATAATCTGAATGAAGGACCAAGGAGATCTAAGGCTCCTTCACTTGCCAGCTTGCATAAGATAATAAAAAATAGCACAATGTGAATAACACATAGAGAAGTACCATCTGTATTTGTTACTAGAGGAATGAAAAGGCGATATCAGAGTATGCTGGGAATTTAAAGCGATCATTATTTATCCAGTCATTTGTTATTTTGGAAGCTGTTGTTTGTCTGGTGTTTTTTTTTTTTGTTCCAGGCATTAGTCACTGAGTTGATTCAAGTTCACTTTTGGGCTACTTAAAATTATGATTTGCAAATGAGTTGCAAATACCTGAATGTGAATGTTTGTATGTATGTGAGAGCGAAAATACATACATAGTTCTGTGCAATGACAGGCAGAGTTACAAGGGGCATTGTAATCATAGTAGCTAGAGCAACTGGTTGTCATGGATTTCTTGCTGTGAAAGAGTGGCTTTGGATATCTTTTCAGCATTGTGCTATGTTGACACCCCAGACAGAACTTAAAAATGACATCCCAAAGATTTCTATTACTCTTTGCTGGACATATGTGAGAGACTTTATGAAGTCTAGGGGCCTTGTTACCAGTACTGATTTTATGTGAAAGGCACAGGGTTTTTTGCTTGCTTTCTTATTTCTTTACCAATTACAGGAGTGACATTTACTGTAATTAAGTTTTTGCAGTATGTGATTTGAATATTCATAGTTATGGTGATTCTTCCTCTTAATAAATATATCCTTTCTTCTAAAAATCAATCTTAAAACATCACACTGTTAAGTTCCCAAATCTTATGCACTAACAGCTGTTCTCTGGACAGAAACACTTATTGGTTTACTGTGGGGATACCATCACCATTCAAGGTGGAAAATTACCATAACTATAAAGATATTTAAAAAAAAAAAAAAAGAAAAGAAAAAAAGGTGTTTCTTATTCAGTCGTCTCTTTTTAGAATGATTGTATCTATCAATGAAGTAATAAATACAGAAAAAGAATGTTTGTCAGATAACATTTTGGTCTGAAGTATGACTAGCCCTGACATACTGCAAATGAGGAATCAAAACATTCTCCAGTGATTACTGCCACTTACAAGACACAAAGGAAGAACTGGGAGTGGGCAGAGACATCCCTAATAAGATGGTAGCCTACTTTTCCTTATGTACCTGTCAATGTCTAAAGGAAAAAGGGCAAGACCGTGGTAAATGATATCTGCAGTCCCAGAACAGGAACTGGGTTCAAGAGGGGGAGTAGGACTCACTCAATGTACTTTTTCAGCAATTTCTTGAAAGTTTAGTACTTCATGCACTGACGCAAATGCAGAACAGTGCCTTAAGGAAATGTCTAACCAATTGCCACCAGATCTGGCTTGGTTTGATACTATCAAAGATGTCTGAGGTTTGTAAAATGTTACTGTTTTTACTGCTGCATGTTGGGGAAAAAGAAAAGTATATTTTATTAAAATAGCTTAAAAGTGGGTTTGTGTGGTTAGTATTAAACTGTCAGTGTGACCAAGCCTAAAGTTAGGCTTCATTAAGGAAAAGGAGCAGAGTAATTGTAATCATGTGG
Organism: Pelecanus crispus; assembly: GCF_030463565.1. Taxonomy (NCBI): domain Eukaryota; kingdom Metazoa; phylum Chordata; class Aves; order Pelecaniformes; family Pelecanidae; genus Pelecanus; species Pelecanus crispus. The sequence continues at coordinate 83,422,813 of NC_134645.1, forward strand.
GTTAATCATGCACAGTAATTGTGATAACCAGAGACAGTAATCTCTCAGACACTCACTGCTACTAAGAGTGACAGTTTATTTTTAGGACATGCAGACTTATAAGCTGTATCCATAGTAGTGAATTAATCGTGCCCAGGAAGTGAGGCACAGAATGGCCCATAATGAATAATAAACTTCCTTAGATCAGAGAGCACAATGTAACAACGTAGAGCACTCAAACTCCCTACTGGGAATGGTCACTCCAGCCATGACTTGAACTGGGGTGGGAAAGCTACCTGGCCTAGGCTTAAACCAGTCCACGGACCATTGTTGCAATTTAACAATACAGACAGCTGATTCCCAACATCATTCCATCTCTGTTCAGTTTACTAATATTTTTGTAGCCACAGGTGTTCTTTCAGATGGTGTAACTGATTCTTTCCCACAGGAGCTTAGTGGATGATGTATTACAAGCATGTTGTTCCCCAGAGTGTATGTTGCTCGAAGTCCTCCATTTGCATTGAATTTATTGAGTTTGAAGATGTTCAGTAATGTAAAGCTCTTTGGACAGAGTTCTCAATTCTCCATTACTTTATTTCTATCTATTGTCTCCCCCCGCTCCCCTTTGGAAACTGACAGTATGTCTAAAGTCACATGGGGTTATTCTGAGTGCTTTTCAGTCAGTGTGTAGTCTCCAGGGTGATGCTGGTGTTACCCAAACAAGTAATGAGTCAAACACAAGCTACACTACACTTAATTTTATTTAATGTAGCCAACTGAAGCACATGGAAAAGATATGTCCAATTCAGGGGAAAACATTCACTCTGAGCCACACAAAATCAGACACATATGGGTCTTGGGTGCTCAGCTGGCCATGCCAGAGGGTCCTCCTAGGGTGGTGGTGTCTGGGCAGTGTTACACAGCTGTGACATGGTGTGTGCAGTGGGACTCATCCTGCAGGATGCCTTGGCTTTTGCCCTACCACAGCTTTAGGGTCTTAAGCTGCATCCTTGCGTAAGCCTCTGGGGCTGCTGAGCTAGGTCCTCCTTGGAAATTGCCACCATGGCACTCTAGCCTGGCCCAGCAGGACGTTATGGGCTAGGCCTGTGTTTTTCTTGACTGGGACATTCAAACCCCTCTTCTGATGCTCTTTGCTGTCTCATTGCAGCCTTGGCTAGTTTTCAGTCATATACCCTGTAAGCTACCAAAATTCACCTCAGCCTGAAAGCAACGCTATGAGTCACTATCTCTGCTAACGTCTACAAACAGCATTTGACTTCCTTTCTAGTTCAAAGAAAGAAATGGGTAATTTTTCTGACTTTCTTAGATGTACATTAAAATGATATTAATATTATCCTAACAATGCGTTGAACTCCTCTGACTATAAAAAGAGCTTGTAAAAATAGCTCAGCCACAGGTGTCTATGTTCTGGGTGTCTACACAGGGTGAGGAGGATCCTTAAAAGCCTTTTCAGAAGTCATCTGCAGTTCATAACATTTGGTGAGCTATGCATTAGAATACACAATATATCAAAAAATGCCTGTTCTTCTGAGACACTGTCCTACTGAAATCTATAATTAGAAAGTCCATATAATTGATTTTTGCTACTACCTTTTGTCCTTTAGCTGTCTCAAAATTAAAGCTGAAAGATTCACATTTGTGCAAAGATTATGGACATTAAGAAATTGTGCTCTATGCAACTGGGTAGTTAAACCTGGGTATTTGTAGTATTAATATCTCTCATATCAGGCTTCACTCCACAAGAACAAAGGAAAATAGAACATAAAGGAGTCACACTATGACCTCATGGTAAAAGTTAAAATTAGGCCTCTTCATTATGTTCTGCTTTAGAGTTGTGTAGAAAAGAAAGAAAGGGGAAGGGTCAATATATTTACTTTAAAAACTTTAAAAAAAAAAAAAAAAAAAAAAAAAAAAAAGGTTTGCTGTAGCTGCCATACAAGATACAAGCCATGGAAGACTTTGGCTGTAATTTTCATTTTGAGAGAGAAATAACTTCTCTCCTTGGGTTAATTATTTGAATGATAATATGTAGAAGCTCTATTTTCATAAAGTTGTTTTTGATATTTCTTGTTCATTTTAATGCTCAGCTCTTGTTCTGTATCACTAAAATAAATAAAAAAACAAAGCTGAAGATTCAATTTGGAGTTTGTTTCAGATTTTAGAACAAATGACTAAGTTTGTCTTTGCATTAGAATTAATTAAACATGTCTATATTTTTGTGAGTATTTTCAGGGGAATGGTAATTTTTAGACATTTCTAATGAAAACAGTTCATAACAAGATCAATAGCCTGACTTTCTAATTACGAAGTTCTAACTATTATTCAAGTACTCACTATAATCAGTTACTGGTACGGGGCTTACGATTAAAAATTTGGAGGGGTTGAAATGCAAAAGCAAACTGCTGTCTCCTTGTTACAAAAACATATTGCTAAGTTGCTTGACATCTTATTACAGTAGGCTATCAAAAGACATCCAGAAATACTGCTGCTGCAGCAAAGGCTATTAAAATGAATTGCTAGATGTCCCTCTAGGAGCCTCACTGATTACAGATTTTAGATGATTTTCAACTTAAATATAAACCTAACAGATTTAACATGTAGCAGAAAAAACAGCGTGAGAGATACTACAGGCACCAAGCAGTTTATAGTCCATCACTGTAGGTACACTAGTCATGCGGTGCTGATATCCTAGCACCCACTGCCTAAGGTTTCACAGGGCATGGGCCATTTTCCAGTGAACTACAAAATCAGAAGATGTTCAGCGACTGCAGGAAAATAAATTCTGGGATGATGGTAAAATTTGTATGTCATTGTTACGGGAAAGAGTTGTTTCTGGACTTTTTAGTACAGATGGGTCTTTTTCATGGACTGCAAATGGCAAGCTTCCAGTCTCTTTGGACTTGCTTTAGTAAAACATAATTTAGTGCTGCTATGCTGGCAACCTAGTAATTAACATCACACACACAATGAGACTCTTTGTCTCCCTGTGATAAATATAATGTACACAAACAGAGGATACTCACATGAACGTAAATATATGTTGACAGACCTATAATAAAGACGAACTAGTTTTAACAACTCTAGTAGCATGCAAAGTTTTTCTGACCAACTTACAAACAGTAATATTTAAACTAAACTGTGAAGCATTTGTGATTAAACTGAAAATGTAAGAAAATATATGGAAGAAAGTCAAGTAACATTAAAATAATATTATTTTGAGTATTTATTAGAAAAAAGGGAAATATCAGTTGCTTCCAGTGTGTCCTAATTTTGTGACAGGTTATCTTGATCAGAATCAAACCACTATTTTGTCTACTTTTTGGACTGAACCAAGGATAAACTCAGGTTCAGTCATGCTTGAATTACTTTTTGTTTCTCCTTTGGCAATTAAGTGTGTGTGTGTAAGTAATGGAAAATACTTGTGGATATTAAAATACAATGATTTAAATATTGTTTTGAATTTCTGAAATGCTCCAATAGCTATTTAATAAAAGTAAAGGTAATGAAAGAATGAATTTAGAAACTACAGTGGATAGTGGAAATATTTCTTACACCTTACAGTATAGCAGCAGTCAGAAAACTCAAGCAAGATATAGAATTCATCTTTATGGATTTAATCTGATTTTTTTTTTCTCTTGCCATAAAGAAGAGAGAAAATTTCAGGTTTTCTGCCATAGCCAAAGTGCATTCTCAACACCACGAATTTTAAGACAAACCTTAGTCTCTGCTGTTGATACTGTTCTTCTGTACATCAAATATTTAAGTGTTCTTTAAAACATCAAGCAAAAGTTTAGGTCTGTAGTTCAGTTGTCTAGATCTATACCTAGCTTCCAAACCTTACTACAAGGACTATTAAATATTTAGTAAAGGTAGAGCAGAGTCCCTAGGAGAGACAGACAGCATCCTTTCTCAAAGCATAGTATAGGATAGTAGAGTGTTCCCACTGGATATCTTGGCTGAGATCCCTGAATAAAAGCAAAGGAATTCTGTCATGGACTTTGGATGAATGCCCTAGTCACTAGGTTTTTGGGTAAAGAAACAGTCAAAGCCTGGCTATAGGGTTGAAATTCTTCTCTTGTTGATTTTGTTTCAGGGATGTGTTGGCTTTTGTTACAAATCTTTCCAAACCAGAACATTCCAAAATAGGGAAAAAATTAATTCTGTTTCCCCAAACTTCTCACTGCTTTGGGAAGAATTTTTCTGTATAAGGGCATTTTTTTCAAATAATCATAGATTAAAAAGACAGAAAATAACATCTGATCATGAAACAAGCCTCCTGTGTGATTCAGATTTAAGTATTTCATTCATTTGTCTTGTTACGAAGAGCAATAATTTGTGCCTGAAAAAATTCTTCCTACCCCAAGGAGCAGTACTGGGGCTTTTTTACATTTTTACAATGCAAAATAAAAAAGATTTTCTATTTTTTGTGGGGTAATTATTTCAATAGTTAACTGTTAAGGTGAGTTAGAAAGAATAAAAAACCCAAAATCTTGCAAGAATACGGAAACTTTGAAATTTGTTTTATGTCATTATGGAATGAAATTAAGATATTCCAAAATCTCTAAAAATATAGGTATGATCAAAGTGTGAAAGACTCCAGTTTCTGCTTGGACAACAGTCCAGTTGTAAGGGCTCTTATGATTCAAGTTTTTTTTCTCACAGACAGACTAGAAACTGAAATTCTTATATCATTGAGGATAACCTGTATGTGCAGCAATCCATTTTGCCTATGGTAGAACTGCCATTCAGGAACTGAAGAACAATTCACATTGTGTAGAAAGTTCAGGGTTTCCATGAAGAAACATATATTTGGAAAAAAAGAAAGAAAAAAAAGTCAGATTATTCTATACTGCTCACAGTCTAGGACAATGTTTTCATTTCTTTTACATTTGAGTTTCTTTGATACTTTTAGCTACTATAAACAAGTTATGTCTCAGTGCTTTCTTTGCTAAACTAAAGAAATAGATGTCTTGAAGTTTCTCAGCTGCATTTAGTCTTCTGATTTTTCAGTCCTGTTTTTCTTGTTTTGTATATTTGTGCTTCAATTTACCAATAGTCATATTTAAGTGTATACAAACAACTATCACTCAAAATGAAAAAATTTATTTCCACATGCTAAAATCACAAATAAAATTATTTTCTGTTCTCACTCACTGTAAGTTTATTTTTTTTCAGTTGAAGACCAGCTATTTTCTATCACAACTATAATGGATACTATCATTGAGTGTTGTTTTTATCAGTTCCTAGGTCTTTTCAGAATCATTAGGTTCAATTTTTCCCTTCCTCAGCTGTGCAGTTGAGGAGCCCCAAATTGGACAAAGTACTCTAGGTGTGGCCTTTGCTGAATGGGGCAGAAAAATCACCTCCCTTGTTCCGCTGGCAACACACCTGCTAACACAGCCCAGGATACCATTAGCCTTTTTTGCCACAAGGGCAGATTTGTGGCTCATGTTCAACTTGGTGTCTAACAGGACCTCTGGGTCCTTTTCTGAAAAGCTGCCTTCCAGCTAATCAGCCTCTAGTATCTACTGGTGCCTGGGGTTGTTTTTCCCCAGGTGCAGGACTTTGGACTTCTCCTTGCTGAACTTCATGAAGTTCCCTCCTGTCAGCCCATTTCTCCAGCCTGTTAAGGTCCCGCTGGATGGCAGCGTAACCCTCTGGTGTATCAGCCAGTTTTGTGTCATCTGTAAACTTGCTGAGGGTACACTGCCCCATCATCCAGATCATTAATGAATTTGTTGACCAGTATTGGACCCAGTATCACACAGTTAATGTCAATTTTACTAGTAGCATATAATACTTCTTTTACTATGACATCATGTACACATTATACTCTACCTGTTTTATCAAACATATTACATTTACATAGCTCTCTTTATCTGCCAAATCTGTTCTTTCAGTGCCTGAAATATGTTTGCTTGATAGGCCATTCTCCATAAAACCTTCTCCTGTTCTGTAATTGAACATTGTACTAACTCTTTCATTATTTTGTGTTGAAGTTAAGAATTTCAGTCTTCAGGGAAGCAAAATGTGATATTCCACATCCTGCATATAACCTACACATCAATAAGCCAGCACAGATTTGGGATTTTAAATAGTGAATACTCAGAATAAACTATTTGTGAACAGTCTACAGCCTAGTAATTATTCATGTAAATTGAAGAATAGGAAAGATTCATTATGAATTATTCAGCCAACTCTCTTGGATGACTCTGTGTAATCATTTATTAAAATCTGTATAATATATTGAACAAGTAAAATGTTATATTTACTTGGTCTAAAAGATGACAGTATGCTAGGAGTGGAGAATGTTCAAATGAATGAAATGAGAAAATGTATGAATTTAAAGTAATCTGAAAGTGCTTTGAGACACAAAGGGAACAATGGGACGATAAGAACATGTGGATATACAGATTCAAATGTTATAAATAATATTTTATGATGTGGTTCAAGATTAATGAGTTAGTTACAATTTTGCAGAGTACTGAGATGATTAAATACAAAAATAAAACATTTGAACTTTCCCCAATTTTTATTAAGTTCAGTGAATTAATATCAGAAAATAAATCGTGACATTTTTTAGTTGAAGATTCAAATGAACAAAATATGTAGCCTGGATAGTTAAACTGAAGCTTGAGAAACAAGATATTTATCATCATTTTCCTAAATATTGTGTGGAAGTATTAAAAAGAGTGTTTCCAGAACTTATGAATTATAGTGTATTGCACAAGAAATAGCCTAATAAATTCAAATTCTATTTGAAAAAAATAAAAATTAAGATTTCCTTGCTTTTTGTGCTGTATATTTCCAAAGCACCAAATGCATGCTGCTAGAAGGAGAAATGAAGTATATTTTTATCAGGTACCTTTTTTTGATTCCTGTGCTGAATGAAAACAAACAAACCAACAACAACAACTCCCTCCCTCAATCCATAAACCAAATAATTGAAGCCACAAAGCTTATCAGTCATTTCTTCAGGCAAAGGAACTTCTCTCTCCACCCCCACCCCCACCCCCACCCTTCAGTTGACAGGTTCAGAAAGAGTTGTTTTGTACCCTGCGAGGTAGCAGATGTGTGACACGTGTGGTACTAAGGGAGTTAGATTATTCTTTATTCTCCATTATATTATATATATCTATTATAATAGAGATATTATTAAACAAGCAGATTAAATTAATTTGAAAGAAGAGACACTTCAGAGCAAGTCTGGAACTCCGTGCCAGGTGGGCTGAGCACAGAAGAGTGCAGGACTTCATATTCTTCTCCAAAACTTATCTGCATCTAACAGACCACATTAATATTAAAAGTCTAAAAAAGATGTAAGTTTTCTCTTGAGAAGATTTGTACAAAAGCTCTTTAAAATACATTTTCTCCTTTTTTGTAAGATTTCTCAGTAAAGTGCTTAAGTATAACTTCAGTGTTCAAGAATGCAATATTTTGACTGAAATAAATTATAAAACACAAACCTTATTAAGAGCTGTATTTTTTCTGCCTGAGGTTATAGCTTAATTATGTTAATAATGGAGCTTTATTATCATAATCATTATAATAATTTTAATGTGTATATTCTCCCAACACACAGTTTGTCCTTAGGAGGATACAGCCACGCTGTTATCTCCATATCATGAAGGATGAAGTGAGGCACACAAAAGCTAAATGATTTGATTAACGGCACAGAAAACATTTGTGTGAGAACAGAGAATTAAAGACAACTTTTTTTTCCTAAATCTTAGTTCTCCTTCTATTAACCTTTACCTCGATCAAAATATTTTAAATATATGAATATGCTTTATTGTAGATGTGTTTTTATAGTTGGAAGATTTTTTTTTCCAGTAAAGAAGCAGACATAAGTATTGCCAGAAGCTGTGAGAAAGACATCAGTGTTCCAGCGGAAGACAAGTCTGGACTCCAGGCAAAGTTACACACATTTTGGCCAGTATTTAAGTGCACATTTAATCCAGACACAGTCAACACTTAGTAATGCTGCTTGAGTCCTGCAGGCCAGAACAGTTCCAGATCTCTAGACATATACATACTTACACACAGGGGAAATTAAAACTCACAGAGAGCGAACTTGGAGGAACAGGTATTGATTCTTCATAGAAATGTTTTATTAGTAGAGGTGGTTCTAACCAAATTGTTTTATAAACCCATATTAAGATTACAGTAGTAGCTTAAAATGCATATACTGAGAAGAGTCACTATTCCACATGTAACAGCACTGGGGGAAAGGAGGGCCAGTCAAATAATGCCTGGCTATTTAGAACAAACACTACCACTGTCAGCTGAAAGGCTGAATAGAGATCTAAAGGAGCATTTTGGTGTTTCTCATCACATCTCCCGTGACAAAACTGCAGCTCTAGCATGTACTGGCCTCTGCGTGCAGGTGTGGGAGCAGACTAATGCAGCAGTGACTGCAGTTGGTTTTTCATGGGCAGACTGCCTCCACTCCCTCCAATTCTTACTTCTCCCCATGCACCAGAGGATGTAAATCTTACTCTGTAGCTATAATAAGATCTTGAACTGAGCTGAGACCCAGTTTCTTGTCTGGACCAAAGCTCTGCTCAGCCCAGCTGAGAGAAAGGAGAGAGTATAAAGTGGTTTTTAAATCTAGTTAGTGCCAATATTTATTATTATATTTCTTAGAAAATAAGACCTGTCAGTGAAGTGTCTGAAACCCTCTAGGGTAATAACTTTCCCAAACTTCAGATATACCATGCAGTTGCTATAAATCAAAATGCTGTGTGTTTTCATTTCCTTTCCTGCAATTAAAAGGTTGCTTTGAAGTTTAAAAGCACAAGTAAACCTAAGAGTAGAGTAGTTAGAAATTGTTCATATTTGATGCTTCTGTAAATCAATGCAATTTACCTCTTATTAATAACAGAAATAAAAAAAACCCCCTTGTGTTAAAAACCTTGCCTGTAAAAGGCTTGATATAATGAGTCCTTCCTTACAGACAACAACAAACCATAAGAAGTGAAAACTGGGAGCACAAAACCCTCTGGTTTACAAGACGTTAAAGTTGTTGGACAGTGTATAGCTTGTAAGACCTTGACAAGCTAGGAAAAGGACACATTATTTGAATTAAACCTATAGGACTATGAAAGAATCTGGGAGGACTTGCATAAAACTACAGTGAAACACTGCTAGGCAATTATGGTATTCTGTATGTCACTTGATGATTTGATTTAATAGGGTGTAACTAAACTGCAGGATCTGAGAGTGCCTCTTGCTTCTGAGCTCTGGCTGTGTCCCACCTCCATGTCCATATGAGGCATCTTCCCCATCACTCTTTCTTGGTTTCCTACAGGGTGAAACCCTGACACACAGGCCAGAAGGCAGCAATGATGAGCTGTGGCTGGTTCACCTACCTATCGGAGTGAGGTCTTAGTAATTCAGTGTATATACATCGTGATGCAAACATACAGAGAAGAGATGGTCTTAGGTTAAATGAAAACAGTTTTACATATTGCATACCTTGGAATTAGAGAATTTATTGTATGGAGAGGGGCTGAGAGAGCTGGGACTGTTTAGCTTTGAGAAGGCTTGGGGGGATGTGATTAATGTGTATAAATATCTGATGTGATGGAGTAAAGAAGACAGGACCAGACTTTTCTCAAAGGTATCCAATTAAAGAACAAGCTGTAATGGCTGTAAAAAGCACAAACTGAAATAATGGAAATTCCTCTTAAACATAAATAAAATTTGTTTTGTTCTGTTTTGTTTTGGGTTTTTTTTTTTCTGTGAGAATATTGGAACACTGGCACAGGTTGCCCAAAGAGGTGGTGGAGTCTCCATCCTTGGAGATATTCAAAACCTGACTGGGCGCATCCCTAAGCAATCTGCTCTAGTTGATCCTGCTTTGAGCAACAACGCTGGACTAGACAATTTCCTTTCCAACCTCAACCATTCTCTGATTCTGCAGTTCTGTGATATTAGTACATATATGCATATATATGTTCATACACACACTAATGTATCATACATCATATATATACATGACTAAATATGTACATATATATAAGTATAAACTTGAATGTAGATTAGTCATCTTTAATTTACACATGACGTTGCTGTTATATACAGGAAAATTCAGTCAGAAGAGACTTGCATTTGTTAGCATATTTTCTACTTCTACTATATAATTTTCAGTAAAAGCTCTTGATTAAAAGTGACTGGCTCAAAAGATGGTGAGTAGCATTAGCAACAAACTGCTGTGTGTGATCATGTGCGTGGGTGAACCTCACAGATCTAATTCACAGGGTGACTGAAAGTAATTAAAGAGTTACAGACAGAAAAGTTATGGACTAAAATAAATGAGGGAATGTTGGGATAAATCTTGAGAAATGTTGTACTTGGTCTGGCTGGGGTGGAGGTAATCTTCAAAGCAGTGCTTATGGTGCTATGTTTTATACTTGTGACGAAAACAGTGTTGATAACACACACCAATGTTTTAGCTATTGCTGAACAGCATTTGTACAGTGCCAAGGCTTTCTCTGTCCTCCCCCCCAGCAAGTAGGTTGGGGCTGAGCAAGAGGCTGGGAAGGATCCCAGGGAGGACAGCTGACCCCAACTCACCAAGGAGATATTCCATACCATGTAACACCATGCTCAGCAATAAAAGTGGGGGGACGAGTCTTTTCCAGCATAGCTGGTGGTCGAAGACTGTCTGGGCATCAGTCTGCTGGTGAGATATGAGTGATTGTCTGTGTTTCACTTTTTTTTTTTTCTTTCCCTTATTTTTCCTTCACTAATTTAACTGTCTTTATTTTAACCCAGGAGTTTTTCTTGCTCCTATTGGGAGGTTGGAGTGAGTGAGCATCTGGTGGGTGCTTAGTAGCTGGCCAGGGTCAACTCTTCACAGATGTGTATGAACAATATATACTTGTCACCAGCAATTTTTCTCCACATATGTACCCCTACTGATCTTTAGTACCTGTTGATGTAGATGTGCTCATCATTCTCAGCCTGTGATTCCAAGACTGAACTTAGTCTGGATGTATTATTTCTGACTGAACTTAAAATCATAGAATCATAGAATCTTTTAGGTTGGAAAAGACCTTTAAGATCATCCAGTCCAACCATTAACCTACACTACCAAGTCCACACTAAACCATTCAAGGGTAGACTAGACTAAACCATGTCCCGAAGTGCCACATCTACCTGTTTTTTGAACACTTCCAGGGATGGGGACTCCACCACCTCTCTGGGCAGCCTGTTCCAATTCTTGACCACCCTTTCCGTGAAGAAAGTTTTCCTAATATCCAACCTAAACCTCCCCTGGCACAGCTTGAGCCCATTTCCTCTCATCCTATTGCTAACTACTTGGGAGAAGAGCTCAACACCCACCTCACTACAACCTCCTTTCAGGTAGTTGTAGAGAGCGATAAGGTCTCCCCTCAGCCTCCTCTTCTCCAGGCTAAACAATCCCAGTTCCCTCAGCTGCTCCTCATAAGACCTGTGCTCCAGACCCTTCACCAGCCTTGCCCTTCTCTGAACATGCTCCAGCACCTCAATGTCTTTCTTGTAGTGAGGGGTCCAAAACTGGACACAGTATTCCAGGCGCAGCCTCACCAGTGCCGAGTACAGGGGAACAATCACCTCCCTGCTCCTGCTGGCCACACTGTTCCTGATACAAGCCAGGATGCTGGTGGCCTTCTTGGCCACCTGGGCACACTGCTGGCTCATGTTCAGCCAGCTGTCGACCAACACCCCCAGGGCCTTTTCGGCCAGGCAGCTTTCCAGCCACTCTTCCCCAAGCCTGTAGTGTTGCATGGGGTTGATGTGACTGAAGTGCAGGACCCAGCACTTGGCCTTGTTGAACCTCACACAGTTGGCCTTGACCCATTGATCCAGCCTGTCCAGGTCCCTCTGCAGGGCCATCCTACCCTCCAGCAGATCGACACTCCCACCCAGTTTGGTGTCATTTGCAAACTTACTGAGGGTGCACTCAGTCCCCTCATCCAGATCATCGATAAAGATATTAAACAAGGCTGGTCCCAAAACAGAGCCCTGGGGAACACCACTCATGACTGGCTGCCAACTGGACTTAACTCCATTCACCAGTACTCTCTGGGCTTGGCCACCCAACCAGTTTTTTATCCAGCGAAGACTATGCCCGTTCAAGCCATGAGCTGCCAGCTTCCCAAGGAGAATATTATGGGAGACGGTGTCAAAAGCTTTGCTAAAGTCCAACTTCAAAGGAAAAGTACCGTGCTAAAAATACAATGAAAGCAAAATTAAAAAAGGATTTTGTTTCAAAAATAAAATATAAGAACTTTAGATATCTCCAACGTGATTTTGTACAGTTTAAGTAAGAGTCCGGAAGATCAGATGATGTCAAACTTTAACCAAACTAATAATAGCTGCTGTTTATTTTTATTCCTCTCCCAGTTAATTGTTTTGTAGCATGACAAGAATTTGTTAACGAAATATATTGGTTTCCTCATGTTCTTGTTGAACTCAAATGCCACTGGAGCTGGAACTAATTGGCAGTTTCAGCAGTGATGGAAAGGTTTGAAAAGAAATGGAAAATGACCAAATTTTTCTCTCACCTCTAGAAACAGCCTCCTAAGCTTTTGAGGCCAGTAGCAGGACACTGTGAACACAACTACTTATGTGGCTCATACTGCAACTGGTCTGTGGATAAAAAGAGGTTATTTTTTTCTGTCAAGTCTATCAGTATTGCATAAAAACAACTTAAGAGATGAAACAAAAAGGAAGAACAGCTGTAGAGGTTTGTTGACCTATTAAAACACAGCATTTTGACTCTTGGAGTTTCTAGTATTCTAGTATGAATTTTATTCTTGAATCTGCTTCAGTTTGCCCCTAACACATTCCAGCTCAGAAAGAAATTGAGTGTAGTTATAGTTTTCTACATGTATCCTGTATTAAATCCTTTTGAAATATTTCAATTTCTTGTCTGGAATAAACATATTCTCCAAAGTCCCCATGAACAGATAGATTTCTTAATAAGCCTAACTCTAAGGTAAGATTAAACCTTTCCTAATTATTAGCCACAAATAAAAGTGCACTGTCTGGATGAGGTATTTGAAATGAGATCAAGTCCTTCCAACATAAACATGTGAACTATAACAACTCTATGCTAAACTAACTGTCTATATGTCATCCATGGCTACTGAATGGATTAAATGGATGAGTCATTGTCTGGAAGTCTTGCTTTTTCATGAACCAGAGAGAACTTTGTGATAAAATCAGAGGTAAGAATAAAATTTCTACTCTTTGAGGGAAATTTATGTGTTTATATATGATGAGATACACATACAAAGCATGAGTGTCAGTAAGTATTTTAGCATTTTTTTTTTAAACATGAGAAAATGAGAACTTTCATTATTTACAGTCACAGCTGTTGCCTTAATGTGGTCAGTGTATGGTTACTAAGACTTCTGTCTGCAAATGTGATGGTTTATTTATGTACTTTTAAAAAATCTTCCTTAGAAGCTTCTGGATTTGGTTTAATTGTAAGTGAGTCTGGAGTCCTATTTGGTGGACAGACTTTTTCATGCGTTTCCATGTACTAGAATGCTTTCACCATGCAATATATAGATATATATTAGGCACACAGATATCTAGATAATAGTTGTATAGATCTAGATAATATTTATATGTAATATAACATAATATATAAAATATGCATACATGACTTTTGGGAGCATGTGAAATGCAGGAATGGAGTCTAAAGAAAAGAACATGGAGAAGACAATTCTAAGTAGTTTAAAGAAATTTGGTGCTGGTATTTCAGACCCCACAGGCTGCTGCTGACCATATCTATGTTGCATTCTAGTTCAGATATATGCTAGACATTGCTATAAATACCTGGCGAAGAACAGGATTAACCAAGGGAGATGAATCTGTGATAGAGTAGGGTAAAAAAAAATCCATATGATTCTTGGGAAGGAGGCAGAAATTAGCCATATTTCACCAATAATATTTTCCATTTACATTAGTTTTTCATTTACTGTATTTTTATTTCTTTATAAATTGATTTTCCATAACCTTTTTATCAGTATTTGCTAGTCACTATTTACAACTGTAACATGGAAAAACTGGATTGAAAGCATTTCATCCAAGTTGGTAAAAACAATTTTTCTTCTTGCCAGCTGAGTGATATGAAAACACAGTATCAGAGATTCCTATTCTAAGTTTGGTTAGTGTTATCTGAAAGAGACGCTGCTGAGTACCATTAACTGCTGGTGATCTCAACAGTATTAGAGTCCTGTTGCATTATGCGACAGAGTGTTTAAGTGCAGAAGGCTATGTAAATAACTAAAACTACCAATCAATGTGAGGGAAGCTTTGGGTAGGTAATGCTATCATAGGATCATACAGCAGTTGTCAACCAAATCAAAAGTCTCTGGGTTTGCTAAACCTAAGCTTGCATCAAAAAGCCATTGCCTTTTAACTCATATCCTAGAAAATCAGTTTCACTTCTTACTGACAGAGGCAGATTCAAGATTTGTGCAATCCCACTTTGGAATCTCATGCTAACCCAGCTGCTTTAACTAACCCCATGGCCCTCAGAAATAGCTGCTTACAGCAGCGCTTGGGCTACTTGGTAAATCAACATTAGCATGTTCCACAGCTGCATGCTGAGTATACCCACAACAGTGACAAACACCTCTAACACGACTGCATTTTTATTGCTTCAAATGCACAAAAAATGGCTTTATAACTGGTATTATATGCACATATGGTAGTTTGCCAGTTACCATCACTAAAAATTATATTTTTCAAAGCTGATGATAATCTAACAAAAATTAAATTAAAATAATCCTGCCCCAAGTGGGAAAAAAAAATCAGAACACTTTAAATTAAGACAAGTAGCTTCTTGCTAAAACATCTGAATGCTAGCTTCAGTAATTTCTTTGCTTATAAACCACCTTAAGTTCTGTGCTACATGAACAATAAATTTTAGCATGAATGCGGGGTTTGTAACATGAAATTTACACTTGACTTTAACTTGTAAATATTCCATTGATTAAATATTTCATAGCTAATAATGACATTACAGATATGACTCCTAATACTTCCTCAGTAAATCACACAAAACCGTTGACGTTTAAAATTATGAACTGCATAAATCCTGCATTTGTTATTTGTATCTTATTTTGCTTATGATTTAACTTAAACTATGCAACATACAGAACTTCCCAGAAGTAAACTGAATGCAGTAATTACAAGATGAAGGGTTGTTATTTTTAGTAATTACTAACTTTGCATTGATTTGTGGGGAAGAAGCTGGAAAGAAGCGTTGATGTTCATGTGATTTGAATTTCTCAGATGTATCTGTTACTGTGGGCCACAGTAAAAATGCTCTACATATACCAAGGATGGAGAAAATTATTCTTGAGTAACTGTGTGAGCAGGTGCCATGGCCACCTGGATCCAAACACATATGTACAGGCTTGTAAGGTTAAACAGATTATTTTCTGGAATCCAGCTGTACTTGTGAGTCAGTAGTAGAACATGTATCTCAGCCAAGGTTTCTTGTTACTCTGGAAGCACCTAGTGCTTTTTGGGTCTTCCAAGTCTCTCGCCTCTGAGCAGATGGGCATGTTCTCCTCACCTCTCCTGTTTTTTATGCAGAGCCCTGATGACTAATTCTGTAAAGACACAGAAAAGGATTACATTTTTATGTGGGTTAATAGGTTCTTCTACCTTGGTATAGTCTCTTAAGGACTTAGAAGGTAGTGCTGGGTGAATGTTGCCTATAAAGTATGGAGTATTTCAGGCTTATCTCCTGTCTCCCTTCAACATGTCCACAATCTCACTGGATTAACCTACAGATGTGAATGTACTGCCTACATTCACTTTATGTTGATTATGTAATTCAGACCAAAAAAGTAGTCAAGTCTCATTACCAATCATCTGGACTATGCAGTTCTCCAACCTACAGGTTCCCTTTTATTGTTTGAAAACAAACAATGGATTTTCCTTCATGTGGTATAAAAATGTACTTCTTTTCCAACATTACTTCAGATAAAAAGCATCTTTCAGGATGAAGGGCTTTATCATACCATAAACAAGTTTCAGCTATGTTAAAAAAGGAATTTCCTTTTTAAGTCTGAATATGTGCATTTAAAATGTATTTCACTCCTTGTGTGGCTGAGACTTTGCAGAATTAGGAGCTAAGGTAACAATGTGTTGGAAATGTAAATAAGCCCTCACTGATGTCAAGTTTGCAATGTGTTAACCTTTGATGTTTTTGGTCCAATGAAAAGTTAGCATTCACTGCCCATACTGTCTGTCCATAGGCTGTGTGAGGAGTAGCAGGCATTTCAGAAAGGAAATCAAACCCCATTAGATGATTAGGAAGATCCTCAAGTTTATTCATTAGGAAATGATAAATCCTTTATGCTCTCCAGAACACAGTTTTGTAGGGCAGAGCAGCAAGTAGGTAGCTCTATCCATGCTGCTCCAGAACTTCACAGTAGACAACTGTTTTTTTAAAATTCTTTGATTTCTGTGCCAAGTTGGAAGAGGGTTTAGTAACAAAAGAAAAGAAGAACAAGGCAATGGTAATGATTTTGCAGTGTTGCTCAGAAACAGGGAGGTTTTGAATGCTTGTCCTTGCTACAAGAATTATTTAAGACTTCCAGGCAGTGATTACCAACAATTGGGCTAGACTAGGACTGGGATCAGGACTAAGACTAAGACTCGGTGGAAAATATGTGCCTACTACTGTGAATGTGTTGGGTTCAGTCCCATATAAAGAAGGATGTTTCTGCTGCTAAGAGAGCTGAAATTCTCATTTTATTTTTCATTAGTCATGTGACTACAGCTTCTTGTTAGCCAGGCTGTTGGTCCCTATCACTGCAAGGAACTATTGCAAGGTGGCTCCAGCAGGCTTTATGTTTTGCTGCTGTTCCCAGCTGTCAGTGTCCCTGTACTTCTTGTTGCATTGAATCTTGTTTCACAGATTATTGCTCACAAGCTATAGTAATGATAGCAAATGGCTCAGTGGGGGGGTGTCATGTATTATGCCTCACCCATCCTCTTTGGGCCCAGAGGCATTTTTCTGTGTGTATGGACAAGTGTTCTGTTGAAGCAACACCTCCCTACATTTATTCGCATTTTTTCTCTCTATTCCTGGGTAGCTTGTGCATAGGAATATGTTATTTAGCCTTTATTTATGGCAACTTTGAGGCATTATAAAGCAAGGGTAATTTTTAGCATGACATGGCAGTACAAATGCTGGACTATAATTTAGTGCATTAAGTGTCATTAAACCTCAATAGAAAATCAAACTGAGTATTGTTGCATATAAAATCATAAATTTTCATCTCTGAAGAAGAAGGAAAAAAAAGGCTGCAATAGGAACCCTTTTCCTTTCAAACTCAATATACAACAGATCTGGATAAAACATGAGGTGACTATCAGTTTGAGTTCAGTTTGGGGCTTTTTTTCTGTTCTACAAGTAACAGTAAGAATTCTTTACTTGTATTAAGAAACTAAAGAATAAAGAGTAGTATATGTAGCAAAATTAATGGAAAGGGTTGAGACTCAGAGGGTGCTGAAACATTCAATTGTTATTGATTGAGAGCAGTCATTTGTAAGTAGGTTATTTTTGTCTCTGGTGGTGAGGAATATATTCAAGGACTTCCTCTTTTATCAGGTATCTGTAGCTTTACACAACTTGGTATTTACTTTTTCTTTTAATTATGACTAGAAAAATTCAGTACTAAAGCAATTGGCTATTTATAAGTGTTTACAGTCATGAGAAGGTTTGTGGAGAGTTCATGCTATACATGAACTTAAAGTTAAAATAGTTATGCTTAATTACTTTTAGTGATGACTGGATTCTGGGTGAATTTCTGGAATTGCACAGAAATGTTTGTGTAGGTTTCTGTCTGTCGTTACTATAGAGGCTGCTTCTAATATGACTCAGCACTTTTTCCTACTTTATGTTTGTTATACTAAATCTTTGATAAAATTTCTAATTTGAAATAAAATCAAAGGAACACACATTATCAAATATTTATTGACTGGAAGTTTTAGCCAATGCTCTGCATTATTAAGACTAAGATTTAACTTACAATATAGAAAATACAGTACAAAAGGAATCATTTTTTTTTTCCACTATCTGAGCTTTGGCCTCAACAGTTGAAATAAATAGTCTTTATTCACCTTATCAGATTTGTTTACCTCCTTCTGAAGTAACTGAACTACAAGTCCTTTTCCTTAGTTTCTTTTATTTTGGGTCCTGAAAAAAAATGCTTAATCTGAGCTTTTTTAGGTTTTTTTCTTTATGTTCTTTCTCAAAATCTGTCTTTTTTCTGGAGTCAGGAATCCAGCTCCTGTCAGTTCAAGCTAGCTCTGAAGGTAGGGGTTGTTTCTTATTTGTTATTCTGTTTGGTCAGTTTATTTTTCAACTTCTGTTTTTCTCTTGGCCCCAAGCACTGAAAATATACAAATACAATTCTATTATAGTTAGTGTTACTTGTCCTTTAGACACTTAGTCCTTCCTTTTCAGACCCTTTCCTATTTTTCCTCAATTATCTAAAGTTGCACCTGCTGCTTCTGCCTTTTTTCCCCCAAGGACTTTTATTTATCCTTTGTTCATTCACTGCTTTTCTGTTTTGAATCTTTAGCAAATTTCATTGAGAAGGCACTTGCCTACTTTCATACTTCTAATTTTCTTTTGAAATTATCACTTAAGAAGGATGGGGAAAAGCAGCTCCTGTGATGCTGAGCTACATAATGGACAAGAGAAATACTAATCATCTAGAGAAATGGAGAATTTTAAATAATATGCCAATAATGCTTGGATCTCAGAAAGAAATGGGATGGTCAATGCCTTCATGTGCACTGGAAAGCTGATGGTAAAAAGTGTCATCACAGCTAGGTGGAACTACTCCACAAGATAGTTCTTAAATTCCTGCTGTAACAGTGAGCCCACAGAGAAATAAAATGTCCTTACAGTGCCAGAATCTCTTCATATCACTAAACAGAAAATTATTGGGGGAGGTAAATAATAGCTATTAGGAAATTAGTGATTTGACTGTAGCTCTAATACCATTTGCAGATAGCAAATTTTAATAGCTAAAAAATTTGCATCATATACAAAAATACAATAATTTATAACATTAATATTTCAATTCCTTCGTCCACAATTCAACAGAAAAAAAACCCCACCAAACCCAGAAATATAGCAGTGTCCTTGCAGATACACATAATTTGTTATTGCATGACAGTATCAGTGAATTTAAACTGAATAAAGAATCACTTCCTTCTAGAAAAGAACTACTTCAGGCCTTTTGTAAAAAAACAGGTGAATTCTGTTGGGGTGTGTCAGCTCATTGAATCTGAATCTTTCCATGGGGTGGAGTGGAAAAAGTAAACCTTTCAGAAGGGGAAAAAGAAATACAAAATGAAAAACCAAACAAAAAGAAAGGTAGAAAGCTCTTAGCACAGAGATGCCAATACCTCTAGTTTCAGGGCATTCACCTGGAGTATTGATACTCCAGACTGATAATCCAGTTTCCTTGCTGTACTCAGCTCAAAGAAAACAATTTCCTATGCATCAGGCAAGTGTTGTGATTAGTTGTGCATTCTGGGATTAATCTCTTCTCTTTGCACTTTGTTTAAAATGTTTTCAAGAATAATTTACTATGTTCCGGGGAAGTTCCCTAGAAATTGAATTAGTCTCTCATTTGACTGTTTGACGTAAATTTTTGAAAGGCCTTATGTAAGGGTATGTGGAAAGAGACTGTCTGCTCCTTTAAGGGTATCTGGTCAAGGACCTTTTTCAATCCAACAAGGTGTAATAAGATGCACTGATTTTAGCTGGGATAGAGTTAAATTTCTTCATGGTAGCTTGTATGGTGTTGTGTTTGACTTGTGATGAAAGCAGTGTTGATAATACAGGGATGTTTTAGTTACTGCTGAGCAGTGCTTGCACAGCAGAAGGGCCTTCTCTGCTTCTCACCCTACCCGACCAGTGAGTAGGCTGGGGGTGCACAAGGAGCTGGTAGGGGACACAGCTGGGACAGCTGACCCCAACTGACCACAGGGATATCCCAGACCATATGACATGGTGCTCAGCAATAAAAGCTGGTGGGAAGAAGAAGGAAAGGGGGACGTTCAATGTTAAGGTCTTCCCAAGTAACCGTTATGCGTGATGGATCCCTGCTTTCCTGGAGATGCCTGAACATCTGCCTGCAGATGGGAAGTAGTGAATGAATTCCTCATTTTGCTTTACTTCTGCGTGCAGCTTTTGCTTTAGCTATTGAACTGCCTTTATCTCAACGCACAAGTTTTCTCACTGTTACCCTTCCAGTTCTCTCCTGCATCCCACTGAGGGGGGCAGGGAGTAAGCGAGTGGCTGTGTGGGGCTAAGCTGCCTACTGGGGTTAAATCAGGACAGAAGAAAAGAAGGAAGTCATAAACAAGAATGTCCAGGGACACAAACCTGACCAACAAAGGGTAAGGGAGTCCGTGATGAGAACCAAACCTTGTCAGTCACACTAATTGATGAGGGTATGTGAGAGTGTGAGAATGTTTATTCCAGCAAGGTTATCTGACTGGGGATTTTGTTATTTGGGAAACCAAGGGAAAAGGGGGCAGCGAAAAACCAAAATATACCAAGACACAGATCTGACAAAACAATAAGAGACAATGCCAAGAAACACAAGACTCACCACTCACACTAATTGATGGGCTATCTAGAAACCACAGATGCTACTTCCAGACAGACGAATGTGGACTTTGCAACTGATAAGACTCTAAACCAGGGGAAATCCTGGACTGGGAGTGGTGCGGGGATCATAGAGCTGTACAAACCCATGGGGGACCTGCAGGAAAACAGGGAACAGGGAGGAACAAAGGGGGAGCAGGCAGTAAAGGGTATAAAATGGTCTGGTCCTGTGTAAAATGGGGACACTCAGTACACTTGTCTGGCTGATCCCTATGCAGAATCACTGCAGTCTGTCCTATCCTCTTATATCTTCTTAATAAATATTTTCTTAACGGTCTCTCTGCATAATCTCACTCTCTGCCCTCTGTGTGTGTGTGCTGCA
Source organism: Pelecanus crispus (assembly GCF_030463565.1). Classification (NCBI taxonomy): domain Eukaryota; kingdom Metazoa; phylum Chordata; class Aves; order Pelecaniformes; family Pelecanidae; genus Pelecanus; species Pelecanus crispus. Next base: position 83,443,851 of record NC_134645.1, read on the forward strand.
AGGACTAAGTGCCAGCTCCTGGTAAGACCAGTACTGGTGTGAGTGAAAATTGGTGCCAGCTACTGGAGTCAGGCTGGGATATGGGCACCCTTGGCCTGTGGTGCCAGCTACTGGAGCAAGTAGGTGTCTTTAATGTCCAGCCACTGGAGTGGGAACTGTGTGTGACCCAAAAACCAGCTACTGAGGGGGGCTGGCATGAGTGAGGAGAGTGAGGGACTCTGCATTAGCAGCTGGAGTGGGACCACAGGTCACAGTCGGTGTGCCTGGTGCTGGCTGGTGGGGGGGGTGAGAGTCTGTATCTTCCCCAAGCCTGGTGCGTGTGTGGGGTGTGTGTCTATTCACTAGCAAACTTTAAGCTGGGCTAGATGGTGAACAGGGGAGCCTCGGATTTGGGCTGGGGTGTTAGGTGAGCAGAGGTTCTGTTCTGGTACGCTCAGGGGGACTTGTGAATGTGCAGTGCATGAAGGAAGAATGTGTGAGACCTGTGTGTTTGCTAGCAAGTATCAAGCTGGACTAGCCAGCTAGTAGGGGACCCATGAAGTGGGTATGGGGGTCCAGAATCCAGGCAGGGGTGCCAAGCAGACAGAGGGGCCATGCTGGTGCTTGGGGGATCTGCCAATGTGTGCTTGTGAACCTGGAGAATGTCTTGTGTGTGCCCTCATTAGTGAACTTCTACCTCTGCCAGCTGAAGAGGAGGAAGGGCACTTGGCTGTCTATGTTTTATGTGAGTTCTATACGTGGGTACAGTTGAAGGCACTACTTTGTCTGTGGCAATCAGTGGGACTGGCTGCATCAATTAGCTCAGTTGGTTAGAGCATGGTGCTAATAATGCTAAGGTCACGGGTTCAATCCCTGCTCACTGCAGGGGGGTTGGGCTAGATGATCTCTCAAGGTCCCTTCCAACGCAAAGCATTCTATGATTCTAATGTCTTGCATTTATCTATCTCTGTGTATCTGTGTATAACCCTGTGTGTGTCTCTGGGATGTGCTCGGCTTTGCTACTGGTTGAGCCTGCAACCAGGAAAGCTTCAGCCACATCCCTCACCCTGGGCAAAGACCATGGGTCCCTGGGGCACTGGGCTGGGCTCCAGCAGCCAGGCTGGAGAGGTCCTGGGCTGGATCAGCTGGAGGAGGTGGTCACACTCTCTTACACCACTTAACAATTACTTTCTTCCTAATGCAGAATGAAATAAATTTTGGATTTTCAAAACCAGTAATGCTGGAGTAGGAAAACCCCTTTTGTCATCCCCTTAAATCAAGGATTTTTGATATGTGGACTGTATGTTTATCTGGCACCTAGCAAAAAGGAAACTAGTCCATAGCACTGGCTTTTAGGTGACTTCATAATATCATATTAAAAAAATCCTCCTTTTGATGATGTGTCCTTACAATTAGGCACACTATTGATAACAAAATACATTGAGAAATATATAAATTTCACATATCATGCTGTGCAAAGGCTTACATTAATACAATTGTTATTTTAAGTCTAGAGGAAAAATGTTTAGAATTTACTTTGCATTGTCCTGAAAACTGAGGGGATTGTAGAGCTTATTGCTACAGCTCTTTTAATGTTGTGTTTTATGTGGAAAAAGTAGGTTAGGAAGTTAAAAATCTGAACATAGGCTTTCACTGGCATTTCTATTTATTTCTCAAACAATACATATTGCTAACTTGTAATGTGATTGCTTTTTCTATACTTACCTCTTTCAGGTCAAAAGCTTTAAACTTATAGCCATTTTTCCCCTAATTTGTGATAGTTTTACTTCCTTCCCTAAGCCTTCTCATACAAATATACCCTTGAAATGATATGTTTAACTGTAACAATGAGGGACATACTTCCATATGTCTTGACCTTTCTGTCTTGAGAGGCATAGTAATGGTACTGTTGCATGAACTAGCAAAGCCCCTCAAAGTATAGATATGGAACAGATTATGTTTGGTTTAGGCTTATTAATTTTTGGACAGGTTCCATGCCACTTTATATATGGCATTTCTAATGAAATGAATGGAATCTCAGTGGGAGTTCTGTGAGTAGTTTAGCAAGAGATGATTAAAAATGAGGAAAACATGAGGTAGAGTGAAGCAGAGTACTTAGATTAACAGTGCTATAAAATATGAGAAATTAGGCCCCCACAAAGCCATATTTTTTTTTTTTGTGGTATATTATTCTGTCGCTAAACTTCTTTATAGCATTTAAGGGGGTAAGACAATACATTTCCCAATAATTGAAGAACAAGTGTGAACTCCAGTCACATGGGGTTCTTACTATTGTATGCATTATAATAGTATTCCTTCAATAAATACATCTAATTTCAAGAAAAAAAAATAGGTTTTATAATGTAAACAACATTCCTTTTCCTTACCTTTGAAGGTCTACTACTGTGCAGTCTAAAGATGATCACACTCTCTCGGAGTTTTTCTATAGAATCCTGTTTGGACAAGCTTTAACTCATATTTCTTTATTGCTCAGTTCACACTGAGAGCTTTTCCTCCTAGGCCACATAAAAATTCATTCTCATCTTTGAAGATCCTTCAAAGCTTAGTAATGTTCAGTTCTGTCCTTCATTCCTGTCCTTTATTATTATCTTCTGGGGTATTGCCTGATGTAGAACATTCTCATCAGTGGAGAAATATAATGAAATTAAATAAGATTTTTCTTAACAAGTCTTCTAAATACTTGCCTAAATGTAATTCCATGCTTAGCACTGAAAGCATATGTCTTGGTCTGACAGCATGTCTAAGTGGATTTACAAAAGAAGAACAAAACATATTCTGAGGTGGGTAGCCTGAGCCAGCTCCAGTATGTGTGCGGTGCACCAAATTACATTTTTTTGCCTGACTTTAGAAGTCCTAAAAGGATGCTAGGCTTCTAAACTAAACTCAAGTATGGTGCTGCTAATGTGTATATTAGACCTGCTATATACAGACCGGCTCTGATTCAGAACACCATGAGTGAAGCTTCCATTTCTACAACTGCCAGACTTGATACACCTGGGGTATTCCTTTTCTTGAGAACCTTTAAGAGGAACAATATAAAATCATTGTAATTTTCTCTATGTACAAGCAAGCAATCATAAATTAACAGGTGCAAATGAATGAGAAATGAATGAGTAAATCCATTACTTCTAATTCTGGTTCTGTATTTGCAACTTTGGCTTCATCTTGACTGTATGGCAGATGTATGACATGATGTGACCAGGACTCTAGTTCTCTACAGTTATATCTATAGCAGTTAATTATACAAAGCAGAAAATCACAGAATCAAAGAAGCACAAAAGAATTAGTGTTGGAAGGGACTTCTGGAGATGACCTAGTCCTAGCCCCTTGCTCAAAGCAGGTTCAGCTAGAGGTTGCTCAGGGCCATGTCCAGTTCAGTTTTGAATATCTCCAAGGATAGAGACTCTTCAACCTCTCTGTGTAACCTGTTCTAGTGTTTCACCACCCTCACAATAAAAGATTTTTCTTATGTTTAAATGGAAATTCCTGTATTTCAGTTTGTGCCCTTTGCCTGTGTTCTCACTGGGTGCCATTGAGAAAAGTCTGGCTCCATCTTCTTTACTCCCCTGATCAAGTATTTATACACATTGATCTGTTCCTCCTGAGCCTTCTCTTCTCCAAGGAAAATGATCCCAGATGTCTATCCTTGTATGTCAGATGTTCCAGTCCCTTTATCATCTTCATGCCCCTTCACTGGACTTGCTCCAGTATGTCTGTGTCTTTTGTACTGGGGAACCCAGAACCTGAACCAGCACTCCAGATGTGTTTCACCAGGGTTGAGCAGAGGGGAAGGATCATCTTCCTTTATCTGCTGGCCATGATCTCTGCCTAATGTCCCCCAGGGTGCAATTGCCCTTCTTAGCTGCAGAGGCACAGCACTGGCTCATGTTCAATTTGTTGTCCACAGGGACACTCAGGTCCTTTTCTGCAAAATTGTTTGGGTCCTTCAGCTGGTTGGCCCCCAGCATGTACTGGTGCATGGAGTTATTCCTCCCCAGGTGCAGGGCTTTGCATTTCCCTTTGTTGAACTACATGAGGCTCCTGTTGGCTCGTTGTCCTGGTTTCAGCTGGGATAGAGTTAATTTTCTTCCTAGTAGCAGGCATAGTGCTGTGGTTTGGATTTAGTAGGAGAAGAATGTTGATAACACGCTGATGTTTTAGTTGTTGCTAAGTACTGCTTATGCTAGTCAAGGACTTTTTCAGCTTCCCATGCTCTGCCAGGTGCACAAGAAACTGGGAGGGGGCACAGCCAGAAGAGTTGATCCAAACTGACCAAAGGGCTATTCCATACCATAGGACGTCATGCTCAGTATATAAACTGGGGGGGGGGGGTTGGCCGGGGAGCAGCAATCGCTGCTCGGGAACTGTCTGGGTATCGGTCGGTGGGTGGTAAGCAATTGCATTGTGCATCACTTGTTTTGTATATTATTATTGTTATTATCATTATTATATTGTTATTATTATCCTCACTATTTTACTTTATTTCAATTATTAAACTGTTCTTCTCTCACCCCAGGAGTGTTTCTCACTCTTACTCCTCCGATTCTCTCCCCCATCCCATCGGGGCAGGGAGAGTGAGCGAGCGGCTGCGTGGTGCTTAGTTGCTGGCTGGGGCTAAATCACGACACTCACTGATCCAGCCTGCTGAGGTCCCTCTGAACAGCAGCACAACCATCTGATCTATCAGATCTTCTTGCCAATTTTGTACCATTTGTAAACTTGCTGAGGGGGCACTCTGTCCTATCATCCTGATCACTGAAGAAATTTGTTAGTGTGGGGTTGCAGTCATCTGCGCTGTTAGGTTGTTAGCTTTGTGTGCTGCATTTTCTCGTCCAAACCAGATGGCACTGTGTCAGTGCTAACCATTGTCTGCCAGTTGTCACTGGCCCTGGAATGGAGTCACATGGCATGGATGAGGCCATATCATCTTAGCAGTGTCAGTCACAGTCCTCCAGCAATACAGTAGAAGGCTACATGTCGGTCCCTTCCTGCTCTCCTTGTTGTGCTTGAATTGCCCCAGAGCCACTCCTGCTACAAACACCCCCCTCTAAAGTTCTGCTTTTCAGTCCTCTCATTTACCTACAACTGGAGAAATAGTGAAGAGATATGATGTCCCAACAGGGTGACTGTTTGCAAGGAAGAGGAACCAGAGGACAAAGGGATTTATTTGGATTATTTGTATCAGGCATAACTGGCAGGTTTGGGGTGGTAGGGGGGTGCCAGGATGCCCTGTGTGGGAGGTGGCCAAGACCTGCCCTGTGCTGGGCACAGCTGGTTCCAGTTGGACCTAACACCAATACAAACAGCCCATCGCAGCCCAAAACTGCTGCAGCTGAGGGACTCCACAGTGCCTCTGCTCAGACAGTGACAAGAGACTGCCAGCCACTTTGGGAGAAGAAATAGAGGAGCTGCCTACCTGAGTAGCCTACCAGGAGCTCACTGAGAGTCTGCTGAGCCTGGTGAACCCTGCAGATTATCATCTGCTCCTACTATTCCATGTAGGGTCTAAAGGTACTGTGACGAGGTAACTCAGAACCATCAAAAGAGACTGCATGTTCCTTGGAGCAATGTTAAAAGGATCTGGTGCACAGGTGGTTTCTCCTCTATCCTCCCAGTCAGAGGAAGCAGTTTAGGAAGGAGGAGATAAACTGAACTGGTGAACACCTGACTGCATGGTTGGTGCCATACTGAAGGTTCTGGCTTCTGTGATCATAGATCTACCTTTGAGAAGCTTGGTCTGTTGGAAGCTGATGGGATTCATCCAACCGAGTGGGGCAAGAAGGTCTTTGTCAACAAACTGGTCAGACTTATACAGAGATCTTTAAACTGGAGTTGTGAGCAACAGAGAAGAGCCAGGGGCTGCTGATGTATTAGGAACCAACAGGGAAACACCTGTGAAATGCCTTAAAGGAATTAAGGCGTGTTCCTTTAAAAGGTGATGAGGTCAATAGCCCAGCTGAAGTGCCTCTGTACCAATGCATGTAGCATAAGTTGCAAACAGGAGGAGATGGAAACCACTGTGTAACTAGAAAGCTATGATCTGATCACTATCATTGAAACTTGATATGATGAATTGCATGACTAGAGTGCTGCAAGCGATGGCTATAAAATGTTCGGAAGGGACAGGTAAGGAACAGGGGGTGGAGGGTTGCCCTCTATGTAAAAGAATGGATTGACTGCACAAAGCTGTCTTTGAAAAACAGCGGATATCTTATGGGTAAAAAATTAGGGGCCACACCAACAAAGGAAACCTCTTGGTTGATGTTTACTACAGGCCGCCTGATCAAGGGGGGCCTGCTGATGAAATGTTCTTACTTCAACTACAGGAAGCATCATGCTTGCAGGCTCTGATCCTGCTGGGGGAATTCAATCACACCGACATCTGTTGTAAAAGTGGCACAGCAAGGTGTAAGCAGTCAGAAAACTCTTGGTGAGTGACAAGGATAATTTCTTAATCTAGTTGATAGACAGCCTGACTAGAAGAGAAGTGTTACTACCTGTTGCATACCAACATGGATTAACTAAGTAGAAATGTCAAGATTGGTGGCAGTGATTGGAGGCAGCCTGGTCTGCAGTGATAATGCCCTGCTGGAGTTCACAATCTTGAGGGATATGGGCCAGGTGAGGACTAGAGTCAGGATGCTGAATTTTAGGGGAACAAACTTTCAGTTGTTTAAGGAATTGATGGATGGGACCCCCTGGAAAACTGCACTCGGGAGCAAAGGAGCTGCGCAGAGCTGGCAACTCTTCAAGGACATTTTTCTTAAAGCACAAGAGCTCTTGATTCTCATGTGTAAGAAAAAGGGCAAGGAAGGTAGGAGACCGGCATGTCTCAATAAGGACCTTCTTGTCAAACTGAAGTGTAAGAAGGAAGTGCACAGGCAGTGGAACCAGGGATGTGTATCCTGGGAAGAATATAGGGACACTGCCCAGATGTGTAAGGATGCGACTGGAAAACCTAAGGTATAACTGGAGCTGAATTTGGCCAAGGAAGCTAAGAATAATAATAAGGGCTTACACAGGTATGTTGGCCAGAAAAGGAAAATTAAAGAGTATGCACCTCCACAATAAATAAGGCAGGAGAACTGGTGACAACTAACATAGAGAAGACTGAGGTGTTCAACAATTCTTTGCCTCACTTTTCAATGGTAATCTCTCTTCCCACATTCATCAAGCTCCTGAATCTCAAGGCAGGGACTGGGGGAATGAAGTCCCTCCCAGCACAAAAGAAGATCAAGTTCAAGATCATCTGACGAAACGGAACATACCAAAGTCCACGGGACACAATGAGATACATCCCAGGATCCTAAGGGAATTTGCTGATGTAGTTGCAAGCCAATCTCCATCATATTTGAAAAGTTGTGGCAGTCAGGCATAGTCCCCAGTGACGGGAAAAAGGGAAACATCATGCCCATTTTTAAAAAAGGGTAAAAAAGAAGACCCTGGCAACCACTGACCACTCAGCCTCACCTCTGTGCCTGGGAAGACCATGGAACCGATCGTCCTGGAAACTATGTCAAGGCATACGGAAGACAGGGAGGTGATTAGAGAAAGCCAATATGGCTTCACCAAGGGCAAATTGTGCCTGACTAACCTAGTGGCCTTCTGCGATGGAGTGACCATATTGGTGTAGAAGAGAAGAGCAACTGATGTCATCTACCCTGACTTCTGTAAAACCTTTGAGCAACCTGATCTAGTGGAAGCTGTCCCTGTCCATGGCAGGGGGGTGGGACTAGATGATGTTCAAAGGTCCCTTCTAACCCAAACTATTCTATGATCCTATGAGATATGGAAGGGGATGTTGTGGGGGACACAGGCACTCTGTGTCAGAGCAGAGACACCCCTGAGGAACTGTGGTTGTGGGTGACCCATGCTGGGGCAGAGGAAAACAAGGAAGAAGCCAGGAGCAGTGGAGGAAAATGACTAAGGGACAAGGAGTGGCAGAGAGAAACCATTATGCACCAACCCAGCCTCCTGCACTGCCCTTCACCTCACCAAAGGAACTGGGCTGGCTGAGTGTAATCTGCAGCAAAACCAAGGAAAGTCAGGACTGAGCAGTGGGGAGGAAATATGTTTTGCTTATGCTGAGCCTGGGGAAGGGAGAGGGAAGGTATTTCCTTAAATGTTTGTTTAATTTCTTATGTTTTCTTTTTTCTGAATACCCAATCATTAATCAAAAGTTTGTGCTAAATGGCAATAAACTAAATTACAAAAAAATTCTCTTAGGCAAGACTGCTTTGCGAGTGACAGTGTTCTGTTTAGTCTAGGCTGAGGTAGCAAGATGGCCTGTGGCAGAGCATGGTGCTTGGCAATGCAATGGTAAACAAAGATACCCTCCCGCATCCAGGCTGGGGACTTCTCGCCATGTAGCTCCTCATATTTTCTCATACTATACGCTGCAGTGAGCATTTAGATGCCAGATTGCTGCCTTTCCATCCAAGGCAGGCATTGAGGCCTGCAACTGCAGCGCCCTCCCCTGTCAAAGGAGCAGCCCAGCACCCCATGGCAGGACTTCAAATTCTGTGCCAAGGGCAGACACCTACCTACGCTCTCCTGCCTCTGCTGCCATCACTGTCAAGTCCAGGGGCAGAGGGAAGAACTGAGGAGAGATCTAGTGAGCGTAAATTGTATTTATGCTCTTGGCAGGGGAGGAAAGCTTAGTGACACTGAGAATGGCATATACAGAAAGGAAAGATGCCTGGGGGAGGGTGACTGCCATTGCTGCAGCTTGACAGTCTCCCATGGCAACTCAGTGGAAAAGAAAGGAAAAAATCATCAGCTGATGAAATATGTCTGTGTAGCAACCAGCTATGCCTCAGACCAGGGTGTCACCCTAAAAGGGTATGTGGTGTGGTAACAGAAGAAACAGTCACACACTCACATGTCCTGAACAAGACAGATCCTGTCAAGGGTCCACACATTGTCACACATGTGATTGTCTCTGATTGTTTGTCCTCTGCATGGGGAAAAAGAAGCCATGCTTCTCACAAAAATGACACTGCACATACTGCTTGCCCCAAAAACCCCCATGCCTCCCACATTCCTGAAGGCAATAAATGCAGCTTTTATTACCAAATGTAATTTCATTTATCTGGAGGAACTTGCCACCATTACTCTTGCATCTCCCACCTCCCATGACCCCAAATCAGCCTAGGCACACTCAAAAAAAAAAAAAAATGCTAAGCCATGTAACTTTCTCTGCCCTTTGCCCCTCCCTTCCTGACACAGGTCTATTTTATCTGCTGAGTTTCTCTGAGGCCATGCAGAAATCAGGGTCATGCACCATTTCCAAGGCATCCCTATCAAAGTTTGGCAGAAACCATATTTAATCTATCATACTGTGAACACGAAATCCATGCCTCATCTGACACAGTAAAAATGAGCATCTTTTGGTTCCTTTCATAAGACAGACTCTGGGTCCAGGGAATGTGGTTCTAACAGTGGTCCTTCTACAAAATTCCATCACAGCTCCTCCGGGACACTAGGTATCCTTTCTATGCAACAGTTGGCTTTGCAGGTGTAAGTGTGCCAGCTGCATAGCCTGTTGAGATCACAGAAACCCTGCCTGACTACTTTTGTACCTGACAGGGCAGCAACACGACACAAAGAACACAGAGCAGACTTGCCAGCACCCCTCCATTCTGCTGGAAAACATCCTCCACTTGCAGCACCACTGTTTTTTTTTCTTGCAGCACCACATGCTCATTCCACTTCCCGTGCAAAGCAGGCTACAAAGAGACAGCAAGGAAGTCCGATGTGTACAGAATCCATCTCACAGCAAACATGACCCAAATCCACACCACCTCTCCTTGCCCACAGCTCCCTCCTGCTGCTATTGAGAGGTTCTGGCTGTTAGACTTGAGTCCAGCACACTGCCATCCCAGCACTTTGAACATAGTCACTATATTATTAGGGCCATCTTATTGAGAACTCTTCCCTGTTTTTTCCCCAGCTTCTGCAATGGGTTCAACTCTGACCTTTTCAAACATGGCTGTGGACCTGGCCTTCCGATTAATGTGATTATAGGAAAGATCCTACGGGAGACTGAGCACTGTGCCATGTGTTCCCAGGTGCTAGGAAGGACTTCACAGAGACATCTGGTGATAAGGTCTGGAAAGCATTTAGGGAAGCACAGAGGTTTCCCTGCATGAGGGCATCCATCAATACAGGTTTGAAGTCCTTTCATTTAGAACCATAGGCTGATCCAATGCAACCCTCGGCTGGCCTTCTTGCAGAGGGCTATTGACCTCACCCACATGTGGCAGTGGCTTAAGTAACAGAGGATCAGGTAGGATCTTCAGGTCTTCTTGACTGTTTAATCTACTTGAATCTAACCCTCTCTTAGGATAGGACTGTCTCCTGGGTCTCCACAGGTTACATTGCATCCACAATGCCTGCGGTGGCAAGGTTCTGTGAAGCAACACAGAACCTTTTAATTTATTTATTTACTTTTCAGGGCCTGTTACTTTCCCTCTGCTTCTGTAACTACTTTTGTTTCCTTTGAAATACATTTTCTGAACACCAAAGGTTCATACAGTAACCTTTGTAATAGGTTTATTTTGCCTGTTAATGTTGTTGCCTGGTGACTAAAGGATATTTAAGTGTCTGGGTAGATGGCATGAGTACAGAGGACAGTGCAATATTGTGAAAGAATAACTAATAAGACTAGAGGTAACAACCGTAAGTGTGGTCTGACTGTGACAGGGGAATGAAAAATGTTTTGTGAGAATTTCTGCCTGTGTAGAGCATGGAGAAGAAAAGAACAAAGACATAACTGAAAAAGAGCAAGGCAAAGAAAGAGCAAAGAGAGAGAGGATAGCTGAAAACAGGACCTGAAGCTGTAGCTCCCAGGAAGAGAGAAGGGCTGTGGCTGTCACTGCACAGTGCAGCAAGAAAGAGCTAACAGACCCAGCGATGGAGAGAAGAGGGTGGCGATGAGTATCAACAGAGAAGGAGAGAGGAAAACCGGATCTATTTTTAGCTGCTGTTATGGTAAAAGAAAGTGAGACATAGTGTTTGTTGCTCTAATGGAGCTGGCCTCAAGGCAGACAGGCACAGATGATCTCACACACTTCTCTGTCAGGAGGTTCTATGGGGTCAGGAAGGCCAGGCTGGGCACCAAGGCACTAGAAGACCTTATTTGGCTCTGGCTGCTCCTGCTGGAGTGGATCACCACTTTTTGTTCAAGCTGTATGAGGCACATAGGGCAGACATGGCACTAATGGCACTGAGGCTCTGGTGTCAAACCTGCCTGTGCATGTTCACTGCTGAGCAGCCAGCTGGCTGAATATTTCCTGTGAGATCCTGCAGGAGGATGGCAGGACCCAGCAGAAGGGAACATATGGCCCATAGCTGTTACCAAATGTCCACATCATCCAAGATCGCATCAAGTAAAGTGTTATCTGCCAAGATGTGGCACTTGAGTCTCCTCCAGGAGGCCTTTATTTGTACATAGTATCTTAAAACTATATGAATGTCACAAAGCCTACCAAGGGTTTTACACAATGTAGTGTCCCGCTCTCCTTTGGAGAGTTGTGCTAAAAAATCCTTTAGCACTCTAGGTTTGCTTAGATCAGATTTATGTCTCCTTTTTCAAAGAAGTAACTAAAGCACACTGACAAGACTTCAGCCCCAATCAGGTCTTTCAGTATCCAGTACATCTTTTTCCTAGAACGTTTCTTATCAAAAGTATTTACTGGAGTGATTTCTCCTCTAGAAAGAGTCATGAAGCATGATTCTTCCATACTGCACTTAAAGTAATTAGCTTGCTGATTGTTTTGATCTATCTAATCTGTCTGTAGTCAGAGAGAGAGTCTAATAAACTGAATAAATTTGCAAGGAAATTTTTAGGTGATGCATCTTCTGTGAAAAGATTGAAGTGTTTTTCCATCACTAGTGTATTTTGTGCTTTCTATTTAGTCATCTGCATAACCAAAACAATTATCTTTTCCTGCAATCATCAAATTAATTTATTTTGAAGGTTATTCCGTCTTTTCAATTTCAGCTATTTATGCCACATGCTGGAATTCTATCTTCATTTTTGGACTTCCTGTTAAGAACACTTCTGTAGAAAACTTGTTTCACATCAATATCTTGCAAGCAATCTTTAATAGGATTCACTTTACTGAATATTACCATTCAGAAGTTGATTGACTAAGATGAAGACAGTTAGAATAACTATCAAAGATGATAGTTTATTTTTCCAATATTAGACATCCACTTTAGGGTGAAGTGAATCACCTATATCCCTTTGTTGACTTTAAAAAGACTTTGGAGTGGTGGGCTGAGATTTATGTAATTGATGTTCAGACACACAAATTAGGTAAATTGAATACCAGTATCTTTTGCACTGAGATTTCCATACATGAAAATCTGGTCCAAGATTTTTACTGAGTACGTGGATTTTAATTTTTTTTTCAGTCCTGGAATTTTTTCTCCTAGAATATGTTACAATATAGACCAATCTTATAGCTAACCTTGCCCATACAAACAATTTTTGTATCATAGCATGGCCTAAATTTGTTCCTATATTTGTTCTCAAAGATTCTTTTTATTTATATCCCAGTGTCAATTCTGAATGTTATGGGATATCTGCCCAGGAGCTAATGAGATAATTAGATTTGCCTCATTGCTTTCCTGTGCCTTATTCTGCATTGTAGGAAAATACCCAAACAAAATAACCCAACTAAACCAAACAAAAGTCTTCATGTTTCTATGTGGTTTTCTATAGGAAAAGATGAAGTTGACAGGTTTTGCCTTCTATAAATCCAGAAGCCTACTTGGAATAGGACAGAAGTGTTCAAAAACATGTCCTTACACTGTGGGACTATCCTTCCTGTTCTTTCATTTGCCTTGTGTGGGTTATTCTTAATAACTCTTTTGCTTTCTGGCACTTCATATTTTCAGAATAGATATCCTCTTCATATATCGAGATTCTCCCTATCCAGAATGTTGCTGTGTTTTGTATTATATGTTACAGTTTGTGTATACTGCAAATTCCCTGCTCTACTTCCTTTGCTATCCACTTCTCTTTTGCAGGCTGCTTAAATGGCATAAATCCTTGGCCTGTAAAGAAGACCAAGCTAATTCAAAATATTTTATTGTAAATATCAGAAACACACATAACTCAGTACCATGGCAGTCTGTTCCAGGTTTGTCTGACTTCAGGTTTGCTTTACTACCTTTGTACTTCATTGCACTGGAGTAAATAGGCATCCTTTTAACACTTTTTGTAGCTAATGCCACAATTTTGTCTTTGTATGGAACTGCCTTTGGAAAACCATTGGTTTCAAATTACTTAAACAGCCCTTTGGTATCTTTTCCCACCCGCTTTGCCCAACTTGTCATTAGAGAATATACTTTCAGATAATCCTGTCTTTTTTGCCAATATATATTAAACAAAGAACCAGATCAGTTATATCCACCAGGTCCTGCCCAGATTTGATCCATTTATTTTTTTCTAAACCATGTAGATCTTAGAAATGTTTCTGATTTCAAATTTCAGTGGCTGAGTATTTCTAGTATTATTCTGTAGGAAAGCCATTCCTGAAAATTATTTTTCTTCCAATACCATGATTCAACTGGTTTACCAAATTTTTTCAGACACACTCTGTCATATATTCAGCTCAGCACATCTGAGTTGGACTGACCAAGATGTTGCAGTAGAAAATTATTTAACTGCGTGTGAGAATAAAACAAGTTTTTCCATTACATATTACAGATTATGATAATAAACTGTAATGCTGGACTAGAGAATCTAATTAATTAGAGAGCTCAGTAATAATCTCTGATATATAAAAGACATAAACCTCCTAATGTCCTTTAGGAGTCTTCCATAGGCTTTCATAAATTCAGCGTCAGATAAAGTCTTCAGAGACCAATTTAGAGAAAAAAGGAGGTATCAAATTGTAAAGAACTCTTTCACCATGGATACCATATAGTCACTGGAGCACCACATGCCCTGAATAGCAGCACTAGCAGCATGGAAAAGATCTGTCCCTACAGAGCCTCTGGGCACCTCCAGGGTCTGTAGCAGGAACGGCTGAGGATCCCAAGCTGGTTACATTGGAAGGGGTTTTATCAGGCTGCTTTCACTGTGTCTGTTAAGGGCTTACATATTTGTAGTGGAAGGTGATTTGGGATTGTCAAAGCATGAGCCTTCTCACCAGACTGTCCAACGGTTAGACTACCATTAGTCTGGTATATCCTTATACTAGAATTAAGAAACCGGAAACGTTAATTTATGTCTTATGCTTATTATAGTTGGTGCAGTATTAATTCGTTTTTTAGAATCTGCTGTGACTCTGTAGAATACACAGTTTCCTCAAATGATGATTCCCTTCTTAGTCATTATATTTTGTTTGCAGTTCCCAGTTATAATTTTATGTGAAGTCTCTACTCTCTTTTTATTATATCTCAATCCTCAGCCTGGGGATTGTATACACTTTATTAGGCAATATGATTTTGAAGACAATCTTTACCTTGCTCTAATAAAATTACTGTAACTTTACTTCTCCCTGCTGTATGTTTAAAAAAAATGGGGAGAAAGGAGTTGAGAAAACTGCATCACACCATCCTTCTATTTCTCCTTTCTCATTCAAATAATTATATAAAATGACACATCTTTAAAAAGCCCACAAACCCAAAACCCCAACCAAAACCCAAGTGAGTCATAGGAAAACACTGTCTTATACATATATATATATATTATAACCCTAGAGTCAGCTCTTCCCCCCCTGAAAAGAGAAATCAGCACTTTATCATTTGTAGCAACCTACACTGACCTGCACTATATAATCAAAGGAAGGGACCAAGACAATGATTTGGCATTCCAGGTGGCCATAAAGAATGCAAGACTGCATTTCACAAGGCCAGAGACATGGAGAAGTGGAGTCTATTAGACTAACAGTGCCTTTCTAGAGGTCGTTCTTTAATGGGTAAAGGCAGAAAAAAATAAAAGGCTTATTTTGTATCTTCACTGTTCCTAAAATATAAAGTTAGGAAGGAATTTTTAGTGAGGGATGTGAACTTTGGATCTCAACCTCAGATATACACTGCCTTTTTTTGATATTAAGTTGACAGGATTTTGAAAAAAAGCTTGGTTTGTATTTGCTTTCATTCCTGAAACAGTGAAAAGGAAATAGAGTCAAATTACCCTGGTAGCATCCACAGTTCAGCAGAATGTGACTTCTGCCATCATCTTACATACCTCATGAGCCTTTGTGCTATCTCTGGAAAGACCTTTATGCTTCATCCTGCTCCAGACTTCACCTCATCATATAATCACTTCAGCAGGGTCATGTGGTTGATCCTGGCTAGACACCAGGTGCCCACCAAGGCTGCTCTACCACTCCCTCTCCCCAGCTTCACAGGGGAGAAAAAGTATAATGAAAAGTATCATGGGTCAGGATAAGGACAGGGAGATCACTCAGCAATTACCATCAAGGGCAAAACAGAGTTGACTTGGGGAAGTTAGTTTAGTTTATTACCAATCAAAATCAGAGTAGGACAATGAGAAAATAAAAACTAAATCTCAAAACACCTTCCTCCCAACCCTCCCTCCTTCCCGGGCTTAACTTGACTCCTGAGTTGGCTACTTCCTCCCCCCAGAGCGGCACAAGGGGACAGGTGCAAGTGGTGAGTTCATCACACGTTGTTTCTGCCCCTTCTTCCTCCTCAGGGGGAGGACTCATCACACTCTTCCCCTGCTCCAGCATGGGGTCCCTCCCATAGGAGACAGTTGTCCATGGACTTCTCCAACAGAAGTCCTTCCCACGGGCTGCAGTTCTTCATGAACTGCTCCAGCATGGGTCCCCCATGGGGTCACAAGTCCTGCCAGAAAACCTGCTCCAGAGTGGGCTCCTCTCTGCGTGGGTCTACAGCTCCTGCCTGGAGCCTGCTCTAGCACACGTTTCCTATGGGGTCACAGCCTCCTTTGGGCATGAGTGCTGCTCCAGCATGGGGTCCTCCATGGGTTGCAGATGGATATCCGATCCACCATTAACCTCCATGGGCTGCAGGGAGACAGCCTGCCTCACCATGGTCTTCATCTTGGGCTGCAGGGGAATCTCTGCTCTGGCGCCTGGAGCACCTCCTCCCCCTCCTTCTTCACTGACCTTGGTGTCTGCAGGGTTGTGTCTCATATTCTCACTCCTCATTTCTGCTACAGCAGTGCAGGGTTTTTTTTCCCCCTTCTTAAATACATTATCACAGAGGTGCTATCACCATAGCTGGCTGAGGCTTGGCCAGCGGCAGGTCCACCTTGGAGTCAGCTGGCATTGGGTCTGTCAGGCATAGGGGAAGCTTCTAGCAGCTTCTCACAAAAGCCATCTCTGTAGCCCCCTCCCCGCTACCAAAACCTTGTCACGCAAAACCAATACAGGTCATTATAAGAGCTGCTAGTTGATTAAAAACATTATGCCTTCACTTTTTATGAGGTCTTCAAAAGGCCAGGCTTTAGAAACAGCTCCGTGAGTTCTTTTCATCTGAACAGGAATGAGAGAACAACTAATTACCAATATTTTAAGAGCATTCTTCTCCTAGATCAGCTCTTTCATGAGAAAACTAGAAGCAAAGCTTGAGATAGCCCTAGCTATGACTGGATGTTTTAGTGGTGAACTTGGCAGCGTTAGGTTAATGGTTGGATTTGATGATCTTAAAGGTCTTTACCAACCTAAATTATTCTATGAGTCTATGATTCTATGATTTGTAGTGACTAGAATTTTTTTTATCATGTGATCACTACCAAGCCTGTCTCTTCCTTTCCTTGAACAGTGCAGATTTCTGTATTTCACTTATGCCTTGTTTCCCCATCAAGCATCCTCAAAAGAAAATGTCAGCAGAGTTGCTGCTAGATTCCTCCTGAGCGAGTATGTATCACATGGGAGAAAGACAATGTGGAAACAGCCAATGCATAGGTGGGCCAATACGTAGCAGAGAGTTGCTATGTGTCTAGGGCACAGCAGTAGGAAAGGACAAGGAGATGAGTACTAAATTGCCTGTACCCTTTGGGTAAACATACCTCCTAGGAATAACACAGATGGCTCCAATAGTTTCTGTCTTGTGTGGACATAGTTTAGGTTGGCCAATATCTTGCTTAGCAGTGAAATGTCTCATATGTATTGGTAAAAAACTGGTTGGGTGGCCAAGCCCAGAGAGTACTGGTGAATGGAGTTAAGTCCAGTTGGTGGCCGGTCACGAGCGGTGTTCCCCAGGGCTCTGTTTTGGGGCCAGTTCTGTTTAATATCTTTACCAACAAACAGGATGAGGGGATTGAGTGCACCCTCAGTAAGTTTGCAGACGACACCAAACTCAGTGGCAGTGTCGATCTGCTGGAGGGTAGGATGGCCCTGCAGAGGGACCTGGACAGGCTGGATCAATGGGTCAAGGCCAACTGTATGAGGTTTAACAGGGTCAAGTGCTGGGTCCTGCACTTGGGTCACAACAACCCCATGCAGCACTACAGGCTTGGGGAAGAGTGGCTGGAAAGCTGCCTGGCTGAAAAGGCCCTGGGGGTGTTGGTTGACAGCCAGCTGAACATGAGGCAGCAGTGTGCCCAGGTGGCCAAGAAGGCCACCAGCATCCTGGCTTGTATCAGGAATAGTGTGGCCAGCAGGAGCAGGGAGGTGATTGTTCCCCTGTACTCGGCACTGGCGAGGCTGCACCTGGAATACTGTGTCCAGTTTTGAGCCCCTCACTACAAGAAAGACATTGAGGTGCTGGAGTGTGTCCAGAGAAGGGCAACAAAGCTGGTGAAAGGTCTAGAGCACAAGTCTTATGAGGAGCGGCTGAGGGAACTGGGGTTGTTTAGCCTAGAGAAGAGGAGGCTGAGGGGAGACCTTATCGCTCTCTACAACTACCTGAAAGGAGATTGCAGTGAGGTGGGTGTTGGTCTCTTCTCCCATGTAGTTAGTGATAGGACGAGAGGAAATGGGCTCAAGCTGTGCCAGGGGAGGTTTAGGCTGGAAATTAGGAGAAATTTCTTCACGGAAAGGGTAGTCAAGCATTAGAACAGGCTGCCCAGAGAGGTGTTGGAGTCACCATCCCTGGAAGTGTTCAAAAAGCGGGTAGACGTAGCACTTGGGGACATGGTTTAGTCTAGTCTACTGTTAATTTGTTTAGTATGGACTTGGTAATGTTTGGCTAATGGTTGGACTGGATGATCTTAAAGGTCTTTTCCAACCTAAACAATTCTATGATTCTGTGGTTCTATAAGGAGTGATAGGCTGTCTGGGTAAGATGAATGATGGGAGCAGGTGGTGATGCTGTGGTTGCCGTTCCATGGCTTCATTTACTTTTTGGTTCCCATGGAGCTAAGGCATTTTCTGTTTCCAGTTCTGGCAACTTACCTAATAACTTTTCATGAAAAATATGACAGAGCACTGTAACAGATGCACTTGACCTCTTGGTACAGGCTCCAAAGGAGGTAAAGACCTGAGCCATGGCCAGCCAAGAACTCCTCTGGTTCTGGTCTCTTCTGTGAGAACGCACAAAGGAGCTGAGTGGCATGGAGAGCATTTATGCATATGAGCTTGGAACATTGATCATGTGATTAACACATGAATGGATTTTCTAAGACTAATTTATGAAGGAACAAAGAAATTTGTGCGTACAAGGAGCCTCACGCATACCTTTCCCATTGCACATAATTTGACTACAAGCCAACCACTTTATTCTATAAATATGACAGCCTAAGTGAGCCTTCTTCAAGCTCTCCCTGCTAGGCAGCGTGGCTGCATACCGGTGATCTCCCCTTGAGCTGGGACTCTTCTCAAGGTTGCTCCTCGAGGCACAGAGACTTTTTACCAATGGCAGATGTTTGGTAAGTGATGGATAACATGCTGAATTAATACTAATGAAACATTACCAATCTGTGTAGCTATTAAATATTAATTGCTATAAACTTTGTATAGATAATTCCATTAGACATAAACCATTGTCCAAATCTGAGATGAAGACTGGACCTAGCCGCACCTAAGTTCCACCAGGAGTTTAGAGAGACAGGGGGTCCGCTCTGAACTTCATGACTTAACAGGAGGGTCTTCCTTACCCTTTTTGTGTCCGGTCTCTGTGTGAACCATTCTAACTCAATTCTAACTCAATTTCCATTGCATGTTTCTTCCATGTGGTAATTAATAAAGTGAACCTTGCAATCAAACTTATTGAACCTTGGTAAACCACTGTTAAACTTTGTTAAATGCCATCTAATTTATTAAACCCTGTCAAATTACTATTCTACCTCAATAAAACATATTGCTGCTTCTCTCTTTTGGGTGAGGTGCATTCCAGTCTTTTGGGAGAAATTGGCATAGTTGGCAGGATCCTAAGTCAGGATTTGTGACAGACATTGATTTCTGTCTTGTACAAGGAAAGTACTATTTGTCAGAAACAGTATTGCTGAAATAACCGTGCAGTTGGCACAATGAATGGAGGTGATAGGTGTTGCTGTTGTCTGTATTAATTAAATAATGAGTGGGAATGGTCCTGAGTACTGTAACTGCATCATCTGTACTGGTAAACATGGGACCCTATTACCCTCCCAACAATTCCTTTGTGTGGCTCAGGCTACAGACCAGTCCCAATAAGCAGGTTCTATCACTGTGTTGTACAGAGTAAGGACATTAAAAAGTTTTGGTAGTCAGCCTTGCAGGACTAAGCCTTGTTGGTAGTCACAGGACTTTCTAAGAACAGGTGCTGTTGCCTTCTGATTTTCTAGACTCCTTGGGAGAACATACTGGAAGCTAGCCTGGAAGTTTTCTGTTTCATGATGTCCTCAAATATCTGCCAAATATCACTAAATGTGCACTGGCTTGTAACTGGACAGAGTAATGCAGCTAAAGAGATTTACTACAAGCACATTTTATATTTAAATTTTCCAAATCCCAACCAGTTTCTAGACCACAGCTTTAAGTATAAGACAGCTTAAATGACAATATTCTTAAATAGTAATTAGAAGATTGGAAAAAAAACCAAAACAAAACAGAGAGATGCTAATGCATATAAAAGCACAAGTGCAGTTTCCATGTTCTCTGATTGTCTTTACAGAGGTCTGGAACTAGTGTCTCAATGTGCAGCCACTAAGCCACCTCACGACAAGTAAGGAATGGGAAATTTTCAGGGCTGTTGAGCACCAGAAATTTTCCCAATGGCTCAGAATGAAGCTATTTTTGCATAGTTCCTTTGTGTAATTAGGGTACTTTGGAAGAAATCACATCATCTGGCGGCTGTCAATCTCTACTTTTCTTCAGTACTGAAGTGTTTCAGGCTAGAGATCATTTTAGGTACTGAGATATGACACGAACAAAAACACTCTTTAGATTTCACACTGAATCTTTATAATTTGCCTGTATTTTAAAAGTTGTTTATGATAATTTTATTATTAGGTAACTATAAAAAGAGGAAATGCTAGCTTTCATACAAACAAATAGCACCCTACTACAATAAAAGATCTCTTAAACAAAGTCATATGTCAGAATAAAAAAGTTCTATATAATCAAATTTTATTATATGAACTTTTTTTTCTGGTGTAAAAGCATGCAAAGTTAATTTTGCTTGAATATATGCTCTGTTACTCTACATCCAGAGAAATGGAAATACAGACAATAAAGTACATCTATGGTGTAATTCTTTCTTTGATACATTTCTGTGAAAGTATGTCATTATTAAACACTTTTGCAAGGATAGAATTTTTAAAGATTATGGGGACTGAAATAAAAATTGTTGTATTTGCTCATATAGTCAGTGTGGTAGTTCAATAAAGTAAATGCTAGGCATTCTTAAAATACATGTAGCTCTGAACACACCTATTTCAAATATATTGAACAAACACTCTGCAGATGCAGGAGTTGAGAAAGCAAATGTTTCCAAGACCAGATGAGTTCTAAAGGAGATGTGTTGCTTCCCTGTATCTCACTGAATATTATCTTCACCTGCTAGTGGTCATATTAGACTGAGAATACTATTTCTTATGAATAAGGATCAGAGTGTAGCTCTAACAGTATATTTTCTATGCAAACTTCCATCAAAGAATGAGGTAAAAAAAACCCCAACAAACCTGTTCTTCATTCAAACCAAGCTGATAACTATGGTCTTATTTCAATGTGGCTAGAGCAAAACTCTGTTTTATGAAGTGCTTGTTTGGATTTCACTTCATGTCAAAGGGTGACAAATATTGGGGTAGCACCAACTAACATTTAAAACTACAGAAGGTAATAACATGACATGAAGTTTGTAACACAACTATTCCCATAAAAGATGACTTTAATTTGCACGTATTCTACAATTACATAATATAATTACACAATTTTTTGCCTCAGATTTCAATAACAATTGCTCTTCCCAAATCTTTTGAGTCCCTGAATCTCAAGGCAGGGACTGGGGGAATGAAGTCCCTCCCAGCACAAAAGAAGATCAAGTTCAAGATCATCTGACGAAACGGAACATACCAAAGTCCACGGGACACAATGAGATACATCCCAGGATCCTAAGGGAATTTGCTGATGTAGTTGCAAGCCAATCTCCATCATATTTGAAAAGTTGTGGCAGTCAGGCATAGTCCCCAGTGACGGGAAAAAGGGAAACATCATGCCCATTTTTAAAAAAGGGTAAAAAAGAAGACCCTGGCAACTACTGACCACTCAGCCTCACCTCTGTGCCTGGGAAGACCATGGAACCGATCGTCCTGGAAACTATGTCAAGGCATACGGAAGACAGGGAGGTGATTAGAGAGAGCCAATATGGCTTCACCAAGGGCAAATTGTGCCTGACTAACCTAGTGGCCTTCTGCGATGGAGTGACCATATTGGTGTAGAAGAGAAGAGCAACTGATGTCATCTACCCTGACTTCTGTAAAACCTTTGAGCAACCTGACCTAGTGGAAGATGTCCCTGCCCTGTCCCTACTTTTGTACCTGACAGGGCAGCAACATGACAAAAAGAACACAGAGCAGACTTGCCAGCACCCCTCCATTCTGCTGGAAAACATCCTCCACTTGCAGCACCACTGTTTTTTTTTCTTGCAGCACCACATGCTCATTCCACTTCCCGTGCAAAGCAGGCTACAAAGAGACAGCAAGGAAGTCCGATGTGTACAGAATCCATCTCACAGCAAACATGACCCAAATCCACACCACCTCTCCTTGCCCACAGCTCCCTCCTGCTGCTATTGAGAGGTTCTGGCTGTTAGACTTGAGTCCAGCACACTGCCATCCCAGCACTTTGAACATAGTCACTATATTATTAGGGCCATCTTATTGAGAACTCTTCCCTGTTTTTTCCCCAGCTTCTGCAATGGGTTCAACTCTGACCTTTTCAAACATGGCTGTGGACCTGGCCTTCCGATTAATGTGATTATAGGAAAGATCCTACGGGAGACTGAGCACTGTGCCATGTGTTCCCAGGTGCTAGGAAGGACTTCACAGAGACATCTGGTGATAAGGTCTGGAAAGCATTTAGGGAAGCACAGAGGTTTCCCTGCATGAGGGCATCCATCAATACAGGTTTGAAGTCCTTTCATTTAGAACCATAGGCTGATCCAATGCAACCCTCGGCTGGCCTTCTTGCAGAGGGCTATTGACCTCACCCACATGTGGCAGTGGCTTAAGTAACAGAGGATCAGGTAGGATCTTCAGGTCTTCTTGACTGTTTAATCTACTTGAGTCTAACCCTCTCTTAGGATGGTTGTAACATTTATGTTCAATGGGAATTAAGTTCAAAGAAGTATTGCGCTACAGTATTACAGAACTACAACAATACTTTCTGCATTGAGAGCAGCCCTGTGGAGAAGGACCTGGGGATGCTGGTCAATGAAAAATTGGACATGATCCAGCAATGTGCTCTTGCAGCCCAGAAAGCCAGTCTCATCCTGGGCTGCATCAAAAGAAGTATGGCCAGCAGGTCAAGGGAGGTGATTCTTCCCCTCTACTCCTCTCTTCTGAGACCTCACCTGGAGTACTGCATCCAGCTCTGGGGTCCCCAGTACAAGAAAGACACGGACCTCTTAGAGCAGGTCCAGAGGAGGTCCATGAGAAGGAGCAGGGGGCTGGACACCTCTCCTATGAAGAAAGGCTGAGAGTTGGGGTTGTTCAACCTGGAAAGGAGAAGGCACCAGTGAGACCTTATTGTAGCTTTTCAATATATAAAGGGGGCTTATAAGAAAGACAGAGAGAGACTTTTTAACAGGGTCTGTAATGATAGTACAAGGTTTTACAGTGAATGAGGGAAGGTTTAAATTGGCCATAAGGAAGAAATTTTTTACACTGAGGGTGGTGAGGCACTGTAACAGATTGCCTGGAGAAGTCATGGATGCCCCCTCCCTGAAAGTGTTCAACGTCAGTTTGGATGGGGTTTTGAGCAACCTGGTCTAGTGAAAGATGTCCCTGTCCATGGCAGGGGAGTTGGACTAGATGACTTTCAAAGGTCCTTTCCAACCCAAACCATTCTAGGATTCTACCATTATATGAATTTTTTTTAAGGCACAGCTATTATTATTATTATTATTATTATTATCGTCGTCATCATCATCATCATTATTATTGTTATAGTTGTAATCATTAGAAATTTTGAAAAATATTCCATATAAAGTGTATAGTGTTTGCACCCCCATATGCTTGGTGTGTTGTTGCTAATGAAATCAGTTAGCAGATAAGTTTCATACCAACACATTGCAGAAAATAAATTATTTGCTGTGTAAAAATAGTCATATCTATATTAACACCTAAAAGAAATGTTCAAGAGAAAGCATATCAACTTGGAGAACATTTTTTCCTTCCCCGACTTATAAAGATCTCTCTTTCTCTTTTCCCCTTCATTTTCCTTCCTTCCTTCCTTCCTTCCTTCCTTCCTTCCTTCCTTCCTTCCTTCCTTCCTTCCTTCCTTCCTTCCTTCCTTCCTTCCTTCCTTCCTTCCTTCCTTCCTTCCTTCCTTCCTTCCTTCCTTCCTTCTTCGCTCATGTCAGTATAGACTTTGGGCGTGAGAGACACCCCTAATCTAAGAAGCTGGAATACAGTGTCAAGCTTAACAGTTAAGTCTCATCCATATCGTGTCTGAAGAAGTGGAAAGGTAGAACATGAAATACGGTGTGCATTAAAAACAAAAGACAATTGCTCCAAGTTCAATAGAAAGGTAGAAAGATAATCAATCTGACTTTCTGAAATATAATTTAACAAATTAGTATGGATAATGACCACTGTAGCTTTAATTTTTTATATTTTGCCTCCAAAATGACAATTCAGAATAACATCAGTGCTTTGAAATATTTTTTTTGCTAGAGATCTTGTATGCCAATTTCAAACTCATTGTAAATTAGATTCTTAAGACGTGACATTTATTAGGAAATTGCTTTCATTAAATATCAGCAGCAAGAACTCATACTACTGAAATTATACCAAGTTCCTGCAGACAACTGCATGGCCATTAATCAGCAAAATGTACTGTAATGTCTTCTTTCTGAACCATAAGCAAAAAACACATGTACACCCAAGGGAATAGAGAAATAACATGTTTGTTTAAACTTCCTTTAGTGAATTCTTTAGAGATATCCGGCAAGAAAAGAAGGTAGGATACTCTTTCTGTCTGTCTGTGTGTCTGTCTGAAATAGACTTCTGAAAATTACTAAAACCTAGGTTTCACTGCAGATACGTATCCATATAAATATGCAATCTTTAAAAATAAGGATCTTTACTCTTGAAAATCTCCTTACTCTATAATTAAAGTATGCCAAAATATGAAAAGAACATGTAGCACAAATGCTAGACAGCTAGAGCAATTAAGAATATAATTAATACTATACTCTATTATACTATTCTATACCATGCTGTCAAGCTTGAACACTCTAAAGATTGACTATAGGCTCAAATACTTTCCTGCACCATAGTGAGCATCAGGGAATAATGAGACTTTTAAAGTTCTTGTGATGCATTTGAGCTTAGGGGCTATTCTTCCTGACGTAGTGGTAATGCTTTTGTGAAGCATTGAATTTAGTGTACTGGAGTGTAAAGTGAATGGTTTAAGTTTTTAGTTCAGGTTCTGCAACTTAGCTGCTTGATGAGCTCAAAGAAATCACTCTATCTGTCCTATGCTTAAAAGTTTTCTTACGTATCATTTTCAGGTTGCCAGTTACAGCCAGTTTCCCAGCATGGCTGCCCACACTGATGAGAAAAGTGAAAGCTGTGGTGTTCAAGACTTTAGAGCTAATTTTGGCAAATATGCTGCCAAAATACTAGTTCAGCAAAACTTTATGAAATCAGTACTTTTGGATACAATTCTGTGGGCCATGCTATGAAAAATGTCAAACACAGACAATTTCTCTATTAAATCTTTTAAACTTACATATATGAATTTTGATTTGTATCTAATATGCATAAAGATTACACTAAACAAGTAAACAATATAATCTTATTAATTATGCTTCTTTTTTTTGTCAGTTCTCTGGTTAGGTAACTGATACTTAACTCCAGCAACTTTATATGCATTTTCAGACTTTTTCAAATTCAGGATGAATTACCTTAAGTTAAACCTTTTTTTACTGAGCACATATATTTTACATCATGCTTACTCTAAGTTAAGAATGTGCATGATCTGTTCCCATATTCCCACATCTTAGTGGACTTTTAGGTCTTTCAAAAGTGATAATACTTCACTTTGTGTTTGATTTCTTAGTAAAGCCTATGTTAATAATCAAGGTAGAAAGATTTCATTTTGCAGCCAGCTCTTTCATCTAATTTTCTTTTGTCTGAAGCAGTTAAGTATCATTGAATTTTGAGTGGAAACACAAAATTAGGACAAATATACAGAAATAACATATTAAAAATACTTTGGAATTTTACATTCCATTATCTTTATTTTAATTTGTCATCTTTTGGAACCATACACAGTAGTGGAAAATTGCTGTTAGAACTCTACATGCCTATTTTGCTTTTGTTCTGCAGAGATACAAATAACATTGTTCAAAACAAAAGAAAATAGGCCTGAAGATTTTTTGTCCCACAGTTATTAACTTCACTTTGAACCATTCTGTAGTCCTTATTTTGTTTACTTTCCCATCATTAGTACTGTCTCTAGCCTGGCATATTAATGCAAGCACCACTAAGTAGAGTCCATTAGCTTGGTTATCCTCTTCAATGGCATCTTGTTCATTGAAAAATTGTTCCTTGAATTGAAGTAGAATTTAATTGAATCAAAATCAGCTGAAAGTTAGGCAACTTGGTTTCTGAAAGGTTAGGCTTGACAGTAAGGCATGTCTTTTCTGGATTAGAAGCTGCTACCAGAGCAATTACTTTACTTCCAGTCTTAAAACTGAAAACCAGTTGGTAAGCTAATTTTGAAAAAAATAATTTTTTACTACACTTAAACAAGACTTCTCTAGGTCTATTTCTTTTGCTACCTTCTGGAAAGTTCTGTAGAGGAAACTTGTTTCTCTTTTGATAGGACAGAAGTCACAGAAATCAGTCGAGTTATAGTATAACTGAACTTGACCTTCTGCTTCCATGAGGTTGCAGGGAAAGGAAAGTAACTTTATTATTGTGTAAATATGAAACCATATTATTTTTAGAATGATGCCAATTTAATATCCCAATCCAAAATTACTTTTTCATCTTTGACTCTTTTATCTCAGTATGTTAGGTAAGCTGTAGTGAAATTAAACAAAATGCACAGCTTGTGCAAAGCCTAAGTATTTTGCTATAGGATTTATCCATTGATATTTGCTGTCTTTTCTCATCTCCTTCCCTTCATAAAAGAATTAAATGCTTATAAATGGAAAGATGCTCAAGATATGTTGCTTTCATAATATGTAACTCTTCAAATGTCAAGAGAAGAAAGGTTCTGAATCAGTCTCATGTTCAATATTCATTACAAGGACTGAGTTTACATTTGTCCCATTTACGACCACTAAAGCATAAAAAGGTAGCTAGAAGGAGGCAAGGAACATAATTAAATCCCGTAGTAAATACAAACATAGTCATGAATTACACCTTATGAATGAATTAATGCTAAAGAGTCTTGGAACAGATTACAATTTTCCATAGACCTTTCAGAAAAACTCCATTCCTTAAGCTGTTAATGAAAGACTTTCTGTAACACAGTATGGACGATGATAATCCTATTGTTATTGAATGCACCATCTGATATAAATATTTACTTAAAATGTCAGTACACTGAAATAGGCTATTTCATCTTTACCCTCCAGAAACATTACATGACATTTTAATTAGGTAGATATACAGATGGATGCGAGGAAAAATTGATATTTTATTTTATTAAAATTAATTTAACACCATATAATTACCCTCCACATCAAATAAGAATAGCCTATTAATTTGGATAAGAAGACATTTACATAATAGAATTCCTTCCCAAGAAAATAAAACACCATGAAAATGCTCAAGTGAGCTATATAAACTACATAGATATTAATGTAAAGCTGTAATTAAATTGAAATTATCATAAATCTGTTACATAATACAAGCATTATTGTTATAGTATAAATAACTAAACTAATTAACAAAAGTGGTTGGGCAACCAGGTATATATGAATCTATACACATTACAACACAGGCTTAGGGCATCCAATGGAGTGGGAGGTAGCTGCCTAAGTTAGATGGACTAGATCATCTCTATTGGTATGATTTTACTTCTCTTCAATGACTGGATAGGAATTACAAATGCTTGATTTATGAAGACAAAACTGATAACCCATGTTAATCAAATGAAATTTAGATGAAACAAATACCTAAATTATATACCCTAGTTCTCATCAGGAGAACTGAGTACCCTGCTAGGTTAAGATCTACAAGACAAAAATCAGAAAACTTTTCCACTTAAACATATGCTTTCTTATAAGCTGAAAACAGCCCCCCCCAAAACAAACCAAAGATAAAATCCAAGCCCAAAATTCAAAAACAATCACACACTCACACACACACAAAAAAAAAAAAAACAACCAAAAAAACAAACTACAGAAAAAGTTTTCATCTGTAGGTGATGCAGACAAATGTCAATTGCAGTCCAGTTATCCTAATTCAAATAGTTTCACCTAACATTGTTGGACATGACGAGATTCATTAGGACAGTTATGGCAACACTGCTAACAAAAAGTTGTTTATCTCACTAGCCCTCCAAAAGATGCATCATTTACCCTACCAAGACATAAATAGTTTTACATGTGTCTTAGTGGCTCATTACATCATAAAAGGAACGCCTGTAAGAGTCAGAAAACTTACCGTCAGGAGATATTAACATTTGTTTTCTCCATGTATTTATTACATGAAATTTAATTTTTATTCCTTGACATTTCAAGAGAGGTAAAGCTCTGAATTTTTTTAACTGAAGTGTAAAGTGTGAATTGATTTTTCTATCTTCTTTTGAAGCTGAATTTCACAATAGTGCTGTGTATACCCTGTCTCAATAGAGAGGGTTCTTGACAAGGGTGAATCTTTCATTTCCAAGACTCTTGTAAGAAAGGGTATAATAGCCAACAACATTGCCAGCTTGTAAACTGTGCAGTGTGACTCACATTTTTGTTGCATTCAGCAATTTTTCTGGCACTTTACATCAGACAGAAGAAATGGAAAAATAATTTTTGAAAATTAGCTGATACTGATTAATGCATGAAAATTCAGTCAAAATATAGGAAGTTTGTAACATGTTAATACCTAATCTTTAAGGAATTCAGTTACTAATAAGATAACTTAGGAAATATCACATTATTTCTGCTATGAGGCAATTTTGCAAACTGGTGTCAGGAAACAAATTTCAGCATCTTGTTCTCAAAAAGCTCAATTACAAACATATCTGGGATTGTGTATGAAGTATTTGTTTGTTTGGCTTGTTTTGAATTGACTGTAACATTGCACAGAGTGAAAGATGTGGAATTATCTTATTCTGACTTCAGTTGTTCCATCAAACTAATTGCAGGTTGAACCAGAGAAATTGCAAGTGAAAGAACTTCCAGTGATTCAGTTCGAGATTCTTTTGACATCATTCACATTTGATGTGAATGAAAACCTAGCTGAGAAAACAGGCAAACAATATTTAATTACTCCCTAGTTAACTTTCCTCTTACTTTCATGAAGAACCCTAAAATATCCTTTAGTTCCAGAATAACTTATGGCTTTTAAACAATCCAAGCATCGGGAAGGCACTTTCATTTTTCAAGCTCCAAAACAATATTTACTAGCATAAGAGGCAGCAATCTACTTCCTAGCTTCCTAAGCATTGTCAGGTTGTTTGTATTACTGCAGCAAAGGGGATGCCTACAGAACCACTTCTGAAAATTCTCCTTGTCACTTATGAAGAATCCCAAAGCTGATTACTGATGAATGCAAACATTTAATTCCTATTCAAGATACTCATGCAAAGCTACATTGGGGATGAAGTACTTCTCTTCAAAACATCTCTGAGGTATTTCTCTTTGGGATTCTTAGTTCACAGGACAGCTAAAAATTTACTTCAAATATAATGATAAGGAAGTAGAATGATGCCTTCTAGTCATATTGATTTGGTCAACATGCAGCAATGAATTGCATACAAAATTTATCATCCAGTTGACATTCCAGTGCAAGGGGAGGGAGGACTATGCACATAAACTATTTCCCATTTTTGTCCATACACATGGTGTTCAGCATCAAATCTGTCCAAAAGTGTGTATCAGAACATGCACTATATGAGGTATTTGGGTACCAGAGGAACTT
This sequence comes from Pelecanus crispus, assembly GCF_030463565.1. Classification (NCBI taxonomy): domain Eukaryota; kingdom Metazoa; phylum Chordata; class Aves; order Pelecaniformes; family Pelecanidae; genus Pelecanus; species Pelecanus crispus. The sequence goes on from NC_134645.1 coordinate 83,473,537, forward strand.
GCCATCTCAAGTATCTGAGGTGGTATCTGAGATTTGGTCAGTTTTATTGAATTGTTAACGAACTTGTCTTGGTCAGTTGGCTTGGTTAGCAATTAACAAAATCAAATTCCCCACTCATTTGCTCAGGTCTGTGACTGTAACTGAGACAGCAGGTATTGGAGATTTTTGCCTGTATTCAGTCACCAAAATAAAATTCATGTGTTACTGAGAAGCAATCCTGTTGAATTAATCAAACTTGCTTGAATAAAAATAGGAATAAGTGGCCCAACAGTTTGTAATTTTCACAGTGCAACTCATTTTTTTTGTATTTACTCTAATTCCTTGAAAATTAGTTAAATCCAATAGTCAGGGTATGGATTAGATCAACTGTGAAAAATTATAGTATAGACGTAAGTCTGCGGCCACTTGTATATAGCAGTTAGTATCAAATATTTTATTACTAAACCATTAGTCATAATCCACTGAGCTCATGACAAGTCCATCACAGAACACTGTTGGAGAAATTTGATTGTCAATGAATGTAAAATTGCAGCTAGAAATTTCAGGTATTTGAAAGCAATTCAAATTCAATTGTTGAGTAAATAGTCCCTCTCTCTCTCTCCCCCTGGGGATAATAATATATATTTACTTTGATTTTATGAACAGTTAATTATCTGAGAGAACAGACAATACTCATTAAAAAAATCAACACCACCCAAAACAATAAACATACTTCCTAAAGAAAATTTATTTTTATTACTCACTTTGGCATTACACTTAACAAATATCCTCTTTTATTTGTCTGAAAGTCAATGTATACACCTTCTTCACACACACACAAAAAAAAGATAAAAAAGCTTCCAAACACCAAAAAGTATAAATATGTTTTTTTAAATCCTATACATTATTCTTCAGTGTACTGTCTCTGAACTGTGTACTGTACTCTTTGTTCACTTACTCCTCAAAATGACTGGACTTTTGTAAGGAATGACTGTCTATGTTAGCAACTTTAAGATTAAATCTTTACACAATGTTGGTTTCTCACCAACTTTAGATGCTGATACAAAAGTAAGGAAGCAGTTTAAGTCTGTAGTATTAATCTTATTTTTTTGTCAGTATATATGTAAAGTTTGAATCACATCTCTCCATACTCTGAAAAATGAACACGTGCTATCTAAGGCACATAACCTTCTCAATCCAGTTTCAGTGAGATAAACTTCTATCAGACACTGACTTGCTTTATACTGAGAGAAATAAGCTAATGATCCTTACTGTTTGCTCTGTTTCTTCAAGGGTCCTGAACAGAGCTCTTTTATACATCATACTCAAACTAAGCCTTATTCCAGCTGGATGAGAAATACTTGGATAGGCTTTCAAACTCTTGACTGACAGCAGAATTTAAAGAGATACAGGGGTTCTGCTGTGGTGAAAATTGTATAGCATGCTTCTCTTCTCCCAAAATGAGCAATTTTCCGCATTTCAGTTCTCCCCATTTCTGCTTCAACTGTGGCTCAGATTATTGTAGGAAACTTTTGAAGTAAGTAAAAATCTTTTTGAAGGAAAAAAAAAGTTGTTACAGATGGTTTCCTAATTGAGGATGGATTAGGTCTCCTTGATTTGATGTGAACAATAGCTCATAAATTGAAAGAGTCTCTGTTTATTCATGTAATTAATGGTAATTCAAATTGACTTTGAGTTAGAAGGTTGGAATTAATTAACAGTCTGAACTTTGTTGGGATAACTAAAAATTCAAATTTGCCCATAGAAAGTATATGCTGTATTCAGTTCTAAGAGACACTCAAAAATATTAGGATAAATCAAGCAAAATATTGAATCATGAATGACAAGTATAACGATATCTGGCCCTGTAAGGACTAGAGCTGAAAACGATACCTTTAGCACCTTTGCACTGGACCAGTTAGTAAATTTACTTCAATTTACTTGAATGCAAAAGTGTTTTTCTGAGCCATTTCTAAGCTAACCTGCTTCCAAACGTCTGGGCAAAACCAGACAGTCATTTAAAAAAATGTATGTAGTAATGTACTAATAGTTATATCTTTCAATGCTCTTTTGCGTCCACTTTCAGTCTTATCTGAGTATAATAACATTTTTTTTTTCTTTTCCATTTCCTGCCATCTTGGTCCTTTTTTTTTAAAGTTAGTTGTAAAAATGTCTTTCCAAAAGGACTATGTTTCTTGCATTGAATCTTTTATGTGACATAAAATTGCAATTGCAGAATCATCTCTAATTAGCTAATGTGAAATCCAATGGAACATAAGCATGCAAGTAAAATTTTGATTTGTAATGAAAGTATCATAGTGAAGATTGGACTTTCAATAGTGAGATCTAAAAATGCAAGTGTACATGTCTACATGTCTGGTGGCAAAGTTTTAAATTACATAATGTAGTAATTCAGAAGTTTCTTTCTTTATTTCATATCACATAAATGGCCACATTAACCTCAGGTAGATTGATATAAACATATTCATTTCATATCCAGCTAAGTCTTCCTCATGAGTGTTACAAAGAAAATACATGTAGAGAAATAACTTTTTAAAAAATTCAACATTTTGTCTATTTTGGCTGTTGCAAGAGAAAGGGAGAAGGGGAAGGGACTGAGTGTTAAATTTTTGTACCAAGTTTGATCCAAATAGTCTATGAAACAGCTGAGAAATTAGAAGTTGAAAAACATGGTTTGTAATGGAAATGCTAAATGGACCTTAGCTCTGTCATCAAGGTTCTAGTGAGTGCTGGTGCAGCACAGCATATATTTCTGTAAGTTGAATTGCTATGTATGGCAAGCTCCTATAACCATAACCATAACAGAAGGTATACTAATGGGCTAACTTCAACAGCTTGTTATGTAATGAATTTCTAATCCATTATTTATAAAACATAATGAAGTCACTTCTAAAAAAAGGACAGATAATCATTAATTTTCATCAAGTAATTTGCTCAGGATGAAAATATAGTCAAGATAAAAGATGAAATTTTTTTCACCTTCCATCATTAAAACAACCTTTCATATGAGAACAAATGACTAAACATGATAGTCCAGATTCTGACAGTTGGGTAGCTCATGACACAAGAAAGGTTACACATTTCATTTTGGCAATATTTGTGGAAGACTGTTCATCTAACACTGAGACAAGAGAGCCAATGCAGAAATTCTACGCACAAAAGCTTATAAACTCCCATACACAGACACGTTTATAGACACAGAAACATTTAAGTTCAGGTTGGATGGGGCTCTGAGCAACCCGATGTAGTTAAAGCTGTCCCTGCTCACTGCAGGGGGGTTGGGCTAGATGACCTCTAAAGGTCCCTTCCAACCCAAAGCATTCTATGATTCTATGCTTATTTTTGTAAAAATATACTTAAATAAGAAAAAAAATTCTTTAATCCTTTTAAATTTTGTTGGAAAATGAGATTTAACTAAATGTAAATGATATACAGGAAATTATATAAATAGCTCATTTACAATGTTAAAATCTATTGCTGTGTAGAGTTAAATAATAGTTTTCCTTCTTGGTAGATAGGTATATGCCTATATATTTTTATATAAAATGATAGGTACAGACCTGGTCTACTGTCTCTCACTGTACATACATATCAGTGAGCTATGTTGTGATTCTTTTCAGCACTGTTTAGAAGATAAAGCATTGATAGATGAACAGAAGAATTGCCATTTTGAGTTGACCTCATTCTTCTAAAACGAGTCTGCTTTAAGGATAGCTAAATTACTGTCCAAATTAGTCACTGTCAGAATACAACAAGCTCTGAGAAGTTTGAATTTAAGCTTGAAGTTGCACACAAGTTGTCTTTTTTAAAGCTGAGGAATTCCAAAATTAATATCTGTATTTCTTTTTAACTCTCAGAAATGTCTTACAGTATGTCTGTAACTGTGGGTAGTTATACCCTAAGGTTTTATTTCTCTTTTAGAGGGAATGTTTTTGGTTTAAAGAAAATAGGAAAACAATTTTCAAATAGATAGAGAGCTGACTAAATAGACCCTTATGAAAAAACTTGAGTTATTAATAGCAACACAAAATCTGGAACTTTTCTTGAATCTCAAAAACCAAACTTTTAATATGATAGAGAGCCAAATTCTATGTTGATTATAAATCACTATTTTCCATAGAGAGTACCATTTACCAATGAATTTGACATTTTTTCATTTAGGCATAGAGAAGGGACTTGTCTGTGTTTTGGCTGGGATAGAGTTAATTTTCTTCCTAGTAGCAGGCATAGTGCTGTGGTTTGGATTTAGTAAGAGAAGAATGTTGATAACACACTGATGTTTTGGTTGTTGCTAAGTACTGCTTGTGCTAGTCAAGGACTTTTCAGCTTCCCATTCTCTGCCAGGTGCACAAGAAACTGGGAGGGGGCACAGCCAGAAGAGTTGATCCAAACTGACCAAAGGGCTATTCCACACCATATGACATCATGCTCAGTATACAAGCTACAGTGAGTTGGCCGGGGGGCAGCGATTGCTCCTTGGGAACTGTCTGGGTATTGTTTAGTGGGTGGTGAGCAATTGCACTGTGCATCACTTGCTTTGTATATTATTATTACTATTATTATTATATTGTTATTATTATCATTACCATTTTACTTTATTTTAATTATTAAACTGTTCTTATCTCACCCCAGGAGTTTTTCTCACTCTTACTCCTCTGGTTCTCTCCCCCATCCCACCAGGGCAGGGGGAGTTAGTGAGCGGCTGCGTGGTGCTGAGCTGCTGCCTGGGGTTAAACCATGACAGGACTGAAGACTGAATCATCCACATCCCACATGAATTACTTTAGAAGGCAAATATGGCAACATTCTCATGTCTAACACAATGAGTATTATGATATTTTCAGTAAACTAAAAATGGCTAAATGAAGGAACTCATAGACAATTTCAACTCTTTAGATTCTTAAAATTAAGAGATCTAGGTTCATATCTATCCAGAGAGATGAAAAACAATTTTGAATTGACTTTTTCAAGAAGTGGCGTAGCCAGTGTACATAAGATGGACACAGCTGTATGCACTAATAACACTTTTTCAAACTTCACACATGCTGAGGTCCAGCTGTGATATGAGTTAACCAGGTTTGTCATTTTTCAGTCACCAGAAATGTCCTCGTGGTTTGGGCCACTATCTGTAACCTGGTTCTCCGTATGTCAGTCTCAGAACCTCCCTGAAGCAATAGCCTCTCTGCTTTGCACAGATGTTAGCTTGGGGAACTTTCTCAGTGTTCCTTTTCATATACAGACAAACACTTCCACAGTTCTGCTCATCCCTCAAGGCAAAAAGGTAGGCAGATAAAGACTAGGTACTTCCAAGTTTATAACAAATTTTGAAATTTAAAGCTTGGATCTGGTACCTGGGTTTTTTTCTGACACCTGTTTCCTAGGATGGCATTAGACACCTCTGTTTCAGCTGCTGAATCCCACTCTGTTCCTTTGTGAAAATTTAGTCCTTGGTTGGATATATATATTAAGAAAATATTTTTTTATTATTGTGCAACAAAAACATGTAAGGTAGTTTTATTTGCATAATACATTTTAAAACACATTCTCCATTTTAATTTAATTTTTATTTTTTATTTAAACCATAAGTAGAATATTTATCTTCTAATATGTAAGCAAAATTCTTTGTAAAGGATAAAGGGCCTCAAAATAGAAATAAATTATTAGAATAGCTTATACAGATGTGTATAGACCTTTCTTGGTTAAAAAAAGGATTTGCTGTGTAGACGGTGTGTATTTCATATGTATTGTTTAATGAAGATATTTTTGGCATAGCACAGAGATGTGTAGCAGAAATATTGAAACTGGTACATATGAAAGATGAATGGAAATGTGTGTGATAATACAAAAAAACCCAGTAGCACAAGGATTAAAAGAAAGGCCTATATTGATAATGATGGACACCATTCCCAGTGCCTTTCGTAAGATATCATTCCCAGCAGTAAAACTGAGGAATATATTCTTTATGTGAAATCCAGGAAGGCTTGTGTTCTCATAAGGCTGCAGGATAAACCACCCACAGGTAGACAACCCTGTGCTGACAATAAGAGGATGGCAACAACGTTGCAGCATCTCATCTATAGCATTCTTTTCCCAGTTTCCAGCAACACTTCAAATGCAAGGGTATTTCAAACAAGGTAAACCAGGCAACTTGGCTAAGACTTGTGGAAGATGCAGTAAACAAGATTCTGAGGCAAAGGACCACTCCATGCCAAATAATGACACTTTAAGGACATAAATTTGTCATCACCTAAGAAGAAGAATCTCAGAGACATGATAAGGACTCAGTAATGGTGTCACTTGGCCTCTGTGCCTCATACAATTGATCCTGGTCAGACCATGCAAACTTGAGTGTCGGTGCTTGTAAGTATTTGAATAAGAGAATATGAGAACAAAATCTATGACAAAGAATATGAGAACGTAAAATCAACTTCAAGATTTATAAATAAATACCACCTTCCCCATCCAACCTCTTCTAATAGGCTCTTTCAGGCTATGACTCATCTTATCCTGGACAGATGTCTAAAATAGGTCAGATAAAGTGGGCCCTGAAAATATTTTTTTCTCATCTTTGGTTATATGGAAAGTCTATGTTGACTAGCTCAGATATAAATCTACCTAAAATTAGGCAACATGAATCCCACTGTGTCTCATTCAAGGTAAAGAACAATGACTGCAGGGGAGCATGAAACACAGTTTGGGCTCCCTTCATCTTTGCTTGTCTACTGGCGTCCTTCCCCATGAGGCCTGTTCCAGCATTGCCTCTTCTCAGATGAACAACCCACCTCTAATTAATTTCTTCCTGGCAGTCCCAGAATTTGCTACCTCTGCATGTAAATTTGGTACTTTTGATACTGTTACCTAGGTCTTATACTACCTCAACTTTAAATAATATTACTGATAACAGTCACCAAGGCACTGCTGGCCTTCCAAGACTCTGCCCCTGAAAAGGCTCCAATACTCCCCTCCACTGTCTGGCAAGTCTGGCTGTCTCTCACATAACTGCACTTTAACCAATAGTGAAATAGAATCACCCTTATGGTACTATCTGTATCCCATTTCCTCCTAATAGTCTTACCTGGTTTAGGGTGAGATGGCCAGGATGCTTGGCTTAAAGGCACATCTGACTCCTCTTCAGCTTTGAGTGAGGTGAACCATTTTCACAGTTGTAAGCCTTTAGGTGAAACAGGAGACCTCTTCATGCCAGACATCAGCAGCTGCCATTCTTCACGTTGCCCACAGGTTGCATTATTGTTATACCGGGGATGGATGGTGCCTGTGTCTCCGCTGCAGCTGGGGTCCAGGGCTCTTCAAGCTGTTGCATCCCTAAGAATATCCTGTCTATTTCTCTTTCATGTTCTCCGATGACCGTGTGCAGCCTGCTCACTTCCTCCTGTAACTCCTCCACTTAACAACGCAGCTCTTCAAAGACAGCACACTTCCTGCAGGATGGAGGGCCACGTCTCCTGGTATTAAAGAGACACCCCAGGCACTCCATGCAACATGGGATTTGCAGGGCTGCATCCACCATCTGAACTTCCATCTGGGTCGAAGCCTCTGGCCCAGCAGGGACTGTTGTTCCAACACCTGCTGGTTATTTGCTACATGCAGCAGTTTTTCCTGTTGTACTCAGTAGTTTCTCATGGTCTGTTCAGTTAGCTAAACTGCAGGCTAGGGCCTGGTTATCTGCCTGATTACCTTAGTAATATTAAGTTGAAAGTATGCCAGATTCATATACTCCTCAGTAAAATATTAAATAATGGCCTCAGCAATTTAAATTCATCTGCTATTTATTCCAGTGAAATTGTTCATTTGATATTAATGTGAATATTACCTCATGGGCCCTGTTATGGGGATTTCTTTCATTGCAGTTTAATTTTAACTCAACTTTTAATTTACCTTCAATGGCTTTCACATTATTTAAATTATCAGCCTGTATACATACAATAAAGACAGGAAAATCTATTTAAAACCTGAAATGATCTGAGAAGTCAGTTCCTGAAAAATTGTATTCAGGGGAACTGGAGATGATGATAAAAAATAATAACTTTGTAGTCTCTAAACTATTGTAGTTAATTTAGTGAACTTTTGGTTAATCACAGAGACTGCAACAGATAATTGGAATACTTCAAGTTAATTTTATTTAAACAGGAATTACTTTTCTTGGTCTTTAAATTGTAATTGCTGTTGCTTTTAGCCAATAAATATGATAAATACCTATATTGTACTCATGGGCAATGACATCATATATATATAATTATACATGTGTATATCATGTTTATAAATCAATGAGAATACTTCATGCTGACTGCTCCTGATAACTGAGGGCTGGAGGCTGACATCTGAAAAAGGAAAAGCATGAGAATAAAGGAATTATATTCATGATCAAAAAGCTGTCATGACACACTAAAAAATTAATGCATTTCTGAAAGAGACAATTATATTACAGCACTGAGCCAACTAACTGGCTAGCCTTTAATATTGTTACCAAATTCATCTTGGATACAGTAAATCAATTCAATATCCTGCCTTTATTAGGTTACATTTCACTGTTAGATGGTATATATTTTTTACAAAATCCTCATGCAAAAATCTTCATTAACCTTGATTTAAGGTTGCTAAACTACATGACTCACTGACACAGACTACCACAAGTAGTGAATAACAAATTTATTATTTATTGTTCCTTTTCACTATCACATCTATCTGTCCTTTGTCCTAAACCACTGAGATATTTTCCCTTCTGTTCTAAAGAAAAAATGTTCATCTGGAGTTTTTGGGTTTTACTTAATAATATATTATGAGATTTTTATAATCATTGGGCCTCATTATTCTGAAAAAATAACAGAAACCTGGTTGGTGAATACATCAGAGTTATATTAGCAGAGATGGCTCCAGGTGTGTCTTGGACTAAGAGCGGCAGAGAAGATGAAAGGAGGAGTAGCATGGCTGTGATATTTATCCAAACTCAATAAATCTTTCACACAAACTTGGACTGCTTATCAAGTTTTTCTGGATCATTTCTTTTTCCTCTGTACTAATGCTTTGGTACAAAGGGAATACCATGTCTGCACATTTCCCTGAGCTCGGAATTACTGTTCCTATGAACTATAAAGCTTATAAACACATATTTCTGCCTCTTTCACTGTCCTCCAATGTAAAGGTGTCATGGTAGATGTGGGTAAGGATTTGAAGAAACATAGGCAGAGAAATACAAGTTCCTAAAAATCACTGATGACATGCAAAAGTTTGGCTGTTTTAACATGCAATTAGTATCTCTTGAATAAGCCCTGTGGATCAAAAGATTACTACCTCCTTCCTACAGCATATTACCAGATAATCTACAAATCGAATCAATTAATCTCTATTAGTGTGGTGGGTTGATCCTGGCTGGACACTAGGTGCCCACCAAGGCTGCTCTACCACTCCCTCTCCCCAGCTTCACAGGGGAGAAAAAGTATAATGAAAAGTATCACGGGTCAAGATAAGGACAGGGAGATCACTCAGCAATTACCATCAAGGGCAAAACAGAGTTGACTTGGGGAAGTTAGTTTAGTTTATTACCAATCAAAATCAGAGTAGGACAATGAGAAAATAAAAACTAAATCTCAAAACACCTTCCCCTCAGCCCTCCCTCCTTCCCGGGCTTAACTTGACTCCTGAGTTGGCTACTTCCTCCCCCCAGAGCGGCACAAGGGGACAGGTGCAAGTGGTGAGTTCATCACACGTTGTTTCTGTCCCTCCTTCCTCCTCAGGGGGAGGACTCATCACACTCTTCCCCTGCTCCAGCATGGGGTCCCTCCCATAGGAGAGTTGTCCATGGACTTCTCCAACAGAAGTCCTTCCCACGGGCTGCAGTTCTTCATGAACTGCTCCAGCATGGGTCCCCCATGGGGTCACAAGTCCTGCCAGAAAACCTGCTCCAGAGTGGGCTCCTCTCTGCGTGGGTCCACAGCTCCTGCCTGGAGCCTGCTCCAGCATGGGCTTCCCATGGGGTCACAGCCTCCTTTGGGCATGCGTGCTGCTCCAGCGTGGGGTCCTCCATGGGTTGCAGATGGATATCCGATCCACCATTAACCTCCATGGGCTGCAGGGAGACAGCCTGCCTCACCATGGTCTTCATCTTGGGCTGCAGGGGAATCTCTGCTCTGGTGCCTGGAGACCTCCTCCCCTCCTTCTTCACTGACCTTGGTGTCTGCAGGGTTGTGTCTCACATATTCTCACTCCTCTCTGTGGCTGCAGTTGCTGTCACATAGGGGTCTTTTTCCCCCTTCTTAAATACGTTATCACACAGGTGCTGCCACCATTGCTGATAGGTTCAGCAGGTCTGTCTTGGAGCCGGCTGGCATTAGCCTCTCTTAGACATAGGGGAAGCTTCTAGCAGCTCCTCATAGAAGACACCCCTGTAGCTCCCCCACTACCAAAACCTTGCGATGTAAACCCAATACAATTAGGTGGGTGACCTCTGACAATCCTACTTCACTAGAAAGTCCCAATATGAGCTCCTGAAATTTTTAATCTCCTGGATATAACAGTGCCAATGCTGACATTGATTGGTGTTTTCTCCAGGTATTGTTTAACTATTATAAAGATTATAGGACAAGGGCAAGGGTATCACCTAGCTAATTTTTTACTTGTTACCATGCTCTTGAAAGCTGATGATCAGAGCACTGGAAACATTTACTCATCAAATAGGATTTTCTGCAATTCCATCTGTTAGCTCTCTTCAGTGTGCTGAAAAGAAGACTTATTTTGATTGCTTTTAGTTAGAAGCCTTTTGAGAAGGTAGACCTGTTCTTAAGGGTCCTTCAAGGTTGCACAAAAATTGTCTTAGAGAGGTTGTATAATTGATTCTTCAGGAATCCAGCACTGTTTCCTCTTGTTTATCTCATATTGAGGTTTCTGAGAGTGTTAATCAGAAGATGTGGACTCTTGTGATTGTTTAAAAATAGCAACTTCACAGGGTTTCTCTTTCAGCCAACAAATAGGTCACTACATCAGCTTATAGATATTGATTTTTATAACATCCAGATCACCCTGGGACCAACAGTAGCAGTGATCACAAAAGCTACGCATTAGAGATTTTTGATAGGACAATCCCTAAACTCTAGAATTCTTTCTGTCCTCCAGTCCAAAATACCCAGAATGTGCTAAATTTGTGTATGTGCTACCCAGACTAACCTGAAGACAAGGATATGCGCACAAAGAACTGGATACTATATATTTTCTTTTCTTTCTGGGTTTAAGGGAAGTTATTACATTCATGTGTGGTTTGTAATATGTGACTGAGGCCTTTGAACTTTTTAAACAATAAATATTTTTTTATGGAAACTAAAATCAGTAAATAAGAACCTATGATGGGGAAGTTAATTCCTCCTGCAAATAAAGTACAAACAAGTGTAACTTAAATCTGTAAAGTATTCCTGGTAGGATGATGTTATGCCCAAGGCATCATATACACTGAGCAATGATTGATTTTCTCCTGCTTCATTTTGCCCACTGAAAAAACAGTCAATGTCATGAAACTGACAGAGAAATGGATAAAATAAATAAACCATGAATGAGAAAAGCTGGAAATATTAAAATGCAAGTCAGATCAATATTAAAGCAGATAGAGTTTATGGAACCTTTTTCAACAGTATTTATGACTATAAAGGGGTCTTAAAAGTTGTATGCTGTTTCTATATCTGTAAAATGTCTTTATTATTTATATGGTAATTCTACAGACAAATCAACATCAGTACATTCCTGGGATGTATGACTCCCAGACATCAAACAAAGCTCTATACCATTTAGGAAGAAGGATAATCGGCCATGTCAATAACATTTTATTTAGCAACATAAACCAATGCGGAAAACTGTATTGTATCTGATCTATTTTGCAGGTTTAAATGTCCTTGGACTTTTGAGACAACATTAGAAGAAAATCTTGTCATGTTTAGTTTCACAAGCCTATAAAAGTGAAATCAGATGTCAGCACAAAAGCTCGTAAGTTGGCAGTATCAAGTTCTAATAAAGTGTAGGAAGAACAGCAGCAAATTATTTGATACTGATATTTATCATATCTGGTTCTATTCTCTAGAGATCTTAAATATTGTCATTAAGGAAGGTAGAAAAAATGACAGTTTATTTCAAAATCTGTTTTAGTTCTTGCATGTCAAAAGAAATGGCCCACCTATTTAATTAAAGTCGTTGAAAACATTTTAAGATAACAAATTGATTCTTTTCTGTCCTAAGAAGTCTAGATAATATTTCATCTATTATTATGTTTCTCAACCTTTATATATAGTAAAAGGAGGATTTTCATTAAAAAAAAAGCATAACACTGTTTCCTATATTAGTATATGTCCTCCACCAAATTATTAACATAAGATTTCCAACCTTAATGATTCCTAGTTTTTACATTCATTAAAAAATAATACAGCCACCAAACCAGGAAACATGAAATTATTACTCTCCCCTTAATTGGTTTAGTGGTGGACTTGGTAGTGTTAGGTTAATGGCTGGACTGGATGATCTTAAAGGTCTTTTCCAACCTAAATGATTCTATGATTCTATGATAAAGCTTTTTTATATGAATGCACTTCTACCTATGCTGGCTCCTGGAAAGCCATACTTTATTCAGGGTGAAGACTATTGTTTTCAAAGCCACTTCTTTTTTTTTTTTTTTTTTTTTTTTTTTTTTAAATATCATCCTTCCCATAGGATGGATGTACAAAGTATTTTCATTCAGGACCTGTAATGGATTGTCCTAAACTGAGAGAAATAAACTTGCCCTAGTCCACAGCAACAGTATACTCAATCAATTAGACCCTCCAGCTGTAACATATAATGACAGGAAACTAAAACTAATCTAGAATGCAGAAGGCTTACCTCAGAGTTGCCCAGCTAATGAATCAATAATATTTTTTTGTTATAATATTTTTTTGTTATTTTTTTCCATCCTGCAGGATTGTGGAAACTGTGCTGAATAGCAGTACAAGAGAGGAAGCTTGACCAGCCTATGCTAAAATAGATCTGTTGTCTATTACACTTTCAGCTGATGATGTTTAATTTGCAACCAAAACTGATCTGGAAGTGGGAGGTACTACTCTTCTAGTCTTTACAGTTCCTGTATTTTCTATCTTGGAGAGACTTTAATTATCCTGAGATGAATTACTGTGTTTTTGGATGACAGGAAAGTGTCTGTTCTAGGCTTCTTTCTGCTATACCTTTGTGTTATGTACAGCATTTAGAGAATTCCTTTAAATCATGGAGGTTTATAAGGGTTTGGATAAAGCCTGAAATGTGTGTTGAACTTCATCATCTGTCATCTCATATATTCAAAAATTTCTGATAATTCTGTTTACAATATCTTGAAATGTTGTGATCTTGCCCACTACACTTCATCCTTTCCCTTGACTACCATGAGACCTTTGTATGTAAGGAGCCATCCTTCCATCTTCATCAGTACTTTAATAGGTGTCTGCAGGGGAAAAATTACTCAGATAGATTTTAATGATTTTTTCATGTTTGTTTATATATCTTGACATATATATTCAATAAAATGCCCAACAACAAAACTACTAGAGGTAAATAAATATTAATAAAAAGATACATATTACTACATTATAGCCTCATTTTTTAAAAGAAAAATGTGAAACTTTAGCTGCATTAATAATCTCTTTGAATTCAATACAGAAAAGACATGTCATGAAGAGGTGTTTCAAACGCTAATGGACAGGTGCAATCAAAAGTAATGATTACACTAGTTTTAACAGATTTGTCAACAGATGTGATTGTTTTGTAAATAATCATAATAATTATAAAATCTACTGAAAATATCCCCCATTTAAGTAACAACCTGTTGGGCAAATGCCAGGATTGCTAGGAGAAGAAATCCGGTCACCTGTTCTATTGCATTAGAATAAAAAGAGCTAAGTCACTGAAAAGTTGTAAAGAATATTCAATAATACATTGAAACGTAAAATTGATTTGGAAAAATACATGAGATGACAAAGTTAACCAGAGAATATGAACTTTTTTCCAGGATTATATTTATCTACCAATTTTCTGGTTATTCAAGTTACAACGTTTTCCATTTTCATGAAAGCTGATTGTGGGTCCAAAACTTATGGAATTAAATTGCTTGGTAAGGCTGAGGATGACATATATTAGATTTTCAAGGGATGCATGTTTCCAAACAATATATTTATTGTTTTGTACTTTTGTATATTTTCTGATTATTACACATAAGTGTCAGACTTCTGGATGCTTACTTGAACAGAACCGAACTCCAAAGTTTCTGAGATTGCCAAAGATTAAAACATGATTGATGAAAACACATTTTTTTCAGATGTATGTGCATTAGAAAAAAAAAAATCTCAAAAAATTTTAGTTGCATTCACCTAATCTATAAAGTGGACCTCAGATGCCAGTCTTTTTTCTCTGAAACAGTAGAGAACATACTTCAAAACTCTTGTGAATGACTCACTTCCTGTATAACGATGACAAGATTTTCCAGAGAACATAGAACTTTTTGGAGAAATCATCTTATCAAGTTTATCAGAAATATCTTGTCCACCCTTTCTCCCTCCTTCCACAATTTCCTTCTCCAGTAGTACTGGACTGCCAGATTTCCACACTTTCCAATGTGAAATCCAGTAACTAAATTTATAGCAGTTGCAAAATCCTCAGTCAGTTATATGCTTGTGACCTCTGAAATGACAGACAATAGCCAGAAACTGAAACAGGAGACATCACAAATCAGAACATAAGAACATCACCTAAGCAGAACAAGATCTGCATCCAAAATGGAAATTAATAGCGGAATTGCTTTACTTTAATTTTGTTCAGCCTTTTTTTTTTTAATTTTTTCTATGCAACTTTTCACTGAAACTGATAAATAACAGGAGTTATTGAAACTAAGTTATTAAAAGTTTCTTTAATTTCCTTAAAACTAAAGAAACAACTTAAAGGAGACAATATTTCATGGTGAAAGCAATCCTGCCATTCACAATTGGTGATACTGTGCATACAGAAAATAAAGGCCCCTTCTTTCTGGGAGCAAGAAACTTGTCTTTTTTTAATGTTGCTTTATTTTAAATACCATTGGATTCATCCATGAAAACAGATGAACTTCTGTAATGTGATGTATAATTATTAATTTTGGAGATGTTGAGAATATGGGGGGAAGGGTTTGGTATTCAAACAGTAGAATGGTTATTTGTCATCCTAATGTGAAGTCAGTTGTGGAAGGCAGGGAATACAGAAGGAGTATGGTCACTGGCTCTTAAATCAAGGCTGGTGCAACTTGCAGTTGCCTTAAAGGAGAACTTTGCCTATATGGAACAATGAGGAAATTTGGATACCACTCCTCTACCCACTTAGTCATTTTAGACAACTACTGAACAATGTTAAATTCATGTGATAACTATGGACCAAAAATAGAATAGGTGTAGAGTGATTGTTGGATTCTGCTGATTTTAACTTTGTCAGCTTGACAATAAGATCCCTCAGGAGAATAGCCATGAGTTGCTGAAATTGCTTTAAATGTTATATTTCCATGGCTACTGAGTTTCCCAGGATACTTGTAGAAGGGGAAAAACCCCTTCTGGGCTATGCAGATATGCATTATCGGTAAATATACAAATATATATATATTTAAATACAAAATTGGAGGGGAGAAAACAAAGGGAGAAGAGTATGTACCTTTCACAGTAGGAAGAGTGTTCAACTTTTAAATTTTTCAGGAAGAAATTAAAGGGGGGAAAAAAGTATGGAATATACCAAGTGGAAACCTTCCACAGGTACAAATACCTTCTCTTAGACGGATCAGTCTTTCACAAACTACAGGCTGAATCTTACCAGGCCCAATGGGATTATTCTGCCTCCACTACTATAACCTGAAAACTTTCTACTTACTCCAGGGCTCAGTGGTTTTTTTTTTTTTTTTTTTTGGTTTGGTTTGGTTTGGTTTGGTTTGGTTTTTCAGATAGTATTCATTTATACAGTACACTGTGCTCCTGGCTCTTATACTGGCCTTTGCATTTCTCTTTTCTGATAGAAAGAATGACTGAAATCAGTTGAAATAGTCATATTCTTGTAATTATTCTGGTTCTCAAGTGCTTGGATCTTATCTTAATTTTAATCTGACCGGGGGAAATAGGTACATGCTTTCTGGGTTTGATCTTGCTTCAGTTCATGGTGTCTACAGACAGTGAACCCCTCTCATAAATAATCTGAGAACCTTGTCTATGGGTGACTCTAGCCCCATTGGAGAGTGCAGTATTGGCTTCTGCAAGAGATAAATGAGCTTCCAGGAATCTCAACTTTTGGGAACATGTGGTGTATTATTGTTCCATTAGAATCTGGGAATAGCATCATCACTGATCTGTGATGATGTAACTTTTGTTACTGTTTGTTTATTTCAGAATATTTTGAAAATTTAAATGAAGTGTTACACATGTTATGACAAAACTCATCGGTTTTGTACTTTCAATGTTATATTTAATATATCTTCAAATATCGAAGTTTGGGGGATATCCAAGTACATGAGAAAATCTTTGCATTGATTTAAGAGCAAAATTACTAGACTACAATAGACTATATTGTATTGAGGAAAAAATGATAAATACAATGGAATGTTCCTGAAAATTCAGGAAGTGTCTAAGTAAAATAAAAGAACAGCTCATGATTTTCAAATGAGTTTCTATTTTTGTTCAATACTTGAGGTTTGCAATATTTGTCTCAATAATTTTCTTAATAACATACTTTTTGCCATTCAAGATTATTCTTTGCAAAACAAAATGTTGTTTTTAAAGAAACTTGTGAAACAAATGGTTTTTTGCAAGCCATCATTTTTTATTATAAACTGCTAAAAGTTTCTCATATTCCTATAATAGCCATGTCCTTTTGCCAGGAATCCCCAAAGTTCACACATAATTTGTTTGCGAAGTCTTCCACTTGTTTTGGCAAACTCCTTGTCTTTCTCACAAACATATTTTAGGCTTCATTCTTATAGCTACTTCTGACAAATACAGATTGGCAACAGTGTTATGTTGCACTAGTCAATTTAGTTAGATGCCAGGCTGCATTTCTTCAGATCTGTTGTCATCTGTCTCTCCAAACTCTCCAGAAAGTCATGGTTACATTGAGGGGGGAAAAAAAGAAAAAAAAAAAAAAAAAAAAAGAAAAAAAAAGCAAGCAAGCTTAGCTGTTATTGTAATAAAAGCTAGACAGTTTGTTTCTATAAATATTATATACCCTACAGTAAAATTTCAGATGTGCTTTTTTTAAAGAGATCTAGTGTCAAAATCTGAAACATAGTAGCAAAGAAATACTTTGCTGCAAGAAGCAGCATGAAAAATGCAATAAAACTTGTAGGTTCTTTTTGCCTTTCTGGTACTCTCTTTTATAATGAATCTCTCTTTTTTTTTTTCTATTTCTGTTCATCATAGCTCCATTTGTGAAGGTCTCCTAATGTGTTTAATTGGTTTTAGTAATCCATGGAACACCTACTGTGTCAGTTAGTCTCTGATTTTCTTATAGGTGTTGGTCTTTTTTCCCCACATTTTGTGATAATGATTTTGTGTTCTGTTTAATCCAACAACCTGGTTTCACTCAGTTCTTCAGTGAATACCATCACTCTAATACAATTTTGGACTATTTTACCTCTAAATTTAATCATAAGAAACTGTTTTGATCATAAAAAGTAAAGCATGAAAAGCAGGATAAATCATGTTTTTAGTAATCTAAGACAACAGTTTCTGTGGAATGTGGTCTTCAAGAAGCTGCCTGTAGTTCTTCAAGGATGCATGTTTATGTTTGAAAAAAGCCAGCTATGAAATTATACATTATTGGCAATAAAAAGGCAACAGAAGCTATTTTGCCCAAATGTGGTAACAGCTGAGAGATGAAAGCCATAGCTCACACTTAATTGCAAACACGCCCAATTAAAGCTTTTTTTTGAGAGAGAATTACCTACAATAAACTGTCACTAAGTAAAAGCATGTTGTTTGGTGTTAGTGTGTACATCAGCTGTATTAATGATAATTTGATTACATATCTGTTTAGAGTTTACTACAATACTCCTGTTACTCCTATTTAGCCTTCATGTTTATAGACATTCTTTCTTGCTAAATCTTCCTGCTGGTCCAGTCAACACCCATGCATTGCAGAAATGCTCTGTCCTATCCAGTCATTGTCTTGCTGATGCTTCCCCTCCACCCCTAATTTTGAGAGGCAGTTGATATGTCCTTTTTTCATAAATAATATTCCATTGCATTTTGCACTGACTTTGCTCATTTAAACCATCTTTCTTCTTATTTTCATTTTAAAGAACATATACGCTGCTCTGAACATTGAAATGAATCTTGCAATTTGCTTTGAAACTATTCTGAATACCCAAATTCTAGGAAATATTTGATCAATTTAACCTATTCATCTTAAAAGGGCTATATAGATCTGCATTATGTGGATAAATTGTAGCTAACACCTCATTTAATTTTCCTTAATTTCTTGTCTTCCATCCAGGGATAGCGTAGTATTCTCTGAGGAGAGGAACAAGGATATAAAATTTAGTCCCAATCTTCATTCTATTGTTTACTGGGAGAAATAAACTATAGCATCAACTTCACGATTGCTTTCTTTATGTCTCAGTAGGGCTCACAGCTAGATCAAAAGAAAGAAAAGGTGCCAAAAAGCCTAACTTCTGACTCTTTTAATTTTTTTTTAATTAACTAATTTATTTAAGACTTAAATAATCATGGTATATAATTTACTTTAAAGACACTATTAAAAAAAACAGCCAACCAAACAAAAAACTAGGTTTGTACCATATTGCAATAATAATTCCACTGTTAAAACCACAGAAAAAGAGTAAATGTTCACTAAATTAATACTATGGAAATTAAAAGTTTAGACCAATTGAAAATCAGTAATTAGTTACTATTATATACTGTTTGTAATGTGACCAATCAGCAGATGGAAAGAATAGAGAGAAAAAAAAAAGACGACAAAACTGTAGATACAATGATATTCTGGGAAGCAAGTATGGTCTGCTTGTAATCTAGCTGAATAATTGTCTTTAATTGTCTTTTCCATTCTGAGTTGTTTCTAATTTTGAGCAACAATATACAATGATTTTGAACAATTATATGTTCCATTTGTTCTGTTCCTCTGTTCCTCAATCAGTCTTCAGAAGCTATTGGGAAGTCTTCCTATTTTAATCATTACATTTTCAAATAAATTATTGAGTAAGCAAAGCATGGATCTGATAGAGACAACTATGCCATACAGAAGGATGAATTCTGCCAGATCAGTTCCTGGTGAGACTGTGAATACTAATTTATCTAGAACTCTTGGTGACGGCCATTTTGAGACTCTTTCAGGCATTTAGAGAATGGATGGGAAAACAGAAAGTAACAGGGAGCTTTGGCTGGAACTCAAGAAAAAAAAAAAAAAAGAGTTTGTGACCCTTGGAAGAAGGAGCAGGCAACTCAGGAAGACTTCAAGGACTTTGTGAGGTTGTACAGGGAGAAAATTAGAAGGACCAAAGCCCAACTAGAAATTAATCTGACTACTGCCATAAAAGACAATAAAAAATGTTTCTATAAATACATTAGCAACAAAAGGTGGGCTAAGGAGAATCTCCATCCCTTATTGGATGTGGGGGGAAACATAGTGACAAAGGATGAGGAAAAGGCTGAGGTACTTAATGCCTTCTTTGCCTCAGCCTTTAATAGCAAGACCAATTGTTCTTGGGGTACCCAGCCCCCTGAGCTGGAAGACAGTGACAGGGAGCAGAACGTAACCCCATAATCCAAGAGGAAATTGTTAGCAACCTGCTACACCACTTAGACACACACAAGTCTATGGGGCTGGATGGAATCCAGCCAGGGATACTGAGGGAGCTGGCAGAAGTTGTCACCAAACCACTTTTAATCCTTTATCATCATTCCTGGCTAACCGGGGAGGTCCCAGCTGACTGCAGGTTAGCAAGTGTGACACCCATCTACAGGAAGGGCTGGAAGGAGGATCCAGGGAACTACAGGCATGTCAGTCTGACCTCAGTGCCAGGGAAGATTATGGAGCAGATCAGATTGAGTGCCATCACGTGACATACAGGACAACCAGGGAATCAGGCCCAGTCAGCATAGGTTTATGAAAGGCAGGTCCTGATTGACTAACCAGATCTCCTCCTATGACAAGATGAACTGCTTAGTGGATGAGGGAAAGGCTGTGGATGTTGTCTACCTAGACTTTAGTAAAGTCTTTGACACCTTTTCCCACAGCATTCTCCTGGAGAAACTGGCTGCTCAGGGCTTGGACAGGTGTAGTCTTCACTGGGTAAAAAATTGGCTGGATGGCCAGGCCGACAGAGTGGTGGTGAATGGAGTTAAATCCAATTGGGGGCCAGTCACAAGTGGTGTTCCCCAGGGCTCCGTTTTGGGGCCAGTTCTGTTTAATATCTTTATCGATGATCTGGATGAGGGGATTGAGTGCACCCTCAGTAAGTTTGCAGATGACACCAAACTGGGTGGGAGTGTCGATCTGCTGGAGGGTAGGAAGGCACTACAGAGGGACCTGGACAGGCTGGATCAATGGGTCCAGCCTAATTGTATGAGGTTCAACAAGGCCAAGTGCCGGGTCCTGCACTTCAGTCACAACAACCCCATGCAACGCTACAAGCTTGGGGAAGAGTGGCTGGAAAGCTGCCTGGCTGAAAAGGCCCTGGGGGTGTTGGTTGACAGCCAGCTGAACATGAGCCAGCAGTGTGCCCAGGTGGCCAAGAAGGCCACCAGCATCCTGGCTTGTATCAGGAACAGTGTGGCCAGCAGGAGCAGGGAGGTGATTGTCCCCCTGTACTTGGCACTGGTGAGGCCGCACCTGGAATACTGTGTCCAGTTTTGGGCCCTTCACTACAAGAAAGACATTGAGGTGCTGGAGCGTGTCCAGAGAAGGGTAATGAAGCTGGTGAAGGGTCTGGAGCACAGGTCTTATGAGGAGCAGCTGAGGGAACTGGGATTGTTTAGCCTAGAGAAGAGGAGGCTGAGGGGAGACCTTATCACTCTCTACAGCTACCTGAAAGGAGGTTGTAGTGAGGTGGGTGTTGGTCTTTTCTCCTGAGTAACAAGTGATCAGACAATAGGAAATGGCCTCAAGTTGTGCCAGGGAGGTTTATATTGGATATTAGGAAAAAATTCTTCACCAAAAAGGTTTTCAAGCATTGGAACAGGCTGCCCAGGGAAGTGCTTGAGTCCCCATCCCTGGACATACTTAAAAGTTGTGTAGATGTGGTGGTTAGGGACATGTTTAGTGGTGGACTTGGCAGTGCTAGGTTAACAGTTGGATTCGATGATCTTAAAGGTCTTTTCTGACCTAAACTATTCTATGATTCTAAATTAGGAGAACTTTCAACAGTTCCAATATACATGCTTAATAATAATTCCAGATGTTGTTCTAATGATGAGTGAGCATGCTTATATTTGTTGCTCAAAAATGTGTTATGTTGAAAGCAAATGTTGTACTGTAATTTTATTTTGTTGGGCCAAAATAATTCAATATGCTATCAAAACTGAACAAAGAAACTTCAACAAATGCTTTGTTGTTTACTTACCAATGGCTGCTTTAATTGAGGAAGTATCCTCAAACTATATGAAACTGTGACCACAGCTTAAAATAGCCTCATAATCTGTGACATTTATGTGGAAGCTGTAGACATTTCTCAAATATTCTTCCTTTTTCCTCTTATGTTATACCAGAATTCACATATATTTTGAGAAAATCATTTGCTTGAGGTTTGGTGAAAAATAAACAAAATTAGCATATATTTGTCAGGATACTGAAGAGGGGACTGTTAGTACTAAGCACATAGCTTTAGACAATCAATTCATCTTTAAGAAGAATGAGTTTGTAAATTTTATTGGTGCCTGTATCTTGCATAAACCAATAGCTTACATAAGCATTGAGGAATTCATTCAGGTGCCCACACATAGGTTTTACTACTATTGACAATGCCCTAAGACATTCTCCTAGGTCTCCAGCTGCCACTTTAAAAAGGCATGATGTTTTTTTATGTCCTTTACTCTGTGTTACTTTGGGGCATTCAGACTGGTACCCAGGCTCTAGCTGTCCACCTTAGTCTCCCTTGTGGCTTCAAATTCAGCTGCCTAAAAGGCATACAAAGTTTTCTGAGACCTTCCCATGTGGCTAGTAGTTCTGACCCAAGACCTACAGAACACCCACAACATTCTGAAGTGGCAGCTAGAAGCTGGGTGAGATACTGTAGGGCACCTAAAATGACCCCTGAAAACTTTGTTTAGGAAACTGAATCAAGTCCCACATTCCTATTGCATGGACATCCACAGGACCTAAAGATAGCACCATGAAGACATCTCCATTTAGATGTCATAATCTCAAATGCCATCCTATTCCAAGTACCGAAGCTTGAAGCAGAATTAGGTATATATCACATTATGTGCCAGACTGTGCAAGATACAAGCTGACATTTCTTTGTTCTAGCAAAGCTCCAGTCCTTCCAGCAGAGAGGAAATGGCTTACCTTATTGCATTGCCTTGTGTTAATGACTGTCCTCATGCCCTGTCAAGAGCTCTCCCACAACAGTTTTATTCTTTAATAAGAAAAACTGACTCTATAAAGTTATAGCTCCTCGCTGGAAAAAAATATCTTTTCCATAAGTACTTTGAATAAACTTTGCACATATTAGGAAATAATTGTAACTTTCTATTAAGTTCTTTAGAATGACTAAAATTCATACACTTGCTTTCTAGATTTTCTTGTTAGGGAATAACCATAATTCTATCCATTTCCATCCATGCTATGATGGGCTGTTTTCAAAGCTGTTATTAAAACCACTTTTCTCTGACACAGAGTTCTAGAAGTGTTTTGCAAGAACTGATCAGGAAATGGAACTTTTATGTGTTTTGTTTTCTAGAAAAATAATATACTTACTCAAAATGAAACAGCAAACTCAAGAATTCAATACTGAAAATCCTCAGTATTTAATTATAAAATGTTTGTAAATAAACAAAGTTGCACTTGTAGGACATATGCTATGTAACAGCAGTTAAACTAATCCAACAAATCAGTTGAATTGTTGCTAGTAGTAGTGGGATGCAACAACATTGCAGGGCTAACAACTGTATCAGCAGTATTGCATCAGACCCAGATATTTTTCTGTCTCTCTTTGGTTTTGGAGACAACTGATTTCCCAGGCAGTGTGAGTCACACAGCCCAAGTGTCTGGAATGCCACGGATAATGTTCAAATGACATGAACGTCATGGAAATGTGCTTTTCAAACCAGGGTTCCTGTGGCTTTCAGAGCAGTCCAATATCAGTTAAACTTCCAGCGTTCTGTGCTTTCCAGGCTCCCTCCTTCCTTAGCAATCTCTGTAAGAATAGAAATGGCAGCTACAGACTGCAGAAACTGCAGTTCTGTGCTCTGCACCCACAAAAGCTGACAAATGGCAGAAAGTTCCAACTACTACATATTTGTTTGGTTGGTTGTTTTTTGCTTGTTTGTTTTTTCTGGGAAATTTCAAGAAGTCATAATTGACAAGAAAGAAAAGTTGCTTTATGCTATCGAAAATGATGCTGGCAAAATTTAGAGGTGACTAAAAAGGTCCAAGGAAGGTTAAAAGTTCTTGCTTATCTCTATTTTCAGATAGGACTTGTCTTTGAACTTGTGCATGGTAGAACTTGATAGGCTGTCTTTTTCACGAAAGTTTCCCAACAAGGCTTTTGGGAGTCATTCCAGCTAAAGGAATGACATTCAAAAATTGGCAAAATCTCTCTGGCCCTATACATATAATGCTTTAAAAAGAGCTAATTCTTAGTTAAATTATTGGATGCCAAAGGATTTTTCACATCAGAAGTTTAAAGCTTTTCTTGACTTAGTGGAAAGTATAGTTTGCCCTAGAGGGAAGAGCTTTAATCCATACTGTTAAGAATACCATGCTTTTAACTGTTTAAATTATACATGCAAACCATAGAAAGGCATAGCATAATGAATTTTAAACCCCAATTTTGGACATAGTTCATCTTCAAGATTGGGATGCAAACTGACTATATAATTCAGACCTCTGCTTTCTCCGTAGTGCCTAAATTTTAAACATTATAAAGGACATCCTGTGTACACTTTTCAATGCAAATCCTTATGTGTCTGCTGGTATCCTACCCTTTCACTGACATATTGTTCTAAATTTGCCATTAAAATCTCTAAAAAGAGGTGGTGTTTGTGCTTTCTCGATAAAATGTCAAGCATACTGGGTGCACTTATATGCTGAGGTAAAGATTTCTATCCAACTTCCATCTTCAGCAATCATTATTTTCTCTTCATTTCTAGCACTGTGTCCAATCAAAAGGGAGACACCTGTTTTTCAGCTTCTCTTCATCCAGCTTAAAACTACTCTGAAATAATTTGCAATCTATGGCATATCATCTTAAACTGTGAGGTAACTAATTAGCAATTCTAAATAGAAAGGGAACTGGAAGCAGAAATCTACCATCCCACAATAAGTATGCCTGACAATTTGTGAAATCCAGGGCATATAGCACTTATGGATAAATGTGGTGAAAAGGCAGAATATGTACATTTGACATTTGGAACAAAATCCATCTCATTATCAAGGCAGTCAACAAGCCATAATTCTGATACTTGGACCATCATATACTGAGTGAGGTTATTTACTGAGTTCATTAAGACATCAGAAGTCCTGCAAATAGAAAGCTTCTCTTAGAAATATTTCCTAACTCGGTAAGTTAATAGTAACATTCCTTTAACCTTGCTGTGAAAACTAGAATAAATAAAATAGTTGTAGGCCAGGTCATAGGAGGAGCTATGCCTCAGAGTCAGTGTCTCAATGATCTCTATTTGGTTTTAATACAGTAAAAAATCTTAGTTGCTTTTAGTTTCTACTGAACAGATGTTTTCAGTGAATGGCTACAATGATGTGTGTGATTTATTTCCCTGAAACAAATTCAGGATGCAAGTAATTTTCATCATTTCCTCTAATTTGCATTGTATTATGTTTGTCTGTTCCAACATATTCTAGTCACCAGTGGTCTAAGTGACTGATTTCAGCAGCCTGATGATGAAGGTAGCTGACCAAAAAGTCCTGCAGGATTTTATGTAAATATTAATGGCCACATCTGCCAGAGGGAGAGTTCTTTACTTCCAGGGCTAACAGGCAGTAAAGCATCATAAAAAGAAAGAATGTTTTGAAGGGATCGCTGGAGACCATTCAGGACAACTTGCTGTTCAAAGCAGTGCTGGCTTTTAAGTTAGACCAGGTTGCTCTGAGTCTTGTCCAGTCGAGTCCTGAATATCTCTGAGGGTAGTTATTCTACAGGTACTCTGCACAACTTGCTGCAGTGCTTAAACACTCCCTGTGCAAAGAGTTTTTTTCTCATGTCCAATCAGGATTTCCCATGCTGAAATTTGTGTCTCTTGCTTCTTGCCATTCACTGTGCACTGCTGGGGGAAGTCTGGCTCTATCTCCTCTGCAGTCGCCCTTCAGTGGAAGTCTGCAGTAAGATCTCCCTCAGCTGCCTTTTCTCCAGACTAAAGAAACCAATTTCATTTGGCCTCAAACTATGTATTGTTTGCTCCACCCCCTAATCATCACAATGATTAACTCCAGCTTGCCTTGTATTGTGGGACACAATAGTTCAGGGAAAAATCACTTCCCTCAACTTTTTGCTATGCTTTTGTTGATAACCAAGTATGGTTATGTATAAGGTGTGTTGTGAGATTTACCAGATCTTCAGCAGCTGACTCATGTTCACCTTCTTGTCTGCCAGGACACCCAGCTCCTTTTTTTTCATTCATTCAGGCTTTGTACATCCTCTCCAAGTTTCATTTTAGGATGTAACCCTGTTGTTGACATCACATATTCATATTATTGGAATTCAGAGCTATGTAACAAAGACAAGAAATAATGGATTTAAACTAAAGAAGAATAGACTTTGAGTGGATATAAGGAAGAAATTTTTTACAGTTAGGGTGGTGAAGCACTGGAACAGGTTGCCCAGAGACATAGTGGAGGCCCCATCCCTAGGAACATTCAAGGTCAGGTTGGACAGGGCTCTGAGCAACCTGACGTAGTTAAAGCTGTCCCTGCTCACTGCAGGGGGGTTGGGCTAGATGATCTTTCCTTTCCAACTCAAAGCATTCTATGATTCTATGATTCTAAGTTTAGAGCAACCCAAGAAGTATAAAGTAAAAATGATCATCAAGTCACCTATTGCTTCTCTTCTATCCCAGCAATCCCTAGCTCTTGCAAGACCTGGAGCTTTTACACAATTTAGCTGATATGGTAAGGTTAACTCATGCTTTTGCTCCTTCTGACTTATTATTATACACCCTTTTAATGGCTGAACATTTTTTAAATGGATAAAGTATGTTGTCACAATAAAAGTCACATATCTACTCTTTTGTATCTCCCCTGACCAAAGGCCTCTTAAAAGAGTTGCAGACACACAATGTCTATATATCCCATCAATGATTCAGGTTTCACTTTAAGGCACAAACACCCTTACTTCAGTCTGCCCAGTCTGTGCCTATGACACTGATAACATCAGTAAGAATACTTAACAGTAATACAATCCATGCGTTAGATGTCAGTATGAGTCAGCAGCTCAGCTCGGGAACCATAGCTGACTCAAACTCATAGAAGATGATTGATGAGGCATGCATGAGTATGCTTTTCAGGTAAATAAATAATACATAAATGAAAAGTTCTTAATAGGCAATTCAAGTGCTTCTTGCATCATGGATGCAAATACTGCCAACCAGATGGAAAAAAGGCACAAATGATGATATGGACTCCAGAAATTGTGTGCCTGACAAACAGCCGAATAGAGAGGAATACAATTCCTCTCAAGTGACAGGACAGAGAAGACAGTATTCGCTGTTGCCAGTGTAGGCTGCTATGAGCTTATGCCTCTGCCTTCCCTTTTGATACATTTCAGTCCTATATTTTAGCCATTCTACTTTCACAAGCTGACACTTCTGGTTGCTGGCAATTGTACAATATTAATAAGGCCAAAGAAGTTTGTATGTATTTACAACATCTGAGTGTGATCACAGACATGGCGCTTGATTGCTACTCTGCCATATGCATCATCTCACTTTTTTAGGATGACTTTCATCTTTTCTTCTGTTTTTTTTCTGACTTTCCCTCATCCCAAGATACAGATTTTCTATATTATCTGCAATTGAAGGTTCCTCTCTCACATACATACTGCCTTTGAACAGTTTTTCTTCTAAGTTTGTTATTTTACTATGAAGACATTCATGTAAAGGTAAGATACCCTGTGCTCTCATACCAAAGTCTCAGAGGGGAGGATTCATCTACCAAATGTGGGGCATCATTTGGCTTCTCTTTCCAGGCAGTCAGCAAAGTCAGTAGGCACTTTGCTAGCTTGATTTATCTTGTTCTAAAGTAGATGTCTAAAATAGGTGAAAAGACTCATGGCCTAGGACTGCATATTTTTCCTCATTGACTATAAACTAAGCTTAAGGTGTCTAGTCTAGATGCAGATTCCTACACAGTAAACACCTAATTACCTGAGGTGAAATCCACTCAGCATCTATGACCACTAGTGAATAAGTTTAGTGTATAAAATGATTAAATATAAGAACCTAAATTCTCAACAGTATTCTTGTTTGATGGAAGGCATTGATTCCTGTTGAGATTTTTTTTTTTTTTAACAGTTGTTGGGGAATCTTAAATCTTTACAGTGAAATGCTGAATAGAATGGGTTTTTTTTCCCCTGATTTTAAAGGCATGAAGTTTTAAGTGTTTGATTCTCTTCTAACAAAAAGCTTGTATGGTTATCACTGGACAATTTGAGTGCTTAATGCTATGCTTGGCATTTGGTAACAGTGTGAGGCAGTGGAAAATAATGCTCTGATATTCTCTGGATTTTTCCTAGGGCTGCATGAGGTTTTTTTCTGACATACTCACCCTATGGTTACTCAACCATGAGATTACCTTCTTGCAAAGATGTAGTGGGCTGACAGTACTGTCTAATTTCAATTTTTATTACCTTCCTGTAACTTTTGATGAGAATTTAAACACTTAAATGTCAGATTTTAGGGTATATTTAGATAAGGTTAATGATGTGGTCTGGAGTTATTTTCTGATGGGTATGAAAACTGTGAAGAGCAGCCAGTGCCCTGTTCCCAGAAGAATCACTGTTGCAACTGGACCTCTAGTTACTTCAAAAGCAAAGAAGGTCCTTTGCAGGCATATTATTATCACATTCACTGACAGGACAGAAAAACAGTTATGTTGATGCACCAACTTTACATATGACAAAAGCTATAAGAATTTTGAATGTGCCTGTTCCAAAACCCTAGGCAGGAGGTCATCCTGGTTTACTTTAGTTCTATAGGAGAAACAAAGAAAGAATAAGGGCCTGAGGGGTTAAAGGAAGAAGTCTCTAGTCTCTTACATTGGTGTACATAGGAACTGTGACTGTCTGGAAGACCTACTTGAAGAAACAGAAGTCACAGTCACCTAGCTGTATGACTGCTTAATGATAAGCAGTATTAGCTACCTTTCAGAACTGTCTTGTTAGACAACTCTATCTACTACAGTTTATTAATCAAGGAAGACTATGCCAGTAGCTATGTCTGTTGTCATGCATGTCTGTTTTTGTGCAAGTCTGCCTGCCACATGTGATTGTGTCTCATTTTATATGTATCAGCCAGATGCCACTATTTAAGAAGTTTATGACTGCATTATATTTAAGGAAGTGTTTCCTCAATCCAGGTTTAGAGACACTGCTTAAGCAGACTCCAGGCATAAAATAAAGCCATTCTTCTTCATTGTTTGAACAGATATGAAATAATTTTAAAGTAGACCCAAGCAAATATAAAAATAATTTATAGCTATCCAATCAACTGAGAAAACTAAAGTGACAAAGGCAAATGATATGTTCACATGTACATCTTAATTCTAGGCCTTTTTGACTTAAAATTACCTTTTCTCAGCAATGCTAGAAAGTGTTCCCTTCCCCTTGGGAATTTTAATCTGAAAAGCTATCCTGAAGGTACATAAGGTAAAGGCTTTATTCCTCAGACTGAGTAGAAGCCACTCTGGTTGCACAGATGTAATATTCCTTGTGCTGAATAGGACACTTACACAGGATGAGTGGATTTTCCATGGAAGTGTCTTTTGTTCTGGGTAAGACTTCAAAACCAAAGTGCTAAGTAATTTGAGGACAAGACTCCTCTAGTGGTCCTTCTTTAAGAAGTCCAGGCTTCACTGTGATGCTTCTGGAGCCAGACCTAGTGGGCATGGAGTAGCACAGGTGTTACATGTTGGGGAATTTTTATGGTACCCCTTGAGGTGAATTAAACACATTTGTGCTTAAATATAAAGTAAAATAATGAACAATGCATTGGGCAGAGTCCTACTGCCATGAGTGGTTCTATAAGGAGTCTACAAAGATGTGTCACAAGCCAATTCCTTATATACACTGGCACCAGCACCAATCCCATGAGCAGTTGCATGAAGCACCTCGTCCCAGCCTTGGGTCTACCCCCCAGCTCAGCTCTGCTGCTCAAAGGTGGCCCCTGAGCACATACATTCCAGGATGGCTACAAGACAATGCTGTGGCTGTTTCTTACCACCAAGGGAAACTTCACTCCTTTACAGGGAGTCCTTCTGACTCTGGTATTCCTGCTTCCAGCCACTTTAGCTCCTTCTGCAGTTGGGCCTTCTTGCCTTCCATGCCAGATTATTCCTCGGTCACAAACTACCACTGCTGAGCAGTTACAATTTGAATTTTCCCTTCATACAAGTAGCTGAACACCTGATTTATAAATTATGATGAGGTACAGGGAACCACTGTCCAGCTATACCTACCAGGCATAAGTTGACTTTTCATCACCAGTGAGAGTCATTAGGAAGAGGAGCCAAAATTAGTGGTTTGACATACATTATTTCAATGTTCAATGTTGTTTCAGTGTTCAAGGTTATTTAATATGCTATTTCAAGGGCAATATTAGCTATGTAGATGCTGCTACCCCTCTGAATTTAATTGCTTATGCTTTCATTGAAGAGAAAATAGAACAGAGTTATTTCTGCTGTAGAGGATAAAATGAGGAGAACACTACATATGAACACCCCCACCACCACCACCAGTCCCTTCCAATAGTTACCGTTACAGTACATTGGACCTATTTCTGATCAAATATGTGTGTGATACTTTTCTGGAAATACATTCTAACCACATTGCAGTGTTGGTTGTATTACAGGTATAGAAGTGGTATTTTACAGCCTCTACTTATATAGAAATCAGACTATATGATCTGAAGACAGCCCATTTGAGTTTATAAATCTACAATATGTACAAAGTGTACAATGGGTACTAATACCTGAAGGGAGGGTGTAAAGAGGACAGAGCACCACTTTGCAGTGGTGTCCAGTGACAGCACCAGAGAAAATGCACACAAACTGAAACACAGGAGGGTCCCTCTGAATATCAGGAAATACTTTTATACTGTGAGGGTGACTGAGCACTGGCACAGGTTGCCCAGAGAGGCTGTAGAGTCTCCATCCTTGTAGGTATTCAAAACCCATCTGGATGCAGTCCTGGGAAACTGGTTCTAGGTGGCCTTGCTTGATCAGGGGGATTGGACCAGATGATCTCCAGAGGTCCCTTCCAACCACAACCATTCTGTACTTTTGTGATTCTGTGGACTGTAAAAAGTTAAACAACTTTTAGCTGGAGAAGTGACCAAATTAAAGAAAGCTCTATGGTGTGTCTGCATTCCTCCTAGAAAAGTTTACTCCTCATGACAAAAATTGTTTAAGTTGAAATTAGCTCTTAACAAACTTTTTTCTTTATAGTAACAATAATTATTAGAATATAATGTATTTAGAGGAGTACTGTTGGGAAAATTATACTATAAATTAAAAGCTTAATTTTAAAATCATACTAAGATCAACTATATTAATGTCCTCATATGAATTTTACTAGATTATTAAAGTTCCTTATTTTTTTTCTTGACTATAAAGCTTTCGTCTTTGATATCAGCATGGAGGTACAGCAGAAAAGTCCCCATTTCTGTAAATATTCTGGATGTTTATTAAAATAGAGATTATTACTGAGCATCTTGTTTTTAGGTCCCTAAGCTCCAGATACTGTTATTATTACAACTGCTCTTTCCCTGTTTCTATTGCAGTAATTACTGAAACATTAAAGCCTATATACCTATATATATACACATATCTCTCTCTGTAAATATATACTATATTATCCATTGCCATAGATGGGGGGTGGGGGGTGGGGTTGGGTGCTGTATACTCATCCTACATAGTTCCATTGTGTTTTATTGTAAAATGCCTTGAGTTGACAGTAGACATATGAACAGAGTTTGAAACTACCAGAGTATATAACTATAGCTATAATATAGAATTACTATAGTGTGATATATAAATATACCTTAGGTTCTCTTCCCTACAGTTATGGAATATCTCGGTTGAACAATTAGAATTTCAGACCTGCTCTGAATTTTACACAAGTACAAAAAGTAGGAAATCCCTGTATTGGTTGAAGCATATTCTTACTCTGATCTCATTACACCATTGCAGTAGTCAAATTATTCTATAGATAATCTTCAGAGTTACTAACTTGTTCTACACTCCCCAAAAGCTTAAAGACTCATAGACTTCTCCCTTTACAGATGCATTTGAGAGCCTACAGTAAATAAATAAATTTGTATTACATAATTCCGGTATATGTGTGTGTTTGCTAGCTGGGGAAGCTCAACTGTTGTCTGTTCTTGCAGGAAATAATTACTGAGAAGCAAGGAATCTCTTAGATTTCTTAGATCAGTGCATTCAGATACATGTTAAAGGCAAAACTATCATGCTCTTTTGCAGCAGTTCATTGATACAGAGCTTTAACATTAAGTTTTTTATTCAAATAAAACCTCTGAAGGCTTTTCTCACACTGATGGATAATGAAGTTAAAAAAATCACACTCAGAGAAGCCAATGTCATAGCAGAAAAGTTAAATGAGCTTTTTTTTAATTGTTCACTTCAGAGAATTTTGAAAGTTTAATACAACAGAAGTCTTCATAGGGGAGAAATATAAAGAAAGATCTCATGTTGAAGCATTGTTAGAAGAAGGTGATCCATCAGGAGAAATAAGCAGAAAGGACTAGATTCTCTTTATGCATAAATTCTGAAGAAGCTTGATATGAAATTGCCACAGTGGTGACTGTAATGTATAATCTTACATTTAAATTAGTCTTGCTACCACAGGAAAGGAAGACAGTAAATGCAGTGTCATTTTCACAAAGGTCTTTAGAAGAAATCTGTAGGAATACAGACACTGGTCTGACTGCATTTGACTTTTATACCAAGCAAAGCAGTCAGAACTATAAGAATAGAATTAAGTGAATGTATGATACTATGATGAAAAGTCAGTACCGCTTTTGTAGAATGAAGTCACGCCCTACAAATTTTGAAGAGGTCTTTAGTGATGTCAATAAACTTGTCAGTAAGGTTCATAACAGTATGTATGGGCTTACAAAAAGCTTTTAACAGGCTTTTTGGGGAAAGTGGAAAAGTCCTGTCACAGATAAATAGTTGACTGAAAGACTGGAAACAAATGTAGGAGAAATGTTCAACTCCTGTAATGGATGGAGGTAATGATAAGAATCTGTCCTGGTTTTGGCTGGGATAGAGTTAATTTTCTTCCTAGTAGCTGGCATAGTACTGCGTTTTGGATTTAGGATGAGAATAATGTTGATAACGCACTCACGTTTTAGTTGTTGCGAAATAGTGCTTACACTAGTCAAGGACTTTTTCAGCTTCCCATGCTCTGCCAGGTGCACAAGAAGCTGGGAGGGGGCACAGCCAAGACAGCTGACCCAAACTGGCAAAAGGGCTATTCCATACCATATGACATCATGCTCAGTATATAAACTGGGGGGGGGGGGGGGGTGGCCAGGGAGCAGCAATTGCTTATCGGGGACTGTCTGGGTGTTGGTCAGCGGGTGGTGAGTGGTTGCATCACTTGTTTTCTCCCTGGGTTTTGTTTCTCTCTCTCTCTCATTGTTATTATTATTGTAATTATTATTCCATTATTAAACTGTTCTTATCTCAACCCACGAGTTTTCTTACTTTTGCTATTCAGATTCTCTCCCGCATCGCACCGGGGGAGGGTGAGTAAGTGGCTGTGTGGTGCTTGGTTGCCAGATGGGGTTGAACCACCACAGGATCCCACAGGGATTTTTACTGGACCTGTGTTACCCATTCTGTTAATGAATTGTCCAGATCAGGTGTGAGAAGTGGCTGATAGTGCTGGCTGATGATGCATAATTATTCAGGTTACTGAAAAGTAGGACAAATTGTGAATACTTGAGAAATCATATCTTGAGTCTCACTGACTATGAAATAAATTTAAAAATATAATAACTGTAATGTTCATAAATAAAAGCAAATGTACAAGGAGAAATGTAATCCTAACTGAAGACATACCACAGTGAACCCAAAATTAGCAACTACCTTGCAGGTACTCCATGACCTTAACATCGAGTCCTTGTGAAAACATTCAGCAATGCGGTAAGATGTAAACTGGATCTTAGTATTTACTAGGACAGGAATAGAAACCTGAATAATGGTGCATAGTTGTAGTCAGACTGACTAAGAAAAAAGATAGTAGAAGAAAGAATGAAGGTGTCGTGGTTTAGCCCCAGCCAGCAACTAAGCACCACGCAGCCGCTCGCTCACTCCCCCTACCCCGATGGGATGGGGGAGAGAATCGGAGGAGTAAGAGTGACAAACACTCCTGGGTTGAGATAAGAACAGTTTAATAATTGAAATAAAGTAAAATAGTAATGCTAATAGTAACAGTATAATAATGATAATAATAATAATGATACACGAGGCAAGTGATGCACAATGCAATTGCTCACCACCCGACAACCGATACCCAGACAGTTCCTGAGCAGTGATCGCTGCTCCCTGGCCACCCCCCCCTCAGTTTATATACTGAGCATGACGTCCTATGGTATGGAATAGCCCTTTGGTCAGTTTGGATCAACTCTTCTGGCTGTGCCCCCTCCCAGTTTCTTGTGCGCCTGGCAGAGCATGGGAAGCTGAAAAGTCCTTGACTAGCATAAGCAGTACTCAGCAACAACTAAAAACATCAGCATGTTATCAACATTCTTCTCCTACTAAATCCACACCACAGCACTGTGCCTGCTACTAGGAAGAAAATTAACTCTATCCCAGCCGAAACCAGGACATTATCCACACCTTATTCTATACCATCTACGTCATGCACAGGCCCTCCCCTTTCCAATGTGTTCCAATTAATCACCACCGCTTTCCCTATCTTGATATACACACAGATATCATTCCCTTTGTCTATGGCCCATCCCTCTAAAATGTCCATTGAGTTCATTTAGCCCATAACTTTGGGTTCCATCTGTCATCACAGTCTTTCAGAACAGGAGAGGTGGTGTGCAGTGTTGGACTGTTGCATGCTGAAGTCAGTTCTCATTCCAACATGGTTTCATCAAAGTTCATTTTCATTAAGCTGGGCAATTCTTACTGCAATACCATTGATGCGGCATATAGCAATCATAATATATAGTATTATATACTTAATATTAACCTACTATATTATTATATTAACATGCAGTTAAGAGATAACATATAGTTAAGAGATAACATACAGTATTATAAAGCAATTAATATTATACAATTCAGTTCATTGGCTATTTTCACCCAAAATCAAATTCCCTTGAGGTACACATTGGGCTTCCCCATCCTTTCGCATCACCCACCAAGTGCACCCAGGTCCTTGAGCAAAAGCAATCCCACGAATGGGTTTGCCTTTGCCAGAGGGGGAAGTAACCCAGACTGTCTTCCCCAGCATATTTTTCATGTGCACTACAGGAACTTTATCTCCTTCTACAGTACGTAGAAGTTTTGATTGGGCAGGGCCAGCTCGATTGGCAGATCCCCTGGTGTTGACTAACCAGGTGGCTTTTGCTAAATGCGTATCCCAATGTTTAAACGTCCCACCACCCATTGCTCTCAGGGTAGTCTTTAACAATCCATTGTATCGCTCAATTTTCCCGGAGGCTGGTGCATGGTAAGGGATGTGATACACCCACTCAATGCCATGCTCTTTGGCCCAGGTGTCTATGAGGTTGTTTCGGAAATGAGTCCCATTGTCTGACTCGATTCTTTCTGGGGTGCCATGTCGCCACAGGACTTGCTTTTCAAGGCCCAGGATGGTGTTCCGGGTGGTGGCATGGGGCACGGGATATGTTTCCAACCATCCAGTGGTTGCTTCCACCATGGTGAACACATAGCGCTTGCCTTGGCGGGTCTGTGGGAGCGTGATGTAATCAATCTGCCAGGCCTCCCCATATTTATATTTCAGCCATCGTTCACTATACCCAAGGGGCTTGAACTGCTTGGCTTGCTTGATTGCAGCACATGTTTCACACTCATGAATAACCTGTGCAATACTGTCCATAGTTAAGTCCACCCCTCGATCACGAGCCCATTTATACGTTGCATCCCTTCCTTGATGGCCTGAGGCGTCATGGGCCCACCGAGCTATAAATAATTCACCCTTATGTTGCCAGTCCAAATCCACCTGAGCCACTTCAATCTTAGCAGCCTGATCTACTTGCTGGTTGTTTTGATGTTCTTCAGTGGCCCGACTCTTAGGTACATGAGCATCTACATGACAAACTTTTACAACCAGGTTCTCTACCCGGGCAGCAATATCTTGCCACAATGCGGCAGCCCAGATTGGTTTGCCTCTGTGCTGCCAGTTGCTCTGCTTCCATTGCTGCAGCCACCCCCACAGGGCGTTTGCCACCATCCATGAGTCAGTATAGAGATAAAGGACTGGCCACTTTTCTCTTTCAGCAATATCTAAAGCCAGCTGGATGGCTTTCACCTCTGCAAACTGACTCGACTCCCCTTCTCCTTCAGCAGTTTCTGCGACTTGTCGTATAGGACTCCATACAGCAGCTTTCCACCTCCGAT
Organism: Pelecanus crispus; assembly: GCF_030463565.1. Lineage (NCBI taxonomy): Eukaryota > Metazoa > Chordata > Aves > Pelecaniformes > Pelecanidae > Pelecanus > Pelecanus crispus. Next base: position 83,509,576 of record NC_134645.1, read on the forward strand.
GCTTTCCCACAAGACGACAGGACCCATCAGTGAACAGGGCATATTGCTTTTCATTTTCTGGCAATTTATTATACAGTGGGGCCTCTTCAGCACGTGTCACCTCCTCCTCTGGTGATATTCTAATGTTTTTTCCTTCTGGCCAGTCCATGATCACTTCCAAGATTCCTGGGCGACTGGGGTTTCCTATTCGAGCCCGTTGTGTGATCAATGCAACCCACTTACTCCATGTAGCATCAGTTGCATGATGTGTAGAGGGGACCCTCCCTTTGAACATCCAGCCCAACACCGGCAGTCGGGGTGCCAGCAGGAGCTGTGCTTCAGTACCAACCACTTCTGAAGCAGCTCGAACCCCTTCATATGCTGCCAGTATCTCTTTCTCAGTTGGAGTATAGCGGGCTTCGGATCCTCTGTATCCCCGACTCCAAAACCCTAGGGGTCGACCTCGAGTCTCCCCTGGTGCTTTCTGCCAGAGGCTCCAGGTAGGGCCATTCTCCCCGGCTGCGGTGTAGAGCACATTTTTAATATCCTGCCCTGCCCGGACTGGCCCAAGGGCTACTGCATGAACTATCTCACGTTTAATTTGTTCAAAGGCTTGTTGTTGCTCAGGGCCCCATTTGAATTCGTTCTTCTTCCGGGTCACTTGATAGAGAGGGCTTACAATCTGGCTGTCATTTGGAATATGCATTCTCCAAAACCCCACAACGCCTAAGAAAGCTTGTGTTTCCTTTTTGCTAGTTGGTGGGGACATAGCTGTTATTTTGTTGATCACATCCATTGGGATCTGACGACGTCCATCTTGCCATTTTATTCCTAAAAACTGGATCTCCTGTGCAGGCCCCTTGACCTTACTCTGTTTTATGGCAAAACCAGCCTTCAGAAGGATTTGGACTATTTTCTTTCCCTTCTCAAAAACTTCTTCTGCTGTGCTGCCCCACACAATGATGTCATCAATGTACTGCAGATGTTCTGGAGCTTCACCCTGTTCCAGTGCTGTCTGGATCAGTCCATGGCAAATGGTGGGACTGTGCTTCCACCCCTGGGGCAGTCGGTTCCAGGTGTACTGAACACCCCTCCAGGTAAAAGCAAACTGGGGCCTGCACTCTGCTGCCAAAGGGATGGAGAAAAATGCATTAGCAATATCAATTGTGGCATACCACTTAGCTGCCTTTGACTCCAGTTCATATTGAAGTTCTAGCATGTCTGGCACGGCAGCACTCAGCGGCGGTGTAACTTCGTTCAGGCCACGATAGTCCACTGTTAGTCTCCACTCCCCATTAGACTTTCGCACTGGCCATATGGGACTGTTAAAGGGTGAGCGAGTCTTGCTGATCACTCCCTGGCTCTCCAGTCGACGAATCAGGTTATGGATGGGAATCAGGGAGTCTCGGTTGGTGCGATATTGCCGCCTGTGCACAGTTGTGGTAGCAATCGGCACCTGTTGTTCCTCAACCTTCAGCAACCCTACAATTGAAGGGTCCTCTGAGAGACCGGGCAAGGTGGACAACTGTTTAATTTCCTCTGTCTCCAAAGCAGCTATACCAAAAGCCCACCGGTACCCTTTTGGGTCCTTGAAATACCCTCTCCTGAGGTAGTCTATGCCAAGGATGCACGGAGCGTCTGGGCCAGTCACAATGGGGTGCTTTTGCCACTCATTCCCAGTTAGGCTCACTTCAGCTTCCAGTACAGTGAGCTGTTGGGATCCCCCTGTCACTCCAGAAATACAAATGGGTTCTGCCCCTCTATAGTTTGATGGCATTAGCGTGCACTGTGCACCAGTGTCCACTAGAGCCTTATACTCCTGTGGGTCTGACGTTCCAGGCCATCGAATCCACACAGTCCAGTAAACCCGGTTGTCCCTTTCCTCCACCTGGCTGGAGGCAGGGCCCCTCTAACACTGGTCACAGTATTCGCTGTTCACTTCCTGTAAATGTGAATCAAAAGTCCCCTGATCAAGGTCGGAAGTAAAATTAGCCCTCTTACTCTGTCTCGGGAACTGCTCACTGGAAACTGGAGCTGCAATCTTCCTGGGAGAACCGCCTTTTCTAATAGTTTTTCCTTGCAATTCACGCACCCGTGCCTCTAAGGTTGAGGTGGGTTTTCCATCCCACTTTCTCATGTCCTCTCCATAATCACGCAGGTAAAACCACAGGGTGCCCCGTGGTGTGTATCCTCTATATCCTCTCTCTTGCGCATAGGGATGTTGACTCCTAATAGCTGAGACACTGGTCCGTGCAGGTGGGGAGTAGGACAGATCCTCTCTGAGTTGTTGGAACTCTTGGCACAGTTTTTCCACAGCTGAGACACAGGCCCGTAGGGAGGAAGAGCGCTTTTCTTCGTAGTCCCGGAGTTGTCTAGCCACTTCATCCACCGTTGGTGCCTCGTTGTCTTTCCAGGCTAGTATTGCCAACGAGTTGGAATACGATGCTGGTGCGCTCCGTACCACCTTTCGCCACATGGATTGTGTGCACCTGACTTCATCTGGGTCTTTGGGTAACTGCTCATCATTCAGGTCACTGTAAATCACCTCCAGCACACCTAATTCCCTCAGGTACTGGATACCTTTCTCTACGGTGGTCCATTTGCTTGGGAGGTATAAAACATCCTCCTTGAAGGGATACCTTTCCTTCACGCTTGACACAAGTCGCCTCCAGAGGCTGAGCGGTTTTGCCCCTTTTCCAATTGCTTTGTCAATGCCCCCTTCCCTGGAAAGGGATCCCAGCTGCTTGGCTTCCCTACCCTCTAAATCTAGGCTACTGGCCCCGTTATCCCAGCATCAGAGCAGCCAGGTGATGATGTGCTCGCCTGGATGACGACCGAAATCTTTTCGCATATCTCGCAGCTCACTCAGGGATAGGGATCGGGTGGTCACCATCTCATTTATGGGTTCTTCCTCCTCTGGTTCTCGTGATGGCCCTGGTTCATCTTCATCCCTTACTAAACGAACTGATTTCCCCGTGTATTTTTTCTTCTGTATAGGGGCAACTGATACCGGCGCAGGTTGGTTCTCTGGTTAAGCCGCAGTGTCTGTCACTGGGGTTTGAGTAGCCGCAGTGCCCATGGCTGTGGTTTGAGTAGCCACAGTGCTCATGGCTGTGGCTGGAGTAGCCACAGTGCCTGGGGCAGGGGTTTGAGTAGCTGCAAGGCGTGTAGTGGGGGTTGGAGTAGCCGCAGGGCCTGTAGTGGGGGTTTGAGTAGCCACAGTGCTTGTTGTTTTGTCATCAGATCCAGAGACCTTCTCTTTCTTTTGAGGGTACTGATTAGTGTTGACCACGGCTCGATAGGCATGGGCCAGTCCCCAGCATGTTGCAATGATTTGTGTCTCTCTGGAGCTACCAGGGTGACAACATACTTCTTCCAAATACTTTACTAATTCTTCAGGATTCTGCACTTGTTCAGGGGTGAAGTTCCAAAACACTGGAGGTCCCCACTGCCCTAGGTACTTGCGCATACGATCCCACACACCCTGCCACTCATAACTATCCAGCCTTGGGGTAGATCTCTGGATGGTATTTTTAAACTGCTTACTGACCTTTATCAAAACGGAAACAACATTCCCAAGAAGTATCAATAGAAGTATCTTAACTGCCCAGGGGTGTTCAAGATACAGGAAAGTTGTTGTAATGAAGGAGGAAACATCATAGAAGAAAGCAGCAAAGGTGCCATTCTGTATTTCCTCCACAACAAGCCTCTCAGAGTAAGAAGTATAATTGCTAACTCTCTCTATGATGTAGTACCCGAAGTACAGTAGTGACTTCTGTATGAAACCCAAATACCAAAGAATGCTCAAGGTCAGGGTTTTGATAAGGAGCCTCCCAAGCAAAAGATCATGAATCACTGCAGAGCATAGCACACTACACAAACTGACAGCAAGCTTTAACGCGTGTTGCAAAAAAAAGAACATGGTGCAGATCAGAAGAACTAATATCATAGAATCATAGAATCATAGAATCATAGAATCATCTAGGTTGGAAAAGACCTTTAAGATCATCCAGTCCAACCATTAACCTACACTACCAAGCCCACTCTAGACTAATCAAGGGTAGACCAGACTAAACCATATCCCGAAGTGCCACATCTACCTGTTTTTTAAACGCCTCCAGGGATGGTGACTCCACCACCTCTCTGGGCAGCCTGTTCCAATGCCTGACCACCCTTTCCGTAAAGAAATTTTTCCTAATTTCCAGTCTAAACCTCCCCTGGTGCAGCTTAAGCCCATTTCCTCTTGTCCTATCGCTAGCTACTTGGGAGAAGAGACCAACACCCACCTCACTACTACCTCCTTTCAGGTAGTTGTAGAGAGCGATAAGGTCTCCCCTCAGCCTCCTCTTCTCTAGGCTAAACAACCCCAGTTCCCTCAGCCACTCCTCATAAGACTTGTTCTCCAGACCCTTCACCAGCTTTGTTGCCCGCCTCTGAACACGCTCCAGCACCTCCATGTCTTTCTTGTAGTGAGGGGTCCAAAACTGGACACAGTATTCCAGGTGTGGCCTCACCAGCGCCGAGTACAGGGGGACAATCACCTCCCTGCTCCTGCTAGCCACAGCATTCCTGATACAAGCCAGGATGCTGGTGGCCTTCTTGGCCACCTGGGCACACTGCTGGCTCATGTTCAGCTGGCTATCTACTAACACCCCCAGGTCCTTTTCGGCCAGGCAGCTTTCCAGCCACTCCTCCCCAAGCCTGTAGCGTTGCATGGGGTTGTTGTGACCCAAGTGCAGGACCCGGCACTTGGCCTTGTTGAACCTCACACAGTTGGCCTCGGCCCATCGGTGCAGCCTGTCCAGGTCCCTCTGCAGGGCCATCCTACCCTCGAGCAGATCGACACTCCCACCCAGTTTGGTGTCGTCTGCAAACTTACTGAGGGTGCACTCGATCCCCTCATCCAGATCATTGATAAAGATATTGAACAAGACTGGCCCTAAAACAGAGCCCTGGGGAACACCGCTCGTGACCGGCCGCCAACTGGACTTAACACCATTTATCACTACTCTCTGGGCTCGGCCACCCAACCAGTTCTTTACCCAGCGAAGAGTATGCCTGTCTAAGCCGTGAGCTGCCAGCTTCCCGAGGAGGATATTATGCGAGACGGTGTCAAAAGCTTTGCTAAAGTCGAGGTAGATGACATCCACAGCCTTTCCATCATCTACCAGGCGGGTCACCAGGTCATAGAAGGAGATCAGGTTGGTCAAGCAGGACCTGCCTTTTGTGAACCCATGCTGGCTGGGCCTGATCCCCTGGTTGACCTGTACTTGCCTGTGGAGTTCGCTCAAGATGAACCTCTCCATAATCTTCCCCGGCACCGAGGTCAGGCTGACAGGCCTGTAGTTCCCCGGGTCCTCCTTCTGGCCCTTCTTGTACATGGGCGTCACATTGGCAAGCCTCCAGTCATCAGGGACCTCCCCTGTTAACCAGGACTGTTGATAGATGATGGAAAGTGGCTTGGCAAGCTCCTCTGCCAGCTCCCTCAGTACTCTTGGGTGGATCCCATCCGGCCCCATAGACTTGTGAGCGTCCAGGTGGCATAGCAGGTCATTAACTGCTTCCTCCTGGACTATGAGGGCTCCATTCTGGTCCCTATCCCTATCCTCTTGCTCAAGGGCCTGAGTACCCTGGGGATGACCTGTCTGGCTGTTGAACACAGAGGCAAAGAAGGCATTAAGTACTTCAGCCTTTTCCTTGTCCTCGGTGACAATGTTCCCCCCCACATCCAGCAAAGAATGGAGATCCTCCTTGGCTCTCCTTTTATTGCTGATGTACTTATAAAAGCATTTTTTATTGTCTTTTACAGCACTGGCCAGATTGAGTTCTAGCTGGGTTTTTGCCTTTCTAATTTCCTCCCTGCAGGACCTAACAAGATCCCTGTACTCCTCCTGAGCTGCCCGCCCCTTCTGCCAAAGGCGGTAGACTCTCCTTTTTTCCCTGAGTCCCCGCAAAAGCTCCCTATTCAGCCAGGCCGGTCGATTTCCCCTCCGGTTGGTCTTACGACACATGGGGACAGCCCGCTCCTGCGCCCTTAAGACTTCCTTCTTGAAGAGGGCCCAGCCTTCCTGGACCCCTTTGCCCTTCAGGACCGCCTCCCAAGGGACTTTCCCAACCAGGGTCCTGAAGAGGCCAAAGTCTGCCCTCCGGAAGTCCATGGTAATAGTTTTGGTGCCCCTCCGCTTAGCATCACCCAAAATTGAGAACTTTATCATGTCGTGGTCGCTAAGCCCGAGACGGCCTCCAACCTCGACATTTCCCACAAGCCCTTCTCTGTTGGTAAACAGCAGGACAAGCGGGGCACCTCCCCTGGTAGGCTCGCTTACCAGCTGCATTAGAAAGTTATCCCCCACATGCTCTAGGAACTTCCAAGACTGCTGCCTCTCTGCTGTGTGGTATTTCCAGCAGATGTCTGGCAAGTTGAAGTCCCCCATGAGAACAAGGGCTAGCGATTGCGACACTTCTGCCAGCCGCTTATAGAATGCCTCATCTACCTCTACCTCCTGGTTGGGTGGTCTATAGCAGACTCCCAACAGGACATCCGCCTTTCCAGCCTTCCCCCTCATCCTTACCCATAAGCATTCCACCTTGTCATCACCACTGTCAAGCTCTATGCAGTCGAAACACTCCCTAACATACAGAGCCACCCCACCGCCTTTCCTACCCTGCCTGTCCCTTCTGAAGAGCTTATAGCCCTCCAGTGCAGCACTCCAGTCATGAGAGTCGTCCCACCACGTTTCCGTGATGGCGACTATGTCATAGCCATCCTGCTGCACAAGGGCCTCCAGCTCCTCCTGTTTGTTGCCCATGCTACGTGCATTGCTGTACATGCACTTAAGCTGGGCTGTCGATTTTGCCCCCAATGTTGCCATGCCGCCCCTGGGCTCCTTACTAGCGGGCCTGTTTATATCCCCTTCCCCCTTCAAACCTAGTTTAAAGCCCTCTCAATGAGTCCCGCCAACTCTTGGGCGAGAATCCTTTTCCCCCTTGGAGACAGCCGATCTCCATCAGCCGCCAGCAGGCCCGGTGCCGTGTAGACCTCCCTGTGATCGAAGAACCCAAAATTCCAGTCCAAGGAGTGTTTCTCTTGTGTGTTGAGGGAACACCTAAGAATCTTCACTTCCAGCAGGAATGGATGCATGTGCTCTTAACTGGTTAACACTTTTTTTCTGGCTACTGCTGGGTTTTTTTGTAAAAAGAGTAGTGGGCCAGTATCTTGACAAGACATGAAATTCTGGGGACTTGCCATATGCTGAATGAGATCATGCAGTCTCCCACTGGTTTATACTGTATGTGAATTCAATAGAGAATCATTTGGTTTTGCATATCAAGGTGACCTTGTCTGTCAAACTCCAGGACTAAATGGGAGAAGTGATATGGTGGAGCAGTGATTGGCTAAAATGATGAACCACTACGGGATGCATTAAGGGAATAGAAGACCTCTTGTCTTTACAAAGGGAACTATAGTCCTCATTGAGGCACTGAGCCATAGAGAATCTTCTCCCTTAAGCAAAGCTTATCTCTAGTGTTATTGCACTCACACCAAAATGTAGGGTTTCACTTCGTAAACCGGAATTATAAAAGGAAAGGAATAAATTTTCAGTGCATTCATGTTAAGTAGTCAACATCTTGTGCGTATGTTGTTTACTCCACTTATGGTGTTGGCCTTGTTTTTCATACGCTGTTACTTCAATTGCATATAACCCCATATAATATATAGAATGCCATATTCATATAAAAAGTAACTAAATATGTTAGGTTGACAGAGAGTTGTAGCTTAAATTAAAAATATGTTCTGATACTTAGCTGCCTATTCTAAATTTCCTGTTCATGATACATTTTGGCATATGAAAAGACAAATTAGAAAGAGAAACAGCTCCATTGTATACAAATATTTCCAGAAAAGAATCCACTCCTACCATTAAAATAACTGGTCTAAAAAAAGGTAATGCTGCACAACATAGAAGGAAGTTCAGAAGGAAATATGGGCATCACTAAAATATTTAGGTTAGATTTAAAATTTTCATGCCTGGAACTATTAATGCCATACTAATGAACCATCTAATTGAAACAAAACACTAATAGTAAGACAGTAATGGAAAAAAGGCAGTGAAGGAAAAAAAAATTGACAAAATTAAACTGCTTCAAGAAAGGCAAGCCAAAATTATAAAGAAAGAAATAATCTTGCATACAGAAAGCCAGGTCTGCAGTTATTTCTGTACCTGCCCCTAATCTGTCAAAACCTCATTCTTATTTTGCATTGATAGTGATTGTAGAAGGAGCAAGGAAGTTAGCTGAAAGTGTGAGGAATTTTCTTCCACTCATCTTTATTTCGAACCCTGAATAGACACTTGACATCCTGGCAGATCTGAACTTTACACCAACCAAGTGTCTGCCAGGGCCTGAAAGACACAATGTGACCGATGTTTGAAAGATCTTTCAAAACCAGAGTTAGGGTCATTCAAGTTAAAGGAAGCATATATCACTCTCTGATGTGATTAAGACTCAGCTCAAATAATCCTGAGTTTTAGAGAAAACTGTATAAATTCCATATTATTTTGTACGTGGTGATCTGAAAGACAGTTTTGAAGTTGTGTAAAAAATGTTCCTTGCTTCATTCAGTGGAAAAAGAACACTGAATTCTAAAATTCTGCAACTCTTCACCAGCTGGAGAGCAAAATCACTTCCTCAGGTTCTGTCTATATGTCTCCCAGTGAAATACTAAAATTCTGGATTACACCAAGGAAATTGTTTTAGCACTATGTTTCACAGAGGATAGATGGGACTTGATATTAATGCTGTGTGCTATCAAAACAATGAAACTGGCTCTTTGTCTGAAACACAAGAGGAAATATACATGGTAATAAAGAAAAGTTGTCTTTGCAGAGAATTTACATCTGTACCCTGAAAATGACTTTCATCCACACTCCTCCATCTCCTTTCCTCTAAGAGATCACATCAGCCATGATATCACCTGATTTGCAAGACCACATTATTCATACTTAAAACCTACTGGAATCCATATTCTATTCTAAGGGGTCTCCTAACCAATGTTTAGTTAAAATTCTTTCTCGGAACAGGCTATAATGTAATCTGGGTGATGTATCACTCTTCAGCTTTTGGGATCATATAAAAGACTCAGACCTGGGCTGAGCACGTGGGAGAAAGTAAGGGAGAGGGGTGAAGAGGAGCACAAGCCTAACTGTACCCTAGTAGTTAAAGAACACATAGGGAGATTTATGGTTTCCACACTCTGCTCCTACAACAACTACTTCTTTATTATTTAAATAAAAGAGCAAACATGTAAAATACAGACACAGTCTTGAAAGTCTGAACTGGAACCCAGGACTCATTCATAGCCTACAGGTCTTCAGTCCTTTGCTCAATAAACATTTGACAGTTCTTCTTCCATACAGTGGCACAGTTTTATTAGGAAGAATAATGTCTTACTGTTTAAATGCTTACATTCTTTATTGGTTCTTGCTCTGTAACAATGACATGTTTCTTGTTCCTTTTATCTTCTCACTGAGTTTGAATCACTACTGTGCCTCTCTAATCTAACACTGTAGCTTTTAGTAATGCAGCAGTTCCATTACCAACAACTATAATAGGTATTATGTCTCTATCTTTTTAATAGTGGTGTTTTTCTTTCCTGATACTCCTGCAAATCAATATTAATGTGAATATTTAAATCTCCAAAATCTGCACTTAGTCTTTTTGAAGTATTATATGAAGCTTGCAAAGCTGTTCTCTTATTCAGTTCCTCCTCCTAACCTAGTCAAGCTAAAACCATAGAAAAGTGTCAGGATTGTGATTTATGCTCAAAGCTTTTAGCGTTAATAACCTGGTGCTGTATGTTAAATTATAGTTTTTTGTGAAGTAGTGAACATATATGCTCCTGACTTCCATAGGAAATAAATGCACTATTTGAGTGACTGGCAGATTCTTAGATAGAGTAAGAGAAGGGATGAAAGTTGGAAAATATATTTAACAGGTACTTTTGCAGGGGGCTTTCCCCCCTACCTTTAAGGTCTCTCTTCTTTCCGGGGAAAAAAAAAAAACAACAAAAAAAGCCCCAACAAACCAATCCTACAGCTTCAAAAAGTAAACCCTTCTTTTTCTGAAGCCTCTTTTTCATCTCCAGGAAATACACTCATGCTTTAAACATACGGGTGAGAAAATACTGAAATACATTTCAAAAGCAAACAGTTTGTTATTTAAAAGGAAACCTATCCAGCAAGTTTCTCTGGGCAATCTATTCTATACACATGTAGTGTTGTCTTTGTTGCATTTAGTGATGCAGAGGTTGCCACAACAAATGGTGTGATCCGGAAAATACTTCTTGCAACTGGGAAGATCTTTGGTTCTGGAGGACATTGACCAGCTGGGTTAGCTCAGTTGGTTAGAACACGGTGCTAATAATGCCAAGTTCACAGGTTCAATCCCTGCTTACTGCAGCGGGGTTGGGTTTGATGATCTCTCAAGGTCCCTTCCAACCCAAAGTATTCTATGATTCTACATTTGTATGCTTATTTAAGCAGCACTCTCCATTAATGTCTTTGAGTCTGTCTTCATGGATCTTTTACCCATTTACAGCTAATTCTTGTTTGTTATCTATTTGTGAAATAAATAATATGCAAAAGCTCCACTAAAAATTGGGATTTAGTATGCAATTAATTCAAAATAAATCCAAATCCCTCCTCTAAAGACGATAGGACCAATTCTCCATAACATTATGTGCACTCTGTTCAACCAGACATTTACTTCCGTTAGGCTGAGGGGGGTGTTTTATGGACAATGCTGACCACAGCCAAAATCTTTGAAGGATCCAGATGCATTTAAGAATGAGAATGAGAAAGAAAGTTCTGTGCAATGGCCTATAATCTGAGGCTGAAGTTTTTGGCTGTACCTAAGCTAGCCATCATTACTCTGCCCCTTCCAGGTGGCATGTTTCCTTTGCATTTGGTATACTGGTTGTGTTACAGCATGGTGAGGAGACTTAAGGAGATAAATTAGGGGATGATTATTCCTTTTTTCATGCTTCATCCCTTCATCAAATGGTCAGAAGGTCACTGGAACTTTCACAAGGTGAGCAGCAGGAGTTTATGGCCAAGAGTGAGAGATAGCCAGCCAATTTCAGCAGTAGGTCTACTAGCTGTCAGATCAGCTTAGTTATGATATGAATTTGTACCTGAAGTACTGAAGGCATTCAAAGCACTGAAAATCTTGCCATACAGTCTGACCAGGCAGCTTGCAAGAGAAGGATCCAATGACACATCCTCAGCTGACTTTGGCCAGTTCCTAAGGAACACCTGGGACGTATTTTAGGGGCACTGTTTACAAAGACTAATGTTAACTCAGAGAAATTTATTTCTCAGGGATTCTCCTACACATAAAGGAACGAGAAAGAAGGGACAGAAACTGTCCTCCAGAAACACATTTGGAACAACTAAAGGAAGTTTCTGACTGGACTTTCTCTCCATCAGTTACTATTGATATGTATAATTAGCCTTATTCAGCTAATCTGGAGTAGAGCAAGGAGAACAAAGAATGCTAATACTAATAGTGGGCTCACAGAAAGTTTTGAGCCATAGCAAGAGAAAAGCAAATAGTTAGAGACAAGCAACTCAGTTAAAATATCAGGAGAGTCAAGGCTAAAGAAAAAGGACATCAACAGGGGAAAATAGGATTTGCAGAAAAAGTATTGAAAGGAAGACTTAAACCAGAGGAGAATGAGAAAGATTCTGGACATCTACGAGCTATTGATCAAAACTTGTTTCTGAGATATGAAGGAGATGAAGCATCAAAATACGTGTAAGTTTTCTTGGTTTTGCTGACATCTCTACAAAGTTATTTTCTAAGCAAAACCAGCCATGCTAAAATACCATTGTGCTGCATGATGCATTCACCATATGTCTTGGAAGATGTAACCTGTACCTGTCTCCTCGAGACTAATACCTTCTCTGAGCATTTGGGGTTACACTCAGGAAAACTGAAGACGTGTGAAGGATGTCATTAGTACAGTGTCCTAAATTCTTTCTAATCTCAGTAAGCCAAGGACATGTGAGTTTCTGTGCTATGTGAGTTTTGGGAAGTATTCAGTAAGAGAAACTCAAACACATCTATGACACCTCTTCCCCCTAATGCCTGGTTTCTAGATAACGCAGTTTATAACTCAGAAGAGCAGTACAAAGGGAGCTAATTATTGGATTGGATTAGGAAAAATTTCTTCATGGAAAGCATAGTCAAGCATTGGAACAGGCTGCCCAGAGAGGTGGTGGAGTCACCATCCCTGGAAGCGTTCAAAAAACAGGTAGATGTAGCATTTTGGGACATGGTTTATTGGGCATGGTGGTGTTGGGTTGATAATTGGACTGATGATCTTGGAGGTCCTTTCCAATCTTAATGATTCCTAGTTTTTACTTTCATTATAAATGATCCAGACACCAAGCCAGGAGGCGTGGGGTTGCTACTCTCCCCTTAATTGGTTTAGTGGTGGACTTGGTAGTGTAGGTTAATAGTTGGACTGGATGATCTTAAAGGTCTTTTCCAACCTAAATGATTCTATGATTCTATTCTATGATTTTGATTCAGGCTGTATTAAAAATCTAAAAATATATATATAAACCTAAAAAATACAAAAAATCCTGCTTATTTGCTTTCTCTACACAGTTGCAAAGACAGGATATGATGGAAGATTCCTCAGCCTCCTCTCCTTCATGCATGATCTCCTAAATGATGGAGAGATAGAATGCAATGGAGACAGCCAGGGCATATCCATGGAGAAGAGACTTTCTTATTCACCTCTGAGGTTAGATGCAGGAATTATAATCTAGGTCTCAGATTTTATTTAGTTAGCTACTTTTTAGGAATATCAGTTAGTACAAATGCTACTTTTCCTTTGATTTCAAAAAGCATGTTATATTTCTGAACTGTAATTGAAAGTATATAGTTTACATTTAGAGCCTTTTCTATTCCCCCCTGTCCTATTGACAGTCTGTTTTCTATTAGAGTGTGAAGTGCATTACTGCATTTAACTGCTGCTGTTTTTTGCAGACAGCAGGGTCTGGAAAGAATAGTGGTATACAAGTAGTAGCTGATAAAGTATATAATTAGCTTACTTCCTGAGACTCAAAGGTTAGTAAACTTGCTTTCTGTTCTCTTGCAGGGTGTAAAATATGTTTAATCTTACTTCAGTGGTTCAATAACAGTGCCCATCACTTCTATTTTTATTTATCAATGTGTCACAAAATGGCAAGATTTTTTTAAGTTACAGGTCATGCAGAACATATCAAAAAAGTATAATGACAACAAATAAAGCTCTGCTTCCCTAGAAGGCTATGAAAGCTGTGCATTTATTTGTCCAGGTAAGATCAAAAAATAATGGACAGCAATCCTTGGGTTTGTAAAATCGTAAATATTTTCAACTATTCTGTAGGGGGCAGCAGAATCTAAACAAAATAAATATTAAAGTTGGGAGGTAGGGGGAACAGAAACACTGAATTGCCTGCTTTTCACTTTATGTAGGTAGGTAGCAATGTACCTGAATTGCTACAAAATTAGCAACATTCCCTAATTATTATTCTTTATATTAACAAACACAGGTTGTGTGCATTTCTTTTTATCTAATCTCTTACTTTATATACAGAACCACTGAAGCTGAACAAAACCAGTGAGATAAAATTAACACACAAATTGTTTTTTCCTCCCCTTGGGCAGAAAAAATGCAATTTACAAGGAAAATGCAATTATATATAAATATTTATGAAACCAAAAAATTCAAACAACATCAGTGGGGTTTTGTATATGTGTGAGGTAGCAAAAATAATACCAAGTTAGACTACTTGATTAATTATTAACATTTTCACTGCATCCCAATGGGGAATTTATTCTGGAAAAGGAACATTTTGCTATTTGTTATTGTCCATAATTAATTTTTAAGTTGCAAGCTAGAACATGAGTGAAAGAAATTTAGTTTTTAATTAACCAATAATACAGATCAGTTCTACTTTTTCCGTCATGAAAATAGAGGAATTAAAGGTGCAATACAAGAACATGTCCTTCTTTCCCCCACCCCACACAGTAAAGTTTTGGTAGAAAGAAATAAAGCAAGCAGTGGGGATAAATTATCTTCTTTAATATTCTGTGGGGAGAATCCACTCTGGTCATAGGTTTAAATGATATGACTCTAAGTAAAGGGTAACATTTTTCATTGAATGAGACATCTGGATCAACCTATTTAATCGTGTGACCGGAAAACTATGGAATACATCATCTTTCACTCTTACAGCTGTGGGTCTTTGACAAAATATTTTGAATGTGTAGCTGAAGATAATTAAGTGTAAGCAGTATCTGCAGTTCATAGCCTTCTGGTTTAGTCTTAATACACCACTTTGCAGAGTTTTTTGCAAAATAACGTATTAGACTTTAATTGTCTGAGTTTTCTGGATTTTATTTTTTGATCTCTGCATCACTTAAATTGATGAGAGACTTCTGGAAATCCTAATGAGAAGTTGATAAAATTATAAAAATTACCACAATTGAAAAACAACAACAGCAGCAACAACAACAAATTTGTACACAGTAAAATATCTTCAAGGTGACGCAGTACAGCTACAAGGCAGTTTACTGACACTTTAAAGCATATGAATCAGTGCATTATAATGGAGATTTCAGCACTGCAACATAGCACAAACATCACAATCGTAAATTAAAACAAAAATATTAAGTAGTGATCTACTTATAAAATGACAAACAATGCTGAGCATGCAGTGGGAGGCAGATATAAATGCTTACATGTCAATTTAAGTACCTGACACTGAGATGACTGCTAAACTGCCTTCCTCCACTTGTTGTAATAGGAAATTATTTCATTGAAGCCTGATAGCTTTCTTTTTCTCACACTGCTGAGATTTGAAATAAAAGATTAAGCTGCCTTGCATTGCAGTCGTTTTATAGACTAAGGCAGTGACAGCAAACTTCAGAACATTTGTAGAGTCTGTTAGAGTAATCATCACAGCAGATTTTAGTTTCCATCACAGAACAGGTATTTATCCAGCCAGAAGTGAACTTTGAAAGGAATGAATAGGATGAAATGATTTCCACAGAACAAAGATAGCATTTTTCTCCCTCCTTACCTTGCATAAGATCAGGCAGAGAGAGCCACTGTAGGCCCAAATGTGTTTTCAGTGGGTGTTTGCTGTGGGCAGATTGGAGTACTGAGTCTGTGGAGCCTATTATTCACTAGTGAGAACAGATATAAATTCTTCTCCTCATTCCCAAAATGTGACATTCCCTGAACTATCAAATTTATATGATAAGTACCTTATTCAAGGACAAACCTGTGTCTTAGAGAAAATTACAATTTTAGTGTTACCAAGCTTTCTAGTACAGAAAAATCTGAATTTTATTTAAATTACTGCATTAGGGACCCAGACATACTTATTATTAAAATAAAAAAAAAAAAAAAAAGTGTTCTTTATTTACCTGGAACGTAAATGTTTCTATTCAGAATTTAAAATCCATTAAACACACAAATGGGACAAATGACAAATAGGACTTTTCTAATATCTAAAATTATTTCCCCTCCCCACTGCCTCCCCACCCCCCCCCCCCCCCCTCCGCCCCCGGTAGATATTGGAGATTGCTGAAGGGCTGGACACTTTATTTCAAAAAACTTGAAGACTGTGTAGAAAGATCATGATTATGTTGTTGTTGCTACTATCAGTTTTTTTCTTTTGGACTTGAAAAGCTTCATTCTTTTGTCTGGAATGTAAATCCTGTAAAAATCTGATCTAAGAAAAATATAACTTTTGCAGTTTGTATATTTAAAGACTGAAAGGGACTAAATGGTCATCAGCACTGATTTCCTGCTAAACACATTTCATAATCAAATTAGCAGAAAGGTGTTGTAATAGATTAGCCTCCCCAGTTAAATACACAACTTCCTTCTGCTGTGCACATAAGACCTTAATCTTTCATCTCCAGAGAGAATGCACTCATACTCTAATGTGAAAGAAAGACAGTAAATGTTCTTCTGGTCACCAAACTTCCTCATCTTCTAATAATCACATACTAGCATTTATGTATGGCTGGTAGACACAAGGCTCACTCTACCTATCTCAGAAAGCCATGGGCAAGGAGGAACTCTACAAACTGGTCATATACAAGAGACACTTTGGCTCTGTTTAGGGCTTCTTTGCTCCATTGTAGGATAGCACTGGGCTAATCATCAAAATTTCTAAGTCCAACCTTAGTGTCCCTGTTACCTCACTTCCTTTCACAGGAAGGAAAGGACACGTGACTTCACCATCACTTGTACAACCTACCATGATCATGGGAGCCATGTGGACATCAGGAACTCTGGCCTGGCTGTGTGTGATTTTGGTAAGTCTAAAGCGTAACTACAACTTTTGGGTAATGACCTCTCATTAAAGACAACGATCCTTGTAGCCTTAACATATGGTAAATGTTAAATTTGTACATAATAACTTATATTGTTTCTTTTTTTTTACAACACCCATGTGTAACAAGAAGACTATTAGGAGCCTAGATACTCTATATAGGCAGAAGGCACTAACACTCCTCCAAAGACCTACTATTAAGCATCTTTATAGTTTCATTTTTTCATTCCTTGTATGCTTTTAATATATTTTAACAGATTTCAGTGACAAATAATCTGAATTACATTTCTGAACTCTTTACATTCATACATTTTATGAACAAAAATAATAATAAACTGTTCTTCAAACACAGATCAGTTATCCCATGTCAAACTTAGCTCAATAGACTATTTCCAGTACTAGCTAATAGTAGAACAGTGGTAGGAAAAGACCTAGCCTCTTAAAGGGTGCACATCAGACAAAAGAATTTAAAGGTTTTCAAATAACTTTAGGTTTATAAATTGCCTTCAAACAGTTCATGGAGTGTAGCCAGCCTGGCATGATTAATCATACTCAATATTGCTGATACAGAAGATTAAAAGATTACACTTTTTCTAATGGTCTTTCTGGTTTTCATCTGTTTGCTTGTTTGTTTAGAAGATTCATACATCCTTTGTGTAGCAATAAAGGATAAAAAAGTATCTCTATGATTTTTATTTTTCTGAAGCCAGTATATTTGCAGCTCAAGGTCTACTGACCTTAAGATCATTAAATATCTCTTTCTTCTCTTGTGCTGTGCTCCAGGAAATGAGTCAAATGCTCAAACTTCACTGTGTGTCCCTGGTTAGCTGCTCTTGTATTTCAAGCTAAGCACAAGCTTATCTGCTTCGCTGCATCAGGGGCAAAGTGCTTAGCTCTAAGCAACTGCTGACGTCCTTTGTATGTAACATAGAACTGTAGCACACAGTATTCTGTTGGACTGGACCTCACTTCAAACAGTCAAAGCAAAGAAGCAAGAACAATTTCTTAAAATGATTTTTTATTGACCACAGTTATGATCCTGCATTTGATATACGGTTATACAGTATTTTATATGCAATATTCTTTCTCATGTGACACTGAGGCGCACAATGTCTGTTTCAACAGATATTATGGGCAGTTAAAAAAATGTGCCAAGATATTTTGGAAAAGCAAACACAAGGGATAAAAATGTATGGAAAGTTAACAAAGCAAACATATGTAGGGTTTTTAAAACTATTATTCATCCATCTTGAGAGCACTTAGGAGATATTAAAGAATTCTTCCAGTTGGGTTTTAAAAGTAAATCTTCAGAAAGTTTGTGTACATAAGGATCTGGAAATATCAACAATGACACAGGAGAAGGGGTGTAGCAGTGACTTCAGAACAAACCTACATGAACCTCACAAAGTATCTTTCTGCCTCTGGAATAAAATATGGTTTAATAAAGTACTCAAAGGTTCTTTATATGTCCAACTCTCTTTCATTTAATATCTTCCTTTTCAATCTGTACTAAAGGTTCATAGAGTCATAGAAATCCAAGCCTGCAAGATAGGACTAAAAATGAGCCATGCACATTCATGGTGGGGGACATTGCTGTCATTCTATCCTTTCATCAGCCTTTGAAGTTGTATTTGGGAAAAATGTAAATAAATGAAGAAAATGTTAAGATAGAAATGGAAGCTCAGGTTGGGTCGTAATTGCACAAACAGAAGGTCCTTTACAGGTAGAACCTGAGTTTTGAAACAGTAAAACCTGATTGTTTTTTAATGGTCTACTGGCCTGACTTAACACCTGTAACTAGTCAGGGGGCAAGGAGAGCTTAAGTTCTGAAAACGAGTATTTTTTTTCCTTATTCACATATGCATTTCCATTCAGAGAAGTAAATACCTTATGCCTCTCTTTTTTTCCGTGTATCTGTCACTTAATTAAAAAGGTTGCAAGGTGGTTCTCTATTGATCACGTGTTCGCTTGCAGGTATTTTTTTGCACAGGGGTTCTTGCTGCTATTACTGTTCTTCTGTCTGCCCAGGACTAAAATATAAGAAAAAAGGAACACAAATGAGACACATGGATTTCATGAGACCCATATTCAGGTCCCTTAAAAGCTATAATTTGAGCACTACTGCTTTAGAACATTGTTCTCTGAGGCCATAAGTTTTCTGGTAGAAGGCCAGAGTATGCATTAAACGGTGTTCTGCTTTGTATTTTCACTACAGTATCCAAATTCTTGAAATAGAAATTCTTGACCTGGAAATAGAAATTCTTGACCTGGAAATAGAAACAAACAGATAAAACCAGTCACAGGTATTTAATACTGTTTAAATTTGTAATTAACTAACTTGTTTTACGGCAAGAAAGGACTTTATTGTGAATTTCTAACAATGGTTGGGAAGACTTGTTTCCAAAATAGGTAGAAAATGCACCAACGGGAAGAAACCTCTTTTGGTTATCCTGCACATAAAGTAAATGTGTCAGCATAAGGACATGCTCACAGTGACATTTTCTTCCAGATTTCCAAAAGAATTGACTCCAAAGCAATATATTGGTGATTTTAGAAAACAAGATGCTGTATATGAATTTAAGCTAATGTCCTTTTTAAAACACTGTCTTATCTTCCTGAGGAGAAGTACCAGATATTGCGGCTTTGACAGATGGCTTTGAAAGAAAGCAGAAAATTATTAGACTATACTTATCTAAGTATATTTTGTATATCTTTTTGTATCTAAGTATATTTTGTATATCTTTTTTTTATTCCTCCCAGATGTATACGTGACAGATTAAACTATGCACATATATATATATTTAAGCAAAATTAGCCTGTTTTCCAAAGAGAAAATCTAATTTATGGCATAAAATCAGCTTTGATGGTTCAGAACAAGCATCCATCTAGCCTAGCATGTTGTCTCCAGCACTGGTCAAAAGTGGAGGTGTATGGAAGAATAGGAATAAGGTAAGGCTGTACTGTATTCCCTCTAAGCTGTTCTCCCAGTCTCTTTTTTCAGTTCAGGGGCTTTCCTGAGCCTCTGAGGTTTATCTGCTAAGCATCAGTCAATTTGTCTTCCAAGTATGTCTCCCATCAAACCTATATAAACTTCTCACATCCACAGAAATCTTTGACAAGGAATTCCACAGTTTTTTTAGCTGAGTGAAGAACCATAGCCTTTGTTTTTAACCTGAAGTTAAAATTAAGCTATTAAGTTCATTTTTTGGATGCTAGCTCTGTTGAGAAAGACAGTGAACAGTCAGTCCCAGTCTGTCTTCTCCAGGTCATTGATGATTTTATAGACCTCTATCATATCTCCCCTTTCCATTTCTGTTCCAGGCTGAGTCCCACCATACTCAATCTTTCTTCGTACACAAGCCAACATACCTTTGATGATTCTTGTTGCCTTTCTCTGAATTTACTTTCAAGTTCTCATATACCCTTTTTCAGATGAGAGAAACAACACTGTATACAGGGTTCAGGGAATGAGTGAACCACGAAATTGCCATCAAGTTTTCTATTTGGTTCTCTATTTCTTCCCTAGTACTTCCTAGTATGTTTAGTTCTTTTGATTGCTATTGGGTACTACCAAGCCCAACCTATTTCCATATATCTAGCTGTAGTAACACTAGTACATTACTTCTGAATGGGAACAATCAGTTCAGAGCTCATCACATAAGTAACTGACTGAATTTTCTAGTGATGCGAAAGATTTTTTCTCTAGATCATTACATTTACCCAATTTAATTTCATTTGGCATCTCTACTGCCAAATTTCTTGCTAAGTCTTGCTAAGTTTATTCTGAAATTCTTCAGTTTGGTCTTGCCCTTATGACACTGAATAACTTTGTTAGCATCAACAAACTTTGTTCTCCACATTGCCTGCCTTTTTTTTCCAGGTTTACCTAAGGAGTGTGTTATCACCAAGACTGTAGCCCAGATCTCCCAGGACTCCACTGCTGAACTGCCCCCATTGCAAGACTGGCCATTATGCCTACTATATTCCTAAAGCACTGTATGTCTTTTAAACAGGTATGCCAAACACTTCCTCTTTATCCCATGACTGCCTAGTTTCCATGAAAACCTTTGGTGAGGGATTTTGACAAAAGACTGGACATCTAAGTAAACTATATATGCTTTTATTGTTGAACATTCTCCAATATGGAACAATTTCCCTTTCCAAATATTTGACCATGAATCATTCTTTCCACTACTAAACTTTCATACAAAGACAAATCATATAGTGTAGTTATACACTTATCAATCAACTCTCCAGCCTTTTGGTCTCTTTGACTGAAATAAACTTCCTGTCAAAACATTTCTTTTTAAGACAAAGTATTTAGCAGGTGCAGGATTTTTTTTCTTACAGTTTTGAGTCTCAGGCAGACCATCTGCTATAAAAAGTAATTGTTTTGTTCTATTATTCACATTGATGCAAAATATATTTTTAATTTGTTTGATATATACATATAGCTGTATACTTGTACTTGTATACATATGTATTTTCTTTCACCTGAAGCAAAGCTGTAGCTGCAAATAGTTTCCAAGAAATGATGAAAATATGCAGTAGATGGGACTGTGTTGTAATCCTGTTGTTTCCTTATAATGGAAACGTGCAATTTTTCCTTGCTGGTAGGCATTTTCATTGCTGTATTATCAAGTGGTGGATCCTAAGTAACAAGAAGAATGCCAGGGAAGTGTCTCTTAGAGCCAAAAGAATCTTTAATTCTTGCATAAGGTAGGCATTGTTTAGCAGAAAAATATTTCTGCCTGCAAGTATCACCCAGATAAGTGAAACATTGTCTGTATCTGTCCAACATAAACTCATAAGGTGATTATAGTATGCACTGGGGAATACAAACCAAGCACAAGGAATTGTTGTGGGAGGTTGCCCTTAAGCTCTGGACCACATCTGCCTTCGTCTAATGGTTTGGGTATACACAGAAAGGAAACAAAGAACCACAGATGAATTCTTAATAGCTTTACACCCAAGTAACACTCTTAGGACAGTAGACCAGAAGATGATAGAGACCCAGGTAACAGTAGCTAATTGACTTTTGGTGGGAGAAAATCAGATAGGCCAAGGGGTTATGTGATAAATGTGGCCATTGGTGGTTGAGGCCAATCAGCTGAGTTAGGAAGTAATGATTAGAGAAAGTGGTGGCCCTTTGAGGGAACACCTCCCTGTGGATGGCTAAGCTTTAGGTAGACCCAACACACAGAGAGCCAGCTGCCAGATGGGCTGTGGTCCCCTTGCCTAGCTAGAGTGAGCACCCTCCTTGTGGGTGAGGAGACCACCCTTCTAGCTTCTCTGTCCATAAGTATCTTGGTCAGTATCTACCCATTGACAGAGCACATATGCTGGAGAGGAGAGGGTGCATGCCAGTAACTAAGCACTTTCTGGGGCCTGAGGATGCATCCTTGAGAGATTCCCCCATGAGGACCCACTCTGGGTAGCAGATCGGGTAGGGATGAGGCTGCTGGAAGAGCGCTTTGTGGCTTTGGAGAGGAAGGGAGCATTGCAGGAACATGTGTCACAGCTGTCATGGGCTTGTGTGGTGGGCAGGAGTCAAGAGTGACTAGGGAAGGCTGTTGCTGGGTATCAGTAGTCAGAGTACTTCCCCACGACTTGCAGCTTTTCTTTCACAGTCAGTCCCTCTTTGCCCCACAGCATATCCTGCTTCTCTCCCAGCCTCTCCCCTTGCATCAGGTTTTTGCACTTCACAGCAGACACAACAGTGGTGGGTAGTGAGCCCTCCCAAACATCCTGCCCCAACACTGCCATGTGAGGGATGGACAAGCCCATCACTCAGGCCAACAGAGAGATGCTGGCACACAAAGCTTGTGGTTGTTCCTGTCTGTGCCAGCACAGCTTTCCACCTGTGTTTGTGGTCACATTGTGGCCCCCCAATTAATTTGCCACTGTCAGTCCTGCTCCCTCCTCCCCTTGGCCCCCAAAATCCCCCATGACAATGTGCTTACTCTTACTCATTCTCTTTCTTTGCACGTCTCGGCTTCTTCCTCAAAAAGCAAAACCACTTCCACACACATAAGGGTTAATTTTCTCACTAAACCCAATACTTATTTTTCAGATAAGTAAGATCAATGTTTTCCAGGTAAAGGAAGCTCTGGAAACCAGGCTCCATTCTTTCTAGATGTTCCTAACCACTTGCTTTCCATAATTTAATCAAAGAAACCAATCTGAGACAACCTTCAGGGAGAGAACTTACACAAGGTAAGAAACCAGTTTAACGTTTACATTTCCTTGATAGATGCAATGAAATTCTTCACTTTATGAGAAGTGTGATTTTGATAACCTTGTCTGTGGTATTGTTGGCTGACAAGCACCACATCACTTAGGTGGCTAGTCTTGGTGAACCTCATTCATAAACACCTAATTCATGCAAGGTATATATAAATCAAGTAGTCAATCCAATTTTCTCTCAATTTATCATGTATAAATATCCATTTTATGTCCCACAGGGACATTTCAGGAGTTGGACTAGATGACCTTTAAAGGTCCCTTCCAATCTAAATGATTCTATGATTTGAATTAAAATAATTAGGTGCTCTGATACCACAGTAGCAAGTGATCTACAAGCACCTTAGACAGAAAACAGATACCTTGTTTAAAAAATAAATAAAGCTTTTTCCCATATTTATTATTTTCTGACTTTCAAATACTATCAAAATAATTTTTGCTTTCTTACCGATATTTCAGTACTTACATGAACTAGATCTCTCCACACCTCTGGGCCTGTGAGATAAACATGAAATGTGGTACCTAAATGGTGGTGTTACACTATTTCTTTTAATGTTGCAATAATACTTAGCTTCTTTGGTTTATTTTTGAGGGGGTAGGTGTTAGCTTTTTTTCTGGTGCTGGAACACAAATACTACATATGCTTTAGTTACATAGATAGGCATAGATGGTGATGTGTTGACACAAAAGTTATTCAGAATAACAGATTCCAAATGACCAAGTGGAAGGAATGGATAATCATGGATAAACTTAACTGGCTACATCTGTACTCAGTTTACATGAGGACACATAATGTAACATTGATAAATATCAATGGAACCTCTTGATTATTGATTCTTTTTTTTTTTAATAGCATGTGCAATTAGCAAACAGAACTTTCAAGCAAGTAGAAAATACAAGACAGGCAGATTTTCTTTTGTCTTCCTTCTGCTAAATCTTTCCCATTTTCTTGTGGATATTCCATTTATCAGCTCACTCTTTCTCTGTTCAATTATCATCACACATAACTCAAGCTGCAAAAATGTTGCCAGGTGTTTTCTTCAAATATTTCTTTCAATTTTTAATTATCTTTTTTACTGTGAACTGGGATTACATGAATATTTGATAAAGTTGCAAGAGGAATAGTCTCCCAGCTAGTCACAATTTGAAAGTATTTTAGTGAATATTTATAGAAAATATTTTTTTAATTGATTAACATGAAAATTTACATCACACATCTGCTTTTTTATTATGTGGTCAAGTAACAGAGCCTTTTGATGTGATTTATGCATCCAGTTAAAGAAATTCAGCTTTTTGTGCTGACTGATTATTAAAACTGTTTACTAGATGAGCCACAAGCAAAGGTTAATAATTTTATTATTAAATATAATAAAATGCAGTTGTCCTTATGTTTGGAGAGTTTCACTTTAATTATTCTACTGCAGTTTAAGCCTATTTCTTCTTGTATAATCCATCATAGATACAGAAACCAGACTGCTGCTTTCCTCTTTGCAGCAGGTTTTCATGTATTTGAAGACTGTCGCATTGTGTCTCCAGAATCTTTTCTAAATAACCTAAATTCATGTAATCTTTTCTAGAGCGCATTTCCCTAGATTTCTACTCATGCGTGCATATAAATATACATACATTCATATATATACATACATTATAAATAGTAGCCATAAAATAATATCTATGAAATTAAAGGATACTTTTAATATATTTAAATCCTATAGTATGTTACTAAAATATTGCAGTTGCCATCTTTTAGCTAGAAAGGAGTGACAGGCTGTTCTGTAAAATTAAAGGGCTAGAATGTTAAATTATTATCTCAAAATTAATTACCTGGACTCTTTAGAATAAATGCATTAAGCATATACTCATGTAAATAATGGTGTTTAAAATGATGAGTAATTTTTGTGGTTGTATAACAAAAGAAATGGGATCTTGAAATGCCTCTCAAAACTCCTCACAATCTCACTGTCACCTTTACTCCTTTCCCTTAACTGTGCAAGTCAAAAGATAAACAAATTTAATTCAATTCAATTAATGTCATGGCAATTTATTACATTTGCTGCCAGAACTCTCACCCACTAGTTGTTTAATATTGTTTAAGTCTTGCTTTACTGTAAGGATGAATCCTGAATTGGCTACTGTTTATGGGGAAGCAGGAATGCTGGAAACACCCTTGCTGCAGAATCCTGCTGGCCAAGGCAAAAGTCAAGGGGGAAATCTGAGGCTACACAGCTGAGCCCATCCTATTACTTGTCTGAAAAAGAGCATTTCATGGCCCTGGTTATATTGGCAATTGCTTAATGGGTGATAATCTCGCCAAATCCTTTATCTTGAAAAATCTTAATTTGGAGAACAGGGCACTGAATGGAACCAAAGCAATTTCCCATTTCTAGCTCTAAGCTGGGATTTACTGAAGTGTTATAAAGAAACTGTGTTACTTCTTGTGTATCTCTTGTGAGATAGCTTTTATAGGCCATATTTCATCCCAACATGACTGGCCAAAACAGCTTAACATGCAAGAACTTCTAATGATCCATTGGCAATCCAATATTCAGCTTAGCATGAGGGAACACTCATTTGATAACATAATACTATTAAAATGAAACAAACCTTCAATAATCACAGTAACATACAATTTGCCTTTCACTAAAAATATTTTATTGGCTGGATAGCTGGTGCCATGCAAAATAGAAACACTGTGTTCTTTGATAAGGAAATAGAAGTTTAAAATAGATCATTTTACTTATGTCATTTAAAAGATCCTTTAGCATATTACCTTGCTGCATCCCTGGATAAATAAATAAATAAATAAATAAAATCTCTGCCTATTCTTTAAATGCACTATTTTCATTATTATATTTTCTTAGTGTAAAATAATATCTGGAGATTTCAATTCAGTCATTCCAAGTGAAATGTCTTTGAGGGTGGTATCTGACAGAGGCACATCTGACTTGTATATTTACGTTACACTTCATTGTATTCCCTCTATCTTCCAGCAAAGAATGGAGTTGCAGCTGTTGCAGCTTGAAGTCTTGTAAATAAATTGTGCGGTGTGAACCACACAGCGTACTTTCTTTTGCCAAAGGGAAAGCTTATTGTACTACCACAAATAGATCAACCATTTCTGGAGAGGACATAGGTTTTCCTAAATGCTTGGAAGTCTTCTTTTTCTCACTCTCTGCCTTATTTCTTGCCACTGCCAGCAATATATTTTACAAAAAAACCCAACAACCAAACCCAAAACCAACTGGATAATTAAACTCTACAGTAACTCCAGGCTTTTACAGATTGCACTTCTATTGTGTTTGAGTATTGTGTCTATTAAGGAAAGCAAGACAGATATATTTCTGTGTGATTTATGCCTAATGTTCTGACATTCATTTGAGGCGTACTTTCAAGTTGTTCTTTAGAGCCATATTCTTAATGACTTCAAGAGCCACAAGTTCTAGTAACCAAGCCTTTCTAACATAAGTATGCATGATAGAGCATGAAGGGCATACTTAAAATAAAAATAAAAAACAGTGAAAAGAGGCATTTTTTTATTTATTTTGCTTCTGGGAGTGGATATTTATTTTAAAAACATTAAAAATAACAACTGGCAAGTAAAAACAACATCAGAAAATTTAACATAGCACCTTAGGACATATATATTCTACTAAAAATCAAAAGTGTAAAGACAAAATTCTGCCCTAGCTAAGTCAGATCAGTTTTCATTTAAGTCAATAGACACTGTGAATGAAGATCTAAGGCAAAATTTGCTTCTAAATTTGTCTCTGTCCTACCAAGGCTCAGTGAAACACAGGAGCTATTCACATCAAGATGATCAAAATAAGTACCCAAGGACCTAGAATTAGTCATCACTACTCCCTATCACAAACTACTTTTCCTTAGGGTTAGCTTAATACATTATATATAATACATAGCTCACAGAACTAACAATGACCTACATAATCAATCATTACCATTTCCATTTTTGTTATCTTGCTCACACAAGGAAGAAAAAAGGTTTTATTTTCTCCTGGCTTTATATGAAGATCACCGAAATCCATGGAAGACTCCTGCTGACTTCAGCTGGAGCTGAACTGGCTCTGAATGAGCAATATTTGATATCAGAATAACTTAATGCTGCACTAAAAGACACAACTGTGGCTCACTGATCCCAGTGTTGCTTCTGTGCCAGAATTATTCCCAATTTAGGCCTGCTGCCAACCATCCCCAATGCAGCAGACAGGGAAAGGCAGAGGCAGGGTGTGGGAGTGCTTCCCAAGGAGTCCCTTCAGTGAATAAGTTGCAGAAGCACCACTGGGCTGGGAACACCCCCTTGAATCAGAGTTGCTCAAGACTGCTCAGCAGAACTGGAGGAAACAGGTAGTAGGTGGGTGGGCAGAAGGAGGAACAGGGGAAAAAACTGTGAAAAGAGCTAACTGCTTCTATTGCTTCCATGGGCATGAGATATATCGGATGGTGTGCTTTTTGTGGTGTGTATATGTGAGATGTTTAACTCCTGCTACAAACAAAAAAGATACAGCTTTTTAATTTGCCCCTTAGGTTTTCAGTTAAAACTATGACATTTATTAACCTCAATTTATGTGTAAAGATATGTTGTTTATTATTAGTTGTACTGTGGCCTTGTGGTATGGAATCCCCCATTCCAAGATGTTTTTCTCTGCTTCTAAATTTTGGTATTTATTTCTCTGTGTCTCTGTTCAAATTTTCAGTCCTGGAGAACTGAATTCTATTGCTACTATTCATAGATGCTGCATCCATTCAAATGTTCAGAAAAATAAGCTTTAGATTAAAAAAAAAATACAACCTGTGTTCAAAAAAGGGAAAAATATTCCACATACTTTGGAAAAAAATACTTGAAAACTTTTCAGTAATTCATTTTTCCTCTTTTTTCTTCTTCTGAAAAATCTACCTGATTGATATAATTACATTCTCTTCAAGAAAACTACAGCTTGCATTTGCTCAGTAGAGACATACTGAGTTTCAGAGGAAAATCAAGGAATTTTTTTTGCACTCTACATATTCCAGATGACAGATGCAGTAGCTGGATGGGAGTTTTCTCAAAACTGCTATTTTTGTTGCTTTGGTCTATAAGGTATCAGATAGGAAAATTAAAACTTTGGATCTGCAGTTTTTAAAATTCCCCTGTGGCCCATCAGCACTGTAATGCAGAGGTAACAAAGTAAAGCCTTTGGTATATGGAGAAAATAAATACATGGAACCAGAGGCCTCCAAGAGAGGTGGGGTGTGATTCAGTGGGAGCTGAAGATGTGTGAGCCAAAACTTGATGTGAGAAAAAGGACTTTAGTTCTAATATGAAATTTTAGTAACGAAGCTAGGCCTGAAACAGGATGCGGGTAGAAAAAAGATTAATTCAGGATCGCATGAAAGAGAAGCAAAATGGTTAATATACCCTGTTCTCCAGGACATAAAATACAGCTCTGGCCTAGTGAGGCTCAGTGTTCCTCTACACTGAGCGTATTGGCTAAAAATGTGTGTCTGTTCTAACTTGTCTACACAGAGAAAGAAAACCCAACAGTGATATGAATTAGTTCATTAGCTCAAATGCCACAGGTATGTATTATGGATTTACAGACTTAAATCTTTTATACAATCTATGCAATCATTAACATTGATGCACAGTATGCCATGCATCTAAACTCCTGGGGTTTACAGTGTGTTCTTTAAAAGGTTAGAAAATCACAGGCAAACAATCTGTGTTATAAGTGTTTATATATTAAATAGCTGTCATATTTCATGACATGCCAGTATTACTGGATCCTTATTTAGCTCCCTTGTATAAGTTCCGTAATACAGAATGAAATGATTTTTTTTTCCTCTTTTATGTGACAGAACCCATTGTTGTTTGATACACAGCATGCTCCTTCAACAGTGAAGAAGCAGATGAAAGAGATTGTTATCTCTAAAGCCCCTCTGCTGTATGAGCTGTATGCTATACTAGTATCCTGGAGAACAGCATTCTAACTGCCATGAATTTCCTATGAAATGCAGGGCAGGACTCTCAAGCCAGTCTTTTCCTTTCCCTCCTTTCTCTCAGCATACACACACATGCACACTCTCACTCATTCACTTACTCACACACACACAGAGGCATTCATCCCCTGTTCTCTTAGAGTTACATGAGGCAGGCAGGCAGAGGCAAGCAGAATTGCTCAGGGAATTAAGGCAGTGAATCGAGAGCAGTGAAACAAAGGAGGCAGTGCCTTAAAAAGCCTGTACCTAAAGTGTCTGCCTACACCCTGATGTAAGTATTCAGCATTCAAAAATAAAACTGAAATAAATGATAGCTGTGATCTGAATATAGATGATGGCATAGAGCAGATTCATTCTCTAAGGAGAATATAAAAATAATAAAAAATACCTCAGGTGCTTGTTAATAGCTGTGAAATTCTCAAGTCATAGAATCAGAATCATAGAATTGTTTAAGTTGGAAAAGACCTTTAAGATCATCCAGTCCAAACATTAACCTAACATTACCAAGTCCACCACTAAACCAATTAAGGGGAGAGGAATAATTTCATGTTTCCTGGCTTGGTGGATGGATTATTTTTTAATGAAAGCAGAAACTAGGAATCATTAAGAAAGGATATCTAAGATCATCAGTCCAACCATCAACCCAACACCACCATGCCCAAAAAACCATGTCCCAAAGTGCCACGTCTACACATTTTTTAACACTTCCAGGGATGGGGACTCCACCACCTCTCTGGGCAGCCTGTTCCAATGCTTCACTACTCTTTCCATGATGAAATTTCTCCTAATATCCAATCTAAACCTCCCCTGGTGCAGAACAGCTTGAGCCCATTTCCTCTTGTCCTATCACTCACTATTGGGAGAAGAGCCCAACACCCACCTCACTGCAACCTCCTTTCAGGTAGTTGTAGAGAGCAATAAGGTCTCCCCTCAGCCTCCTCTTCTCTAGGCTAAACAAGCCCAGTTCCCTCAGCCGCTCCTCATAAGACCTGTGCTCCAGACCTTTCACCAGCTTCGTTGCCCTTCTCTGGACACACTCCAGCATCTCAATGTCTTTCTTGTAGTGAGGGGCCCAAAACTGGACACAGTATTCCAGGTGTGGCCTCACCAGTGCCGAGTACAGGGGAAAAATCACCTCCCTGCTCCTGCTGGCCACACTATTCCTGATACAAGCCAGGATGCTGGTGGCCTTCTTGGCCACATGGGCACACTGCTGGCTCATGTTCAGCTGGCTGTCGACCAACACTCCCAGGTCCTTTCCAGCCAGGCAGCTTTCCAGCCACTCTTCCCCAAGCCTGTAGTGTTGCATGGGGTTGTTGTGACTGAAGTGCAGGACCCGGCACTTGGCCTTGTTGAACCTCATACAGGTGACCTCAGCCCATCGGTCCAGCTTGTCCAGATCCCTCTGCAGGGCCATCCTACCCTCGAGCAGATCAACACTCCTACCCACTTTGGTGTCATCTGCAAACGTAGTAGTGGAGAACAGTATAAGAGAGTCTGTGTCTTCAGAAGAAGGTATTTTTGCTGTATAAAAGATGAAGCTGTGCACTTAATAAAAGGACAGTGTGAAATCTGAACAGCTGCCATGTAATTGCACACTATTTATACAGACTACCAAAAGGTGGCTTGGTCCTGTGAAGAGAATAGCATGAGAAATATGCAAATTATTATACGGGGAGTATTTTTCAGTCTAGTACTGATCAGAAAGTATGGGACCAGACTGGATTAGTAGAAAAATAGATCTGTTTCTTACTTTTCTATTGGGAGTCTATCTTTTCTCTTTTGATAGGAGAGTCAGATGTTGTAGCAAAGCCCTGTAGAAATTGAAGTCTTCTGTTTCGCCTCTCCTCTCCTCTCCTCTCCTCTCCTCTCCTCTCCTCTCCTCTCCTCTCCTCTCCTCTCCTCTCCTCTCCTCTCCTCTCCTCTCCTCTCCTCTCCTCTCCTCTCCTCTCCTCTCCTCTCCTCTCCTCTCCTCTCCTCTCTCCTCTCCTATCTTCTCCTTTCATTGCAGTTATAAAAGTACTGATTGAATAAAAGGAATTTCTTAAATGGGAATAGATTTTAAATATGCTTTGTGACTTTAGGTTCCTTATACTTTTCTTTGCTATGTTTGAAATAAGAGAGAGAGAGTAATAACAGGACTGTTGGCTAGTCTAGCTTAAAGAGAAATAAAATTATCCTCATGCTATTGAAGCTAGGTTGACTCAGAATTTTGTGTACCTACTTCTCAAGATATTGCAGGTTAATATATTAATTAACTCATGCATGACTTTCAGAGAAATCTATATTTCAATCATGGTCCCTAGAGGGAAAACATTTCAAAGTCACTGTGTGATTATAAAACCTTGGAAGTTTAACACTCCTTAAAATCATTCCTAACATCTAAAGTGGGGGGAATATGGTTTTCATTACCTGTCCCTGAGAACTTCAGGAAGGTAGTTTGGATCAAGTCTTCAGCTCTGCTATAAACCTGCTGAAGAGCTGGTTTAAAAGGAAACAAGCAGTAGATATTCATGGTTTATGTTTATATTTACTCTCCTAAAATGTTCTACCATAATGTTATTTCAGAACTTTCTAAAAACCCTTTACAGAACACCCAAAGTACTGATGATAGTACACAAATTTTAACCTAGGACAAATAAAGATCCTTAATGATTCTCCTGGAAAATTCTTTTGAGACTTTACAGTGCATGCATTCTGCTCCCTTTCTTGAACTCTATCCATAATTTAAAAAAAAGGAAAATATACTTCAAAACAATTGCTTCACACATTTCAGCATTTCATTCACCTGTAGAGAATTTTAACTAGCAAGGCTGAATTAGAGATAAGTTTGTTATAATGAAGTGAACAAAGTTTTCTCACCTTGTTATATGACTAGTTCTACTGACTTCAGCATCATACATATGATGTGTATTATGTTGTTGTTTAATCAGCACTGAGCTGAAATGTACTTGAATTTCTTGATCCCCATTTTAGATTTTGGACTTGACATAATGACAATGATTCAGATTAACTTCCACTTTTTAAGAAGAAGATAGGGAGAGAATGGCTTTGATAAACAGTAGTGTAACTTGTATCTGAAAATGACTGTTCTAAAACCTTCTTTGGCATAAATCTGCAAAAATCAGGATAAGGATTAGAAAAGCAGTATGAAAAATTGATATACAGTCTTAGAATAACTTTAAATCTCTGCAGTACAGATATCATAATTTTATTCTACATTTGGCTTATGTTAAGTTCTCCCACCAAAAGCTCCAGTATGAAGGCTAAAGAAGTTAAAGTCAATGCTAATCCACTGTATTTTCTTTGTGGAGGTGCGGGCTCCTCAAGGAAAATTGTTTTGCAAACATGGTGTGTGATAGGGTGTCTCATCTGAGATTCACATTTTGTTACAAAATGGGTTGAAGAAGCATTACACTTGCAGTATCTTCCTCTCATACTATCCCCTGAGTATGCTTTTATATAGAAGAAAATGTCAGCTAGTAAGATTCACTTTAAGATTTACTATGTAAACCTGCACTTATCAACAAACCGTTCCATAAGCAGTTTCCAAGTGAATGAAGGTAGAGTAATTCATGCATGTATGAAGAGTTCCTTTTGCTGTCCTGTTTTAGGGGAATCATGTTACTGATAACTGGGGAAAGTAGTGATGGTCAGGGCCACATGTTTTCCCATTTTTCTGCTTAAGTAGTTATTCAATATCATGATCTCATAGATGTGCGAATAAGTAATAACTGTGTCTGACTGAAGGACTATATTCAGGCCACTTGAAACAACTATCTTAAGTGTACTTGATTTTGTGACAGACATTTATTTGTCTGAATGGCTATGTGTACAGCTTTAGGACTTCAGTAAATAATGTTTTGATTATAATAAAGAGGGTGGCTCCAGATGTTGACTCCCTGAATGCCATAGCTATTTAGACAATTATTTCTTCATAGAATTGCAGAATGACAGAGTAATTCAGGGTGGAAGGGACCTCAGGAAGTCTCTATTCCAACTCCCTGACCAAAGTAGGGTCAGCTCTGAGGTCAGCTCTCAGGCTGTTCAGGCTTTATCCAGTAAGCCTGGAATACCTCCAAGGGTGGAGACTACAAGCCTCACTGGGCAGCCTGCTCCACTGCTTAACTGCCCTCATAGTGAAAAAGTTCTTTCTTATATTAATTTTGAGCCTTTCCTGTTTCAATTTGTCTGCTGTCTCTCATTACATGAGATCTGTGTGCCACTGAAAAGCCTTCTTCCATCTTCTTGGTAGCCTTCCTGTAGGTACTGGTGGGTCTTGCTAGGTCCCCCCAGAGCTGTCTCCGGGCTGAACTAGCCCAGATCCCTCAGCCTGTCCTCCCAAAGCAAGTGTTCCAGCTCCTGACTGTCTCAGTAGACCTATGCTGAACTCTCTCTGGGTTAGTGATGTCTTTCTTCTATTCAGTGCCCCCAGACTGGATGCACTATCAAGATGTGATCTGATGAATGCTGAGTAAAGAGGAGTAATCACTTTCCTTGAATGACAGACCGCGCTTGTGCTAATACAGGCCTGGATTGTGTTGGCCGCCTTTGCTGCCATGCCCCACTGCTGGCTCACACACAGCTTGCTGTGGCAGCAGGAACGCCAAAGCCTTTTCTGCAGAGCCAAAGGTACCCAGCCAGGAAGTCCTCAACCTGTATCATTACAAGGGGTTCTTCCTCTTTGAGTGCAGGACTTGGGATATTCTTGCTGGATATCACCGGGTTCCTGTTGGCCCATTCATGCAGTCTGTCTGCATGCTTTTGGACCTGCCCTTAAATTCTCACCCAGTCTCCCTAACCTAGTGTCATCTACAAACTTCATGAGCAAGCACTCCGTCACCTGATCACTGACAGAAATATTAAAAAAGACATGCCTAGGGAGAGACCCATGTGTGTACCCCATTTGTTAATGGCTTCCAGGTTCACTATGACCGATTAACTGCTACCCTCTGAGTCCAACCATTCAAACAGATGTTTGCCTATCTAATTATCTGCCCATCCAGACCACAATGACTAAACTTGGATACAAAACCACTGTGGGAGACAGTGTCAAAAGCCTTTTTAAAATCAAGGCTCTTCCCTTATTCACAAAACCAGTCATTTTATCATAGAAGGCAATGGGGATGGTGAGGCATGATTGGTAAAGCCATATTGATGGTTCCCAGTCACTTTCTCCTTTCTGTGTCCAGAAATACGTTCCAGGAGGACTCATTCTGTGACTTTTTCAGGCACCAAAATGAGGCTGATTGGCCTGTACCTCCCTGAATTGTTCTCTGTCTTTTCTGAAGGTGGGCACCAGACTTGCTTTTTTCTAATTGCCAGGGTCCTCACCCAGTCTCCATGAACTTCCAAAGATGTTAGAAAGAAGCCTTACAAGCACATTGGCCAGTTCTCTCAACACACCTCAATATAGCTCATCTGGTCCCATGAACTTGTATAGGTTTAGCTCTCCCAAGTAATCTCTCACTTGATCATCATGCACTTTTCTTGTTCTCCTCCTTCAACCCTTTCACTAAGCACAGAGGCTTGGGAGGACTTACTGATGAAGACTGGCAAAAAAGGCATTGGGTATTTCAGCCCTATCTGTGTGCTGTCACTAAATCACCCACTCCATTCAGCAGCTGGCCAATATTTTCCTTGTTTAACCTTTTACTACTAATGCAGCAGTAGAAACTCTCTTTGATGTCCCTTGCAAATCTCATCCTGAGTTCAGTTTTGGCTTTCCAGACACCATTCCTACATAGCGATGCTTCTAGGTTCCACCTGTCCCTGCTTCCAGTTCCTCTGTACTACTCTTTTGCATTAGCTGTCTGTGTTCCCTGTTTAGCCAAGTCAGTCTCCTGATATGTCTACTTGTCTCCCTGAGTATTGGGTTGGATTGCTGTTGTGCTGGAACATGCTGTGCTTAAAGACCTGCCAGCTTTTCCTGAGTTCCTTTACCATTTCCCTTTTACCTTCCATTTACCTTTTCCTTGAATAAGCTGAACTCTGATATCTTAAAGTTCACAGTCTGTACTCTGCTACTTGCCTTCCCCACTCCCCCAGGATCTTGAACTCCATTAAAGTAAAAGGCTTCCGCTAAACATCTCATTCCCAATCAGTTGCTCCTTGTTAGTGAATAGAGGATACAGCTGTACATCACTGCCTGTTTGACTAGTTGTCCCCAACACCCTTCAGACATATTCTTGACTGCCTGTATTGTATCATGTTGCCCTTCTAGCAGATGTCAAAGAGATTGAAGTCCCCCTCAAGAACTGGGGTCTGTGATACAGATATTTCTTCAGCTGTTTAAGGAAGGCTTCATCCACATCCTTACACTTATCAGGTGGTCTGTAACCAGCCCTCACCATGATGTCACCTTTACTAGCCTCTCCTCTGATGCTGACCCACAATCTCTCAGCCAATCTGTTGTCCATCCCACAAAGGATCTTCGTACCTCCAAGCTGCTCTTTCACATAAAGGGCACACTCACCTCGTCATCTTCTTTGCCCATCACTCTTTGTTCTCATCCATCATAGCACCCCAGCCATGTGAACTGTCCCACCAGCTCTCAGTTATTCCAGTGATTTCACAGTTCTGTGACGTCATGAGGAGTTCTAGTTCGCCCTGACTTTTTCCCAGGCTGCAAGCATTTACATACAGATGTTTGAGGTGGACTTTCTTTCAACCTTTTTGATCATTCTGAGATCTCTGTTGTTTGGATATGCCCACTTTCTGCTTTCTATCTGCATCCATTGTTTCCTCATTAACTGTGGGTTGTAGTCTCTCACCCACATATTGTAGTGTAACAGAGAATATGGATGCAGATGTCACTTCTCAGTGCACTAAAATGTACAGGGTATATTTTGTACTCAGAACAAGAAAATCCCCCAGCTTTCTAAATTGCTTAGTAGCCTAAGTCAATTAGGAGCCCTTGATATCTGGCAACATCTATGCTAATGCAATCAAAGGCTGGACAGTAATATTTCAACTAATTAAATTGAAGAATTCCATTGTGCCTTAAAAGTTATTAACCACTATTATAGTGCCTGTGGACTTGCCCATTCATGAGTTATTAATGTAACTGGAAAATTCTTATATTTCAATATTCTCTTATTCTGATATATTACTGTGAGGGATGAAAAAGAATGAAAGTAAAATCAAAGCAGGAAATAAATAAATTATATCTGAATGTTAAATGTAGTGAAATGGGAGAGAACACAGAATGTTTCATGTAAGGAGAGAAAACAATGAAATCTTGTTTTTCAGTACATGATACTTTGTTACTCATAAGATAGAGAAGCAGTACATGGCAAAAGTGAAAATGGCTGCCAATTTTTAATACACAGGTTGGAAAAGGTCAAAGTAACAGCATACCCCAACCTCTCACAGAAAAGAGAAAATATTAGCCTTCAAATACTTCATGCAAGTGACAGAACTTGTATTAACAAAAAGTGTTTTAACTTATTAGGACACCTCTGAATTTCATGCTCATTCTTACAGTGAATGGGAACTCAGTTAACTTGGTGAAGTTAGACAGCTATTGCACTCACTACCACAAATGACAATGTAAACGAATATTATTCCTGCTAGGTACATGTTATTTAACAAGTGTAACAATTTCTCAAATTCACAGTAGGCAAAAGTATTCTCTTAAGATACTCTGTGATTTGTACTTTCGGAAAATGCCACTTCCAGAATAAAAAAGCATGCAACTCCACAACTGTGAAAACACTAGTTTTACCTGTCTTTCCTCCAAAAATACTCCTTTAAAAAATGTATACAGGAAAAACATCTTTCAGGTTCCTCTCCATGCTTGTCTCCCATAATCCTTTCACTCATTTCTTCCACTCGACCATAATCTTAATGCCATCACTGGCAAGAGTATTTTTCTTTTCTTCATTCTGTCCAAGATCTCTCTTGACCCTAGCACCTTTAAACTAATTTTCCACTCTGCATGGATTCTTCCTCCAGAGTTAAACAGTTTCCCACTTTTTAGTCTCCAAAGACATTCAGTCCTGTACCACAACAATGACTTTCCTTTTGCAGTGTATTTCCTCATGGGGTAATATAGTCAGTTTTTTCTTATTCTATTCCCTGTTACAAATATGAGGATATTTTATTCTCTCTTCTAAGCTATGTTTATGTATCTGATACTCTTTCATCTCAAGCCCTGAATATTGCTTTTAAGTATAACATTTTTGCTCCTCACAAACTGTCATGACATCAATCACATCAACATTCCTATACAAAGGAAAATGTATTTACATTTATAGTCATAATATTACTACATTTATTCTTATTATATTTATTCATAATTGAGGATTTCCTCCTCCTTCACAAGTAACTTCTACTCAGATCTATATGGTTCAGTGTGTGATTGACATCAAATCGTCATTGAACAGGCTCAAGCCAAATCCTTTGGTTATGCTAAGGAAAGAATCTCAGAAAAAGTCACAGCAGAAGTGGAGTTTCATAGGCTTTAAAATTCATTCAGTACTGATCAACTAATTATGTGAAAAAAGCGGCTGGATTCATTATTTCATCCTTATTTAAGGAACCCTTTCTAATGTCTTCAGTGTTCCTTGAAAAAATCTTACCTGTACTTAAGACTGATGATGTGGTATCAGTAATACATACCTTTATCACTATGTGCTGGATCTATCAGCAATCAATATACCTAAGTCAATACATAACAGAAGAATATATCTTAGAAAACCAAGATTTTTTGTCTGTTCCTGGTTTCTATATTTTTTGTCAATTCTGAAAGCAGGGTCTTGTCTTAAAATGGTTGGACCCTGGCAAAAGATGTTTAAAGGATTATCTAAAGCATCAAGATGATATTCATGATCACTAATTCCATCTTTATGATGACATGCTCATTGGAAGGATAAAATAAAATATCAAAAGTTCAAACATGTAAGTTTAATGCATTTCACTTCAAATAAATGTAAAAGCTGACATTTCTTCAGTCTTCACTTCTTTTGTATATAGTAGCATCTACACGTACAGTGTTTATGTTATTTATTCTGATTTACTCTGATTCGGACAAGAGTTTTCATCTTTTATCTATAGAAAGGATATCTAACACTTGAGTTAGTATGTTATTTAAGATAGTTGATAGAATTCTCACTCTTATGCTTATTTTTATAGGAATATTCTACTGGAACTCCATAGTTTTTCCATTCAGAAGAAAAAATTATTGTTCTTTGTCATCTACACCTGAAATTCCATTAATGAAATAGTTTCCTATTATGATGTTGAAATATGCAAAAAATTAGTCACGTGGGATGCTGGTGAGAAATAGACTAGTGAGCTCGGTCTCAAATTGGTGTGTTTTATGTTTCAAATGCTCATTTATACATTATTTTCCACCATGGTAACATCCTGTCAGGTA
The DNA here is from genome assembly GCF_030463565.1 of Pelecanus crispus. NCBI lineage: Eukaryota > Metazoa > Chordata > Aves > Pelecaniformes > Pelecanidae > Pelecanus > Pelecanus crispus. The sequence continues at coordinate 83,547,574 of NC_134645.1, forward strand.
AGTTTTAGAATTCTAGCTTTTATGACTCAGCGCTTGCATCTGTCATCTTCTTGAATCATCAGAAATCATTACTAAATCAATCCCACAACTGTTTCAACATCAAGTGCGATACACATTTCATGAAGCTCCTTAATTTATGTGCTGAATATTTCTAACCAACTTTAGCACATAATGATTCTGTTACCGTTTTTGTAATTTTTGTTACCTTGATAATTCTGGAATGAAGACTTTACTATCTGTAGTACCCTGTTATTTCACATATTCCTGTATACTTCTTCACTTTCTACTTTTAGTAGCAAACCTTTTATCTTTTTTTTGCCCTGTTTGCCTTTGTCTGCTAATTTTTTGCTCTCATCAGCTTTGAAAGTGAAGGACTAATTAAAGTAAGGTTCTTCTGTTTTCTGCCTTGTATATTTTCATGTTCCTATAATTCTGTTCTACACTTTGAGTATAGTGTGTAAGGAAGCTATTATACAAGATAAAGCTGTATTGCCGTAAATAAAAGTAAAAAGTAAAAGGTTAACAGTGAAAATGTCATATCAGACACAGACCAGCCAGAACTGAGCATTCACTCCATCAAAACATTTTTGCAAAGGATGAAATGTGTAATACCCACCTCTTCAGAAACTCAAAGAAGAATGAGTAGACTGTGGTTAAACAGACTGCTTTTTGCAGCCTTGATACAGAAAGTTATTATAAAGCACTTCAAAAACCGAGAATGAAGAATTGCAAGGCTACTTAAACAACATTTCTAACAGGAATTATTAAGGCAGCACAGAAAAGCAGACACAAAAAGCAGACTCTGTAAAGACTCTGTAAGAAAACACTAAGATAAGCTGACTAAAAACATTCCAAACAATGCAAGAAAGGAGAAGATAAAGAACTAAATATCAGAAAGATTATTGAAAACTAAAAATTAAGCATATGCAAGCAAACAGATAACAGCACATTCCAAAATAGAAAACAGGCAATGGCAAGAAATAATTAGCTAATCAAAAAAAAAAAAAAGAAATTAAGTATTTTTGACAGTGAACATAACTTACAGAAAAAAACATTTCACAAAGGGGATGAATTAAAGCCCTGAACAATCCCTGGAAAAATCAGGTCATATGCTTTAAATCTGCAGCTGCAAAGTGGACATTTTTTAAATAACACATTTAAATAGAAACATTACTTGAAATGTGCAATTTTGTTTCTCCATATGCACAACAATATGTATTGGAGACTTGTTGCAAGAATCCTTGTACAGGCAATACTTCTAGTTGACTCAGTGAAAATTTGACTTATGAAAAGCTTGCTGAATTGTTTATTTTGAACATAAGGATAATTCACTATCAGTCTGTGATTTGTTCTGTCTTCTTCAGTGGTAGCTGGGTTTCACAGATAAGCCAGTTATATGGCACTGACCAATATTTTGGTCTGTTAAGCGCATTTAGATGCTTGTGGACTTCTGGTAAATTATGTAAGAATGCACAAGGTCTGTGTTTGTAAACTGGATGAGTAACTCCAAGAAGAAGGTTCCTGTGTATAGACTCACACCAACAAATATTTGCTATTTTTGCAAATTTTTTTTTTACAGTTAGTCTTCCAGCAAAAAATTCCCCTCAATAATATTATTCTATTGTTTAAACTGAAACAAAATTGAAGTAAAATTCTGAACAAATATTGCTGACAAGGTTGGCCAACTGCACGTTTTGTGTAGCAGCTGATATATCTAACACAACTCTTACTGTGGGCAGTTAGGTGTCTACTGTAGATGATAAACATTCTCAAGAACAGAGTTGGTAATTCAGTCTTTAAAATGTGAACCTGGGGAGTGGAAAAGATTTAGGTATGATTTGAATGTCATCATTTCACATATTTACCTTGGATTTAAAAAGCTTAATTTCTTATGTGGCCTCAAATCTCTAGATATCTTATTTACTAATTTTTCATTATCCCTTTTTGCAACCTTCAGTTAAATTCGATTTGACTTCCTTCTTGGGAATGTCTTCCTTCTGAACTGCAGTATGTCTGTGATTTGGGGTTTTTTTTATTAATAGATTGTCAGATTCACAAAGCAGCTCTTGCTACTTTGCAGCTGATACTAATTGTGTGCTAAAACCACTAAGTAGCATGGCATTGTTTCTTCTCAGTCCTTTGATGTTATAAAGAACAACTGTGACAGCTAGGTGTTCTTAAGCAAGAGGCAACAGGAGACAGGGAAGATTTAGATGGTCTTTTGTTACGATCCGATTTGGATGAGAGGAGGGTCCCCTTGCATTCTAACTGGCCTCAGAGGAGTCTGGGAGGCTAGGGGCAGCTAGACTGACCTCTCATTTCAGGTTTGATCCCTTCGAGCGAGGTTAAGACACAAACAAGGTCAGATGTCGTAAGTCCACCTGTTTATTAACCGCTCGGAGAAGAGAGTGATAGGGAAGGAAGGAAAACAAGAGAGGAAAATTAAGCAAGAGTTCAGGAGAGGAAAGCGCATCACCACCATGGATCTGCAGCATCCAGGGAGTCCGTGCTTCTGGGGTCTTCGGTGACGGGTGAATCACACCAGGGTCTTCAGTCGCAAGTGATCACACAGGGGTCTGGGGTGGGGGTCTTTTATAGGCTGCGTGCCTGAGGCAACAACTTCACACTTGCGCAGAACTCTGTCGCATCCTGCTTGCCCAGGGCGACGGCACATATCCCACGTCTCTGAGCCCTCCTATGCCGGGGTCTCACGCACCGACCGCGTGCACATGCCCACAGCCGATCGTCTGCTCCGAGCAGCTGCTACCACGGCCTCGCCGCCGTCCTTCTTGCCATGTGAGCGGGCAACACCCTGCACGCTTCCCTGCAAGATCCTGCCAACTTCACGTGGGCAAGCTTAGAGACAAATGTCCAGCCATTTTGTCTCTAGCATCTTTAAACATCATAAAACATTTCCTGAATTATTTTGTTCAAAAAAGAAAGCTTAATTTTTTAGAAAGGATGTCAAAACATTTCCATCAAATTAATAGTGTTAAATTAAAAAAAAAAAAAAAAAAATTACTCTTCCACTTACACATCTCCTTCCCCCTCCCACCAAAATTTTCCTATTTTTTAGAGAAAGCTGTCTAGTTTCCTCTGGGGCATGTTAGTGATAAGCGATATGGATTATTTTACTGAAAATCCAGTTTTCTTTCAAAAAAGATTTTGGTAGAAAAGTTTCTGCCAGACCTATTTTACTTGCTAAATTCATACCAGGATGTTATCTGCTTCTCCATTCTTTCTCAGGAGCACATATGCACTCTGATCATCAGCCCTCACTTGGCTACATTAATTATTACAGGATTCAAAGAAAACAGGGAAAAGTGTCTTTATGCCACATATTGTGCTCATCCAATTCTCATGCAGCTAGTGAAACCTCAGGCTTGTGTAAGTTGTAACTTGTGTTGAAAAAAAGTCAGCCTTCTTCAGACCTTTTAATAACTCCCAAGTGGCATTTGCACACTTCAGAACAGTTGGAACATTTATATCCTGGTGTGTTGACAAATGTGTCTTACATACTACTTGCGCAGAGCTAGCTGAGCAACTTAAATTCCTTTAAAGCTTATTTCTCCCAAATCAAAGGAATTCTGAGATAGGTAGGGCTTAAAGTCTGCTACTAAAGCTGATGTAACAGAGGTTAAATGTAGATCAGAATCTGTCCTGTAGTCTCTTCTGGCAGTAGGGACTTTCTTATACTGGGATTTATGTCTGAAAAGGGGAATACTATTCAGCTCTCTGCTTGCAAGGTTATTTTAAGGAGAATTTGAAAGAGTCACTTCAGCAAAAGTTAACACTCTTGCAAAGTTAATGACAGTAAACATGTATATTAGAAATATATGCAGCTTGATTTTTCATACTGTATCATTAAAAATAATCCAGCCACCAAGCCAGGAAACATGAAATTGCTACTCTACCCTGAATTTGTTTAGTGGTGGACTTGGTAATGTTAGGTTAATGGTTGGACTGGATGATCTTAAAGGTCTTTTCCAACATAAACGATTCTATGATTCTATGATAACATGTCCAGTCTAGTGGATGAGTCAATGTTTTGTTTGCTTTGTCTGCCTTTACCAAAGGTTTTTGTGGTGTTATTTTTTTCCATAAACTCTTTGTGACATTAGGGCTACTGTGAATATTTTATATATGCTCCTTCCTATGAGTTGGCTTGCTTGAAAGAAAAGAGTGACATTTGTTGTGAGTGGGTAAGCAGTAAATGTCAGGCCTTATTTTACTGATGTCTGTTGTCAACTTTCTTTAGTGTTTTGTGAGAACATGACTGCTAGGAAGCAAAGGTGATGGTGCTTTCCTCTTTGGGAAGTCATATTACTTCAGCACAGTTTCTGCAGAAATTTTGTAATTCTGCCCTGTGTCACTTTCATTGGATAACTTTTGTGGCACACAAAGAGACTTCACACAAGATTTGTACAGCTCTGCAGTGTACATTGAAATTATTTATTTTCTATTTTATATAATAGATACCAAGTCACTAATAAGCAACTAGGCTACACATTAACGTGCTCACCAGCCCAAACAAGACACCCACTGAGTTGCTGCTGATTGGGTAGTTGTCATCAACGGGGAATGGTCCAGTATTCCTTGAAGAAGGCTGGTCATTGATGTTTTCAAGTTACCATCTTCCAATTATTTTTTTTGTTTCCTTAGGATTTTATAGCTTCCAGCTAGTATTATTCCTCCTGTGTCTTTGAGGTCATAACAATTGCTATCTTAATGATTAAACTACTTCTGTGTTTTTACATTTCTTATCTCTAATTCTTTAGGCTCATACAATTTTTCATATCTTCACAATGATTTTCTCAACAAAACTGAACTAACATCACACAGCTGAGTTACACCAAGCTGGGCTTGGATCACAGACAGCTGAAATCATGTGCCAAGGGTCTCAGTTTCATCTTGAAAGTGTCATTAATTGACTTGAAATTCTCTGCATTTCTATTTCAAAGTGATAAAAAGCAACAAATGCGGAATAAACATATCCATATTTTTAGATGCTTTTGGGAAACCTCCAAAGGAAGAGCATTACACGAGCAAATTAAAACTAATGCATGCTTCTGAGGAAATTGTCTTGAAATATAAAGACTGGTTAAAATGATCATGCTATCTTTAGTTGTCCTTCAAAAACATAACAAATCAGACAAGTAAAGAGAAAAGCTAGAAATGTTAACTGGGGAGTTATTTATGGATTCGTGCTCATCTGATAGGAACAAGTCGTAATATTTTTAGATAAGACAGTTTCATATTTGTGTTTGTGTACTGTCTAGCAGTACAGTTAATATTGTTCATGAACATTTCAAAAGCCCTAGGTGTAGCATATAAAAAAGGCAAAATTAATTCTGATTAATTTTCATTTCCTTTTTGTTGCACATTCACTGTTTATGAAATTGGAATGGGTTTTAGGCTAAAACCAAGTTACCCATGACACATTCTGCTGTGTCAATCAATGACAAATGTTATAAGCTAATTAATAACAGATGTCCTTGCGAGGTGGAAAATCTTTGTGGGACATTGTACTGAACAGAATACTGCAATAACCGAGCTAGTTATATATGGAGTTCTGCACTCCAACATACAGTCTCTTTAGCTGCTGAGCTTCTTTAGACTGTAAGAAGTGTGGAATATTTGCGACTTACATAACATTGATTTGGATTTTGCAAAAGATTCTAAAAGAAAAGTCCACCCAAATGCTACTGAGGTTTTCAAACTCTTTAAAATAAAAGTGCACTGAAAATAAGTCTGTTGAAACACATAAAGGCATTCAGTACAAATGATCAAAAATGGTGTAAATTCAGAACTCTTTTTTCCAGTGTAGTTTCTGCCCCTGAGAAAAGGTTTCCTGCCACTTGTTTGAGTTATATTCATTTAATCAAAAACAGTCAATTGCAAGGTGATTATCTACAAACCCAGAATAATGCAGGAGACAGGTTTTGTTACACTTTCAGATAAAAAGACCCTTTCAAGCTCTTTCCAGTTAGTATCATTGTTGTGGTTTGCCCCAGCCAGCACCTAAGCACCACGCAGCTGCTCGCTCACTCCCCCTTACCCTCATGGGATTGGGGAGAGAATCAGAAGAGTAAGAGTGAGAAACACTCCTGGGTTGAGATAAGAACAGTTTAATAATTGAAATAAAGTAAAATAGTAATGATAATAATAACAATATAATAATGATGATAATAATAATATATAAAGCAAGTAATGCACAATGCAATTGTTCACCACCCACTGACCAATACCCAGAGAGTTCCCGAGCAGCGATCACTGCTCCCCAGCCAACTCCCCACAGTTTCTATACTGAGAATGACGTCATATGGTATGGAATAGCCCTTTGGTCAGTTTGGATCAACTATTCTGGCTGTGCCCCCTCCCAGTTTCTTGTGCACCTGGCAGAGCATGGGAAGCTGAAAAGTCCTTGACTAGCATAAGCAGTACTTAGCAACAACTAAAACATCAGTGTGTTATCAACATTCTTCTCCTACTAAATCCAAAACACAGCACTGTGCCTGCTACTAGGAAGAAAATTAACTCTATTCCAGCTGAAACCAGAGCAATCATGTAGTTACTGCTATCCCCGCAGACAAAAAGTAAAATTTCAAATGGTTTCCTTTTCTATTTTTAATATAAAGGAGACTATAAATCCACATGGTCTCACTTTGATTTTTATTCTGCACTTAATCTATGTAGCTGTTTTGCGGTCATTTGTTTCTTATGCATTGTGTCTGTTACTCTTACTTCCACAATTTCTATGTCTTGATGTAAGTAATGTGAATAAAATGTGTCATACTTATTCCTCATGCTTCAATATCATTCAAATTTTAAACCTGTGTACAGATTATGTGGTAGGAAAGCACTAGAAAAAATCCCATTACTTTTATATAATAGAAGCATTTTTATATTCATTTGATATAATATGCATATATTATCAGTAACAATAAGTCTAGGTTTTATATAGATATTTGAAACAGTAACCTGTCAAAGACACCTAAGTATTAGGTTACCAGGTACTTTCCAGTATAATACTGAACTCCTTGGTTGATATTTTTGGATTGTGAGATGTAAAAGAGGAAGAGAGGAATTTCAGCCCAGCTGGTACACTCTTGCATAGACAGCAGTGATCACTACTCACTACTGATTAGTTGTGCCCCCCAAAATATTTTTTTTTTTACATTAAAAAAAAAAAGTGGAGGGGGAATCAATATTTGTTCACAAAAGCCTAACTTCTGGCTTTCGCTTACTATCCCTGTATGATTTTGCAAATGTAGATAATTATAAGATGTCTCTGGTTGATGAGTACGTATAATGAAGATCTTCAGTATCATGTCTGTGCACTATACCTTCAGTTTTCGTTAAGAAAGGGATAAAATGCATTCCTTCTGCTCTATTTTTTGATAGAAACAGCTGCAGCTTCTCTGTCCTGTATAGGACTTGTTTTTATTAATATGTGCCAGACATGCTAAAACAAGGGCTTGTAAGGATCATTGGACCTTAACCAGAATATCATTTACTTTGGAATTATGGCCAGGCTGAATTGCGAAACAGTATAGAGATCTCAGCATTGCAAAAAAGGCAATAGTTCCAAGCCTTAACAAAACCAGATATTTTTGTGGGTTAACAAACTTCATAATAAACATTGAAGCTTCTATAGATTTTAAGTACACAACATTCACACTGAGATTTTAAAAAACGTTCTCTAGAGGACTGCTCTAAAATTGGACTAGATCAGAATTTGTGCCTTTCGGTCCTTTCATGGTTCTGGGCCTGAATATCAGAACAGAACTATGTAGGAACACATAGCTAACTAGTATTCTAATTAACTGTAATTAAATGTAATGCAATTCAATTAAATGTAATTAAATTAAATGCACCCATTACTATTTAGAATATGTAATGAGAACAATACTTGTAAACAAACTCTTGTTTCCACAGAGAAAGGTAAATAACCATTAAGAAAACTCTTTTGTCTATTCTTTTTCCAAATCCATTAACATAAAATTGTTCTTGCTTCCTAAATAAGGTAGTTTTCTATGGTAATAGGACTAAGGCTTTAATCACCTCAAAGTTTGCATTTATGGTTTCATAGCTTAGAGACTTCATTATCTAGAATCTAAATGAAAATATCAGCTCTAATCAGAGGGACGTGAAGATGAAACTTTTTTTCCCCTCACATAAATATTGCTTTTTGGAATAAAGCAAGAAGAGTTTATATCACATTTAGTTGTTTATATATCTACAGACTCCCAGAAATCAAAGCTACTGACTACGCTCTTTCTAAATAGAAATTGCCTTCAACTGCTTCTGAGATAACACTCTGCATGTGAAAAAGGAGCAAAGGTACAAAAACCTACTCATATCAGATAATCTTTTTTGAAGCATTCTGATAGTAATTTTTTCTCATGAGCATTGAAAGTTCTGAGCATTTTGTAAATAACAGAGGAGGTGTAAGTTGCAAACAAGAATGTAAACCACATACTACACATCTGCAAAAGTTCTAGGAATACTTTTTTTGGTCATCCAGCTTTGTTAAATATGGTGAAGTCTCTCTTACAGTTCATGTTTCTAGAGCAGTAGTTCCATTGAAAAAAGCTATAAACACCACATCGTATTATATCTTGGTCAGCTTGTAAACGGAAAACTCTTCAGGTACTCAGTCCTCTGAAGGATTATGGCTGGCTGTGTTCTGTGCTGTATTGAACAAAACCTAAGTAGATAGGTCAGACAGATCTGACAGATCAGTCAGTATTTCATGAGCTACCTCAGGTCCTGCTCACAGCACCTCCATGCAGGCCAGCCACTTACGCAATTGTAGTGGACCACAGGAAGCTCCATGTTTCCATGGCTACGGTGTGCGCAAGACCAATGTTAGTTAGTATAATGCTAGCTCAATAGATCTACATAAATGGTATCCTCTGAGGTGGTCATGACATTCACAAAATGTCAACCTTTACCCAATAAACCCTACTGAAACAAACCCAAACAAATCAATCTTCAGAAAATACAATTTTTATAAACAACAAAAGCCCATGCCGCCGAACCAGAAATTCTGTCCTGAAAACAGAGAAATGCCAGAGATTTTGAGAAGCTTAATAAAGAACTCCAGTGCAGCTGATTTTTCATGGATAGGGCTTAGATTTACAAAGAAGTGGCAAGAACTATGTTACATTTAATTTCATATACTGCATTTGGCAATGAAAAGTTCTCTGGCAGTGAGGGCTTGTTGCTATGGTGAAGTTGTGAGAACTCCAACATCCCCCAGCAACTGAGCGCCTTACAACAGCTTCTGTGTGAATAGGGCATGTCCCAAACAGCTGCTCTTTCTACTTGCTTAGGTTTCTCAATAAAGGTTTGGCTGGTCAGCTAGACTTTCTCATCCTAAAGCATGTATGCATCACTGGAGTGAAAACATACTGTGGTTATGTTGATTCTGCTCCACAAATCTGATGTTCTGTATGCAAGAACATCTGGCTTATATGGATATCTCATTTGATATCTGGTTAATGGTAATTAAGCATAAAAGCCAAAACTCCACAAACCCTATGGAGCAGTAGATATCGGTGACCATAACAAAGAGCAGAGTGCTGAAGGTCTCTGACCGATGGGCCATTGAAGGAACAGCCTTGAAGAACTTCAGCCAGAATTGCGTAACTGATAAGAAAGGGGAGGATCAAAATTATTGTGGGGCCCATGGGAAATAACAAACTTATTATGGGATATTTGTGGGGTTTTGTGGGACTGTTTAAAACTTACTGTGGTATGTTTTAAGGGGATTGCATGAATCAGTGAAACTTATTACAGAATAATTAAGGAAAGGAAAGTGAGGGATCAAGGAAAAAGCATGAGGATTAAGGGAAATAGGCATGTGGAAATGAAGGGAGAACAAAAGGGTCTGGTCATGTATAAGCAGCTTGCTGGTCAGCATGATTATATGGCCAAGCCCTGCGTAAGAGCTGTGTTCCTAACTTTTTTTCCCTGTCTGAATATGCCCTCTATGCTCTCTGTGTGTTTGTTTATGTGTAAGTTCTGTTAGCCAACCTGGAACTGAACTATCCAGGGAGTGAGAGGACACCACCCACGAGAAAAAAGCCAAGATCAGAGCCAGAGGCCCAACATATTTATACTACAGGGACTTAACAGCTAAGCCAGGCTTTGAGACACCTACTGGTGTAGGTGTGCTTGTGAGAGTGAGGATGGGTGTGTGCTCCACCAGCAAACTTCAGTCATGATCAGCTGGAGAGGAGGATCATGACCGGTCATCTGGGTTTTTCTTGTTTATTTGAATGCTGTTTAAGTTGAAGTGAGTGCTGGTAAAGCCATTGTTTTCCCACCTGTGCCGACTCCTATGGCTTGTTATATGTGCTTTGTGTGTGTGTGTATTTGCACCTTCAGTATTCTTACTGTACAACAGCAGCAGCCTCCATCTATCAGAGTGGGAAACAGAAATCCACTGGTTTTTAAAGTCGTCCAAGTCTGGTGTCCCTTAACACTATGACCTCACACTTTCTTCAGTTTTCCATAATTATTTTCATTTCACCTGTTTGTTTGTGCTACATGTGTATCTTCACTTGTTCTATTTAATCTGCAAAAATAAAGCTGGATGGCTATATTAGTAAGCTTCTGTTTTAATCCAAAACTGAAAGCAGAGAACAGGTAGGATAGGATGTTTTCCAGCTTTTGGACTAAAGACTGTGCCTACAAAACCAGGATTGAATAGATGCTTAATTTTTAGATGGTTAAGTTTAAGTGAATTGAATCCCAGCCTCACAATCACTTGCTTAGAATGCTCAACTTAAAAATACCTGGGAGAGAAACATTTTAATAGAATAAGCGCAGAAAGTTAATATGAAGATTTTGCTGTGGCTTTGAAGGGTTTTTTTTGCCCTTCTTTTCTTTTTTTCCCCCCTTATGGAAAGGTATTTTTAAGGGTTGTTTCCTTAAATTGTTCATCTTTTCATTGGTATTGACATGAGCTGAAACACTGCAGTATATTTTATGGACAAGATCTATGCATCTACAGTATACTAACTATGCATACGAGATGGACATAGTATGTATGCTTACGTACTATGTAGACAAACCTCAACATTATTGTGCAAGTTGCAGTAAGTAAAAGAAAAAAGAAAAAAAAAAGTTTGGGGTTTTTGTTGTTGGTTTTTTTGTCCACCTCTCTCCCCCCCTAAAGGGCAGATAAATTAAGAGTAAAACTACTTTGGAATGAAATCTCAAGCACAGTACTGACTTAATGACTATATGGTTTGTTCAAAGGATACATCTTCACTTCAGGGTCAACAAATTGCTGTTTAGCAAGTGATTTATTAATTCAATTTTAAGTTAATTTTAATAATGTATGCTTAGTTTGCAACATTTACCACTGAAATCTTAGCTCTGGTTGGCTGTGATTCGTGACTCTTCTTATTTGACAAGCAAAGAGTGGTCTTAATTTGAATGTCTGTCAACTCCACAAGTGGTTGTAAGTTTTATTTTACTGGAACAAAAATGAGGAACTGTTGGATGGGCGTGGCACGAGATAGGTATTTTCCTTAAATTATGTCTCCTCTCTAATCCACTGCAGGGGGGTGGGAAATAATCTGCTTAGCAGGAAACTGAGAAGAAAACAAAACAAAACAAAATAAACCCCAGGAAATTGTAGCTGCCAAGCTCTGTATTAGGTTAAACACTAAAAGTGCTGAAGTCTGTCATTCAGATGTCAAAGCCCCCTCAATTATTGGTTAATTTTGGAGATAGTCAAAATACACAACTAAATTTCAGCAATAAATTTTATTAGGGGATTAAGTCAGCTAGAAGGTGAGAACAAGACGGGTACTGTCAGGCACCATGGCCTTTGAAGATCATGGCAGCAGCCTGTCTGTCAGGAAAGTGCCAGCAGTGGACCTGAAGGTAAGAAGTGGCAGAGGACAGCATAAATTTCTTTGAAGGGGAGATTGATCAAAAATATTTTACTACTTTGAGGTTATTCCTACACAGAGGGTCTTCCTGAGGATTATGCAAAGGTCAGCTTGAGGGGAATGGAGAAAGGTTGGTGTGTTTGTTTTCTTCAGGGCTTAGCTGAGTCTCTGGCTGAGTCTCTGACTGCGTCTGAAGTAACGACGAGGCCAGCAAGCTCTGCCTGGCATGACCATGTCAGTCAGTGAGCAGAGGCCCCCTGAAGTGAGAGCTACCTGCTTTGTACATGGCTTCTGCCTGGGTATGGCCTTGAGGAGCTCCTCTGCCTGTGCTGCCTGCACCACCCCAGCTACTCAAGTTTAGCTTCTTCTCTGGCATTGATCTTTCCCTTCCTGAAGGGGGTTTGAGGTAATGCACATAATAACTGCTAGTCTCTTGCTTAATGATCATGGTTTTCACTGGCAGTCAAGAGAGTGATCAGGATTGCAATGGATGATTGTTTATCTTTTGAAGAACAGAGAACAAAATTGTTGGTGTGCAGCTCTGGACTGCCTCAGCAACCCATCTTTGGGCACTTATATTTGTTCTCCCTCTGCTTTTGCATATTATGTATCTCAGGACCCTGGGTTTTGACATGTACCTTTGGCTCAGGCATTACGATACTCTGTGAAGTGATAAGTGATGCCTCAGTTTTTTAAGCTCCCCATTGCCTTCCCATTTTGGAGTTTAGCTGGGGTGAAAATATACTCATGACAAATATATAATGAGAAATTTCTTCTGCCAAAGTAGATTATAGATCTATTTGAGCTGCAGTGTCTTGAAGAATTATTGAAAAGACTTTAAGCCTGGACATCTCAAGTATTGCACATGAAAGCAGATGATAAGGGGTACACAGGGATAATATGACCTCACCTTTCTCACCTAACTTGACCTCAGAGTTTTGAGAGAAACTAGAACAGACAGTGTCAGTCCTTGTTTTCATTTTTTTTCTTCATATGAGGGACTATTAAACTTACTTTTCTGTGAGAGTGTACAGGTGAAAATATAGTCTACTGAATTTTATGATTTGATTATGCCATAGCTGTGGCACTGTAAAGAATTGTTATTGTGTCTGTAAAGAAAAACTGCTCAATGGTAATGTCTCAGTGTTCATCTCTCTCCATTTTATGACAGCTCTGTGGAATTGCCCATAAGAGAAGCAGGGTGCAGTATCCTGTGTCAGAAAATTTAACTTCTTTTGTATCTTGAATTTTTCATCTATAGTGATATCTATACAGCCAGCATGTAACAATGGCATCATTTGCTAGGAACAATACGTTCATTGTTTAGATTGAACAAAGCATATGAAGTAGGATCCATCTATCCTTTTCTTTAGACATTTAATCTACTCAAAGATAGGATCTTCTTATCTTCATTCAACAGAGACAAACCATCTACCCTTAAACGTTTGCCTAGAAGAGTCAAAATATACTGTCTTCAAAGTGTCTTTGTCCTCTGACCATAGAAAAAGCGTATACAATGATGGATATGGGATACCTAATTTATAGTAAGTTCAAGAAAAACCTTAACTGTGGTATGACCTGAAAATTTCTGGATCCAGAAAAAAAAAAAAAATCTGCCATATTAGAAGCGCTTACAAGGAAAGTAAGGTAAATATTAGCCAAAGCTGGAAACAGCGTAGTAAGGATGGAGGTTATTTAAAACAAAAAGAAAAGCTATTTACCAAATGTGAGAACCTTTCTTCAAAATGGGGAAGAGTGTCAGAAGTATGTTGAGGTGTACCACACCCCAAAACTGAGTCATTAATGGTTCCATGGGAAGTATGTTAGCAGAAGTTTTCCTCAGACTATTCAAGCAATGCTTTTGGTACACAAATACTTATGCAGTTTCTAAAATGTAACAGTTTCACATCTTTTTGTTGCTTAATAAAAAAAAGGTATATAGTATTTTCAAAGGACCATTTTTATATCATATGTCAGCAAAAGTTCTAACAATGTTCAGTGTCTGTGGGGTTTTCCCTTCCTTTTTGAATTGAATCACTCAAGATTTGTCCTACATTCTGTCTTAAATGAAACAAGTTCACTCTTTTTTTCTCTAAATTGGAGAAAAAATATAGTTTCCTTTCAGTTTTGCTCCTCTTAGCTAACTGAGCACTTAATCCATAGGTAGAACTGAAATTCATATTGCTGTTTGAAGTAAGTCATCAGTGGTGTAAATGGTAACTTCCCCACTACAGGTACAAGGAACTGTAAATAGAATAAGATTTGAAAGGAAAAATGAAGATCAGCTTTATTCAGGCAATAGTTATATTTCTCATGTAGTGTGTGAAATAGATATCATTTATGTGGGATCCTCTGAAGAATCTTTTTAACTGGTGCATAAGAAAAGGATTGACTGAAGGGAGAACAATCAGTTATATATCAAAATATGACTTCATGGCAAAGAGATAATTTGTGGGGGAGAGGGTGAATAAGACACTGGTCTACAAAATCATAAGTGATGGAGGGTGAATAGCAGTAACTGTTCACTGTCTTCCAGTATAAGCACTTGGCAACATCAACAATATTTGCCAGCAGTCAGGTTAAACAGAAACAAAAGATAGCTTCACACACAAGGGTGGTAGGATTGTGGAGCTAAAGGAATTTTATTTTTATTTTATTTTTTAAGTGGAGACTGTGCAAGGGGAGCCTCAATGAGAAAAAGAAAAACACTGAAGATTACCAAATAAGCAAACTGTGACAGCTTAGAAGATCCCAAGAGCTAGAAATAGTCAGGAAATGGGAGAGTAGTCATTATTCAGCACCATGTTCTTGCTCTTCTTTCAAAATCAACCTTCAGCCAATATTTGAGATGGTATTCTGGCTCAGACCAAGATCTGGGTCCTTAGTCTGAACTATTAAATCTAATTTTTGCTTTCCAGTCAAGTGTTTTTTCTTGGTAGCAGGCAGGCTTTTTATATTTTTATCCCAGAAACTCCATCTTTATAGCAAAGTTCTTGCTCTAAATGCAGGCTGTTTTCTCTCCCTCTTGGCTACAAAAGGAGCTTAGGATAACTAAAAAAAGGTCAGTTGTCAAATTCTGAAATGTCAAAACATAAGATGAATCCCTCAGAAAGAGATGAACTAATACCATGACTGTCTTCTGACACTTGGGCCACAGTATAGGAATCTTTAGTTTTGAACGTATTAAAATGTTGCCAGCATGATTCCTATATATTTATTTATAAGGTAATTCCCCCAAGGGGAAAGCATAATGTTAGATGTGTCCTAAACAAAACATTTCCCTCTGAGAATAGTATTCTCAGGTTGAGGAATGTTTTAGTATGTCTGCAGGACGAATATAATTTAGACATAAATAAATAATAATTACACAAAATAAATTTCCAGTTTCAATTGGGCTGACTAATTTGTCCCAACTTCAAATTTCTAGAAGCATTTTGTGTGTAAAATTGGAAATAGAAGTCAAAATTGTTTTCGTTCTACTGTCTTCTCACTGTTTACAAGCATAGAGGAATAGCTCCTAAGTTTCATCTCTCAGTTTACAGGACCAAACCCCTCCTTTTTTTCCTGTTTTAGACTGGTCATAAAAAAAGACTTTTGGGGGCCATGTGAATAATGTAATATGCAAAGACACTTTCTGCAGATGTAGGCAGCTATAGACTATTTTAAAGGACTCCTTTGTGTTAGATAGGGGATTGCGATTTGTGACCTTTTCTCTGTAATGGATTCAACACCAAAATCCATGAACAGTCAGATTTGTGATATATAGTGATTGTTCATATAAGATCCCTAGAACATTGTTTATTTTTAGAAGTTAAAAGACAGAAGCAATTTAGTCACTTGTAAAGACAAGAATAAAATTTAACTTAGAGACCTAGGATTTATTCTTCTTAATGTTTTCTGCTTGTCATAAGTAAAGATCATATTAATCAAATTAATGGTGTGTGATTTTCTCATACGGTTGTGTGGGAAGTAGTTTTTCTGTCCTGCAATTATTAAGATTCAGTTGTGTTTTGGGGTTTTTTTCCTTCTGAATCTGGATGATATATAAAGCTCTAGTTTCTTTCTCAGCTGCCTTTCATACTAATATAAATACTATTTATATAGAAATATTTTCTTTTTATTTCGCTTTCTTTATTTTTATTTTCTTATTTTACTATATTTATGCTTGCAAAGAAAAAAAAATAGAAAGCACATATACCATTCAAAGAGTTGGGTAAAAAGGGCAATGAAACTATGTTTTAATGTTATCAAATTTCTTTTTAAGCAAAAACCCTTTTTACAATCAATTCTGGTCTAGACTGATCCATCCTTGGTGAGGAAAACAAAGGGGTTTTTTCTCTTTTCTTTTCCAGAAAATGTCCCAGTTGCTCTATTTATGAATTTGTATTTCCACATATGCTAGCAATGAACTTTCAGAACAAGTCCCAAAATTACATCACAGTTGTCTCATTTCATGTTTGGTTTTTAAATTAATGAACATTGTGGGGTTTTAGCTTGTGCCTTGAAAAAATTAATCCTTTTTTTTTTTAACTTCATTACCTTTTTTTACACAAACAACACAAGGAAAAGAGTTTGTGAACTTCATGTTGGCCTTCAGGAAGTACTGAGTTTGTACTATTTGAAACTGTAAACTAAATTATTTTGGGGGAGATTTAAAATGGGTATCATCTACATATAAATTGGTTTTAGAACCAAAGGGGGCCTGCAGTCAGTATATATTATAAGATTCTATCACATTGTCTAATGGATTAGATTTTATTAAGTACTATAAAACAGCATGAGATGTTCTCAACAGAAAGTAAATTGAACTGAAACAGATAATTAATTACTGCAACTCTTATTTTTTCAACACAGTATAGACACACATGCATTTGTTATATGTGTGTATATTGCATATTACATCATAAACCTGTCAGCATAACCTTTTGCATACCTAAAACAATCAATATGCTTTTCATTCAAGGTTTTAACATTTTTGGAACACGATATCTGTTTTGCATACACAGAATCACTTTGCTTTGTTGGAACTAATGAGCTCCTTAACAATTTCCATATTAAAATGCTTTTCTATAGTTAATAAAACTGTCACAGATATATATCCAATAGAGTCCTCAAATACCATCTAACTAGATCCTAGTGAGGAATGTCCAATATACAGAAAAATGGTGTTACTAAAACCAGTCAAAACTGTATGCTGAGAATCCTTGGGGAAGGATGCCTGAGAATTAATCCAGATCTTATTCCACTGATATCAAGAACTGTTTCCCTTAAAAGTCTTTGGAAAGAAGATTTCTATATTCTACTTAATTCTAATCCACACCATCTCTGAAAAACAAGTCTGAAACCTGGAAGATAGTTAACTTGTAACTAAAATTGTTTATTACCTTTTATTACTTGGATGGCTTCAGAAAAAAAATATTGATTTTGTGGGAGAACTTTCTAATGAGATCCCAAGCTATTGAAAAGTTCAGCACTTCAAGACATGAGATTCTTACAACTTTGAAATAGGGCATGTTCTTCTACAGAGAGGGCACAGACTTCTTTCTGAGGTCAGAATTTGGGTACAAAACAGCAGTCAGGTAGCTTTCCCAAGTCACATCTACTGCAGAAATGACTGGAGAGAAAACAAATAGAAAGACTGTTGTATTAAGACTGTCATACCAGTAACAGGGTTGTTTTTTTTTTTCCCTCCAGAAACAAGTTATCTATAAGAATATAAAAATGATGTTTTGCATTGCTGTCCTGGTTTTGGCTGGGATAGAGTTAATTTTCTTCCTAGCAGCAGGCATAGTGCTGTGGTTTGGATTTAGTAGGAGAAGAATATTGATAACACTCTGAGGTTTTAGTTGTGGCTAAGTACTGCTTATGCTAGTCAAGGACTTTTTGGCTTCCCATGCTCTGCCAGGTGCACAAGAAACTGGGAGGGGGCACAGCCAGAAGAGTTGATCCAAACTGACCAAAGGGCTATTCCATACCATATGACGTCATGCTTAGTATATAAACTAGAGGGGATTGGCCAGGGAGCAGCGATCGCTGCTCAGGAACTGTCTGGGTATCAGTCGGTGGGTGGTGAGCAATTGTATTGTGCATCACTTGCTTTGTATATTATTATTATCATTATTATTATTATTATTAGCATTATTATAATTATTATAATTATTGTATTGTTATTATTATCATTGCTATTTTATTTTATTTCCGTTATTAAACTGTTCTTCTTTCACCCCAGGAGTGTTTCTCACTCTTACTCCTCCGATTCTCTCCCCCATCCCATCGGGGTAGGGGGAGTGAGTGAGTGGCTGCATGGTGCCTAGTTGCTGGCTGGGGTTAAACCACAACAATTGCATCTCTTTATGCACAACATAATTATACAACCCTTGCAAGCTATTTATACTGGTTAAAAGGTTACAATATATGTATTCTGCAGTGATTCATATAGTTTCCTAAAGCAACTGCAAAATAATTAAACTTTTCAAACAATATATAAGGCAACAGTTTTCCACATGCCCTAATTAAACCAATTGCTTTCTGTACCAGCTAATGGTGCATAAAGTCCCCCTCTGTATTCATTTTGTTGAACTGTAAACTTCTCAAATATCACAATCTATTTAAAGATCTCAAAGGAAGACATCCATTTTTTAACAAGTAGTGCAAGCAATACATTGAATGGGACTCCATCCAATGGAACAGTATCTCCCCATCACTTGTAGCCATCTGTCTGTGGGGTGTTTCACCAGACTCATTTTATAAACACCAATATCCTGTTGTCTTCTGTCTTATTTGGAAAACTATATTCACACACTGCTACAGTCTCAGTTGAAGATACTTTGCTTCCTGACTTAGCCTGTCATGTTTGTATAATTTATAAATTGCATTCCTAGTACTGCAGCTACAATCCACTGCTGCTCAGTTCAGATTTTTTGTAGTGTATTTGCTATGAAAGTTCCTTGTGGACTTAAGAATACTGATGAAGAAAAATTTTGGTTATGGAAGAATGGAAGATTATTTTCCTTCCTTCCAAAAGCAGAGGGCATAATAGAAGCAGGTTTTCCAACTGGGGGGGGGGGGGGGGGGGGGGGGGGAAGAAGAAAAAAAAGAAAAAAGGACAAAACCCACAGTGGTTTTGGATGAGGTTGTTCTAAACTGTGCATTTCAGATGTATTTCAAGTGTTTTGTTTCACAATTTCTTGACTGGATTTAGTCATGCAACAGCTTCACAGAAGTTTGTTAGATCTGTGAGAGGGGAGTACAAAAGTACGTAACAGTAATTTTAAACTAAATCTTTTTCTCCAGCATTTTTGAATAGAAAAAGTACATTCTAAAATATGTATATAAAGTGACCATACTGTCCTGGTTTCGGCTGGGATAGAGTTAATTTTCTTCCTAGTAGCTGGCATAATGTTGTGGTTTGGATGTAGGATGAGAATAATGTTGATAACACACTGATGTTTTGGTTGTTGCTAAGTACTGCTTATGCTAGTCAAGGCCTTCCCATGCGCTGCCAGGTGCACAACAAGCTGGGAGGGAGCATAGCCAGGACAGCTGACCCAAACTGGCCAAAGGATATTCCATACCATATGACGTCATGCTCAGTATATAAACTGCGGGAAGTTGGCTGGGGAGCAGCGATTGCTGTTGAGGGACTGGCTGGGCATCGGTCAGAAGGTGGTGAGCAATTGCATTGTACATCACTTGTTTTGTGTATTCCTTTGTCATTATTATTATTACTTTCTCTTCCTCTGCTGTCCTATTAAACTGCCTTTATCTCAACCCATGGGTTTTACTATTTTTTCCCCCTGATTCTCTCCCCCATCCCATCGCTGGGGGGAGGTGAGCAAGTGGCTGTGTGATGCTTAGTTGCTGACGGGTTAAACCGTAACAATGACCAGGTAGAAAAGTTGGAAACTGAAAAGGACAAGTAGAATGTCTGCTTCTTATAAAGTACAGCGAAAGATGTAAACAATAATAATAATGATGATAATAATAATAATGACTGGAGCAGCATAAAATTCACCTTCAGAATCCCTCCAGTCTTGGCAGGAATGGCACTTATGGTTGTTTTCTCTACAGATATTCAGTTAAAAGTAGGAAGTTTATTCAAACTGACCCTATTTCTATAAGAAAGGTGGAAATCTTGCTCAGTCTCTGCCATTTAACCCATAAAATACCTTTCCTGATATGAAAACTAGGGAACCTAATGAGACCTATAGTCTCCCAGAAATGTGCTTGCTGTACTACAGCTGCAAGAAAAAAGATTTATATTGTTAAATAGAAGATAAAGAAGAAAAGAAGAGGAGGCTGATTTGTGTTCTTATCCTCCTGCCTGGCCAGGGGGACTCTGAATACCTCAGCTCTGACCTCAGTCTTTCTTGGGTCTGTCCACCTCACCGAGTGTCAGAATTAGGGTTGTTTTGCAATAGATGGTAAGGAGACACGATGATTAAATCAGCAATTCAGCTTAGCCATGAACATAAGCTGTTTCAGGAACATCTGGGTCTAGGAAGGGGCTATTTTTTAGTCTTTTAGATAAAAAGTAGAAAATTACAAACCCTACATGCAAATTGCTTAATATTTAGCATTGTGTTAACTGGGCATTTGCTTTAAGTCCAGGAGTTAAGTTCAGCATACTTAAGAGACTTCTTGTGGGTTCTTTCTCTTTCTTATGTGGAGGTTTTAAAATCAGTTTCAGTTGCAAATGAAGTGGTATGAACTACAGTTATGATGAACTACTGAAGTTACAATTCGTTACCTCTTTATTCCCCTTTCCTTTTGTGTGATTTGTTCCTTACAATTTCTATACTCCATATACTCTATACTAGCAAAAGAAAAAAATAATGCATTGCACTAAACCCAGCTGTTATACCTGAAATACCACAGATAGAAAGTCTTAAACATGGATAAATTATTTTCCATTCTCTGTAAAAGAAATTGTCTTCTGACAGGCTTAGAATTTCCCTCCCTCAGGCAAGGTCTCCTCTCATTGGAATAATGTGCATTATAGACATTCAAATAAAGACTGACAGATGTGGGTTTGCCATATATTAACTTTGAATGTCACCTCATTTCCACAGTGATAATTGAAGTCACCTATTTGGATAGAAAATTCTCAGTGGATCAGACTTTTTATGTTGTAACAAAATTAGCTAGAGTTCAAATAAAAACACTTTCCTTGTTATCTTCCAAAACAAAAAGATTTTTGTTGTCTGTAAAAACTGTTACACGTCTTTGAATAATATGTGTTATCTCAACAAAGCTTTATTATCTTTTTTGTCTAAAATTCAGCAAAGTCAGGAGGCAGTTAACATTCTTTGAGTCAAATCTGTTCATGACATTCTTTATACAACTTGCTATAAAATAGTAGCTTCATTTATGAGTAACTTATAAAGTTTTAAGTCAACACCTTAAAAACATTAGCGTGAAAAATGATGTTTCATATTTTTCTGCAATAGACTTTTTTTATATGTATTGTATTAGAGAGTATATATATATAAACATACACACAAACATAAAAATACATAGGAACAATAATAAAACAGGAAATATAATGAGGAAAAATTGCATGGAAGCTTACTAATATATTTGAAAATGAAGAAAAAGATGGTGAAAGTGTAAGTTAAAATGTGGAGAAAGGAAGTAATTTTCACTGAATGTCTACGATACTATGCTCTTTCCTATAGCTCTGAGAGACCCTCATCCTGGGTTAACACTGAGGTGTGAAAGGTGCTCTAAATATATTGAATAAGGACTCTCCTATAAAAGTTGATCTACAGCAGCTGGAGGCAGTTTATAATGTTTTCTTATGTAAACTATGAGGCACTTAAGAATAAATTTCAGAGTCTTATGTAAAACAGCTCTATAGAAGATGTTGTATCTTCCTTGTTCTAAAATTATTTAAAATATTTGTAAGTTTGAACTCTGCCTTCTATGGTAAGTGATAACTGGCCACCTAGCTAAGTAACCTCTTTTTACCATGACCCATGCTTTCTTAAACTGCAAAAAGCTTGGAATTATTTACTGTTTTAAATTATTCATAGATGCCTTTAGTGAATAGTTCTTGATTTGTACATTGTTTGGAATAATGAATTGCTAATATGGAAATGCTGAAATTCTCCTCTTTGTGTACTCGGGGCTTTAGTCCTTTTTGATTTTCAGTGAAAGAAAAGATGGTAGTTCCACATCAGTTTTATTTTTTGTTTCTTTTTCAATGATCTCCTGTAGCTATATTATGGTTTTGGTTTTGGAGAAGAGATGTTGAAACTAGGAATACAGTCCCAGTTAACTTGGTTCTTATGGAAGCACGTAATCTGCAGGAATTATATATCATGTTCATGGTACTCTGTGAGACAGTTAGTTTTCCCCTAAGCACAGAGAAAACTCAGGGTGAGCTTGTTAAGATTTCATTATTGGAAATACTACAAACAAACCAAATGATTTTACTACTCCAGTGCTTTTCAGAAACTCTAGTGCTGCATACAGCGAAAGTATATTATATCTGTAACAGTAAATGATATAGAAAAGAGCCTCTTTGGTGCTCATTCCAACTGGCAGGGTCTGGCCATGACTATAGGATTTAACTGTCCCAGCCTCTGAAATGAGACAACTACATTCAACCTTTTAGGAATGATCCCTGACCTGCACTGACCCCTGAAACTTGCCCATCATTTGTCTGAGAGGGTGCCAGATAGCATTGCCCAAAAGCATGCCAGATTTCTATAGTTATGCCTACAACAAGAGTGTAGCAGTACAGCCAGCTGAGCAGCTTTGCCCAGACCCCACCACTGCTTAGGGAACTGCTCTAGACATAGCCACAGATATCTGCCCAAACAGATAAAGCTGCACTGTGTAAAATATCATGTGAAAGGGATCATAGCTTAGGACAGCTTGCTGTGAGAGCATGAATCACAATGCACAACTTCAGGGACTTTGGGAGGGTGCAATCCTACTTGCTTTTAGAAGTATGATTATATTCCAACTGAAACCACTTGATGCAGGAAACGTGTCTTAGCATTGTGCTTGTTTCATTTCAGTTAAATCATCAGTTGAGATGCACTGATTCCTTCTTTCTTATTTGATTTTTTAAACTTTGTTACTGCTTTGTTTTTCTCTTCTTTTAACCTTTCTTACTGTTTTTTTTTCTCCCCTTTTGCTGCAGGCCAGTATTGACTGATCATTGATATAAATTAGCTGCTTTTAGCACTGTGCCGTTCATTCAAGCATGTGTTTAAGAGAAAATAAATCTCTTTTTAAACAGTTAGCTACATAGATGACCATGTGAGCCCTTATCTTGCAGGTTTTACTCAAAAAGAACCCTTTTCCCCTGCAAAACTGAAAAGCAAGCTTATTATGATAGCAAGCTCTGAAATACAAGGAATTTATAACTGTAAACCTCGTGAAGTTACTTTCTGAAATGTTACTGTAAAAAACAAGGATAGCACAGTTAAGTATTAAATAGAATATAACAAAATGAGAACTTTTTTCTTCATGCTTCCATACGTACCCAATAGTCAACAAATAAAATGGGATTTTTTTTTTTTTATTTGCAAGTAATATTTATGACTGACATGATAACATTCAGCCTGAGAAATTCAGTATAAAGTTTTAGGTCATTTGAACCTTTAGATATGATCTCTGAATTAAAACACTGTAAGAACGCATTCCTCAAATCCCAGAAGGTATTTTATCCTCACATGAGAAATTTTATTAGGAATGACATGTGAATGAAATTATGAGATTAAATGATGCTGTTCTCATAATCCATAGATCTACAGATTTTTGAAATAATGCAAAAACTACAATTCTACATTAAGGTTCTATTCTCAGGAAAAAAACCCATGCCATAAGTTTCCGTACAAGTAAGAGCTTTAAACATAACATGATATGGCCTTTCTACTGTTATAACTTGAGATAGACTTTCAGATAAACTCTTGTCCAAATATCTGTTATACTTAATCTATTGTATGTTGTAAAAAAGATTTTTTGCTTTCTCATGGTCTACTTTTTTGGTTAACGTCAAGCAAGAAATGCACTTGAATTGTTGCACACCGGAAGTAAATTTGCTGTATGAAATTTTGCTTTACTAAACTGTGTCAGGCCACTGGGCTTCAAAGGATATCCAGTATAATTCAAATTGCCACGGATGCTTTCTAAGGCAACATGTATATTACGGTGAAGTTGTGTAGCTTTGTGGTAATGGAATTTGCTGAAGTATCTCCCCTTGTTGCAATATGTTCCAATTATTATTACATGTATAATATGCAAGAAAATAATTTTAAAAAACAAAACCAAAAATCTGACACAACATAACCAAGTCTTATACTAATACTGAGAGATGAATAACGCAGTATTGTCCTTCTGAGACCTAAAGAGGCAGGAAAATGTGGATTACTATTTTCTTTGTGATATTCTTCTTGCATCTGATTTAACATGACTAGGAATTAATTTGATTGTAACCTATGAAGTTGATGACTTTTGAATCTAGTAATGATCATTTCAATCACACTGTAAAAGAATTTTCTGCTGATCATTTTAGACTGTTTCTTCTATCTTTCTACATTCATAGAGGAAATTGTCATAGAATCATAGAATCGTTTAGGTTGCAAAAGACCTTCAAGATCATCCAGTCCAACCATTAACCTACACTACCAAGTCCACACTAAACCAATCAAGGGTAGACTAGATTAAACCATGTCCCGAAGTGCCATGTCTACACATTTTTGAACACCTCAAGGGATGGGGACTCCACCACCTCTCTGGGCAGCTTGTTCCAATGCTTGACTACCCTTTCTGTGAAGAAATTTCTCCTAATTTCCAGCCTAAACCTCCCCTGGCACAGTTTCAGCCCATTTCCTATTGTCCTATCACTCAGTATTGGGAGAAGAGCCCAACACCCACCTCACTACAACCTCCTTTCAGGTAGTTGTAGAGAGCAATAAGGTCTCCCCTCAGCCTCCTCTTCTCCAGGCTAAATAATCACAGTTCTCTCAGCTGCTCCTCATAACAGTTGTGCTCTAGACCCTTCACTAGCTTCGTTGCCCTTCTCTGGACACACTCCAGCACCAAAATGTCTTTCTTGTAGTGAGGGGGCCCAAAACTGGACACAGGATTCCAGGTGCGGCCTCACCAGTGCCGAGTACAGGGGAACAATCGCTTCCCTGCTTCTGCTGGCCACACTATTCCTGATACAAGCCAGGATGCTTTTGGCCTTCTTGGCCACCTGGGCACACTGCTGGCTCATGTTCAGCCAGCTGTCGACCAACACTCCCAGGTCCTTTTCGGCGAGGCAGCTTTCCAGCCACTCTTCCCCAAGCCTGTAGTGTTGCATGGGGTTGTTGTGACTGAAGTGCAGGACCCAGCACTTGGCCTTGTTGAACCTCATACAGGTGACCTCGGCCCATCGGTCCAGCCTGTCCAGATCCCTCCAGCAGATCGACACTCCCACCCAACTTGGTGTCACCTGCAAACTTACTGAGGGCACACTCAATCCCCTCATCCTGTTTGTTGGTAAAGATATTAAACAAGGCTGGCCCCAAAACAGAGCCCTGGGGAACACCACTCGTGACCGGCCACCAACTGAAGTTAACTCCACTCACCAGTACTCTCTGGACTCAGCCACCCAACCAGTTTTTTACTCAGCGAAGAGTACTCCCATCCAAACCATGAGCTGCCAGCTTCCCAAGGAGAAGGCTATGGGAATAGCATCTTATCTCAGCTCAGGAGTTTTCTCACTCTTACTCCTCTGATTCTCTCCCCTTCCCACGGGGGCAGGGGAAGTGAGTGAGTGGCTGCATGGTGCTGAGTTGCTGGCTGGGGTTAAACCATGACACCAATATGTTCCCCTTCTGGTTAAAATTTTAGCACTATTCTGTCAACACACAAAATACATTTTAAAATTCTATTTTGCACTTAACATTTCCAATAAAACTGTGTAAATAACAGTTTTTCTCTTTGTAGGCAATTACAAAAAGGCTGAAATGCCACTGAATTAAACAAATTGCTTAGCTTCAGATTTGAGCTATTTTTTTTTTTTTAGCCCAATTAAGGAAAGAATTCAAAATGAAAACTTAATATTTTGACTTGCTAAATTTCCTTCCACATAAATAATCAAGTGATACAGATTAATGAAGGATGGTTTGGCAACAGACAGCATACATTTTTTGCCCCATTATACGTATAGCTCTAATTAGCATAAACAAACTGTGGCACATTGAAAACTTGAAAAAATGTAGCTGATTAGAATTTTATTTCAATATTCAAGTGAATGAATGAAATTCTCTACTCTCAACATATTGACTTTGACATTTAATTTAGTAATTAGTTAGAAAATTATATTAAATCCATATTGGTGGAGAATTTATGGGAGTTTTGAACAACCCTAAGTATTCCATAATTTGTTTTGAAGAAGGAGATAAGGAGTGATTGGCATCTTACACCTGTTTATTACATCATATTACAGTTTTTAGATCAGCAGAACCAATACCATGTTCAACATTAGCAGTCACGCTTAAAGTTAAGCATATCTTATTTGAGGTTTGCTAGTTGTCAAATCCAGCTGGAGAGAATGAAAATAATCATTCAGGTATTGTCTCAATGAGAATAATGCTGCTTTGAAGAACTCTATTTGGCCATGTATATGGAAATGTTTGGAGGCAGTGACTGAGAAATTAAAAAGAAAAAAAAAGTTAGAACTTCCCATAGACTGAGCTTCTTCCTGAACTCTTCACTCAAATGGACATGTGGAAACAAAATGTACAATTTACTAAAACATAGTACAGCATACTGTTGGAATTAAGTACTGCTCTAATGGAGCCTATAACTTCCATGACTCTTAGTGTTTCAGCTGAGTAGATAAACTCCAGTAGAACAGTGGGACTTATAAATTCCTTGGTATCAGCAAGGTTTATAAATATATATTCCATCCTGGATTGTTTTCAAGCTGATTATTAATGCATGTAAAAGACACTTCAAGTTCTTCAGCTTTCTAAAGAGCTAATAGGTGTTCTTTACAAACTGTTCTTTATAATCTGTTGTAGTCCATCTGGGTCAGTGTCATCAAAATATTGATCAACCCTAATGGTTTTCTGACATTTCAAGCATCTTTGAGTGTTCATATAAACATATCAGTTGGACTACATTCTCTGACAGAAACTTTTTGGTCCAGAGTTAAATACATCATATCTTTTGTCGCATATATGAACACTTGTTTGAGTTTCCTCTTTAACATGCATTTCTTTTTATCCTGTGAAACTCATTTGTATTCTACACTACTGTTGTAATTAGCATGTTGAACTATGCTGGCAATAGGTTGGGCCAGTTTGGTACAGCCAAACATTGAAAACACAGCCAATTGTCAGACTAACTTAAAAGCATTTTCAGCCAACACATTTGCTGATTTACTGCTAATTTTTCTCCTAGGGGCTGAGGAAACTTGGCTTAATGGGTAGCTCTTTTTAGAGACATGAAAGACTGAACTGGACTTATTCAGTCCCCACATTCAGAGATGGCTCATACCTTGTGGATCATGGGATCCAGCCACACAGTAAATTCATAAACCTCACTGAAATAAATCTTTGTTATTCTACATAGCGTAGATGTAAAAGAACATACAGCAACTAATGACATGCACCAAGTTTCCATAGATTTTTTTTTTTAAACTAATGTTCAAATGCAATACAGAGTTCTTTTGCATTTGTGCACCTGTGTCTTAGTTCACAGTAGGGATTTTGCTGGCTTTTTCCAAGCTTGTAGAAATGCATATGTAGCAACATGGGCATAAGCACACATGAGATTCTTACAAGGCTCCTTACAAGTTAATAGACATTTTTTTTTTTTTTTCCCCACATATAACAACTAAATATTCTCATCTTACCAGTGTTATCTTGATAATGAACAACTTATACTTTTCTTCTTTTGTATGATATTTTTTCTTTAAAGTGTCTTGTGTTATTAAAGTGCACACACACCCACCTGCATATTCAGGTAGGTACTTATTTGCTGCACTATTTTCTGTTGTGATTCCCACCAGCTATAAAAGATAAAGGAGCAGTCACTGACCATGGTACTTTCCTAGTTTTAGTTTGGTATTATATCCTCATTCAGTTTTGTGAAACTTGCTTGCTGCTTCATTTATGTGAGGTATTCCAGTCTCCCCCACAAGTTGTGAAAGGCTTTTGAAGCAATGAAGTCTTGCCACACTCATGTGTCTGTGGTTTTCACATCAGCCTCACTGAAAGTCTCTTGAGATCTTCACCTTACCCTTTTGTAGCCAAAATTTAGCTTTGAGGAATGTTTTGCTTCAGTTGGTTTTTAGTGAGAGTAAATTAAATGTGTTCTTCAAGACTTAATACAGGCACTAACATAGGACTTCCCTCCCCTGCCTCCTCAAAGGAGTATCTCTCTTGAGGAAAACTAATTTCCATTCCCATCTTTAGTGTTTTTGTTCAAAAAACTGTCTCTAGGTTGTTATTGTGTAGGAATCTCACAGTCCCTGGAGCTTTCTTAGTCAATCAATCCAGGTTTCAAACAATCTAGCTGATGCTCTGTGACTACTTATCACAAGATCTGTAAATAACTCCTACCTGTCTTGTGCTTCAACATATTTGAAGCATCTGCCTGTTATTATTTGTGGACTATAAGCAATTTAGGAAAAGGACAACATTCCTTTTTTTTTTGTGTGTAATGTCTCATGGAGTGGGTTGGAGTTTCTGCCTTACACAATTTAAATAAAAGTTCAGGCATAAATAAGGAAATAAGGTCCAGTGCTGCACTGAATATTATTTTCTTATATATGCCTTGTATAAATATATACACATACACATATATATATAATGTATTTGTTTAGTGAGATGTTTTAAGCTAACCACTTTGGATAGGGATGGCACTTATTTCATCCAATGTTTAATGCTATGTCTGAATACTATACTAGAATAGAGAGAATTAATCAGTAATTAGCATTAAATGGGTGTTCACTGTATATATATAGCTTCCATCATGCAATTTTCTTAAATATATTATTGGTCAACAGAATAGCTTTATACTGGTACCAATTAACAGAAATGAGAATGTTTCTCTTCACCAAGAACTATTGTTATACAATGAAATATATGAATTTGTGAAATGTTTGAAATGTCCCGATTACTGTATTAAGTATTGGAGATATCAAAATATTTTTTTTTTTGTTTGCAAAAGCTTTCTGACTTTAAATGTGTTTAATTTTTTTCACTGTACAAAAGAAAAAGGTAGCCGCTTTCATAAACAGGTGGTTAGGCCATGGTACACAATAGCTTTGCAAACTGTCCCACTATACTAGTCTATTAAAGTCTTAGTCACTAAGCTTGTCAATGATAAGAATGTCTTTTTCTTTTTCTTTTTTTTTTTTTTTGCTTCTAGGTATGGTTGTTTTTCTGTTTTTTATTTTTTTTTTCCTTCAGCCTGACAGTCACAGTTTATCTGTTTAGTAAATCATTTTTTTCTTTTGGAAAATTGACAAGGAATACATCCCTGGTAGGTAATAGCTGTTACCATTTCAGTTTTACAGATTATAGATTTTCTTCTAAATGTCCTCAAGGGTGATCTTTGCTGTCAGTGAATACCTTGTGCTCATCTTCTAAATTTGGACATAGTTGATAGAAATTTTCAGTGTCTTTACTGGGATGAGTTTTTTCACCCACTTAGACAAAAATCCAACTTGTTTCTGAAAATAATGTGAATGAGGTGCTTTGTGTGATTGAGCTGTAAAAAAAAAAAAAAAAAAAAAAAAGATTCCTTAGGCTTATTCATTTTCATTATTTTTGGGAAATAAGGGGGAGATAAAAAAGGGGGAAAAAAATCTCTTCAGTCAAACAGAGTAAAAGTATATGTATTAAAACTTACTTTTCTTCTCAGATGCAGAGACGTTCTTTACAATTTACATTTGTAGTATTTGTCTCTAGTGATACTTTTACAATACAATTAGGAATGTGAAAAGATGGAGAAAACTGTCATGTAATTTTAGTAGAAAGTCAACCTTCAACAATATGCATCCCTTTTTCTATTAGTCTATTTCCATTTTAAAAACTGAAAGCACGTTGAAAATACAATTTCTTCTTGGGAGATGATTTCAAATGCAAACTCCCTAGCATTTCAAGCTCACAAAAATGTTTATAGCTGTAGTAGTTCAATTTTCAGGGGAAAAAGACTCAGTCACCCTTAGTAGCAGATATTTATATTTTGCTAGAAAAACTTTCTTGCAAAATGAAAAAGAAAATTTGATCATTATAGAATATGGAGAAAAGCCTAGAGATGTGGGCAAATTTGAAACTCCAAATTAAATTATTTTTCTTTAATGCAGGTACATAGACTATGCTTCTATGAGTAGAACCTATACACAGATGTCAAAAGGATCACTCTGGACTGGTATTCTAGCTATAGTAAGAGACCTTGGATCCTGGCCCTGCAAGAGCTATTCACTGAGAGTAGCTCCTTTGAAGTCAATGTGTGGACCCAGTCTCAGAAATGTTTCCTTTCTGGCATTATTCTGTTAGTGAGAACGTGAAAGCAGAACACGACTGAGATGGCAATGACCATATAGAGTCTGCAATTCTTGCAGTAAAAGAAGGGGGAACAGGAAAAAAAAGACTTCACAAGAGCAAAATTCATGAAGTAAGAGAACCAGCTGAGAAGTTTCCATGGAAAATACATTGTAAAGAATGTTTAGGATAGTTGGGAGTACTTTAAACAGCATTAAGGGCACAAGCACAAACTATTTCAAGCAGCATAAAGCTAGGATGGTCATGATAGATCAACTGGCATGTATTGTGAAATACTGCAAAATGGAAAACTACTGAAAATTTAGGCTTGGAGAGATGACTAAGGGTAAAAGAATTGCATAACCTTTGTTAAGTCAAGTCATGTAATGAACGACGAGCAAAATATATTTAAAAAATCCAATGG
Source organism: Pelecanus crispus (assembly GCF_030463565.1). Classification (NCBI taxonomy): domain Eukaryota; kingdom Metazoa; phylum Chordata; class Aves; order Pelecaniformes; family Pelecanidae; genus Pelecanus; species Pelecanus crispus. Next base: position 83,578,413 of record NC_134645.1, read on the forward strand.
CTTGGTAATACAGAACTACCTTCTTTACAAAGATCTCTAGAAATGGCAGACAAGTCAGTTTGCTATTTAGCAGAAAAAGAAAGCTGGTGCCGAGAAGACAGCATGTTTAATGTCTTTTTAATTCAGTCTTCACAAAATAAGTCAGCTGTGATTAGCTAGCTAGTAGTATCAAGGACAGAGCGGTAAAACAGGGAAATAGCAGTTTAGAGAATGCTTACACAAATTAGATGTTTTCGAATCAGTTGTGTCTGGTGAAATTCACACAGGAGTACCTAGAAAATAGATCCATTTACTTTGGGAAACTATGGAGGATAGGAAAAGGTTCTTGAAGACCATAAAAAAGAAGCATTGTGCCTGTACTAGAAGGAAGTACATAAGGCAGTTCTTATCATTCAATGAAATAATTTGCAAACACTTAGATATCAAAAAAGAGATAATGACCAGTATAGATTTTTCAGGAATAAATAAGGTCAAGATATCCATTGTTATAATTTTGAATCTAAAACGAAGACTATCAAACATTATAAAACTTTGTTGATTCATGTGAAGTAGCAGATGTCTCAGTAAGTGACTGTCGTGGTTTAACCCTAGCCAGCAACTAAGTGCCACACAGCTGCTCAGTCACCACCCCCCCACCCCCGCAGTGGGATGGGGGAGAGAATTGGAAGAGTAAAAGTGAGAAAACTCATGCGTTGAGATAAGAACAGTTTAATAATTGAAATAAAGTAAAATAGTAATAATAATAATAACAACATAATAATAATGTTAATAATAATATAGAAAGCAAGTGATGCACAATGCTCACCACCTGCTGACTGATACCCAGACAGTTCCCGAGCAGCAATTGCTGCTCCCCGGCTGACTCCCTGCAGCTTATATACTGAGCATGATGTCATATGGTATGGAATAGCCCTTTAGTCACTTTGGATCAACTATCCTGGCTGTGCCCCCTCCCAATTTCTTGTGCACCTGGCAGAGTATGGGAAGCTGAAAAAGTCCTTGACTAGCATAAGCAGTACTCAGCAACAACTAAATCATCAGTGTGTTATCAACATTCTTCTCATCCTAAATCCAAAACACAGCTCTATGTCAGCTACTAGGAAGAAAATTAACTCTATCCCAGCCGAAACCAGGACAGTGGCACAGGGAGATCAATGTATTTCAGATGGGAGAAGAAAGCTTGAAAATTTGTTCCTGGGCTGTAGTTATCAATTGTCAAACCAAAAAGATGTACTGAGTAGCATCCAGAGGTTCTTTTTACGTCTGGTGTTATTTCATATTTTCATTAGCAACTTGGATGAAGGAACAGAAAGTATGCTTGTTAATTTGCAGATAATCCCACCTGGGATGGACTTCAAACATGTTGGATATCAGAATTAAAATGTTAAATGATTTCAACAAAATGAAGACATGGTTAAAAAAGGTAGGTCACAGTCCAACAAGATAAAATGAAAAATTCTGTATTTAGGTGCAAATAATCAGCTACGTAAATCCAAGACAAGAAATGGCTGGCCAGGTACAATCCTGCAGAAAAAGATTGTGATTAATATGGACAAAAAAATGAACATTGACCCACATTGTCATAAAGTTATAAGAAAGATAAACACCAAGCTGGGAAGTACAAGCAGGTTTATAGTGTGTGAAATCCTTCTGCTCTGCTAGGTAGTGGTAAATCCTGCACAGAATTTCTGCACTGAGTTTTGGGCATCATAATTTGAGAATTTGAACCAGTGACAGAGTCTAGAAAAGAGGACTTAAAATTATCAGATGTTCAGAAAACATTATCCATACAGAAATACTGACTAGGAAACATTATCCATGCAGAAATACTGAAGGAGCTAAAGATGTCTGATCCAGAGGATATCAGACATGGTCACAGACTTCACATTTGGAAGAGGATTTAAAAGAAAGTGCATTAATTCTTCCCAATGTCTAGAGAAAAAAGAGGCATTTGATTTAGATTTTGGAAAAAATATATTTTTTTTTACTATCAACATGAAATCTAAAAGGAAAAATAATGTATATATTCACATCCTCTGTAAGTAAGCCACCTCTAATTTTGAATCATTACCTTTTATTGTCAAGTGCCATAAGAAAGCATTTACATAATTCCAGTGTCAAATAAGCTTTTACTTTATTATCCTGAAGGCATAAATCTTACTGTCAAGGGAACACTTACAAAAATATTCAGATGACACAAATGCTCATCTGAGGTTCTGCATTAGTAAGAAACTCTGCAAAACTTGTGGAAATGCTGAAGAATTCCAAAGTTGAATACTTGCCATTTTATTTTGGTGTGATTATAGCTCAGTAATAAGACCTTTTAATACATGAATCTTTTTTACATGTAAAAACACATGTAGAAGTTCAAAACTACCATTAAGTGGAAAATATCTCAAAAAAGGCTAGTTTGTCTTAGGTTAGCATGCTAAAACATTCCAATATTCAATCATTTTAATGAATATTTCAAAAATTATCTGTATTATGTGTTAAATGGTATAGAAGTAAAGAGGTAATTTTTATTTTTTCCTACCTCAGAACATAGCCCTGAATTAAGTGTGCTATTTCATTTTCCATCAAGCTTCTATATTTGGGACAATCCAAAATCATAGCATTAACTGGTGGCTAATGAGATCTGGTTTTAGTGTTGTGCTCTGTGGCTGACTTCTTCTGTGATGGCCATGTAATCACTACAATTTTCATCTGTTCTGGCAAAACAGGGCAGTAAATGTTCCTCACGCCAAGGAAATAAGACCAGTGAAACTGTCCATTCAGTCTAACTACATTTGTATACCAAATTAATTCAGAGATACTTGTTTTTTGAGGCTTTGGAAAACTGGGTTCTGCTTGCAGCTCAAGGTAAGCCCTTAGCTGTAGGTGTAAGTCTACGTTCACTATCACACAGAGAACTAGTTTCATTAGTGAAAGCATGCAGTCATCCTAAGTGCTATCCTTGATCTTCTGAGACTGATGATATGTCTACCTCCAATGTCTACCTCCCCCACTTATAATGAGATAATGTGGTCATTTTTAGCCCAAGGAGTTTATGTTTTCATAAGTCATAGTCAGTCAGTGTAGCCAATGTAATGAGACTAGACTGTGCCAGTAAAGGGGGTGGGGAGGAAGAAGAGTAATAGTTAATGTTATGAATTATGTTTAATACCAAAGTCCTAACTATGGGCAAAACATGTGGTTCCTTTTCCTCATTCTAACTCATGGTGCACAAGTGTGTATCCATGGGTGCACAGTGGGAATAGTGCAAACACCAGGATGTCAGTATGAGTTCTAAGAACAGTGCCCAGAGACATAGCAATAGTTGAACAAATGAGTGTTATTTGCACCTGCACTGGGTGTAGGTGTCAAGGTTTTGGTAGCAGGTGCTCCAGGCACTGAAACAGAGATTTGCTTAAAGCCTGTGGAAGTTTTGGAAGAGATCATGGTCAACCAGGTGTTTCCCTGCAACTCATGGAGGACCTCGTGCTGGAGCAGGGGAGGAAGGAGCTGCAGAGAGGAACGGTTATGAACTTACTGCAACTCCTAATGCCCCATCTCCTCTGCACCACTTGGGGTTGAGGTGGGAGGAAGAAGAATTGGGAAGGAAAGAGTGAGGTTGAGCTTTGGAAGAGGGGTGTGTGTGGGGAAGGTATTCTAGTTTCTGTCTTTTTTTTTTCTCAGCACCTTACTTTATTTTAATTGGTAATAAATTAAATTAATTTTCCCCAAGTCCAGTCTGTTTTGTGTGTGATGGCAATTTTTTTATTAATCTCTATGTCTTTATCTCTACTCACAAGCTTTTCCATCCTGTTTTTCCCCTTGTCCTGTTGAGGAGGGGGAGTGAGAAAGAGGCTGGGTGGGCATCTACCTGCTGGCAAAGGTGCCACTGCAGCACCGTTTCACCTGTGCTAAATTTCCTTCATGCCTAGTGGATCAAGACAACTAAGTGTTTTTATGGTCTTAAGACTTTTGTGTTGGAAGAATGGATTTTTCTTGCTTTTCTATATGTGTTAAAAACTTTTTTATGGGCAATTGTAATACATAATTCCACACTGTTTTATTTAATTTCTTTAATAACTGATCCCCCTTTAAAATGAGAAGAAAAATGGCAGAGTTTATCTAGTCTCATGACAATTGTAAGGCTATACTATAATAAGAGCAGAACTGGGGAAAAAATGTATTCAGGCCCAAGACAAGGACAGGAATGAAAATAGGAAATGGATATGAAATTACTCCTTTCTCCTTATTCTCATGATGTTATCTTATTGCTAATTTCTGATGTCATACATCAAAAATTAAAGCAGAGTGCAGACAACTTTATTACTTGTGGTGTCTGTATTCAGTCTACTAGAACAATGTATTCTGGATCTTTTTGAACATTTTGTCTGTCTATGATACCTTTTTATTATTGGGGTGGGGGGGGTGGGGGGTGGGGTGGTGGTGATGAGCACCAGTAAAGAACAAGAAAACTAATTAATGAAAGTTGAAATATCTACAAGGAAAATGCCAAATCCTCTGTCATGTTACCACTAGAATCTCACGACATCTGGTTGGTGAAGTGTGAAATTCTATAATCCTCATTTTAAAAGCTGCCTTTGAACAGCTTGTTGCAGAGAGATTGTTTTCAAGGGAGCTGATCCTCATGGAGGGTGAATGTTTTTTTTTTTTGATGGACTGAAATAAAAAGTGGGAGTTAACCATCTCTAACCTCCATGGACCTCTTAGAGTGGAGCTGGAATATCAAAATACTTTGTTCTCAAATATACCTTAATTTATGTAAAAAATAAAAAAAAAGATTTCAGACTTTTTTGTGTTATTCAAATAAGTCTAGTGAATCTGAAGTGATATGAAAGCTGTTCTTTCTTCTTTTCCTATTAAGGAATGCCTTCTCAAAATAAAACTGCATTTTAACTTTTTTGAAATATTTGTTAATCTGTTTTTTCCCTTGTCAGGCTTAATGACAAGTTGAAATACAGCTGATGGTTTTACAGCCAAGCACATAGTGTTTGGAGAAGAAGAAAAGACAAACAAAAAAAAGTCAATTATTTCCTAGGAATGCTACAATGAAGGTACTGAGACAGGTCAGAAAGTCACCTCATCCACCTGCTGCCAGTCTGTTCAGTCTAGATAAAGCATAGATCTCTGTGTTTGTGTAATTAATTCAATACAGATAACTTTGAGTGGCCTAAAAAGAGGTTTTAAACTGATAAATTTGAAAATTCAGTTTGACAACCTTATTTCTGCTATGGGATTTCTGCTATGGGCAAGGGCAGTTTAAGTCATGACAGAGATAAGGGCTGAAAAACCTCTTGAATTGACTTGACATAAGCCATAAGTGCATCTGCCTGAATGTTCTTTTTGACACCATCATCATTAAAAAGGCTTTGATCACTATAAAGGTGTGCTCACTGAATGAGAATAAATACTTATTAATAAAGATATCACAAAGAAGCACAACAGTATACCATAGCAGACAAAAAATTCTCCTCAAAAAATGTTAGGTATATAAAGAAGTACAGAAAAAATATTTCTTGGCAATACCACTAGCAGATTTTTGTTATTCTAAGTCTTTGTTTATTTTTAAACAAAATCAAACTGGACATGTTTTATGAAGGCTGTGGCCTCTTCTGTTCTGGAAACACTAAGAGGAAAACACTATTGGCAGTATTCAAAAAAACAGTAGTCTCTTCCTGTTTCTCTAGCAGTTAGTCATAATAATGCAACCACTGTGGCTTAAGTAGATTTTATTTTAATGCAGTAGTCTATGTCTGTGTCTCTGATTATTCCAGAATTGCATTAAAGGTTATACTAAATTCTGACAATAGGTTCTGCAGGGGTAGCACATGTTATCCAGAGAAAGCAGATTCAATCAAAATAAATTTATGCTTCAATCTAGGACTTGAAGGAAGAGAGAGCAGGGTCATTATTCTGATATATAGTATTGAATGTCTGGAATATAAATTAATGACCCAGCCTAAGTCAAGGAGTATCATTACCTGAAACACGTAACAAGTTTTGGCCAGATATTGGTAAGAAACGTGAATAACGTATTTATATTTATAAAGCATAATTCACATTCAGTTTAATACTGTCTCTGTAATCAAGCACAGGATTTTTGTAATAACTTTTCCAAAGTTTTTGTGTAAGTTTGAAAGCAACAAGTATCAAAAATGTGTTAAAGGCAGCAAATACTGATATCACAGTATTACCGTTGATACCATGATACCATTAATACTTTTTTTCCCCATTTATATATATTTCTTAACATTGATATCCTACTTCCTTAGGGCAATAAAGGCATATTAAATACTTTTCTTACAAAAATCTCTTTTGGGCTTTCTTAAACACTGTGAACATGTATTTATTTACAAGTGTACCTGTGGGCACTGTATATGAATTTGTTTTAAAGCTTGTCCTGGTTTCAGCTGGGATAGAGTTAATTTTCTTCCTAGCAGCAGGCATAGTGCTGTGTTTTGGATTTAGTAGGAGAAGAATGTTGATAACATGATGATGTTTTTAGTTGTTGCTAAGTACTGCTTATGCTAGTCAAGGACTTTTTCAGCTTCCCATGCTCTGCCAGGTGCACAAGAAACTGGGAGGGGGCACAGCCAGAAGAGTTGAACCAAACTGACCAGAGGGCTATTCCATACCATATGATGTCATGCTCAGTATATAAACTGGGGGGGGGGGGGGTGGCCAGGGAGCAGCAATCGCTGCTCGGGAACTGTCTGGGTATCGGTCAGCAGGTGGTGAGCAATTGCATTGTGCATCACTTGCTTTGTATATTGTTATTATTATTATCATTATTATATTGTTATTATTATCCTTACTATTTTACTTTATTTCAATTATTAAACTGTTCTTATCTCAACCCAGGAGTGTTTCTCACTCTTACTCCTCCGATTCTCTCCCCCATCCCATCGGGGTAGGGGGAGTGAGCGAGCGGCTGCGTGGTGCTTAGTTGCTGGCTGGGGCTAAACCACGACAAGCTACAGAATAAAAGCTTTATTTGAGATATGCTGAGTTATCATCTAGTTAGATGCACAATAACCTGAAATATTTCTCTACTTTTAAAGGAAATGTCTAAGCTCCTTTTAACCTGAGCAGTCTGGGATGTGAAGGTCGGGGTAGCCTTTGCTGTTGTGACTGTGAGGTGGTGAAGTTCAGGATCCTGAAGGGAGGGAAGAAAGCAAACAGCAGGTTCACAACCCTGGCCTTCAGAAGAGAAAACCTTGGCCAATTCACGGACCTGCTTATAAGAATCCCATGGGAAAACTGAGGACTAGAAGAAAGCAAATGTCAGTCCTATCTTCAAGAAGAGCAAGAAGGAGGATCTGGGGAACTACGGACTGGACAGCCTCACCTCGGTTCCTGGGAAGGTGATGGGACAAATGATTCTGGAGGTTTTTTTCCAAACATAAAAAGGACAAGAAGGTGATCTGGAATAGTCAACATGGATTTATGAAGAGGAAACCATGCTTGACCACCCTAACAGACTTCTACAATTAAATGACTGGCTCGGCAAATGAGGGGATTGAGATAACAATGAATGTTATCTTCCCTTCTGCAAGACTTTTGACACTGTACTGTCACCAGCTTGTCTGGTAGGATGTTCTGAACCTCTGTGATATTTGCACTCAAGGACAGTACAGTCATGAAAACTTTCTCAGGGTTTCCTACTCTTCTTGCTGTTGCTCCTCATGATCAGGGTAATTGCAATTTGAATTAATGACATCCAATCATTGTTGCATACACATTTGCTACTGCATTCCTTTGTAGATATGATAATAGTATGCAATAGAAAAGTATGAAAACAATTTATGGCTTTAACTCTCTAAGTTCATCCAAGTGATTAAGAAAGGGAAAAGAAGCTGGGAAGGAAATACAGATTGCTATCAGAGCCAATAATGGATGTCTGGAGTTTTGACTAACTGTCTGTCAGTTCTCCACCTGTCATTTTTTTCTCTCTATTTTTACTGCATCTGGCTCATATTTTCAGCTACCTACAAATTCCATATGACTTACTATCCACAAAAGTTACCCATATACAGCCTCAAAACAGATCAGTCTTGTTCTTCAGTCAGGATTCATTATTAATAGTTTCCTCTGTGAAGTATTTAGAGAGGATAAACCAGTTTAATTTTTCACCCTGAAGTTCATTCAGTTGTCTCCTGAAACAGGATGCAGTCTTACTTGTTCCTAATTAGAATAAAAGTATTTTTCCCCATAAACCTGTAAATTTCTAGGATTAATTTGTTGTCCTTGATTCATTTGCAAAGAACTCGTGGCCTCTAAAAGTTACAAACTATTATCTTCACTTTCAATATCTTGTTGGAATTTTTCAGTTAGGAAAGCACCTTTCACTAGAAGTTCCACTTCAGTGATTAAATACATTTATGACATGGACATCTAACATTCTGATTGCATTTTATTAATTATTTGCACATGAATAAGACAAATCACAAGAGTAAATAGTTTGATACAGAAATGAATTAGTGCCCTAATTACTCATTTTATGAATATTGTTATAATTATAAATACTAATTAATAACACTAAATTATAAATTTAAAGTAATGATAGAAGAATCAATAAACAAGGTAATATGTTTTGAACTAATATGATTAATTGCTATAAAATATTCTTCTTTCTAATTCTCCATTGTACTCAGCACTGTTGAGACCACACCTTGAATACTGGGCCCCTCAGTACAGGAAAGACATGGAGGTGCTAGAGCATGTCCAAAGAAGAGCAACGAAGCTGGTGAAGGGTCTGGAGCACAAGTCTTATGAGGAGCAGCTGAGGGAACTGGGACTGTTTAGCCTGGAGAAAAGGAGGCTCAGGCAAGACCTTATTGCTCTCTACAGCTACCTGAAAGCAAGTTTTAACAAGGTGGATGTTGGTCTCTTCTCACAAGTAACAAGCAATCAGACAATAGGAAATAGCCTCAAGTTGTGCTAGGGGAGGTTTAGATTGGATATTAGGAAAAATTTCTTCACAAAAAGGGTTGTCAAGCATTGGAACAGGCTGCCCAGAGAAGTGGTTGAGTCCCCATCCCTGGAGGTATTTAAAAGATGTGTAGATGTGGTGCTTAGGGACATGGTTTAGTGGTGGACTTGGCAGTGTTAGGTTTACAGTTGGACTCAATGATCTTAAAGGTCTTTTCTACCTTAAGTGATACCATGATTCTATGATGCCATTCCTATTTAGCATAATCCCTTAGGCTGGAAAACTTGATTTAGCTATACATTCTTTGAAAAAAAAAAAAAAAAAAATTCCAACTGGTTTGTTACTCCTAAGGTTTTCAACTTTTCTTTCCTAGTATTTTCCTCTTTTTGCCTAACATCCAGTGTTACGGAGCTTGATCTTTTTTCCCAACCAAATATATATTTTTTAATTATACTGCCACTCTCATGGGTCCTACTACTATATACGCTTCAGATTTTGTTCAACTTCATTTCAGATCTTTGCTTATAGCTTGGGTTTATTTTTTCTTCTAACTAAAAGTTGCAGATAAACTTTAACCAAGTTTTGTATAATCATTTACAATGGGGAAAAAAAACACATCCCCCAAACATTCTACCATTACATTGTTTGTAGAAAATTGGTGATGAGGAACAAGTATTTGCCAGTAATTTTGTGCCCTTAATCTGTTTCATTCAACATTTGTAGAAAACCCTTTTCTGTTTAACACTCGCATTTCATGACATATTGGTACATATCATATTTTCATTAGCCTTATTTTGTTTCCCCACTATCACTTCCAGTGAAGAAAATCCAGTGGAGATACTAAGTGCTGTCTGTAAGACCATCAGGATCAAAGGAAGACTTTTATCCCATGCTTTTCCTGTTCTTTTGAAAACTCGCCCTAGTGACTTCTTAATGGCTTATTACTCCTCTCTTCTTGCCTGCTGGACTGTACGTGGTAGGATTTATTAAATTGTTGCTTCATTTCATGCATTTTACAAATTGTTTTAGTAATTACCTTTAAAAAATTGGTACTGTTGTCTGATTCCATTACATTTAGAGCATGTTCTTCTGGCCACGATTTGCTCAGCTAAGACTTTTGAAGTCTCTTGATATTATTATTTTGGAATAATTAATTAAAAACCTTTCTTCACATGTAGTAAAGGAGTCAATTATCACTAGAGAGTGCTTATTTCCACTCCATGGTTTTTCTTAGATATCTAATAAAATCTAAATTTGAATTCTAGATGAGTGTCACACACTTCGAAATTTCAAGAAAATTATTCTCCTTTGGTGGGGCATACATACAGCAAACAACTGTTCACATGCTACATGATGTCTTGCTATGGTTTCAACCACCATGTTGAGATATGTCAGTGTTTCTTGGAAGCTTTGCCTTCCCATATTGTGGCAAAACTCAATATATATTACTGGATCAGTAATTTAATTTGGCCAAGAATACTAATTGAATTGTATGAAATTACATTAAAAAATGATTTTGTTTTGGGGCAATTTTCCTGCTCTGCACATTCCAAACCTGTTCATTAGAACATCAAAACTAGCTCACCGCTTAAGATTTCACTGATACTTCATCATACATTCTTATTCTCTCCAGAAGTTCTTTGTATGAGAATCTTGCTACTGATTTTGAGTAATTTTTGTGACCTTTTGCTTCTCATTTTAGGGGTACTGATATTTTTCAATTTAGGACTGACTGCTAATTTCTTGCATTGGAAGAAACTTCTAACAGGCTGGTGCCTTCTTTTCTCTTCAAACAGATGCTCCCTAACTACCCATGCCCATCTATTGTTTTCCAAAGTGTAATAAAAAAATAAATAAAAAGAAAAGAAAAAAAATGAAAGAAATTTATGACTCTCATCATGTGAATAATCTTTTTTAATAGTGGAAATATTTCTGCCAAAATAGCTTGTTTGAAAAATGAATCATTCTGATTTTTTCTGCAGCTGACAATTCATAGGCAACATAACTGTCCTTTTAAATATTTCTGGATATTTTTCAAGCCCTTTTTTTCAAACTTCTGTCTTGAGATAGATTGCGTCAGGGTGGGAAGATTTCCATTCAAACCTTCCATCAATTAGAATAATCTATTATTGTGTTCCTTGTCTTCATGTTGATTGTTGGCAACTATGTCATATATTACAGCAATGCAAAAAATCTTGGAGGTCTAGTTGCAATATATTTGATTGGTTAGACACTGAAAATTTTAATCCAAAGATAGCTTTTGTTCAATACTGTCTCACTCTATCTACCTCTTTCTTTGATGATTATATTCATTACATTTGAGTCAGTTCCCCACATGAGTTTCTTGTGTTATTTTAATATCTGTAGAGTATCTCCATTTCTTCCCAGGGCCACTCCAAAAAGGCATAATTTTCCCACAGGCTCAATGACATGTCTGCCGTGCATATGCTTTCATCTTTGGGACATCTCAGTTGCATCTTCTCCTTTCTCCATTGTGGAAGAAATGTTCTAACAATGTCCTAACAAACTGTCCTAACAATGGAGATTTTTTCTTCTTCTTTTTTATTTTCCTCCCCCTTTGATCTTTACACTTTTTTTTCATGAACACAAAAAGAAAAAAAAAAAGACACAGTTTGTTGCTGTCATCATCAAGTGAAGCACAGATTACTTTACGTAATCCACAATGTACTTTATGAGACCTCTAGTTGGTTGTCAGAGCAAGGATTTTTACACTCCTACAGTCAAGATCAATCTCCTTGTCAAAGACAGGACAATTCACAACCTTTTCTAAATATCATTCTTCTGTACAGTTAATTCATTGAACTGTGTCTTTAGCCCCATCATTATGTTATTTCTTCTCTCCTCTGATCTGGGTGAAAAGGATTTTGTAGATAAGGAAGTAGCTTGCATTCCCAGAAAATGAATTAATCATATTTCAAATTGGATTCCTTCAATTGCCTTTTTTTAACCTAACTTTTGGACTTGTGAAGGAGATCTTATCCTTTTATGGGGAGTGGAGGAGTTTTGCATTAAGTTTTTAAATAAGAAATATATATTTCCTCTGCTTGGTGTTGGTGCCACTGCCCACCTATGGACATTATTCTGTTTTACAAAAACTCTTTTCCAAGTCCATTGCAAAAGCATCTAGCTAAATCAGCTTGCTCCCTAACAGTAAAATATATTTCTATGTTCCTGTTTCCTCATGTCTCCTTTTTACTTCAACAGTAAAGGCTCATACTCATCTCACTATGTTTTGTATTATTGTCTAGATCTTTATAATCCATGAAGAAAAATAAGTGGCTCAAGATGACAATTTACCTCACCTAATTTTCATATCAATCTTAGGCTGGTAAATGACCTCTTTAGCATTACTATATGGCTGCAGAAAGAGCCTAGCCAAGTAGTTTGGGGCAGGCAGCTAACTTTTAAATAGTTAAAGCTGAATGAGATAAATCCAGTCCACCTGAACATTGGTAGTAAAGTGCTAAAACCAATTCATTCCACAATGTGTAAAGCCAAGATTTCATGCACAACTGTGAAAAGGTGGAAAAAATTCTACTTAAACTAGGTTTCTCCACAATGAAAATATAGTTATCATCAGTGTAGTCAAACTGTTGGAGCATACATATTTGCTCTTCCATGTTTTCTCAAAAACGATATTTTAACATTTGGTACATAGATTTTTTTAAACAAGCATTGGTTTATTCTTTCTAAGTTGAGGTAGGCCAGAAGGCAGAACAAACTTGTAAACTGCTCTTATCAGACACTAACACAACCCATCTCTCACTTCTATTTCTGGTCACGTAACTGATTTATACTTGTTTTGTTAGATTTTAGGTATGCTACTACCAAAGCAGGCTCACACAGGCCCTGGCTGTCTCTGTCTATCTCTGTCTCTGTCTATCTAACAGTCTGTATGACTGTTGGAATAAGTCATGATCAGATGACATTCAGAATAGTAAGACTGACTGTGTACGAAGCTTTGCTTTCGATTCTGCTGCGCTGAGTCTAGAATACATCATAATCCAAGCTCAGCCCATGAGATGAGGACTTCTGGCTTGTTACTGCAGAGGAAGGAGGCAGAAAATGCTCCAGGTTGCCTTACATGGGTTATATATTTTGTTTTTAGAACAGCATATGGACTGGTATTTCTGAAACAGAAACTTACAGACTTTTTGTAAATATTCTGAATTCTAACAAAGTTTGAAGTTAACAGTTCCATTGCTTTAGAACTTTGATTGTCTTTAGTCACCACAAAGTAAAAATGTGTTAGTATTTTTTTCTTTTCTAAATACTGTAACTAGTATAGTTACCTGTTATGACCCTGATTCATTTAGTAGAGTCATTCTAAAAGGTTGTTGTGACATATCTGGCAACTACTATACAGCAAATCTAACATTTAGAATATACTATATGCTTCTTCCAAAGTACTTTGCCCAGAGCATCATGAAAACAGTTCTTCATAGAAAAAAGTGTCAGACTAGTATGTGGCAGACCAACAGAAGCAGCTGAAACTCATTGTGTGAAATGCTATTTGAAAAAGGTTGAGAAGAACATTTGATTTTTAGAACTAATCAGCAATGAACTAAGAACAGAACACTGGATTTCCACACCTTCTACATCCAGCCTATATATCAAGCCTGGCAGTTCTCAGATACAGGTGAAAATAACTCTTGGTTAGCTCAAATTAATTCTAGGGAGCTGAATGTGCTGCTAGTTATCCATGCATATGCAGTGACCATAATTTGCTTCAAAGTGCAGGAAAAAAATATGAACTGTAAATAATAAAGGAGTATAAAAATGACCAGTTGAAGCCTGGTTTCAAAATCAGTGAACTGTTTGCCATCATACTTTTAAGCTATGCAACCTGAAAAGGGATTAAAAATGGTGGCGTAAATTCTGCAAATTGTATGTATTAGCTGATGCTCTGTCACAAGACATATAAAGAACACCAGTCTTTTCCCCTCTCCTTTCCACCTCTGGAGGTCAGAATATGTCACTTAGTAATTCATAGTTACTTAAAGTTGCACAGATTAATTTTTTCAGGGAAGCAGTATTTTTCCCTCATTTGAGTAGTAACGGTGGTATATAAAATGCTAATTCCATTCCTTATAAGAACATGTACTTACAGAAGCAAACACTATTACACGATATGAAATCAACATGCAACTCTGGGAGAGAACACAATACCCTAATGTTTAATGAACTGACCTTATTATTGAACAAACTCTTTCTACTCTGGCCTCTGGGCATAATTTGATCCAATTTATTATAAAACAAATCCAGATTGCTTTAGTTTTCTGGTTCAGTGGTAATTCCTTACTATGAATAACAAAAGGTATGGAGCACAAAATAAAAACTGTATACTAATAGGCTTTTTCTCAAATTAAAGCACATCATATTTCTCAGAGGTAGAATAAGAATGCAGTAATAAAGCTATAACTCCCCAAAGTGACTGAAATAAATAACACATAAATGATGCATAAGTAGATAAGAAGCAGGTGGATTACAGCTATGAATGCAGTGAAGTGAAATGTTAGGATTGGCAATGACTTATTCATGTCCTATATTCATCCTCTGTGGAATATGGATCAAATAATTCTATAGAGTAATATTCATTTATACACAGCACCTATGAGTCCCTTGAAGTTCATTTTTAATGACTGGCAGCATGGTGCTCTCTGCTAGAAGCCCTTTTTGAAGTAATTTTCTCCAAGCCTGTAGGAGTGAAGTTCATTTCTTTGAATCAGAGAATCATAGAATAGTTTAGGTTGGAAAAGACCTTTAAGATCATCAAGTCCAACTGTTAATCTAACACTGCCAAGTCCACCACTAAACCATGCCCCTAACCACCACATCTACACATCTTTTAAATACCTCCAGGGACAGGGACTCAACCACTTCCCTGGGCAGCCTGCTCCAATGCTTGACAACCCTTTTCGTGAAGAAATTTTTCCTAATATCCAATCTAAACCTCCCCTGGCGCAGTTTCAGCCCATTTCCTATTGTCTGATCACTTGTTACTCAGGAAAAGACCAACACCCACCTAGCTACAAACGCTTTTCAGGTAGTTGTAGAGAGCAATAAGGTCTCCCCTCAGCCTCCTCTTCTCTAGGCTAAACAGTCCCAGTTCACTCAGCTGCTCCTCATAAGGCCTGTGCTCCAGACCTTTGACCAGCCTTGCTGCCCTTCTCTGGACACGCTCCAGCACCTCCATGTCTTTCTTGAATTGAGGGGCCCAAAACTGGACATAGTATTCCAGGTGCAGCCTCACCAGCGCCGAGTACAGGGGAACAATCACCTCCCTGCTCCTGCTGGCCACACTATTCCTGATACAAGCCAGGATGCTGTTGGCCTTCTTGGCCACCTGGGCACACTGCTGGCTCATGTTCAGCCAGCTGTCGACCAACACCCCCAGGTCCTTTTCAGCCAGGCAGCTTTCCAGCCACTCTTCCCCAAGCCTGTAGTGTTGCATGGGGTTGTTATGACCCAAGTGCAGGACCCAGCACTTGGCCTTGTTGAACCTCATACAGTTGGCCTCAGCCCATCAGTCCAGCCTGTCCATATGCCTCTGCAGTGCCTTCCTACCCTCCAGCAGATCGACACTCCCACTGAGTTTGGTGTCGTCTGCAAACTTGTTGAGGGTGCACTCAATCCCCTCATCCAGATCGTTGATAAAGATACCAAACAAGACTGGCCCCAAAACAGAGCCCTGGGGAGCACTACTTGTGACTGGCCCCCAATTGGATTTAGCTCCATTCACCACCAGCCTTTGGGCCTGCCCATCCAGCCGGTTTTTTACCCAGAAAGAAGTACACCTGTCCAAGCCGTAAGCAGCCAGTTTCTCCAGGAGAATGCTGTGGGAAATGGTGCCAAACACTTTACTAAAATCTGGGTAGGCAACATCCACAGCTTTTTCCTCATCCACTAAGCAGATCACCTTGTCACAGAACGAGATCAGGTTAGTCAATCAGGACCTGCCTTTCATAAACCCATGCTGACTGGGCCTGATCCCCTGGTTGTCCTGTACATGCCGCTTGATGACACTCAAGATGATCTGCTCCTGTGACGGTGTGCTCCCTCCACCCCAGCCTCACCTTTATATCTCATAACCCTGCTCAAGGGATAACCACCAGTGGCTGTTGTAATGAATGCTTCTGATTGTGATGGCTGCATCTGGCTCAAAGTGGATTCAGGAGACACATAACACCACAATAGCCAAGAGCCAATTTGAGCAAAGCACCCACATAACCACAGTCCTGGTCAATGTCTGACTCAAGCCAAATTTGGAAGAAACTAACAACTGTAGTTGGTAGGCAGATATGACTATGAGTCAGTCATCTTGCCCCATAAATACTGAGCAGCCCAAGAGCCCTTTGAGCTCCCCTGCACGGCAGCAGGCTGCACGACAGGATCTCTCCTTGAGTAGGGACACCTCTCAAGGTTATGCCTGCCGCAGAGATTCCTTACTCCTCAATACTGAGAGATTCCTTGCTGCAACAGATCCTTGGTAAGCAACTAATAGCTTGCTAAACTTTGTAGGCTTCATTAAGGTTATATCTTAGATTGATTGTGCACATATAATCCTTTAGACATAAACTGTTGACCATGTCCAGGACTAAGTTTGGATCCAGCTGCTCCTAGACCCCGCAAAGGGAAAGGAGTTTAGAACACAAGGGGGTCCTCTCTGAACCTCCTGACTCAATGGGAGGGTCTCCCTAACAGTTTTGTCTGACCTTGTCCTCTCTGCAGTAAATAATCAAGTGTACCTTGCCATCAAATCTTGTTAAACTGCTGTTGCATTTACTTTCAAACTTTGTTAAATCGCTTTTGTCTTATGAGTGAAGTGCATCACTCCATCTGCAACAGCTTCATAACCTTCTCTTGGCACCGAGGTCAGACTGACATGCCTGTAGTTCCCTGGATCCTCCTTCCAGCCCTTCCTGTAGATGGGTGTCACACTTGTTAACCACCAGTCAACTGGGACCTCCCCTGTTAGCCAGGAATGATGATAAAGGATTAAAAGTGATTTGGTGACAACTTCTGCCAGCTCCCTCAGTATCTCTGGCTGGATTCCATCCAGCCCCATAGACTTGTGTGTGTCTAAGTGGTGTAGCAGGTTGCTAACCATTTCCTCTTGGATTATGGGGTTACGTTCTGCTCCCTGTCACTGTCTTCCAGCTCAGGGGGCTGGGTACCGCAAGAACAACTGGTCTGGCTATTAAAGACTGCGGCAAAGAAGACATTAAGTAACTCAGCCTTTTCCTCATCCTTTGTCACTATGTTTCCCCCCACATCCAATAAGGGATGGAGATTCTCCTTAGCCCACCTTTTGTTGCTAATGTATTTATAGAAATATTTTTTATTATCTTATGTCTTGGCAGGCATTCAGTCCATTCTTATCTGCTATATATCACAATTATGTACATAACATGGATTCTTTGAGGGGGGGCAAAAGACATACAGTGCATTCCAGGTATTCATTTTAAGCTATGCATATACTAAAAATTTGCAAGCTGAAAGTGAAAATTTCTTACGTGACATATGGGATGGCAATGTGAATGCCTATACCCGTGCTTTAAAAATATGCATTTTTTAGGATAAGTAATTTTAGGAACATTCTTTGGATGCACATTTTACTCCATTTTTGTAAATATCTATCTGTCTATCTGCATAAAACATAACACAATAAATTAATCCTAAAGGAATGGTGGAGAATACCCTGACTTTAATGCAGCAGTACATCGCAAAGAATACTTATAACACTTCCATATACAAACTGTGTATACATTTAATTAGGTATTAAACACCTGTTTCCTTGCCTTTACTGCCAGTTGATTTCTCTTTTGAATCACCAGTTCAGAACAGGTAATGATGAATGGTGAAGTGTCACTTTGTACATGAGTCAATGGTATGAGAAAGGACTGAGGGGCCCCCAACATAAGAAGGATATGGACATGTTGGAGTGAGTCCAGAGGTGGGCCATGAAGATGATCAGGGGGCTGGAGCACCTCTGCTATGAAGACAGGCTGAGAGAGTTAGGGCTGTTCAGCCGGGAGAAGAGAAGGCTCCAGGGAGACCTTATAGCGGCCTTCCAGTACCTGAAGGGGGCCTACAAGAAAGCTGGAGAGGGACTTTTTACTAAGGCATGTAGTGATAGGACAAGGGGTAATGGCTTTAAACTGAAAGAGGGTAGATTTAGATAAGATATAAGGAAGAAATTCTTCATTATGAGGGTAGTGAGGCACTGGAACAGGTTGCCTAGAGAAGTTGTGGATGCCCCATCCCTGGAAGTGTTCAAGGCCAGGTTGGATGGGGCTTTGAGCAACCTGGTCTTGTGGAAGGTGTCCCTGCCTATGGCAGTGGTTTTGGAACTAGATGATCTTTAAGGTCCCTTCCAACCCAAACCATTCTACAATTCTATGATTCCTGATTTGCAAGTCTAAATTTTGGGGAACTGACATTTTCATCTGGGATCATCGATGAAAGGTAGATATAGTAGCAGGTAGTCACACATGTTTAAAGTTTTTTATTTCAAAGATTCCTTGGAGAACATTCTTCTAACTTAACTTAGTCATCTACATCTGAACTAACAATGCTAGCCAGTCTTTACAGACAATGAATAGGTAGACATTTTTAGGACATGATTCATGTGACTTAGTTTAGACATTTACATGAGGTGATTCATATGCTAGGAATGCCTATTTCCTTCCATTAACTGTAAAAAGAAGCTATGATGACTAATTCAGATGTATATGAAAGCAGTGTGGATATATTTTTGGTCAGAGGCCTCCCACTTAATGTCTGTCAAAAAAATTAATTCTTATAAAATTAGGCCCAAATAATTCAAAATTTCCATGCACCGATTTAAAATTTATCTAGAAAATGCATAATTTTCTTTCTGTCTGTGCAAAACAGATGACAAAACAAAAATGTAGCTGCCATGGTTGACATACTGATAGGAGTTACAAGGTCAAATCCCTAAGAGAGAGAAAGAGAGAAAAGGAGAGAGACTGACAGAGGGATACATGCACTATCCAGGTTTTTCAGGTTTATGTTGCGCTTATCCTGACATAGCACTGATGGCAAAATGACTCTTCCAGACTCTATTCTCCCAGCAGGTTCTGAGTGCTGAGTTTGAAAAAAACACTTGACTGCAGTAAAAGGCAGTCATAACTTTGTTGCCTGCATTCCCAGCTCTGTTCTGCAGCTGTCTTAGCCGAAAAAAGTTGGAGCATGACCACATTGTCCTTTCAGACTACGACCTCATATAATCCTGGCAAAAGTGGATGTGTGTGCTCAGTGCTAGAAAAAGAACTGAGTAGATCAAGGTTCATGTTGGCACCATTTATGCAAACACCCATGTTATGATATCCTCTTAATGGTTGAGCTCCAGTGTCTTGATTCAAGGGTACACCCTTGGGACACATTTGAATTCTGGGGCAGATGCAAGATGCAGTGTACTTCTGAGTGCTGATCCCATAATTAGCCAGACTGCTATATTCAGCACTTGAGTACTTCTGCACAAGCCCTGGTATTCTTAAAAAACAAAATAAATAAAAAAAAACAACCCAAAAGCAACCTTCAAAAAAACCCACAAAAAATTAAAAAATGAAAAAAAAGAAAAAAACAGCAAATAAGGGTATAATGGAAAATGGTGTTTAACAGCATCTTATCTAAAAGTGGAGTCAGGATACAGGAAGGACACCTGACTGGGAATCAGGGTGCTCCTCAAGCACCTCAAGTTTTTAAACAAAAAAGTAAAATTAAAATATTCTTTACTTGAGAAAAATCCAAGAGTGGTATTCTTCTGGTTATTTTTCCCATTTTCTTATGTGAACCATGATAACAAATCATGTGACAGCTTCCTTGCATACCATGACATCACCAGTGAGCGTAGAGAGGCCCCGAATGATATCAGCCTCAGGACATTAAATTTCTTTATGAGACAGAATAGATGCATGAAGAATCAAACCACAGCTCCCAGCAATACAGATGGATGACTATTCCATGGAAATAAAAAATTTGTTATTTTCCTAGTATAGTTATGAATATTTCATTTAAGTGGAAAACCCAGTTTTATACTGAGCAACTGTTTTTACAACTGGTGCTATGGTACAGACAATTCCTCTAAGGCATTGTTCAAAACAGCCACAGAAATACGTTGCAAGATCAGTTGGGAGAGGACCAGGAGTACAATAATAACATGCAGTAGGTAACTCAGTGAAGACAAGGCTACAGTGAGACCTTATTGTGGCATTTCAATACATAACGGGGGCTTATAAGAATGATCAAGAGAGACATTTTACCAAAGCCTGTAGTGACAGGACAAGTGGTAATGATTTTACACTGGAAGTGGGTAGATTTAGATTGGACATAAGGAAGAAATTTTTAACAATGAGGGTGGTGAGACACTGGAACAGGTTGCCCAGAGAAGCTGTAGGTGCCCCATCCCTGGAAAAGTTCAAGGTCAGGTTGGATGGGGCTTTGACCCAGCCTGGTCTAATGGAAGGTGTCCCTGCCTATGGAGGTGGGGTTAGACTAGATGATCTTTGAATATCCCTTCCAACCCAAAGAATTCTATGATTCTATGATTTTGGTCTCTGCAACTGCCAATGAATATAAAGTCAAGCCAATCAACTGCCTATATTATGGCAGGGAAGTCTCTCAGATGCAGGAGACAAAAAGCTGGAGGATCACATCAAGGTAAGCAACACGAAAACCTAGAAGGCAGCATTCTTGAAAAAAATTAGTCTCTCACAAGTATTGGATTTCTTATAGTTACTCTTATACTTTGATTTCTACAGCTTCCTTTAACTTTCCTTAGAGTTACAAAAACTTTCCACCTGCCTTGGAAGTGTGTGATACTTTCTCTGTAACACATTTGTATATTTATCTTTTATTTGTCTGCTTTGCTGGTTTTCTTAGATTTCTTGAAGACAGAAATGGTATTTTCCTATATGAAAACAGCAAAGTCCACAATAAGTAATTTGCATTAATTTTGTATTTTTAGAAAAATCCTTTTATTGTTTCTTTATATTAGTCATCTTCTCCTAAATAAGCAAATGAAAGTTTTACAATTCATAATGAAAATTTTGTCTTTCAAGTATCAATTTACTGACAGCAGTAAATTTGAAATAAACAAGCAGATTATTTTCATGTTTGTAACCACACACAATCTCTCAGAAAGATTCCATTATATTTTTCTTTCAATGGCAAAAGACAAAGAAGTTATTTCCTTCTCCTACCTAATGTCTTGGATGATATTAAAGACTAGATAGGGTTATCCACACATGTGTGTCCAGTAATATTTCAAACAGCATGTGGAGATGGTATATGTGCTACTAATTTCTTGTATCCAACGGACAGAATAGGTTGCTTGAAATCATTTCAATTCAATTTGATTGTTGCTATCAAATTCTTGTCATGGGTAAAAGGAAGAATGTTATAAATAAGAAATTCATGTTAGTCTAATTAAAGTATTAAGAGTTTATCATCCCAGTTACAAAGTTCAAACATTGATAGTTCAAATTATACATGATTGAAATTATATGTATATAATCTTTCAACTATCTAATCCTTACCGTGATGTTATGCTCACCCTTATACTGCCCTTCTGAACATTAATGTCTAGGGTTTCCACCTGGATAATGGACGTATGGCAACTCATCTGCAGCAGGAACCCTTCCTGGGAGTAGTATAATGTAGACATAGATGGTTTCTTCCTCCTTGTTTTGGCATCTGCTGGGATAACTTTTTTGTGTTTGCTACAATCTACACCCAGGTCTTTATTGGTCTTCAATTTTACATTTGCAGACAAATTTACTGTAGATGATGTGAATTACATATCTTGGCTACTTGGCCTTGTTTCTTTTTGTTACTCTTAAAACAGTTTTTACCTGTCTCCTAAGGCTGCATTTTTTATATGACTAATAACTGACTACTGTTGAGTTGTTTGTAGCCCTTGGGCCTCCAGTATTGTCGTGGTTTAGCCCCAGCCAGCAACTAAGCACCACGCAGCTGCTCGCTCACTCCCCCTGCCACGAGAGAATGAGAGGAGTAAGAGTGCGAAACACTCCTGGGTTGAGATAAGAACAGTTTAATAATTGAAATAAAGTAAAATAGTAATGATAATAGTAACAATATAATAATAATAATAGTAATAATAGTATGCAAAGCAAGTGATGCACAATGCAATCGCTCACCACCCGCTGACCGATACCCAGACAGTTCCCGAGCAGCGGTCGCTGCTCCCTGGCTAACCCCCCCACAGTTGATATACTGAGCATGACACCATATGGTATGGAATAGTCCTTTGGTCAGTTTGGATCAACTGCTCTGGCTGTGCCCCCTCCCAGTTTCTTGTGCACCTGGCAGAGCATGGGAAGCTGAAAAGTCCTTGACTAGCATAAGCAGTACTTAGCAACAACTAAAACATCAGCATGTTATCAATATTCTTCTCCTACTAAATCCAAAACAGAGCACTATGCCAGCTACTAGGAAGAAAATTAACTCTATCCCAGCCAAAACCAGGACAAGTATTATCTCTTGTACTTTCAAGGCCTCTTCAAGGCATGTCTTCCCATGCCTTTGTTCCCCTGCACTGCATTTTTATTATTGGGTCATAGAAAATTCATTCTACATTGAATAGCTACTTGCTATAGCCATCATTAAGCTACCAAAACAACCCCAAATTACAAGTGTTATAACACACAATTGCACAAAGCTAAACAAAAGTTAAACCAAAGCAGGTGATAGTCCCCTGGCTGTTCGATTATTGTCATTACAAGCCAAAACAAATCTCCACACAGGCCAAGTCTAACAAGTTGTGAGGCCTTTTGTGATAGCTTAACCCAAGGCCTGTGGCCTGTGTCAAGCAAATTGCAACTCCATATATTGTGGGCTACATATCTGCCTATGACATAGTAGTCATGAGGAACCTGTGTCTTTCAGGAGAAGTAGCCATGGGTAGGCAGGACCCTATGCCGTTTTGCATGTCATTAGACTATTTTAAGTGGGAAACTGAACTGAATGCTTAAGGTCATGTTGCATCTGGGAGTGAGAAGATTAATTATCTCAAAGACCAATTTTATATATGACAAAGAAATCACTAACCTTCATATTTTCAATTTAAAGTAATTCCTTTAAAAATGAAATTAGTATAAGAACAAAAGGCAGAATAATTTAAGTAGTTTAAAGATATAGAGCAATACACCCTCATTTTAAAATTATAGCTAAAGTAATTAATTTGGTACTCCAGTTCTTTATAAGTTACACAAAGTAGGAATGGATACAGTAGTTTGTGTAGTCTGTTAATAGGTTATCTTGAATTGTAGGTTATGCCTACTTTACCAAGTAGTGTAGCACAGTCAGAGCAGATCAGGAGACTGAAAGCTGTAGGGTGCTGTAATACTGCATGTACAATATAGGAGTTCAAGGTTTTTTACCTCAGACAGGATTTAGCTTAGTCCAACACCTTCACTACTGATGATCCAAGGCTGTCCAAAAGAAAGCTATCTGCAAACCTTCGTTTCCCCAGTTGTGGGCTCCTCTCTGAATCTGTCCAGAAAGGATCATCGTGTTCTTTTGTCCTTTTCATGCAAATGATAGAAATTAATCTCTCCTCTGCCACCAACACCTGTATAAAGACATTCATAGGGAACCAAACTTTACTACTTCTTCTGTTCTTTTCTGAGTGACACCAGACTGATTCCTGCCTACTGCCACCTTCTTATGGTAATAACTCCCTAGGGAGTTCAGGAGTCATCCTAAAGCTCATTTTGCTTAAATATTGATTCATTCCATAATCTGAAGGAGTTTCTTGAGGTTATCATTGATCTGAACCTCCTGTCCTGGTTTTGGCTGGAATAGAGTTAATTTTCTTCCTAGTAGCAGGCATAGTGCTGTGGTTTGGATTTAGTAGGAGAAGAATGTTGATAACACACTGATGTTTTAGTTGTTGCTAAGTACTGCTTATGCTAGTCAAGGACTTTTCAGCTTCCCATGCTCTGCCAGGTGCACAAGAAACTGGGAGGGGGCACAGCCAGAGCAGTTGATCCAAACTGACCAAAGGGCTATTCCATACCATATGACATCATGCTCAGTATATAAACTGGGGGGGGCTGGCCAGGGAGCAGTGATCACTGCTCAGGAACTGTCTGGGTATCAGTCAGCGGGTGGTGAGCAATTGCATTGTGCATCACTTGCTTTGTATATTATTATTATTATTGTCCCTCTTGGGCACTGTCTATACCAATAAAACTTAACATTCCTGCCGTCTGTAACAGGATTGCTTAAGTAATATTTACCTCTTCGGATTCCACACAATCTTTTTGATAACACAGCTTCCTGACCAAATTCTCATTTCTTCTCAAAGCAAGATTTTTGGAGTAGACCCTTGGGGACTGGAGTTCATGGATCTCAGCAGATTTGGCTTTAACCTGAGGTATATTTAGGTTTAACCTGGTGCGTACCTCTGCATGTTGTACAGAAGCAGAATTGCAACAATCATCTTATAAGACCATATAGAACTATAAGTAGAAAAGAGCGGAGAGAGGCATCATAAATTCTGGATTTGGACAATAACTCCATGATTTGTGTTCTCTCATTCATGGTACCCACAAATAACTTTGATGAAGGAAACCAACACATCACTGGAGTCAAATTCTTGAAATCACTAGAGTGAGAGCACTATTAGTCTCCAGTTTCATCTTTACTGGAGAATCACTGAGTCTGTAAATAAGTTAGATATTGATTAAAACATATTTATTCTTAATTCTCATTTTAAAATCATTCCAAATTTTAATCTGTGTCTTCATTTCACTAAAGTAATAAAGTAATAAAAAATTAATAACCAGACATGTAAAATACATCTTGATTAAGTTTTCTCAAAACCAGACCAACTGACCACTAATCTTCCATTTTTTTCTATGAATTTGTATGAAATGCTTTGATCATCTTCTATAACAGGTATTTGAGATTTTATGGAATGGTTACCAGCTTTGGTTCTAATTTTTAAATTTTACACTGATGAATTTAAAACAAAGTGTATCTTTGCAAGGTAGGAAAGTTCATAACAAAACAAAGGAGGAAGTTTCAGGAAGTCTGAACTGGTACAAAATGTAACAGGTGGTATTACTTTTTTCTTTCTAAATGCCAGACCAGATGGAATACTGGATTTCAAAGATGAGACCTCTTTGTCTCAATTTTTACTTCTACTCATAGTGTAATAGAAGACCAGTATACTAAAGAAAAATTAAAAGAACTTCTAGATATGTAAAACTCAAATAAGTATTACATTTCAGGGAAATATGATCCTTCATGGTTTGTTTGGTTTTTTTTTTTTTAATTTCTGATCTAGTTACCAGGAAATGGAATTTCTTCATTGCAAATTACAGACTGCATTTGACAAAAAATTTGATCAAATCCCAAGATCAAAACTTCAAAAGTTATAATCTCAGTTAGCCAAAGAGCTAAACTGTTCTTGAATTTCCAAGTCTGTTCCTCTGCATAGCTCACTTATAGAGAGGGGTAGGGAACAGATAGACTTGTGCTTTTGAATAAATTCCTAGATCATATGGCATTATCAGATTTTAGCAGCATTATGTTATCCTTCTGTCTTTTCCTTTCCAGTGATATGCTGATTAAAGAAATATGACATAATGATACTGTAGGCAGTAAGATCAAAATACTATGAAATGAAAAACAAAGGTCAATAAAGCTTTCTAACATAAACCTTGTTAAGATTTGAAAGCAGAAAAAATGGACCAAAATGCACAGGACACAATATTACATTTGGCTAAATC
Organism: Pelecanus crispus; assembly: GCF_030463565.1. Taxonomy (NCBI): domain Eukaryota; kingdom Metazoa; phylum Chordata; class Aves; order Pelecaniformes; family Pelecanidae; genus Pelecanus; species Pelecanus crispus. The sequence goes on from NC_134645.1 coordinate 83,604,159, forward strand.
ACATTTTAAAAGCAGAAAATTCAATTATTTTTAATGTTATCATGTCATTTATTTCCATCTATCAGTTCTGTTGATTTGGTTACTTTTTTTCCTTGCATTTTGGATAAAGAAACCAAATAATCTAATTTCACTAACCCATTTCTCATAAGGGACATAACACTTTGAACTTTGTGAAAGGCTCAACTTAAAATATTTTAAAGATATATTTTGAAAATCTTTATACCCTTCTCTCTCAAACTAAGTAGAATAATGTTTCTTAAAAATGTCATTAAAGAGAATGACCTTAAGAAAATAGTGAGAATTGATTACTTGTGATAAGATCACCAAACCTGCTTTCTAAATTCATCTTTTTAATCACTTTTCAAAGGTAATGAGACACCTCCAGGTGTTAATAGATTCAGGAAAGAATGTCTGTGGAAATTTAAAACGAAAAAAGTAACATCAAAATTAGGAGGTGTTTGTTTTCTATGCCTTGAGGCACAACTAAGTTACAAATCAGCCTGTAAGTGCTTCAGTTCCTGTTGAAGCCAAACTAATGGATGAACAGTAGATGAAGAGTATTTTTCTTAGCTGATCAAAGATATTCCATGTTGGGAGAAGTTTTACATTTGAAAATAAGATTTTGTCCTGCACTGAAATAGCAAAACAAAGCTATTTTTTTTTCTTAGCTGACATAGTCAAAAAAATATGTGCTTAGAAACAACAAAGTGAACCAATAAAAATTATCTGAACTAAATAGTGAATCAGTATTCCAAGCAAAAGTATGGTAATTTCTTACTAGAAGTATAATAAAACACAAAATAATAATAAAAAAAAAGCTTATGGGTGGAATATTCATACACAGATTCTGAATGATTACATTCATGAGATTGTGAAGAAGCCACCCAAGGGAATATATACCACGACCATTATTTAACCCTCACTGAAATGAAGCTATACAGAGCTCATCTCAGTTAGAGAACAGACTGTGCTAGGTGACTATGTAGGTCTTTTTTGCCATTAATTTCAGCTGGTTTATAAACTCTGGTATATTGGCTAGTAACCCAACCATTTTTATTTCAAACACATGAGGATTTATTAATCCATCCAATATCTTTGTATAAACACCATTTCCCAAAGATGTGTACAATAGAAATGTAATCATTTATATATCATATAAAACCCCTTACTTTTTATGCTGTGAAGATGCTAAATATTAAAGGCAATTTTGAACTTGGAATTGCAGTGGGTAATGTGCTATCTTGCACAATACCAAAGGTCAAAATCTTTTCAGAGTACTTGAAGATAAAAAATTTGCTGTAATTTGCGTTTAGTGTCCAACGAGGATGAAACAGGTGTTTTGACTTCACTACTCACTGGAAGCTCAGAAGGTACAAATTTTCCTTGAGTTTTTAGGCCACCTACTAAAATTCCAGTTTGCTATCCCTGTAGTTTTAGTAACCTGCTGTGGTTTAATCATGGTAGACAGGTCAGTCCCACACAGCCCCTTGCTCATTTCCCCACAGCAGGATAGAGGAGAGAATGGGAAGGGCAAAAGTGAAAAAACTCATGGGTTGAGATAAAGACAGTTTAATAGGTAAAGCAATAGCTGAACACACAAGCAAAGCAAAATAAAGAATTCATTCACTATTTCCCTTTGGCAGGCAGATGTTTAGCCATCTCCATGAAAGCAGGGCTTCATTACATGTAATTGTTACTTGGGAAGACAAGTGCCATAACTCTGAACATTTTCCCCCTTCCTCCTTCTTCCTTCAGCTTTTATTGCTGAGCAGGATGCCATATGGTATGGAATATCCCTTTGGTCAGTTGGGGTCAGCTGTCCCAGCTACGTCCCCTCCCTTTATCTTGTGCACCCCAGCCACTGGTGGGGTGGTTTGAGAAGCAGAAAAGTCCTTAATGTTTTGCAAGCAACTAAAACATCAGTGTATTATCAACACTTTTCATCACAAATCCAAAACATAGCAGCACATGAGCTACTATGAAGAAAATTAATTCTATCCCAGCCAAAACCAGTACATAGCCTTAGAAAAAATTACCTACTTTCTCCCCACCCCCTTTTAGTATGAGCAACCTTGAAATAGATTTCTGTTTCCTTGAAGTCAGGAAGAAGGAAGGGTAAAATGTGGAAAAGGTGAAACATCATGTGGGGGGCAAAATTTTTCAGTTACATTTTATACATGAAGCCACTTCTTGTTGACTCAGTGAAAAACTCAGTACTTCATGTAAAGTGTTAAGACATCAATATGAGATTTTTGTGGTTGTGTAGATGACAAGGAATGATTTTCATTGTGAAACAATGCTAGTGCTTTCATGTGGTTTTGATGGTCTAAAATTTTTGACAGTACAGGATTTGTAGCTAGAGAGAAAGGTTTTCACCAGCTGGTGTATATGAGAATGTTAGCCACACTTTCAGACACCCAAACAGTTCTTCACATCTGAAATAGAAGCAGCAGATTTCAAAGCTTTGTAAGTCTCAAAAAATTGTTTAGAGCATGTTCAGATATGCACTGAGACATCTTTGAAAGGAAACACAGCTGATACTGAGAACTAGAGTAGGTGTCAGTAGGGGGAAGAGAGAAAAACATGATAAGATACAGTATTTGTTCTACCTGTTTTGGAGTCTGGAGTCTGATGCTTCTACTTCATACCTGAAGTCTGTCTATTTATCCAAGCATACCAATATGCCTGATGAAAATGCATTGCTTTTACCTACCATAGTGACAACACTCTTGTGGAAGGTAAGACGTGTATTCAGATTTCATAGAATCATAGAATGCTTTGGGTTGGAAGGGACCTTGAGAGATCATCTAGTCCAACCCCCCCTGCAGTGAGCAGGGATTGAAACGGTGACCTTGGCATTATTAGCACCATGCTCTAACCAGCTGAGCTATTTCATCACAAAGACTAATTTTCTTACTCACTACATTCCTTACATTGCCAAAGAGGAGTAAAAAGGAAGCATTTAAACCTTTACTTCTTTTATAAAAGCAGTAATTAAAAAATTCTGGTTTACATTTGTTTCCTTTTTTTCTGGAATCATTTTTTTACTTATAAGAATTAAAAGAAAAAACAACTTTATCAGCTGCACAAAGAAGCCACCTTTATATCCCTAGTCTTAAATGCAAAGGTCTTAACAGATCTCAATTTGTTTCTAATAGATGTAGGATTATGTTACATTCCACTTATTGATTTTAGTAACTTTTATATGCAAGTGCTGCTTAGTACATGAAATTGCAGAAGCATTGACTCATTTTGTTAAAAGGTGATGAAAAATTCTGTCTTGGATCAAACCCATGTATAGTGACACTTCCATATGAATTTAAGTTTCTTTGTATTGCTTTTGAAAAGTTAACAATCCTAATTGTATTAAAGATGTAATCACTGCAGCCAGCTCATCACAGGCAGATACAATTCGGGTCTTGAAGATCTACTCTCAGAAGTGTTCATGTAGCCCAGTGTGAAAGCAATATATCAACCTTGATCTGTTCAGCCTAGAGAAGAGAAAGCTCAGGGGAGATCTCATCAATGTATATAAATACCTGAAGGGAGGGTGCAAAGAGGACAGGGCCAGGCTCTTTTCAGTGGTACCCAGTGACAGTACAAGAGGCAAAGGGCACAAACTGAAACACAGGAGGTTCTGTCTAAATAGCAGGAAACACTTTTTTACTGTGAGAGTGACAACACCAGCACAGGTTGCCTAGGGAGGTTATGTAGTCTCCATCCTTGGAGTTATTCAAAAGCTGCCTGTACATGGTCCTGGGCAACTGGTGCTAGGTAGCTCTGCACCACCAGGGGAGTTGGACCAGATGACCTCCAGAGGTCCCTTCCAACCTCAACCATTCTGTGATTATGTGATTCTGTGAAAACCTAAGTATTTCAAAGAAAGATAAGAAATGGCTAAGTTTGACAAAGAAATGCCTAAACTTGCAGCATTAAGTAAAAAATAATCTAACAGTAAAAAGTGATAATAGCAAGATAAAAAGCAAAAAAATTGTCCCAAAATACTACCAAGATTCTTTTGCTATATTCTGCTAGGAATTGTGAAGAGTCACGCAAAAAAGTTCTGATACACTGATATTGAAACACTCATGGCTATATGCCTGTCTTGATGAAAAAAATCCTGAAACTACAGCTTGACACAATAAAATACTTTCCTTCCCTTAAGATGACTTTGTTTCTAAAACATTGTTTTGATTTCACACTAGTTGCCACCTCAACTATAAATTACTTACACCAACTGATATTTGCAGGAAGAAAAATTATTTTGATTTATATTTATTGGTAAACCATTGTGTTTTAAGTTATAGTGGAATATAAATTATCATGAGCTATGATAAAGAATAGTAATATATGATTGATGCATAAACTTTCCCGGAAATGGTGTACCCTTCCCATATTTGTGGGGTTTTTTTGTTTGGTTGGGTTTTTCCCCCACCAGACAATGTTTTTAGTATATTTAAAATAATTTATGGGGTAGTAATTGTATTTTGATCACCTACTCCATGAATAAGGAAGAAGCCTTTTCTTGAAAAAACAGGAGAGACTATTTTTATATTATTGCAAAATAAGGCTGCATTTAAAATACTGCATTGCATCCAATCACAAGCTCATAATTTAATTCAAGGCTTTTCATCCTTATGTGTTGAGGCTCCAAAATATCCAGAAAAAAAATAACTAAAAGAGAATAATGAAATGGTGAAAATCTTTTCTTTAAATTTAACAGGTGAAGGGTCACTTACTTAACCAATCAGTCCATGTTTCCTCCTTATTATGCCACATGGTTGCAATAAAATCTTTCTCTCTTTTCCCAGTCCTCCTGCCCCCTGTTCCTCTGCATTTGTTACTGCTTTTATTTTCAGGTGTTTTTATAAGAATATAAACCTATACTTTATTTCTTCTAATAAATTTTGAACATGGTGAATTTTGATCAAATTTGACAGGAAGATAGAAATTTGAAAATGTGTTATATTTTATGATATCATGAAACTGTTGCCTAAGTAGACTAGAGTGACCTTTTTTACCATATTCAGAGAAATAAAGGCTAAGCATTATGTCAAACCACATTGAACACCAGAAAGCCTGCACAGTAGAGCACCAGTACAGATGTCTGAACCACAGGAAAAGCCTAACAGTGGTTGCACTTAGATGTTATGAATGCATCCAGCCCCAAGCACAGTTTCAAAGTTACTTAGGGTATCTAAACAAGGAAACTACATGGTTTTAATTCTGCTACCAACAAAACCTATTTGCTTTTCTCAGAATTCAACACTAGCATATGATACTGAAACAGCCTTTTAGCTTTGCTGATCTTAGATACATTTTTTTTTTTCCATTCTAAGTTAGTCAACACGTTAAACTTTAAACAAGTAGCTAAACTGAAAAATGAAGCAAAACAAAACCAAATCAGCTTTTCAAGTACTGAATAACGTATCCACTTTAATTTGGCAGCTAATTCTTCTTTTGAGAACTCTATTTTGTATTTACATTTTTCACAGCTTCTTCAAAATCTATTTACTGCAAACCTTACTGATCACACTCTTCACAGCATTATTGTTGGCCATCAAACAGAGAAACCCGATCTGTCAAAGAGCAAGAATTATGTGGCATGAACTCCACTTCACTTATTTTCATCAGTTTTCAATCCTCCATATAGATTTTGAAGGACAGGTAGATATATTTATTTTTTGGATAGCAAGATAAAGAGGAAAATTAAACTTCTGCAGCACTGCTGGCTCATAGCTCTCTAATCTTTCAAAACTGTCTAAAAGATAGAGACAAAAATACACAAAGCATAGAATTCTAATAGGTAATTGATACACCATTAATTGAGAAAGGCTTCATATACCCTGAACTTTATAATACTGTAAATCAGGAAAAAGATCTTCATTGGTGACATTTCATTATCAGTGATGTCACATACCAAATATACATTAAGAAAAAATGAAGCCTGTGATTTGCACTTTTCACTGGTGATAATACGTCTAAAAGCTTAAAGATAGGTTCTGGTTTTTTCACCAAAGTTGGTTATAACTAAATTTGGTTATAAAGTTTATTCTGATAAAATTCTCATGGAGTGTAAAAAGACTATTTTAAGCTTAAGCTCAGTCTTGTTTTTTAGGAAATGGTATTAAAAAACCTCCTCAATTTCTGGATTATAAAAATACACAGCTATGCTCTTAAAAAAGGGGAGACATTTTCTAGTGTGGCCACGTAGAAAGTGTCAGTGAGTAATAACTAAATTCTCACAAGCACATTTCTGTAACATACAGTAAGAGTAAAATGGAGTGAGAAACAATTAAAAAAACCACCAGAAACTGTGAATCACTATCTTAACATTCATGTTAGAGGACTGGAATACATTAGCAATAATTTAAGGCATTATATGACCTTATTTGTAATTTGTGTATGCAACATTTAAAAAACAAGTTGTGATCTGAAATGACAAGTTCCCAGATGGTGTAGCAGAACATATTGACCAGCCAGATGAATAGAAACAGGTTTGGAGTATGTAAGAATAGATTTATGTGGAATAACAATTCTTATTATAAATTATTTTGAGGGGATTCTGTATGAATCAGACCTTATCGTTGCCCATATAAGAAGAATAGATACTATTCTCATCCTTTTTTCTGTGAACAAGATATGAAAAAAACTTGAGTAGTCATAACACTAGTATGATTCATAATGCTGTCTCACTGAGGCCTCTTATACAACCTAAGTGTTTAACTCCTGAAATTAAAAAAAATTAAATGACCTTCAGAACCTCATGAATAACAGAAGTACACTGAAGATCTGGTTATAGTGCAGACTCTTCACAGACAGACAATAGAAAAATTCTGCCTTAGACCTACCCAAATTCATTGTTGCTTCTACCATGAAATTGGATGGGAAGTTATGACAGGAACAGATGTATTGACATGAAGAAGCACATTTTGGCAAAATAAAAACAGAATAGTACTCTGACTTTAAAGATGGGCAACAACAGAATACAATTCTTTACTGAAAATCTTTTCAGAAACCTTTGAAGAAATATGACTATAGCCATTGATTACGTACATGGCTCCTGAAACACTAATTTTGCAAAAACAGAAGTATAAAATATTTAACAAAGATTAGAATTATAAAGCATGACACCACCACCACAGCAGTAATATCTGCCACACAGAATACAAACATAACAACTGTGCAAAGTTTGGGACTGTCAAAGCAGTCAGTTTGACCTTTTTCCAAGGAATAGTGTAGAAATCTTATGATCAAAGATATTCAAGAACCAAACCAAAGAGTAATGTTCAAACCAGATTTTTTTTATAGTAAGTCACCATTCAGTTCTTTCTGAAACTGCAGAAATTAAACTTCTTTTATAGCAGATGATGAAAAGCAGGTAATGGCATACCTGAAAATCCTCAATATACATACATATGTCAGTAGCAAAAAAGTATTCCTTTTATAATATGAATTGAAAAGTACAAAACTGATTATCTGTTAAGAAAATACCAACTAAATGTAAATGTAAACATAAAAATATCAACTAAGTCTTATTGTTTAAGTAGCAGGTGATTGTATACTCTGGAAATGTTATTGTGGTGAAAACAGTAAAAGAGATAACTCTCAGTAGCAGTAGTGTGAAAATAACACTGATTTTTCTAGGTATTTTACAGCATTTTAGTGACTTGAGAAAGTGGTAGGTGTAGAATATTTAGATATGAATAAACCATTCAAGTCTTTGGAAATTTGCTTTTTTAATTTATTTCAATAGGTTTAATTTTTGCCAATTCTGTGAATATTTATGCTCTAGATTACAAGTGATCAAATACATAAATAAATAAATAAAAGGACAAATAAATAAATAAATAAAAGGGTAGCTAGAAGCCAAACTACTTTCAAAGGAGAATTCCAGTGTCTACTCTAGTTGAAATGAAGAAATATAGATCAAAGACCACAAAGACATAACCAGACAGGTCTGAGTCATGTTCAGTCTGCTTTGACTAGAGATCAGTCATGATTAAAGTTTTGATCATAACATTGTACATTGAAGAGATAGATGAGGTCACATTTTTCACTCATGCAGTTTTGCGCAGACATTTCTTTGAATGCTTTCACACTTGAAAATTTTGAAGCAGAATTTAGCTCTTGCAGCTAAAACAACTGAATCAAGAACACAGTGACAAATATTAAACATTTGACAGTATGCTACTGCCCTAGATTAATTCCCATAAAAGCAGTCAACCTGCAAAGTTAATAACTGAAAATTCCAAGGCACAAACCATGTGTGACAACCCAAACTGGGCTGCCCAGAGAGGATCATGAATTTTCTGTGATTCCCTTGAGCTAAATTAAGGTAAAACAACACCAAATGATCGATTAAACACTTTATTGATGGTAAACACCAACCTGAACTTGGAAAGCATAAAGGTAGGCAACCCAAACCAGGAAAGTGCAACAATAGGCAAAGTGGGTTCTAATTCAAATACTTAAAAGAGGAAAGGAAAAGGAAGAAAGAGGAGAGAGAGGGATCACTACCCTTGGGTGTCAATGGTAAAAGCAGCGGTCCTCCAGTGGTGGTGTGGTGCTCTTGGAGCACAGGGCCTCCGGCAGCACGGGCACCAGGTGGGGGAGGCAGATCTGGAGGAGCAGCAGCACATAGAGTCCTCCAGTGATGGGGGCACACACGTGGCTCCTCGGAGTTGTGCCTTTTATATGCTAGGCCCTGCCTCTAGTCTCACCCCCCTTGAGGCTTGCTCCAGAATGTTCTTCATCTTCTGCGCAGGCGCCACTATGGGGGTAGGTGGTTGCAAGGGGTCTTTCAGGTGGTCGTGAGCCTCTTCCTCAAGTGAACTCCACATGCCCTTCCAGCCATCAGAAGGTGGAATGGCTCCCAAGCTCCTGGTCAATTGACTTCTCACCTGTGGTGCTATGCAGAAGACCTCAATTTATCGCTATGGAGACCTTAACTTGTCCCACCACAATGTTTGAGACATTAACTCTTTCAGTCTCTCACACCTTGAATGTTACCAAGAATGAAGAGTTTCTTCTTAAGGTGGGAATGTTAGAAACTAAAGCCCCAACGCAGCTCTTATTGCTAAAAAAGAAACCCATGGAATAATTTGTTTTCCTTATAGCAGAATAGATCTTGAAAAATAAATAATTCAGTAGTAGCAAATAAAGAAGAGAGAGAAAAAACTCATTACAGTGTAGGCTCTATATTGAGAGAAAATCCAACAAGACATAGTTGTTATATGCTGGATATTAACATACTCACAAGATAAGTGTCACTGGACAAGAAAGCTTGGCAGATACAGCAACTTTTTGCTAAAAATACAGCTGAGTAAACACTGTTGTAAGTTAGAACTTTCTCTTCTGCTTATTCCTTTTCAGGATCCAGTGAAGTCTCTGAAGTCTTCTTGAGAGTAAATCTTTCTGAGGATTTTTTTCCCTGGAGCTGTTGTACGCTCCCATTGAAATGTTAGTTGTCCTACAATATATTCCTCCTGAGGTCAAGTCTATCCTTTTCAGAAGGGGCTGGATTGCTCATACCAAGAGACTGCTGGCATATATGTGATCTGTCTGTTAGGAAGGCTATTATAAGCCTTCCAATGCTCACAGAGTTATGAAATGCAATTAGAACTTCATAGATGCTACCTTCTTCCTGAATGCCCCTGTGTCACTCTGGAGAGTTATAGATAGAATATAATATTTCTTTGCTTTACTCCAAGGCTTAATCGCTCAGATTTACCCACCTCTGAATTTTCACCATTATGAATATAACTGTTGTGGAAAGTGTTTGATGGAAGAATTTTCAGAAATATTCAACTTTTATTTCAGGAAAAAAAGACATTTTTTTCTACCTTAGCTTTTATAACAACAAGGAGATTGACATTTTCTTGTCATTCTGGGGAACCCCAGAACATGTAACCTTTGTTAGGTAGTATGAACATATGGACAAAAAAAATATATTTGACTAAAAGAAACTGCAGCGTAAGCAATGAAGGGAATTAAACATCAAAAAAGGGAGCAGTCTTTGTAAAGAGAAAAGGTGAGCGTAAAGGCTACTTAACAGTACCTCTTACATACATATATATATGTGTGTGTGCTTGTCTGTCTGTGCGTAGCTGAATGAGAAGATGTGCTCCAGGAGCAGATGTAAAGTGCTCCAACAGAAGATGGGCAGTCAGACCACAGAACCAGACCAGAGGGCGTCTAAAGGAACTCTCCCTCCTGAAATGCGCTAGCATGCCCATCAGCTCACCAGCACCTGACCTTCACACTCACTTGGGTTATACTATTGACCAAAGTGGAAATGTAGACAAGAACCTTGAAGAGCATGAGAATCTGGTAGCTGGTGTGGAAGAAATGAGTTAGGAATAGAGGGAAAGGAAAAAGAAAATACAGTGGTGAGAACTGGGGATAAAACAAGTCCTAAATTGCTGCTTTCTAGTAAAGGAGATTATATTTTTAGTGATGAATAATATAATCTCTTAATGCTGATGTTTGTTGATTTTTATAGTTTTGTAAGCCTGTTGAATAATAAAAGATTTTCAGGTAAAAGGATTTCTACGAGGCCAGTTCCCAATTAGCTGATGTTCTGTTTTCTCTGATGGATCAAAAAATTTCTTCCCTTTACATCAGATTAAGCATATACATATGTGTAGGGTCAACACTTTTTTTCCTGAAGCTGAACACAGTTTTATCTGGGAAGTCAGAGGCTGTGTGTGATAATTTTTTTTGTTGCTGGGGTTTTATATACTGGAAATATAATTCACTTTCTAGCTTTACTTGCAATTCAAACTATGTGTATTTGCAATTAAAACTATGTTTATGACAACACTGGCAGAAATACTAATTTTTAAAAATGCTTGAGCTATAAATATCATTAATAAAATTAGCAGTCATTAAAATAAATATAATTTTTTCAAATAAACAGTAAATTTACTTTTTTAAAGGAATAGAGTGCAAATTTTGTACAACTGCGCCTTTTTGTGAAGAATATCTTATTTCAGTCTAGAACACTTTTATTTCATATTGAGAAAGAAAAGAAGCATTTTTCTGCTCTTAAGCCAAAGTTCTCTTTGCTGTGTTCCTTGAAAAGTGTCCTGCAACAGACCACAAGTAAGCTGATGAATACAGAATAAAACTTCTCATTTTTCATTTACAAAGTTAAATCGTGTGTCTGTGTGTTCAAAACTCCTCCCAATTTAAAAAATATTTTTACTACTAGTGGTTGTCATGGGTTAAGTAAAGAAAATAGCTCAAACTGTAAGCTACATCTAAAAGAGGAATATACTTGCTATGAGTTTATCATACCTCTACAGCAATGTTTTTCAGAGTGCTCTGAGATATGATGTCTCCACATGGTCTTTAAGGAAGGGAGTCTATTCAATTTTTACATGGATTAATTGATTTTATAAAATAACATACAAACAAGCAAACAAAGTAAAAAAAGTGGAAATTCTGACTACTATGTTTCCAAAAAAAGAGAAATCTTTTCCCACTGTTCTTTTCCCTGTCCATTGTTAGAAAATAGATAGTTTGCAGAGGAAATTAATTAAAAAATCTAAAGCGGTAAGCTAAACTTTAGTGATCTCCAAGTCAAGATAGTTGTCCAATTTTGTAGAAAACTATCAGTTTATTGCAATAATTCATGTTAAGGCATTTAAGAATTGGAAATGTTAGGGCTAGAAGCTGCTTTATGCCCTTTTTCTATTATTCTCTTTCGAAGTCCAAGAACACTGGTGAGAACTAGGGCACAAAATTGATTCAGAGAAGTCCAGCATATATATTTGACATCTGGTAACAACTAGAAATGGTTGGAATCATTATCATTTGCATGACATAGCTGAATTAATAAAAAATGTGCTTTCCATCTTATGCTGGACATATTCTTACAGTGATTTTTTTATTAGCTAGGGTGGCAAAGGGTTCATATGAGGCAGATAGATAGGTTTGAGATTGATTGGTTTACTTATACAGGATAATGATAATCTTGCACGGGTTATTTCTTCATGGGATGCTTTCTCAAGACCATTACTAAAAAGAAAATTGGGTGCCAATTTTGGTTTTACATCAGTTCTTACTGCTATAATTAATATGATATTGGTGAATTTTGTACAGTTTACAGTACATGTATTTAATCAATAGAAGTTTTAAGTATAAATATCACAAATTTTCAGAGCTGTCTGATGACTAAGATAACTCTGAGAACTCTCTCAAGGAACACTGGAAGATGTATAATTTACACAGTTTCTGAATATTAAAGTGCTAATCCAGTGCTATTGGAGTATAAATTAATAGAATATTGTGCAAGTTGGCAAGACCTGTAACTATAATTTTGGATGCTGATGCTATCATAGAAAAGTAAAAGCAAACTGTAAGAATAAATGTGAATCAACTTGAAGTCATTGACTGACAGTGATCAGCAAAAAACAAATGGTACCTTCTGGTACAATGGTTCTGCATGTAGAACTAAGAAATACCTGAAATAAATAAATACCTAGCTACCTTTTTTTGGTATTAGAATATTCATAGACTTTTACCTTTTTAAGAACACTCCATAAGTATATCCTTTTACTAGAAACTGCTTTCCAAAAATTTCTATGAATTATCTAAAACAGTGCTTTACTGATTAGGTCCATATTTTGGAGTTTAAAAGACAAAGAATTTTATAAGAATATATCCAACTAGTACAGCTTAGGGCTTGAGCTAATGCATAATAATGGGCCTTCAGGAAAGGGGAACTATTCTTTGCTCTCAAAACAGCAAAAGAAAATCCAGAACTAAACCCACGATAGAATATAAAATAACATGTGAAAAAAATGCTAAAATTTACTATATTATTAAAATTAATTAGGGTTTGAAAACTATTCTGTCATTAGTGTGCTGAACTATTTTATTTGGCAAACAACTATGTTACTGGTATTATTACAGTTAAGAAGACATTCATCTTGCCAAGCTTCAGAATTCAAAAAAATAATGCTCTAAATCCATGTTAATCTCCATCAGGACAACCAACATTATTGTTTTGAATGCTCATTTTAAGGAGTGGCAATTAACTCCGTTGAGGTGCCATTTTCTTACCATCGACTGTAGGAAGTTCATGGCTCGATTTTTATACTAGTCATCCAGAGCATAAAGAAGGGTGTCCAAATTTTGGCCTCCAGTGCAATGTACCAATCCCTTTACCTGTCTGTTCCTGCAGATCCCATGGGAATAGGGCAATTGCAAGTACATTTCATGAAATGTTTTGGCAGTGATGGGTGGATGTCCTTTCTCCCTAAAAGCTTCAAAAACTAGCATGTGTGTTTATGCTTTGCATGATAGTTCTGGGGAGTCACAGTTGTGACCATACAGACTAACTGTGCTGTAAATGCGAAACAAGCCAGTGAAAGAGCAGCAGAGATTTTATCCCTTCCTTAGAATCAGAAAAAAGTATGCAGCTTGCTCAGCTGGGAAATCAAATATCCCTGACAGAAACTGCTGGTTCAGGGAGCTTCAAGGATCTGAAGATTCTTCACAGTATGGAGAGGTTATTTTAGGAATGGTTGGTCATTTTAAGTGTGTTGTGATTTAACCCAGTAGGCAGCTAAACACCACACAGCCATTTGCTGTGTGGGATGGGGGAGAGAATTGGGAAAAAAAAGAAGTAAAATTAGTGGGTTGAGACAAAGACAGTTTAATAGGACAGAAAAGGATGGGAAAATAATAATAATACACAAAAGAGGTGACACACAATGCAATTGCTCACCACCTGCTAACCAATACCCAGACAGTTCCCGAGGAGCAATCGCTGCTCCCCAGCCAACACCCCAGTTTATATACTGAGCATGATGTCATATGGTATGGAATAGCCCTTTGGTCACTTTGGATCAACTGTCTCCACTCCCAGCTTCTTGTGTGCCTGGCAGAGCATGGGAAACTGAAAAAGTCCTTGACTAATATAAGTACTACTTATCAACAACTAAAACATCAGTGTGGTTAAGGGAGGTAATTCTCCCCCTCTACTCCGCTCTCATGAGACCCCACCTGGGGTACTGCATCTAGCTCGAGGGTCCCCAACGTAAGAAGGATATGGACATGTTGGAGTGAGTCCAGAGCAGGGCCATGAAGATGATCAGGGGGCTGGAGTACCTCTGCTATGAAGACAGGCTGAGAGAGTTAGGGCTGTTCAGCCGGGAGAAGAGAAGGCTCCAGGGAGACCTTATAGCGGCCTTCCAGTACCTGAAGGGGGCCTACGAGAAAGCTGGAGAGGGACTTTTTACTAAGGCATGTAGTGATAGGACAAGGGGTAATGGCTTTAAACTGAAAGAGGGTAGATTTAGATAAGATATAAGGAAGAAATTCTTCATTATGAGGGTAGTGAGGCACTGGAACAGGTTGCCTAGAGAAGTTGTGGATGCCCCATCCCTGGAAGTGTTCAAGGCCAGGTTGGATGGGGCTTTGAGCAACCTGGTCTTGTGGAAGGTGTCCCTGCCTATGGCAGTGGTTTTGGAACTAGATGATCTTTAAGGTCCCTTCCAATCCAAACCTTTCTATGTATCTATGACTCTATGGTTCTGTACTAGTTAGTTTAATGTTGAAAATATTTATGCATCTGTTTCCCTTTATTAAAGACTAGTGGTGATAAAGGACGTTGAAGGTTTTTCTTTCTGGGAGAAGCAAGGGTGATAACTGGGAAATACACAGACCATCTTGCTAAAAAGTGACAGACATTATACCTTCTTGCACATCAGATATCATGCAATGTATTCACCTTTACCTAGAGAAATGGCACTCCTTGTTGACTTGAAGAACTTTAAGTGTCTTTTAGACTAATCATTACCCAAAAATAGTAAATGCAATTCTCCACCTCCCTGCTTAAACACTAAGAATGGCACATGTGAATGATAGCTAGATGTTTAAATGTATTAAAACTCTTCTCATGTACAGATATGAAAGATAAAAATAGGAAATAGTTTCAAGACTGTATTTCAAAAATCTTGTGTAATAGATAGCTCAAGAAATCTAATGAAAACCACTTTTCAAGAAAGTAGTGGAGGAATCTTAGTTCTGTTATTAATCATCTTCTTGTTTGCTAGGCATTACATTTAATCCCAATACCTGGAAATCAGATTTACATGAGATTTTTACTTTAAATAATAACATGACAGAGGCCACTGTATACAAGTTACTGCATGAAAAAGAAGACTGTTTGGAATTTGTCAATGAAATAGAAAATCATCAAAGAAAACAAATATATATCCAGCCCCAAAGCTCCCCACTAATACAACAGTCTTTAGGAAACTTGGAGGAAAATGTTCTTAATTGCTGTTGTGTGTATTTTCAAGTATTCAGCCTGAGATCTAAGGAGTCATATCCAACTGTCTTTTCAATGATTATGCATTTCCTCAGACTAAGAAAGATTAACAGAGATTAAAAAGACTTGCCTTAGAATGGTCATAATATCAGTGTTTGTCTGAAGGCATATTCAGGTCCCTTCCCTGGACAAGATAAAACAAAAGTGTAGATGTAAAAGATGAGGAACATTATGAAAGTGCCTCAAGAGTAATTACAAGTCTAGAAAATATGATATAGAGAAAAGATGGAAAGATTCATTGCTACATAAAGGAAAAACATAACCAAATACATAAGAACTTGATGTAAAGGAAATGGAAAGCATCATTCTTCACATCCACAGAACAAGAAATGTAAACTGCAGAAAAAATCATTTATGAATATCTATGTTATTAGATAAATAATAAATAATAAATAATAAATAATAAATAATAAATAATAAATTCACTGTGAATTGTCAGACAGTTTCCCTATGAGCAAGGTATAGTAAAACCTTGTTTAGAGGGAAGGAATTAAACAAGCTCAAGAAGTAACTTCCAGCTCCACTTACTTCCAGTCTACCAATCCAGGCAATCTGGGCCTCTCCCATTCTGGTGACACACTTATCTATGTGATACTTGTAATTATGAGCTTTTCAGTTTTTGTTTCATTATTTCTGACAAAAAAGAAAAAATCTCCTTCTTAAACAACATAAGAAAAGTTGAAATCTCAGTTTAAAGTCACTTTAAAACTATTTCCCACTTAAGCTACAGTGCAAATAAAAATCTTTGCTTTCATTAAAGTGGTATTTCCTGTTAGCTTGTGTGGATATGCAGAAACCATTTAAAATAAAATCTGTCCCAGTCTATATGCAATTGAACAAATAGCTCCAAGAAATTCAAATCAGCATTTTGGAGCAGTCTGAATGGTTTTTCCACAATTAAGGGGAATGATGAATTATTCTGGTCTGTGAGAAAGACCCAGATTGCCTCCAGAGAAGATTTAAGGACATTTCTGCATCTCTACCTGAAGGCTAGCACTTTAATAGAAGGCACCTGTAAATTATACTAGGAAAATTATGCAACGGCTTTGTAATATTTAGGGTGGGCAATACAGTTGTAGGTTGCAAGTGAGGAAACAGGAAGTTAGAGACTCGTGAGTGGGAAAATAGTTTGTCCCTTTCCTGTGAAGCTGGCAGAGAAGGAATGAAGAGGCTCTGAGTCTGGAAATTGGGTAGAAAGAGAGAGAGCTCTTATAGCCTTAATTTATGAAGCACGGAACTCTTATTACATAGAGGAAAAGTTACTGCCTTTGGAAGTTTTCCAGCTAAAAAGGCAGTCAGAGTATAGAGTACTGTGTTTCTAACTACGCTGGTTTCTCCAGTGGCTCAAAGAATATAAAATGGTACAATTTATTACCTGGAAAGAGACCAGATACATTGAAGATATGTCAGGATTAGCATTTTATGTAGGTTTTTCATCAGAACTTTACCACATCTAACTCAGTGACACAGCATTTTTAAGAGAAAGAGGCAGGAACTCTGTACTTCATTTCTACTCTACTTTTAGAGCAATAAGAGTCCTAGCAGCTACAGCATTAAAAATAATGGTGCACAAGCTTTAGATCTTGTCAGGACTAATTGAGCTAAGTATTAAGAAATTGGATTTTCAATATCTATAACTTTATTCCAAATGTTTTCCTTTCTCAGTATGCAATATTCAGTGTTTAGTATTTTCTTTCTAAATCAACAGTGACTTCACTTTGATTTGTCCCTACTGACCAACAATCTCCTACAAAACTGTGTCTTAGAGACAGAGCATTTCTGATATTTGGTGTTATGTGTATAAATTCGTAGCTGGATGTGAGACCTTTATAAGAAAGGCAAAAGAATCTTAGATTAAGGAATCTGAAACAAAGAGATATTAACATTTCTGGACTATTTTGTACACCTCCTCCAACACATGAAATTATACTAAAATACCCAACATTTAAAGAAAAAAAGCATTAAATATTTGACAGTACAAATAAAATTGCACATCTCATTGCTTTTAATAATTAATAATGATATCTTGAAGTGCAGTATCTGTTAATTCTTTTGAACTAATCATATTTTCAGATTGATATAAATTCAGGTACTGAGTCAATCTTATTCTAGGAATATGTTACAATATTTTCCAGATGCATGAGGATTTCTGCAGTGTAAGGAAAGCAACAAACCCTTCTTAAAGGAATGACTTAATTTCCTCTGCAGTTTTGAGTAAAAAAAAAAAAAATTGCACAGCAAATTATAGTAAAATATCTAATAACATTTTTACACAGTTATTCCCCCCTAAGAAAAAAATAAAAGCAAAAAATCCCAACCAAACAAAAAAAACCCCAACCTCAAAACTTTAAAAGAAAGGGTGTAAAACATTTTATGCCCATAATTTACATAAATGAATTACAGGAATGTGTCCAGCAGTTACCATTCTACCTCCAAAAACATGTTCACATGGAGTTCTTTGGAACACATCCAGGTGTTCTTGAATTGTTACCATAAAGATTCAGGCAAGATTCATCAGGGAACTGTTTCGAAATGTTACTAGGCTAGGAGCCATCATGTAAATTATTGCATTATTATCAGTGATGGCATGCTTGTCAACAGTAATTAAAACAAAAAAAACCCACCCCCCAAAAAAAGCCCCACAACAACAGAAAAACCCCAAACAGCAAAACCTCTCAAGTCCCATAGAAACTATGAATAAACCAGCACATTTCCTGACTTTCCCAGGAACCTAACACTACCCAGCTGTTCTCATTTAAAATTAATGTAATACTGTGAAATGATTCATTGAGAATTACCTATGGATTCACGGCAATGGAACTGCAGCTCTTTACAAGCAGAAAATGGAAACCAAAAATGTTTTCTCATACAGTGTAAATCATTCATGATGCATCTTTATCCAAAGATAGATCAAACAGTTCCTTAATACACATCTATTTTCAATTTTTCATTTGTAGGCAATGATATATGGGGTGGTGGGGAGGAGGAAAGTAAAAAGAAAGGTCTAGTTTGTTATAAGTTGTTCCTCTGAGTGTTATCTCATTCAGGTCTCTGAGAGAACGTTATTATAGCCTGCAAGTGTAAAGCTTTATATATATAGTTTTCTTTGTGCCAAATGAATATACTTTGTTCAAAAAATCCTTCAAGTCACCTCAGTCTACCATCTTACTAGTAGAATGCAGAAGAAAAAGATATTTTAAAATAAACAAGTCTTTCTCAAGACATTACTTATTAATAAACTTTTTCAAACAGTTTGTAATGCACTGGATACCCACACATACTACCTGCAGGATCTATGCCAGTCAAAAATCCACTCTCTTTAAAACTGCAATATTAGTTCTTACATTATTTATGTGGCTTATAAGATACGTTCTCACTGAATTGTAGTATATATTGTTATTCAGCTGTCTCAATTACACCTGGAATACAAAATACACTATTAACTATTTGTGGGTTTGAAATCTTACTTTTTTAATAGCTTCTCAGCATTAATATTTGGGACAGAGAAATCTTCCTGCAAATGTAATAGCAACCATTAAGTGCTCCCTCACATTCTTCTGTTCAGATTGTAAAGAAAAAAACAAGGTAAAAGCAAGTCTCTATTAACAACTGAAATACAGTTTTCTTTGTGTGACCACAATTTAATTTATAAAAGCAAAGCAACAATGGGAATTTCTGCTCTATCTGTGTGGTGGGTTGATCCTGGCTGGATGCCAAGTGCCCACCAAAGCTGATCTATCACTTCTCTTCTCAATTGGACAGGGGAGAGAAAATATAACAAAAAGCTCGTGGGTTGTGATAAGGACAGGGACATCACTCAGCAATTACTGTCACAGGCAAAACAGACTCGACTTGGGGAAAATCAGTTTAATTTATTACCGATCAAAACTGAGTAGGTTAATGAGAAATAAAACCATACCTTAAAACACCTTTCCCCCACCCCTCCCTTCTTCCTGGGCTCAACTTCACTCCCAATTTTCTTTACCTCCTCCCCCTGAGCAGCCTAGGGAGATGGGGTATGGGGGTTGCAGTCAGTTTGTCACACGTTGTATCTGCTGCTTCTTCCTCCTCAAGGGTAAGACTCACACTCTTCCCCTGCTCCAGCATGGGGTCCCTCCCACAGGAGACAGTCCTCCATGAACTTCTCCAAAATGGGTCCTTCCCACGGGCTACAGTTCTTCATGAACTGCTCCAGCATGGGTCCCTTCCACAGGATGCAGTCCTTCAGGAGTAGACTGCTCCAGCGTGGGTCCCCCACAGGGTCACAAGTCCTGCCAGCAAACCTGCTCCATCATGGGCTCCTCTCTCTACATGGGTCCACAGGTCCGGCCAGGAGACTGCTCCAGCACAGGCTTCCAATGGGGTCACAGTGACCACCTGCTCCAGCGTGGGTTCCTGCCTGCGTTGCAGGTGGATATCTGCTCCAACACTAAGCTCCATGAGCTGCAGGGGGACAGCCTGCCTCACCATAGTCTTCACCACGGGCTGCAGGGGAAGCTCTGTTCCGGTGCCTGGAGCACCTCCTCCCCCTCCTTCTTCACTGACCTTGGTGCCTGCAGAGTTGTTCCTCTCACATATTCTCATTCCTCACTCCACATGCAGTTTGTGTCTTGTTCTTTTGGGTTTTTTTTTTTTTCCCCTTACAGAAAATCATAGAATCATAGAATCGTTTAAGTTGGAAAAGACCTTTAAGATCATCCAGTCCAAACATTAACCTAACATTACCAAGTCCACCACTAAACCAATTAAGGGGAGAGGAATAATTTCATGTTTCCTGGCTTGGTGGATGGATTATTTTTTAAAGAAAGCAGAAACTAGGAATCATTAAGGTTGGAAAGGATCTCTAAGATCATCAGTCCAACCATCAACCCAACACCACCATGCCCAAAAAACCATGTCCCAAAGTGCCACATCTACCTGTTTCTTGAACACTTCCAGGGATGGGGACTCCACCACCTCTCTGGGCAGACTGTTCCAATGCTTGACTACTCTTTCCGTGAAGAAATTTCTCCTAATATCCAATCTAAACCTCCCCTGGCGCAGCTTGATTCCATTTCCTCTCGTCCTATCACTCACTATTGGGAGAAGAGACCAACACCCACCTCACTACAACCTCCTTTCAGGTAGTTGTAGAGAGCAATAAGGTCTCCCCTCAGCCTCCTCTTCTCCAGACTAAACAACCCTAGTTCCCTCAGCCGCTCCTCATAAGGCCTGTGCTCCAGACCCTTCACCAGCTTCATAGTCCTTCTCTGGACACGCTCCAGCACCTCCATGTCTTTCTTGTAGTGAGAGGCCCAAAACTGGACATAGTATTCCAGGTGCAGCCTCACCAGTGCCAAGTACAGGGGGATGATCACTTCCTTAGTCCTGCTGGCCACACTATTCCTGATACAAGCCAGGATGCTGGTGGCCTTCTTGGCCACCTGGGCACACTGCTGGCTCATGTTCAGCTGGCTGTCAACCAACACCCCCAGGGCCTTTTCAGCCAGGCAGCTTTCCAGCCACTCTTCCCCAAGCCTGTAGTGTTGCATGGGGTTGTTGTGACCAAAGTGCAGGACCCAGCACTTGGCCTTGTTGAACCTCATACAGTTGGCCTCAGCCCATCAGTCCAGCCTGTCCATATCCCTCTGCAGTGCCTTCCTATCCTCCAGCAGATCGACACTTCCACCCAGTTTGGTGTCATCTGTAAACTTGTTGAGGGTGCACTCAATCCCCTCATCCTGTTTGTTGGTAAAGATATTAAACAGAACTGGCCCCAAAACAGAGCCCTGGGGAACACTGCTTGTGACCAGCTGCCAACTGGATTTAACTCCATTCACCACCACTCCCTGGGCTCAGCCATCCAGACAGTGTTTTAAGCACCTGCCTAGGCCATGAGCTGCCAGCTTCCTAAGGAGAATGCTGTGGGACACAGTGTCAAAGGCTTTACTAAAATCCAGGTAGATGATGCCCACAACCTTTCCTTCATCCACTAGGTAGGTCACCGGGTCATAGAAGGAGATCAGGTTGGTCAAGCAGGACCTGCCTTTCATGAACCCATGCTGGCTGGGCCTGATCCCCTGGTTGACTTGCACATGCCTTTTGAGTGTACTCAAGATGAACCACTCCATAATCTTCCTCAGCACCGAGGTCAGGCTGACAGGCCTGTAGTTCCCCAGGTCCTTTTTCCTTTTCTTCTTAAATATGCTATCACAGAGGCATTACCACTGTTCCTGATTGGCCTGGCCTTGGCCAGTTTTGGGTCCATCTTGGAGCCAGCTGGCAATGGCTCTGTCAGACATAGAGGAAGCTTCCAGCAGCTTCCTAAAAAAAACACCCACATAGCCCCCCTGATACCAAAACCTTGCCATGCAAACCCAATACAGATTCAGATTTGATACCAAATTTGATACCAGATTTGATACCTAATTCAGATTTAGATAGATATATCACAGTCCGCTGGATTAGATTAAGTTTAAAGAATTATTTCATAATATATTATCTTCTATAAAATCTCATGCAGAGTAGAAAAGCAATGTTTTTCAAGATGGCTGCTTCAAAGGTGGACCTTACACATCATATCATAGAACAAAGTCAGGCTGACTATATGTGTCATCTAGTTGTAAATCAACAGTATGCATATTCAAGATTATAACTTCATTATTGAAAGGATATTTTAAGCAAAACCTATAAAGGAGTGAATTTGCATAAAATATATTGACTTTATTACATGGAGTGTAAATATTCAAATGTATATTTAGGGCATTTTAAAGAGTTCTGTCTGAAATAAAGTAGTAAGCGAAGCTGATAAGTGTGATCAATACTTATGAATATAAAGTGATAGTGTATGACTGTGTCAGTAATTAACATTTAAATGAGTTAATATGGTCACACATGTATTGATGTACACATCTCAAATACCAGACACAGCAAAAGTTTCAGATACTTTTAATCCATCAGATATGGACTTGAAATATAAACATCCAATTGTCATTCACAGAGACACCAATGGGAGAGGGAGCACATCACACATTTCTGTAAGATGAAGATAAGTGCATAAGCTACAGTGACGGAGATAAACTTCTTTGATTTCTGGAGGGCTTGCTTCCAGTACAAAAAAGGTACTGAAAAGCAGTATGCTGAAAGATAAAGCATAATTAGATAAAAAAGCAGAAAAATAACCTCAAGCTTGATGAAATTTATAACAACTAAATTCTGAAGAACTTTTCAAACAGAAGATCTCATTTCACATGTGATGAGCACTTCTGTAATGCACAATACTACCCCTTATTTAAATAATGCCATTTTGATTAACTCACAGGTTTTCTTAACATGAGTAGAAATTAGGACTGGTAATTACTCTGAATTTACAACGTAATTAATGTATCCATGTTATGCAATAACTCAGAGAAAAATGCTGAAAAATGTATTAGTTTCAATATTGGAATTAAGAAGAGTAGGTGCAAATTTTCCATTTTCTGACACCTTGCATAAGTATGTTATGGTAACCCTGTAATATGTTTTGCTATTAATTAATTGCAGTCATATTACATATCCAATTCTACCCTCAGTTAACTGGCTGATTAAGAACTTCATAACCTTGTTGCTGAAGGATCAGTTATTGGAAATGTCTGTATGCAGTTGAGGCCCTAAACCATAAATCTTAGTGAGAGTAATGAGGATTAGGTATCTAAGTACCTTCTGTGATGTGTTGTAAGGATGGAGATCATGTCTACTCTGAGCAAAGGAGTATGGTACAAAGATTTGAGTTACGAGACATAGTACTAGGCAGATGTCTTGGCTCATCTAGCTGAACTATCATAACACTGAAAAAAAATTAGCAAGTCTTTCCTGCACTCTGTCGGCTAAAGATGGACAAACTTTGAAAAGAAGTGAAAAAGTCAACATAGAAATGTGGAGCAATGTATTGTGGGAGACTAGACAGCCTTGCCTCTTCTGGGAAAGGAGAGCCAGCTGCTCATCCTGTCATTCATCCCTCCTGTGCTCTACGATGTGAGGACAGCCTACCACACTGAGAAGGGATTAAAAGCAATACTTTAAGTGGAAGGCAAATAAAGATGAGAAGGACCTTGATCAACAGCGAAAGATACACTGTGTCACACATAGCTCATTACCTGGAGAAAATACTCCTATGGAATCTCAAACAAACCACAGACCAATTGCGGCTTTTTTTAAAATGCAATGTACCAAAACATATCCAGAGTAATTTATTTAAATTACTGGTTGTACTTATTTCATACATTAAAAGCCTTTAATTTGAGATGATTACTATGACAGCCAGGCCTAAACTCATTAGAGTGTATTACATTTCATTTAGAAGACAAAAGTATAAAGTAGAACATATTTGCTGCCAAAGCTTTACGGAAATCAGTCTACTGAACTACCAAAAGTCACTGGCTCTGAAGACTGAAGCAGTCTGTTGAAGTGCTAAACCATTTCTGACAGCATCTGCTCCTTCTGCAGGTGCAGAGAGAACATTTTATTTATTCTGAGTTATCTGAGTAGATCAATTCAATGACTACTTTGCTGAAACTTGAGAAACCAAATGGGAATGAAAGAGAAGGAAAGCAATTTGTAGGCCATGTATACAGACTAACAGTGCAATAATGATATACACTGATCCTAAAATCTTAGAAGATAAAGTAACCAGAACTGCTAAGGTTGTTTGCTAACTACATGAAATGATATTTTTTTCTAAATAAATCTTTTACATGTAAAACATGCTCTGGTAAATTATTTTTCCTGTATCCTGTACATCTATTAAGTTTTTATTTTAAACTACTGTTACTGTATTAATTTAAAAAAAAAAAATCCAGTTCTCTAAATACAGGCCTTCTTTGGGCTATGGTCTAGCACAGATTACAGATACAGTCTGGCCTGAACCATAAAGACAGCTGTGGATAAGCATAACAAATTAAAAGAGGGGATATATATCTCTCAGACCAAGAGATCTTGAGCCTTGTGCCCTCTATTCTTGTGTTGAAAATATATATCTATAACTATTTATAATTCTGTGTGCATAGTGGAAATACAAATTAAATAAAATTTTGATGTAAACTCCGTCTTAATGTCCCTTCTTGTGATTTTTATTCAAGTAAATAAATCAAACAGTAAAGATAAAGGTAAGAACTTCACTGGTTTCAGTCATACTGTGGGTCACCCTGTGCTCAGTAGTTTTGATACCTGGTCTAATATTTTGGGCCAGGGATAGGTGCCCTTGACGTGGAGGGTATAGTGACTACCCGTTTAGACCATCCCCTCTTTGTACAATTGCTTGTGGTCAATGAGTCCTTGAAGCCAGGCAGTATGAGTCAGCGTGACTGATTCCTGGCTTTTTTGGAGAAATGGGATTTTCTAGCACCCTTGGAAATGAACTACTTAGAAATGCCTGGGCTGTACAAATGGATGAATACAGAGCCATACAGGTAGATCCCAGGTGCCAAGACTTATCATGGGCATGATATCTCATATCTCTCAAAATTCAACACTGTTTCATATGTGATGAGCTTGGACATACACTTAAACATAATTTAAACTACAGTCACAGTTAAAATGTAGTTTACCTGCTCAGGAAGATCTGTAGTTCTTTTTTTCTACATTGTAAAGAAGACAAATCAATTGCCATGGCTATCACAAAATTCTCAATATTCTATTTTATTCTCCATTAGTAATCTAAATATACTACAAAAAAAGACTGAAAAAACAGCTGTATTTCTACCAAGTTCTTTTATCCTGAAAGACAACAATCTGCCTCTCAAACACATTTCTCTTTGCATATTTCAAGAACGTCTTATGCATTTTCTCTTCAGTCTTTCCTTAGCTTAGTTATTTAGCTTCAAAGATACAACTTTTTTTCCATGTACAAAATGGTTGTTGCTTTTAAGTACTGCTGAAAAGTCACGGGTGATATCATTCCTTCACTTAAGTCCCTAGCAAAGATCCCACTGAATAACAGTGATAGGGCAGGATTGATTTCAAGACTTTGTAAAAATCCCACCATTTATGTATCAAGAATTTTACAAGAACTTTTTGGGCTTTATTCTGCTCACATTGAAGTCTGTGGCAGTTTTTTCTAGGCATATTAATGAGATCCCAGAATGTTCTTCAAAGTTTAAGGAAAAGCAAGCTGAAAGAGAGAGAAAGAGAGAGAGATGAAACCTGTTTAGAGGAGTAGGAAAATCATAGTGCAAATGTGACTATAATAATAACTGTTAAGAAAACCACTAGAGATAATGCATGCAAAGAAAATGGCTCTGAAGATTAACAGAAGCAAATAGATTTTTTTCCACAAGTCTTTTTAAGGGGCATAAGTTATTGGTTAGAATTGTACGGCTTCTAAAAAATGAAGTTAGTAATTTATTGAAATGTGAATCAGCTGACACAAAAATGCCATGTAAGTTTTTAACTGTAGTATTTGGAAAGGAAAAAAAGTTCCATATTCCAGAAAAAGTCATAAATTTCACAGAAAGAAAGAAAAAGTATGGAGCCGAAGTGAGGATCAAACCAGGATGAATGGTCTCACCCTCTGAAAGCTGCCAAAATGCCCAAGCCAAATGGACCTTTAATCTCAAGTGAGCAGAAAAAAAAATGGGCAACTGTTAGTAGTATATCCAAAAACTTATTGAGAGCTGGAAAAATAATGAGAGTAGAGAAAGTTAAATGTTGTCACAGCATGTAGAAAATGATTGAATGTGGCTCTAGTAAAATAGTCTCAGAAGACCAATAACCTTCACTGCAGTACACTGAATATAAACTTGAATCAGGTGCAGCCTGAAAACACCAAGAGAGCTTTGACATTAATTAAGGGTATTTAGCATTGATCTTTAATAAAGAAGTCTAGTAAACTGAGGGTGGGAAAGAGGTTATTTTGTTTAGATACCAAAAAGAATTGGTGAGATAAAAGCTATGAATATCCCTTAGAGTATCTTGCTTTTAGAGAAAGTTTTGCTATGATAGAACCCCACAGACCAGTAAATAAAGTTGATCTGTGAAAGGATCAATAAGACAGAAATACAGTGCACCTGGGAAGGTAAATAATTACAATTAATCAGAGTACTATAATAAAGAGTAGCTGAAAATGGAAAAACTAATGAAAATATAGGCAATGAGTAGTGTACTGACTCAGGAATTTGTGCTAGTCAAGTTAAATCTTGTTGTTTTCCCCTTTTCTAGAGCATGTAAATATATTCAAGAGTATACTTACAAGCAATGTATGTGTATCATGTGATCCTTCTTTAAGAAACGTTTTTTCTGTACAAAACTGTTGATTTATTACTGTGCAATGACAGTGATACTTACAGGTGTTCAGGTTTAAATACTACTGGTGTATTGTAAAGCTGAAAATCTTAATAAATCTGATAGATACATAGAAACATACATGATCATACTGATGCCACTCTGCTTTGTTTATTTACATTTTATTTATAATTTATATTTCATTACATTATATGTTTGATACAATTTCCTTTTTGTTACTGCAGTGACTGTCATTCTGACTGCCTGCTTAAAAGGAGACAGATTTTAACTATGAGATACATTCCTGAACACCACTGGCAGACTTTGCTTTTTTTTTCAGTTACTTCTATGTATTTAGAGATGGCCAGCCTCCCACTGTCCACATCTGCTTTCAATTCACAAGCAGTTGGTGTAAGTCATGCATCATCAGCATTTTGTTTGCTTGCTATTCTGTCTCATCTGTGAAGCCATTATATGAAGTAATAGAAGCAGAAAATAGGTACACTCCCTCTTTAAATTTTCAGCAGGGATCCTGCTTTTTGTAACTTCTGCAAATTGCACCATTAAATTGCATATGTTGGCCTGTTGGGTACCCATAATTAAATAAATAAGGAAAAGTAAGCATAAACTTCATGAACTGACTAACTTACTAAAACTGCCAGTGAAATAAATCAGCAGACTATAGTACTTCCCAACTTTAATTTTTGTCTCATATCAACCAGCTCAAAAACTGGAAAGCTATGCAGAAAAGCAGTATATCATGACAATTATATTTAGTGACACGTTGCATATAACATACATACAAGGTCCCTTTGGCTCAGTATCCTTCCTTTTTCAAAGATGTGAGTTGGAAACTATCAGAGTAGTTTCAATGAATTGTTGCAAAGAGAGAAGGCAAATTTCCTCAGTAGGAAAAAGTAATCAGATAATGAAAATGGGCTAAATTAGTAATTTATGATTTACTTATATATTTCTTTCAAAAGTTTATTTTGTGAAATGTCTAGCTTGTTCAAATAAAATTCAAAAGGGAACAACATGGATTTAAACTCTGTAGGAAAAACATCCTAGAGTGTTTTTACATGAACAATTCCCTGATGCAAAATATGTTATAGCATATTTTCTTTTATTGTAGCAAAAACAGAGAAAATATTGGAATCTATGTGTATTTTTCTTCCTTTTCTGAGCTCAGAGAAAGGGCCATAAATTGACCTCTAAGTCACAGTTGCAGAGAGGTACTTATTTTTGCAGATATATGCATACTATTTGCTGAAGTAAAGTTCAATAGATAATACTGATCCATTTGGGGTGCTGGGACAGATAAGGGGGTGGTGGCATGAAGGACAAAGCCATTGGCCCTGAACCATGCTGCCTTATGTTCAGTGAATTTGAGTTCTGAGAACTTTTTTACAGCACAGTATCTACATTCCTGGAAGCTTTCCATAGAGAAATTAAAAATTAGAAGCTTGAAGGAAAAAATAATTGAATGTGATTGGAATTGATATTCAATTCACTGATATTTCATTATTTATTTCTGTTCCAAGTCAGGAAACAGTTACTCTTTTCTAATCACTAAATATGAAAAATTTTATGAATGAAATGTCATAAAATTCACCGTTGTCCTGGTTCATTAGTTTGAAGCAAGCCAAGCTTCTACGTAGGCCTTGCAGTGTTTTATTCTGGTTGGATTGACTGAAAACCCTATGTAGAAAGCAAAGGTGTGGCCTTCCAGACGAGCTAATGCTCTCACTGAAGGCTTTTTCCAGCAGTGCTTGGCCAAAGAAGTGTACAAATCTGTGAATGTGCAAATAACAGAGAGTATTCTTCTTGTCCTTATCACATATCTTCTCAGCCTCAAAACAGACTTCATGATCAATAGAAAGAAATGCATATTTTAGAAAAAAATACAACTGTATCTTTCTGTATATCTACCTTTAAATATCCTAGAAAACATCTCATAAACAACTGTTTTTCACGATTGAAAATTAAAGGAGGTCACGACTAGCTAAGATTGATAGAAATACAAAATTAGGCAAGATCAGTCTCACTTTCAGAGTAGCTAGACTAGAGTTCTAAGTAGAATGATCTTCCATGCATGTTGTATTCATGAAAAAAATGAAAGCAAACTTGTGTAAATTAATTTAACAGTACATTTTTCTTTTCCCATACTTTCCTAGAAGTTAAATTATGTAAAGTATTTACAAGGCTTTTAATACCTCTTGATTTTTTTCCTAGGATGTAAAACTTCTGTTTAAAATGTATTGACTACTATTTTCTCTTAGTCTACTTAGGGGAAAAAAAAAAATCCAGACTAAAAACCAAACTCTAAATAATCTAAAGGTCTAGAATTTTATGTACTTTTAACAGAATGAACCATAAATCTCTGTCTTCCGTGTGGTCAGGTATGGTTGGCAGTCTTAAATATGAGATTAAGCATACTTAGGATTTGGCATTAAAAGCACTCTAGTCCTCATATTCAAGTAGAATTAATTGTCAGTGAAATCGCTATATTTTGTGTATCATAATTCTTGGTTTTGCTTGCATGTTTCATGATAACTTTGTGTTAGCTTTTTAAAAACTTTTACCACAACGTTCTGAGGGATCCATTGTATGTATTGGCTATGAATAATACATTAGTCACAGTACTAACATTGTTTTCATATATTGTTTTTGAGAGCCTTAATACATGACATTTTCATTTTAGAATGAAATATATTCCTAATACACATAATACAGCTGCAATCAAAATAGATTTAAATTATTGAGCTTAATTGAGTTTAACTCTCTTGATATTGGATAGATAATACAAAAAATAAATGTACAATTTCACATAATTAAAAATGCTTTCCAAATATTACTTTTGTTTTGGTTTGGGTTTGTGTTGGCGGTTTTTTTGTTTGGTTAGTTGTTGGGTTTTTTTTTTCCCCAGGACTACTTTTTATGAGGTCATTTACAGACATAATCGTGAGTAAATGTGACTTCTTTTACAGCTAAGGCAAATGAAGCATATCTTCAATTAGAAACTTTTGAAAATGTACTGTGGTAGCCTACTGAGAAGGGAATTGCTTTTCTTCACAGCTTCACACCCACTCCTCTTTAAGCTCATGGCTGTAGATAAGTGCTGCAAGTGCAATATCCTTCTCTCCAAGTATTTTCAGCCACTGGCTACTTCAAATTACCTATCTGATGTGTAGTTTTGGATATTTCAGAAATATTTATGTGCTTGCTTTACATTAGGTACCCACCTTAGCTTTGTTAAGTAAAGTTTTGCTGTAAAACATAAGTAAGTATAGCTGCTTATGTAGACAGAACTGTAATGATTTGCACTCCATATATAGAGGGAAGCAAGTTTTCAAATTGTTTGCCATGCTCCAGCAGGAATCCC
This sequence comes from Pelecanus crispus, assembly GCF_030463565.1. Taxonomy (NCBI): domain Eukaryota; kingdom Metazoa; phylum Chordata; class Aves; order Pelecaniformes; family Pelecanidae; genus Pelecanus; species Pelecanus crispus. The sequence goes on from NC_134645.1 coordinate 83,634,122, forward strand.
CTCTGCAAGGTGGACAGCATAGCTGTTCATAGTGTGGTCGTGCTCTAGTCAGCTCCTCCATCTCTTTCTCTCTATGCCTTTATGTAAATTGTTTCAATTTCTGGCTTGATATATATTATTCATAGTAATAAAATGAATGTGTTTCAAAAACAGAAAAATCAATTATAGCTGAAAGGTGTTCAAAAAAGAAAGAAAGAAAAGAGAGTTTAACAATAGTGTGGTTTATGTTCTTATGACAGGCTCATACTGGCAGTTGGAATCATTAAGACACAGTAAGACACAGTAAGATAAATTTGGTGTAAAGAAACAAATTGCAGTTAAGGGCCAAAACCCCACTGATACTCTCATAGAAGAATTATGTAGGGAAGCTTTCAAATATTTTCATACATAACCTATAATTAAGGTTGTATAGAGTAACTTTTGAATGCTCAAGGCCAAATCAGACAATCATATCTATAATCCCTCTGTATTTTCTCACATGCTTATTTTCTCACTTTAGCTTATTAAGCTGCTGTTGCACAAAAAGCAGAGCAGACAATACTAGCAACATAAACAGGGTCAGGATACAGCTGTGATACTTTTGTCTCTCTCTCTTTCCCACACAATTCCTGGACATAGGAGCAACAAGAACACTTCCAGCATGTTACCATTTATGTGGCCTATCTATGTGAGCAGCAAAGGGTGTTCGCTAGTATGGATGTGGCTAGACACTGTCATTTGACTGCAGAGACAGAGGACAAGCCCTGACACTATTTAGTGTATTGGTACAGATGTAGTCACAAAGGCCAGACTGAGACACATGGTATAAAGTCTGTCACTTGAGTCTAAAGACCATTAAGTCCTCAGCCAACAACTTTCAGGTCTTTGAACCCAAGGATACAATAGTATTAATATCACATTGATTTTCCAGTGAGCTCAAGACTGCTGTTGTAATCGGAAGACAGCCCAAACAAAGTGAAAGGAAGCTAGTTTTTCCCTTACACCAGAAAGGTCCTTTCAATATCAAAATAAGAAGTTGTATCCCAAAGAGGGATAATGCGCAAAAGATTCCATAAGTACTCCAGAGTTCACATACCCATGGTTTTATATTTCATGGATGCTCATCTATTGAGCATTAAGATCCTTCTGTTTTCCTACTGATTCAGGGAATTAAATATGGAACACTTCAAAAGTGTTCAAGAGAGGGAAACAACTAAAAGCTCTGATTTTCCTAACAGTCAGGAAATGTACAGCATAGGCATTTTAAAAAGTAGTGGCAAGTAGATCATTGTGAATTACTGTTCTGCAGAATAAATCTAACTGATGTAAAAGTAATTAAATCTGAAAGTTGGATTATTCTTCTGAACATAATTATTCTATTGTATCATAAATCAAACAAAGAATAATTGATTTTGATTTAAAGTAATAGTTCTCCTAAAAAATATATCAGTTGTTGGTGTCAAAAAATGGAAGACAGGAAACAATTATCTTAGAACATCCCTTGAAACAAATTATATTCATAAAGATGTACTTCATGGTCATATCTGAAATGTGTTAGTATAAGAGAATAGACTTTAGGAGCTTGAAATAATATAAAATCAGCCATCCTAAGTAGACTTTTGTCTTAAGATTTTTGTTTGATTATAATTGAGACTACTCGAATAGACAGCTGTACATAAAACCTTTTTTTCCTTCTGAATCAGAAAAACAGACAATAACTCACATTTCAACCAAATTCTAGATATAAAAATACTTTCTTAGCACAAAAAAAAAAAAAAAAGAAAATAAGAGTGTTTGAATAGACAATAAATACTACCATACCTCAGAATTAATCTTTGTCGTGGCAAGATTGCCCAAGGGGGGAACATTCTGTGGTATTAGTACCTGTAAAAAGGATCTGATGTATCATATGGGATATTAGAAAATTCATAGCCCCTATATTAGTAAGCTGAATATTTCTTATTGTTCCAAAAGTGAACATGTCTCTGTTGCAGACAATGGACAGGACTAGGCTACCAGGTTTCCTTAAGATTTAGTTCTCATTTAAATGTTTGATTTCTTCTTGCAAGATAACAGTCTGAAGTTGCAGAAACTTTTCTACAGTTTTAGGACATATATGAAATGAGAATAACTGATTATTTTGTTCTTACTCATAACATAGAACATATGTATGTATGTGCATATGTATAGAAGTATGCATATATATGTGTGTTTATATGTGTGTATATATATATATAGTGCTGATAGGTTTTATTTTAATTAGTCAGAATCCTAATCTGTTGGGTGTTTCTACAAGCTTCAGTCTACAAAAGCCACAGTTAGCATGTATAATAGTGAGACAAACCACTAAGTTTAAGTTGGAAGTGCAATTCTGAAATATTCCCACTGTTGACTACAGTAAGCCTTCTAAGGTATACTAATTTTACCTGATTTCTCTTTTTTTTGCAGTTAGACAGAAACTCATGTTGAAGACATAGGCTGCTCATGCAATCCAAATGTCCTGGTTTTGGCTGGGATAGAGTTAATTTTCTTCCTAGTAGCTGGCATAGTGCTGTGTTTTGGATTTAGTAGGAGAAGAATGCTGAGAGCACGCTGATGTTTTACCTGTTGTTAAGTACTGCTTATGCTAGTCAAGGACTTTTCAGCTTCCCATGCTCTGCCAGGTGCACAAGAAACTGGGAGGGGGCACAGCCAGAAGAGTTGATCCAAACTGACCAAAGGGCTATTCCATACCCTGTGACGTCATGCTCAGTATATAAACTGGGGGGGATTTGCCGGGGAGCAGCGACCGCTGCTCGGGAACTGTCTGGGTATCGGTCAGCAGGTGGTGAGTAATTGCATTGTGCATCACTTGCTTTGCACATTATTATTACTATTATTATTATTATTATATTGTTATTATTATGACTACTATTTTATTTTATTTTATTTCAATTATTAAACTGTTCTTATCTCAACCCAGGAGTATTCTCACTCTTACTACTCCGATTCTCTCCCCATCCCACTGGGGCAGGGGGAGTGATCGAGCGGTTGCGTGGTGCTTAGTTGCTGGCTAGGGTTAAACCACAACACCAACAAACCATTTTGATCACCACTTCATATTCTGGTTTAATGTTAACACAAGCATGATGATCTTTGAACCTCTTTTTGTGATCTCTGCATTGTAGAGCCCAGTAAAGCAACAGGAAAAAAGCTGTCTTCTGAGCCTCATGTATCTTGAGATGTCTGTAGTAAAACAGCATCTATCAACTTTAGTTCATCCATTTAGCAGCTGTGGTTTTTTAATTAATTCTAGGAAAATGAATGATTTAAAGTTTCAGTTTTTAAGGGACACACTTTCAGGCAATATTCATGTCCTATTTTGATGATAATAAGATCTGTTTAGACAGGCTTTTTGTTCTGCAACAGCTGTTACAAAGACTGAAAGTTTTATTTTTAATGTTCACTCTGCTCTTATTAAGGTTGATGACAAGATTTCAATGAGGATTGAAGGAATGAATGTAAAAGCTTCTACATTTTGCCTAAGAGAAACAATACTGTTGTTTTTTTCTAAGAGAAAATCATCAGATCATAGAATCGTTTAGGTTGGAAAAGACCTTTAAGATCATCCAGTCCAAACATTAACCTAACATTACCAAGTCCACCACTAAACCAATTAAGGGGAGAGGAATAATTTCATGTTTCCTGGCTTGGTGGATGGATTATTTTTTAAAGAAAGCAGAAACTAGGAATCATTAAGGTTGGAAAGGATCTCTAAGATCATCAGTCCAACCATCAACCCAACACCACCATGCCCACTAAACCATGTCCCAGAGTGCCATGTCTACACATTTTTTTGAACACTTCCAGGGATGGGGACTCCACCACCTCTCTGGGCAGACTGTTCCAATGCTTGACTACTCTTTCCGTGAAGAAATTTCTCCTAATATCCAATCTAAACCTCCCCTGGCGCAGCTTGATTCCATTTCCTCTCGTCCTATCACTCACTATTGGGAGAAGAGACCAACACCCACCTCACTACAACCTCCTTTCAGGTAGTTGTAGAGAGCAATAAGGTCTCCCCTCAGCCTCCTCCAAACTAAGCAACCCCAGTTCCCTCAGCCGCTCCTCATAAGACTTGTGCTCTAGACCCTTCATCAACTTTGTTGCCCTTCTCTGGACACGCTCCAGCACCTCAATGTCCTTCTTGTAGTGAGGGGCCCAAAACTGGACACAGTATTCCAGGTGCAGCCTCAGCAGTGCCAAGTACAGGGGTACAATCATCTCCCTGCTCCTGCTGGCCACACTATTCCTGATACAAGCCAGGATGCCAATTTTAGTATATGTGCTGCTGAAGCAAGCACTGTTGGCTGTAGCTTGAGGTGATTTGCAAAAAAAGCATTTAAGAATTTTGAAATTATGTTTAGCTTAAAAGTTATTTTGCTTGAACTCATTTCACTTAAGGTGATTGAAGTATGGGATTCTTCTCACCTGTGTTTAGACATATTCCTTACAGACATTTACTTGGCTGAGGCTGGTCATCCTCAACTCAGCCCCTGAGAAGATCATGGAGTCCAAGCTCTTACAATTCATTTCCAAATATTAAAAGGTTTTCCTGGACTTAAAAAAACTAAACAAAACTGACTAGATCTAGCATTGAAAAAGATCTAGAAATTAATATTTCTATGACTGTGCTTGAGCCAATCACCCTATGTATTCATTATAGTCAAAGGAGACATGTTGTATTTGTATTTTGTATCAGATGAATTCCACCCTTTGTGTCACCTTCCTGGACTATATTAACACCTACTAGATCTCAGAGTATTTATCTCTGTCTGCAGAGCACAGTGATGTAGATTTCGTACAATTCTTTTCATAGAATGAGACAAGCCAGCTAATAATTACTTCAGAAATCCAACCCTTCTCATTTGTACTAAGTGACCAGGGATAAACAGATAAACTACTTTCTTCAAACAAACTGACTTTTTAAAAAATGCAATAAATTTTTACTGAGTCTATTTTCCAAATACTGTTCTTGCAATATTGACAGAATGCATCAAAACCACTCTCCCTGCCACTTCAATAACAAGCATAAAAGAAATATACATGAAAGACACTTCTGGAGTAGACAGCTCTATTTGTATCCAACCATCAAGCATTGCTGAAATCATTCATAGCTTAATTATGAGAAAACAGATATTTGAACAATTTAGTCATCTAAGTTCCAGAAAAGTCATGGAGACTTGATGAAGTTCCTCAGCGTTCTCCTGAAACAGATTCCTAGGATATGACCCAAGACATACTGATTTCCTTCAACTTTCAACAGGTTTGTAGTGAAGTCTTTGAGAAATATGAAAACTTCTTGCTGAATTTGGTCTGAAAAAATTGAAGTCTTTTGGAGTGTACTTTTTTACAACTATTTAGTTATTAAATTATTGTTTTATTTGATTTTTTTATTTTATAAAGCATAATGATCTATATTTCTGCAAAGGCACATACTAGGGTTTAGAAATATTGTTACAGATGCTGTTTTACAGGGCTGAAAACATTGAAAGGATTGTGAACTCAAGCCATATGAATTGCACAGTCCACACTTATACAAGTGTATTAATGTCTGGGGTTTTCATTTAGTATGAACCAAAAAGAATTAGAAATCAATCTTTCTTAAATGTGAAAGACTGGAGGTGACGTGCATCATGAGGAAATACAGATGATAGAGCTAAACTTGGACACTACAAGAGGTTCACTGCTCATCAGGAACCCTTGCAGAGGGAAGAAACTGCCTCTACCCCAGGCTTCTTCCTTTGAAGGACTGTGCAAACACTTTCCTCATTTCTGCAGAAGGAAGCTGTGTGTGGCAGACCCACACCAATTAGTGTTTTCTGCTTCTGATATCCTTAAAAAAAGCTGCTCAATACTACAGGAAAATTGAAGAACCAGATGAGCTTTGACAGTTTGACTGAAAAATCAAACAGAAATTTTGTTAAATTAGATGAGAAAAGGAAACAAAGAAATTCAGGGTGGTAGAGGGTGGGAAACCAGAGTATACTGCCCCTGAGGAGAACCCTGCTGTCCCCAAATATATTACTTCTTATGAAAAAATCCATAGCTTTTTTATTTTCTTATTCCAATTCCACAAAGACAAAAAAAAGGGCAAAAGCTTTGTACTACATTTACTTGAAATAAATTTGACAGAAAGAGTAGTTTCATTTTGCAAAATTTATTTAATATAAATCTTGTTAGCTTGTCAAGCAATGGTGATTTTAATCAACTTCACAGTTTCTTCTGTGAACCACCAGCCTTCCCAGGTCATAGATGAGCAATTACAGGGATCTCAAATTTGTGCTATAGAGTTATGTTATTTCCTGTAAATACGTCCTATCCATTATTGTTTCATTGTGCTGTCTTATCAATATTGATTTTTTTAATGTGGAAGCAAATACATTAAAAATATTCACTGCACAGAAACAAGCAAGGATTCTCATAGTCATTTGTAGACTAAAATGGAAGTGTGTTACTGCAAGGTGGCATTGATTTCTCTTAAATATGCTGCAATTATATTGCAGCAAAGCTAAAAAAATCTGTCATAAAGTTTATAATGTAAACAAAATATTAGCTAGTGCCTAAAAGTTATGCTTACAGGGACATTCTAATATAAGCATGAAACTGATAAGTTTGATGATCTTCGTGTTCCCCTTGCTAATAGAATTATAGTGTACAACATTTGCTTCAGGGTAACTAGTTTAATATGAAATGCATATGTAAAACACATAAGGAAATTGTCAGAATAGATTTACATGAAAATTGAATCAAATTTGTTATATTAGGACAGACATGATGTCATTTACCATATGTCTTGCCTTGTGATATTCAGTCCAAGTATTTGGCAAAGCTGAACAGTTCAGAAGCTGCCTAATTAATACTTGCCTCAATGCTTGCTTGTAGGCATCGTTTGGAGAAATTTTAACATACATTATCTATACCTACTCATTCCTGTAACATGCTACCAAGCTATATTAGTGCTCATGTAAACATACATTATAGAAACATATACCATAAAGATACATCACTCTTAAAAGCCTATTATTTGGCTATATGAAGCTACCCAGTTACTGACTGTTTATTCAAGTTTAATTCAAAATAATTTTTCTTAACTAGAAAGCAGACTATGCATCTGTCATTTCCGTGCCACAAAAGACACAAAGGGGAAGATACTACAGCAAATGAGAGACTGGAGAAAAGAAATGTGGTTAAAATGGAGAAAAGAACAATATTAGGTATCCAGAAATAAATGGAGAAAATCCAGGGAAATCACTTTGAATAGAAATGAGATCAAAATGGCAAACTAGACTGGGAGATGTGTTAAAGTGGAATGAGATAAAATGTCTTTTTGGTAGCCATGTACAGTCCTTACTTTTGTCTTCACTTCAGGTACTGTGTGGTACAGTACAATAAGTTATTTTGCAAATAAACCTCATAGTTCTGACTTATTCAAGCAAATATGTAACACTCGTAAAGGTTCACTCCCGATACTATGTGTGTTTTTCAGAAATATTTGCAAAGAGTTGCTTTTTGCACATGCTTACGTACCCTTGGAAACTCTTAGCTTAACACCTTCAAGAACAAGGAATAAAGAACTTGTGTAATGCCCTGCAAAGTCTTTCATGATTGAGATAAATTCAGCATCAAGAGGAATACATGAGAATGCATTAGTGCACTCAGTCAATTTCTCTGGGTTGGGCTCCAGGGAGCTTATTTTTAAAGTGGTGTGCAGGAGGTCTTCAGTCCACACAGACTTTTTGCTGAGGTATATTGTTTATAAATAATTTGACTTGTGTACACATGTCCCTTACATGGCTTTAAAGATTTATTGCTTAATGGCTGATTGAACTTAGCAGGTGAATTGAAACAGGGTGACATGGGACCATTGCAGCCAAGTACAAGATGGCAAATTCATCACAGCACAAGCTGTCTTAAATCCTAAACCTAAGCCACAAAATAGATGTGGTTTTATGTGTGTATGTTTACATTGTTTAATTTTAGGCCTAAAATTAGATACTGAAACTAGGGTGTTCATTTCCATAGTGTTCTTATGGTTTAGCTAGAAGAAAGACAGAAAAGAGCAAAAAACTCCATCAAAGGTTGAGGTAGAGCCAGAATTTATCAGTGAAACATGAGGATACAGCTAACCTCATCAAGTCTGTCAAAAGGAGTGGTTTTGCCCTCTTCCCTGTCTTTCCCTTGTGTCAGCACTGACATTTGTCTGACCCTCATCAGCGGTCTTGTTCAGGAGCTAAACCAGTGTAAAACTACTTACTTGTTTGTTCAATGAGTCCTCTGCTCTGACGCAGCTCATTTAGCAGCGGACAAATGTCAGTGCCAACATGAAGGAAGCTGGGAGAGCAGGTAAGTGAAGCAAAACAGCTGGACGCTAGCTCAGCATAGTGGTATGTGAATCCATGCTCTTCTAGTGGAGAAGTTAGAGTTTCTCTCTCATTCACACTGTAATATGAAAACCAGTTTTCTAATTCAGATCCAAAACTTAGTTGTCCAAAGTTAGGCACTCCCCTCTCTTCCATATCAGATTTAAGCAGCTGCACAAAGGCACGGTCCAATTTGCTTCAGCTTCCATTGCTGGCCTTGTTTCTCCCAGCTTTTTGACTTTTATATCCCATTCACACCCTGCTTTCCTCCTAAGTTTCTAACAACCTTCCTGGACCACCTCCAAGTTGTGGCCCCAACATTCACAAATATGATGTGAAAGAAATTAAAAGGTCTACCTTAATTATATGTCCAAATCATTTTGGGGTAGATTTTTACCTCCTCATTCCTGTTCACTTCTTTTATAAACAAGTTTTTATTGGTTCTTATTCCTTAGTCCAAAAATCCCCTTTAACGAACATGGCTAACAGGAATGATAGCAAAAGCTGTTAAAAAGAATACAGTTATATGAGCCAAAAAAGCATATTTTTTCTTTCATTAGTGATTTCATTCAAAAGACTGAATTATTATCGAATGGATATTTTTTTTGTCAGGACGATTTTTGTCTCAGGATCATATAAACTATACAAGTTTACAAGTTCTTAAACTATAATTTCTCTAGGGAAGGCAGGCCCTGGTAACATTATATTTACCCATCAAACGGGCCATCAAAACAACTATGATGTCTTCCCTTCAATATTTTTTCAATATTATGTTGTTCATTTTCTTGTATTTTCTGTAAAAGGAAATGAAGCCTAAATATAACCAGTGCAAAAAGAAAAGCATCAACAATTTGAAGGGTTGTCAAGTGCTTTGAAATTTAAATCTTTGGCAAAGCAATATTTGTCAATGGAAGAATATTGAAATAACTGTGTGCTTCCTTGCACAAGAACCAGTCTACAGCACAGCTGAAATGAGAAGAAAATAACCTGTAATATTCTCTATAATATATTCTTTTCATCTTTCAGATACAGAGACAGTCATTCATCAATTAAATCAGGATATGTAAAAGTTTAGATAACAAATATTTAAGGCATTAACTTGAATTTGTATAAAGGAGAACCAAATTTGAAAAATGCTAAGAAAACTTTCATTAAATTCAAAGAACAAACTATTTAAAATAACTATGAAAAATAAAATATATAGACAAGTAAAAATATGCCATATAATGAATATAGTATTTTTGAGATTACAAGGCAAATCTCTTGGAAGATAAGAAATGCCAGAATTAGTTTAAGTGATTAATCTAAGCAATTTTAATTTGCCACTGGTGAACAAAGTCATGTAATTATGCCATTCTATGCTATTTTTTTGTGAACATTTTGTGAACCAGTGACCAACATGGACAAAATGAAACATAAAAAAATATCTTCTACACAAAGCAAATGCATCTTCACATAAGTTTCTGCGGAACACACAGCTGAAGCACCTTAGCAGTTCACAACTACTGATAATTTTCTTTTTGCAGTTCCTTTCTGTGGCATGGAGATAGTATCATTTTAGAATTTTTTACAAATTGTAAAATTTATACAAATTTTTTTGTATTTTACATATACAGATCAGTGTTCAAAGAAACTAAAGTAAAATATTCCCACTGATACTGGGAAGCAGGTAGGCTGTCAGAATCATTAGCATAGTTAAATCAAACATTTTCTCCAATTTCATAAAGAAAATCACTGAAATCTTTCTTAAAGCTATAGGTAATAGGAAGAAGTGTTTTGTATTAGGAAGTTCACATGTTTAAAAACTGAATAGATGCTACTCTCAGCTCTGCCTATGGTAAATGACTACAAGAAAAATCATTTCATCACAAGGATATGTGTTGGCTACTGCAGAATTATTAAATGATTTAGCATTGTAATGTTGGCATATTTGTCAAGTTTTCCATCAAGCTAACCTGTGCTGTTCTTTAAGGCTGATCTTTTATCAGATTTAGAACAAAAACTCTACCTCTTTTTCTTGGGCACAGGTGATGTGGAGTACATAGTAATAAATTGATTTGAGAATCTAAAAGCTTTTGGGCATCCATCTAAAGAAAATAGAAATCTATTATGTCATAGCCCTGGTCTTTCATTAAAAATAACTTTATATTACTATGACAGAGGAGAAGTGCTGGAAACCAAATTCTAGCAATTCCTGTCAGTATAAATGAGGAGAAAGTTCTTATTTTAGCAAACCTTTCCATTTTTTTCCCCTTCACCGCTGCATTTTTAACTGTTATCTTCAGGGGTTCTGCAGCCATTGTGAAAATTGCTGTCATTAATTTTTAAACAAACCCACTCTCATAAAAAAAAAAAAAAAGGACAAAACTTTTAGGGTCTCCCAAGGCAGGTTAGCTGATAGATATAGTATAAAATGACACATGATTCATGAGCTGGCCACAAACGTTTTCTCTCCCAGTCAGAAGTGCTAGCATTTTATCACTACTAATTATCTCTTTAGAACACTTCCTGGTATAACAAGCTATCAGCTTCATAACCTAGGTCCCAAATGTCTACATTAATAACAACATCTGAGCAATATTCAATAGTGAGTCATAGGGTAAGATAGAAGTGCGCAAATGTTGTCATCATCTGCATCCATCCCTTTCACCTCTCACTTGCAAGAGTCTAGTTTATCTAACGAGACTCTTGCAAGTCCTATTTTGTTCACTGAAGCAAAAAAAATAGCATCATGGGTTTAACATCAGTAAGATAAGCTCTGGTTGTTGTCATTAAAGGTACCTGGTTGTATGGTGGGGTTTATGCAAAAACATGCAACATTTATTAAATGATTATTTTCTTGCGGAGTTCTAACCATTTTCATTCAATTGCTAACAGGGTTACTTAGATGTTTGAACAGGTAAATATAACAAGCTCACATTGCTTCATTTGTAATGCACAATTAAATTGAAAGATCAAAGCTGGTCACTGCAAAATTATGTCATCACATCTATAAATTTTTATGCATTGCATGTTACAAATAACGCTTTTTTCTTTTTCTTCTTTTGTGTAACACATGCAATTCTTCATGATAACATTTGAGAATATTTTGCCTATCACTTTCTGTGAGTTTCATCAGTCATTCAGCCCTTTCCCAAATTCTCACACCTCTGTAATCCTGCTGTTCCTTCTCAAGAGAGACTATATGTTTGGGGCTGGTGTTAAGTGTTTAAAAAATGGGTAGATGTGGCACTTCGGGACATGGTTTAGTCTAGTCTACCCTTGATTGGCTTAGAGTAGACTTGGTAGTGTGGGTTAATGGTTGGACTGGATGATCTTAAAGGTCTTTTCCAACCTAAATGATTCTATGATTCTATGATTCTATGATTAATATACTGGTAGAAGAAATAATGATTAATGATGGGGAAGCAAAATCATGGTGTGTTCTTTTGCCAAACTTCTCATCTCTTATCATCCTATACTGATAGCTAAAGCATCCAAAATTCCTTTCTTAGAGAGAAGTTAGGGAACACAAATTATTGGCTGCAATTATATTTTGCATCTTTATGATGCACAGGAACTTGATAAATTTCTGTGACCACCAGAGTCACTGGGTTATACAAGGACAGGTTATTATTTGACTGCCCCTGTGGCAGCAGTGGCCCTGACTCTCAGGAACTGATAGGCATGGATGCCTAATTGGGCAAGTTATCACCATTCAGCTTCCAGAAGGAATTGGAGGTAGCTCTCTTGCTGAACCAAACAGCTAACCATGTTTTCCTTCCTTAGAAGCAGTGGTTTTAATCCTGATTTGTGATGAATTGTTCTGTGCAGTTTCTGGCATTTGCTAGAAACCCATCAGTGGGATCTGACGCCAAGACAAGATACTGCTCAGATGTTCAAAAAGGACAAAGAGCTTTGCACTAACCCATGCTCAGATCAGCCATAAAGATCCTACACTCAGATTTTGCTGGCAGCTTGCTTAGAAGAGGAAGCTCAGATTCACCAACAGAATTGCTTCAAAATATAATTTATTATATACAGTGTCTGTGTCCATTTCTGTGTCCAAAAAAGCAGTGAATTACAGTTGCACCATGATAATAACAAATTAGATTGTTGGGCCATTGAATACCATTGTGCTCTGTGCTTCACAAAGACTGGTTCAAGGGATGCCTTTCTTATGACTGCAGCTTCCAGGCATCATGAAGTAGAAATTGAAGTAACAGTATATTGTAACATTTTGCTAAACCTGCGACAAACTTCATACAAATATAACAAATATATGAAGATTGATAAAGTAACCTTCTGTCCTCTCTTTTATTTATTTCTGTGTTTCCTGTATTAGATAAATCCAGTCTTTTCAGTGCTCCATGTTAAGTTCTATTTTCTCACTCTTTTGTATTTGTCACTCTATAATGACCCTTCTCCATTTCTTGAATTTTCATTTTTAAAAGGCAGTTACTGATGTTCTTGATTCAATCTTTGTCTGTGATTCACCATAATGCTCCCTACTTTTTCTCCTTTGTTACTGCTTCACATCTGGTTCCTTATTTCAGTATTTGCTCATTAGAATGTGTGTACTAAAATTTAACAGTTTTATTTTGCACCATTTCTCCAATGCATCAAAATAAGTTTGAATGATAGGTCTAGTCTTCTAACCTCTCCCAGATCAGTGTTAGAAGCATACTATTGTCCTGGTTTCGGCTGGGATAGAGTTAATTTTCTTCCTAGCAGCAGGCATAGTGTTGTGTTTTGGATTTAGTAGGAGAAGAATGTTGATAACACACTGATGTTTTTAGTTGTTGCTGAGTACTGCTTATGCTAGTCAAGGACTTTTTCAGCTTCCCATGCTCTGCCAGGCGCACAAGAAACTGGGAGGGGGCACAGCCAGAAGAGTTGATCCAAACTGACCAAAGGGCTATTCCATACCATAGGACGTCATGCTCAGTATATAAACTGGGGGGGGGTGGCCGGGGAGCAGCGACCGCTGCTCGGGAACTGTCTGGGTATCGGTCGGCGGGTCGTGAGCAATTGCATTGTGCATCACTTGCCTCGTGTATCATTATTATTATTATCATTATTATACTGTTACTATTAGCATTACTATTTTACTTTATTTCAATTATTAAACTGTTCTTCTCTCACCCCAGGAGTGTTTGTCACTCTTACTCCTCCAATTGTCTCCCCCATCCCATCGGGGTAGGGGGAGTGAGCGAGCGGCTACGTGGTGCTTAGTTGCTGGCTGGGGCTAAACCACGCCAACTATATTCCATCACTTAGTTAATTACAATATTAAACATTACAATATTAAACAAAGTTGGGGTAATTAATTTTATCTGTTTTGCCATTTTGCCACTGAAGTTTTTAAACTGCTTTCTGAGTGAGCTTTTGCAACAGGCTGTGCATTTGCTTTATAGTAATTTCATCTGGCCAGTATTTTCATACCTTATGTCATTTGAGACAGTGTCAAAAGCTTTACTACAGTCTAGGTATATCACACCCACTGTCAATGACAATTACCCTGTCAATGATGTAAATTGTATTGGTATGCTGACAAATCCATGTCATTTGTTTCTTGACACCTTATTATCCTTTAGGTGTTAACAAATGGGATATTTAATAATTTGTTCCAGCTTTCCAGTTATAAAATTAGGCTGTTTGATCATTATCTTTGCACTTTTCAAGTGAAAGAATTATTATTGCCCTCTACTAATTTCCTTAAAACATCACTATGGTTTTTAAAATACTTATTGAAGGTTCAAAGATTCCTTTCTTGCTTCCTTCAGGAGCCTTTAATTCTATATCTATCTAAAAGTATTCCTTATTCTGGAAGTCCCTCTCCTGACCTATTCTTACCATATTTTAATTGTATTAATTATGTGTTCATCACAAATTTTCATGTTTATGTGAAGAATTACACAGTCTAAAGCATGTTTTCTGTGCATCTAGTTTTTCACTGAAATGACGGGGGTATAACATCTTTCACTTTTCTCTCTTCTTTGGAGTATCTATATTTCTTTCTTCACTATCCATTGCTAGGTAAAATATTGTTTACTAGCCTTTTTTGTTTGGTGTGCTGGATGGTTTTACATTGATTTTTTTTTTTTCTGTTCCTTCCTCTTTTAAAGGATCTTTTCATTTTTTCATAATCTAAAGAGCTTCTGTTGATGCCATGCTGGTCACTTATTTTGAGTTTATCTTTTCCCTTATTAAGATGTTGTGTCTCACTGTCTTGAGCAATTTCCAGATAATAAAAGATCCCCTAAATTAATTTCCCTCCTTTAAAAGTCCCTATCATGGTACCAGTTTCCCAACTCTGTTGGCTAATCTGTTTTTTTGCCCTTTTCATCATAATGTGAACATTAACATCTTGCAAAATATTTCATAATTTTTCTTTCATAACCCAGTCTTGCTAACATAATCTAAATGATCCAGCCACCAGTAATTTCACAGAATCACAGAATGATTTGTGTTGGAAGGGAACTTTAAAAATCCAGTCCAACTCCCCTGCCATGGACAGGAGACATCTTCCACTAGAACAGGTTGCTCAAAGCCCCATCCAACCTGACGTTAAACACTTCCAATGATAGGACATCCACAACTTCTCTGGGAAACCTGGTCCAGTGGCTCACTAGCCTTGTCGTAAAAAACTTCTTCCTTATGTCCAATGTAAATCTACCCTCTTTCAGTTTAAAACCATTGCCATTTCTCCTGTCACTACACGCCTTGGTAAAAAGTATCTCTCTGTCTTTCTTATAAACCCGCTTTAATATATTGGTGTCATGGTTTAACCCTAGCCAGTAACTAAGCACCATGCAGCCACTCACTCACTTCCCCTGCCCCCGTGGGAAGGGGAGAGAATCAGAGGAGTAAGAGTGAAAAAACTCCTGGGCTAAGATAAGATGCTATTCCCATAGCATTCTCCTTGGGAAGCTGGTGGCTCATGGCTTGGATGGGCGTACACCTTGCTGGGTAAAAAAATGGTTGGGTGGCCAAGCCCAGAGAGTACTGGTGAGTGGAGTTAAGTCCAATTGGCGGCCGGTCACGAGCAGTGTTCCCCAGGGCTCTGTTTTGGGGCCAGCCTTGTTTAATATCTTTACCAACAAACAGGATGAGGGGATTGAGTGCACCCTCAGTAAGTTTGCAGATGACACCAAGTTGGGTGGGAGTGTCAATCTGCTTGAGGGTAGGATGGCCCTGCAGAGGGATCTGGACAGGCTGCACCGATGGGCCAAGGCCAACTGTATGAGGTTCAACAAGGCCAAGTGCCGGGTCCTGCACTTCGGTCACAACAACCCCATGCAACACTACAGGCTTAGGGAAGAGTGGCTGGAAAGCTGCCTGGCCGAAAAGGCCCTGAGGGTGCTGGTTGACAGCCAGCTGAACATGAGCCAGCAGTGTGCCCAGGTGGCCAAGAAGGCCACCAGCATCCTGGCTTGTATCAGGAATAGTGTGGCCAGCAGGAGCAGGGAAGTGATTGTCCCCCTGTACTCAGCACTGGTGAGGCTGCACCTGGAATACTGTGTCCAGTTTTGGGCCCCTCAATTCAAGAAAGACATGGAGGTGCTGGAGCGTGTCCAGAGAAGGGCAATGAAGCTGGTGAAGGGTCTAGAGCACAAGTCTTATGAGGAGTGGCTGAGGGAACTGGGGTTGTTTAGTTTGGAGAAGAGGAGGCTGAGGGGAGACCTTATTGCTCTCTACAACTACCTGAAAGGAGGTTGTAGTGAGGTGGGTGTTGGTCTCTTCTCCCACGTAGTTAGAAATAGGACAAGAGGAAATGGGCTCAAACTACGTCGGGGGAGGTTTAGATTGGATATTAGGAAAAATTTCTTTACGGAAAGGGTAGTCAAGCATTGGAAGAGGCTGCCCAGAGAGGTGGTGGAGTCACCGTCCCTGGAAGCATTCAAAAAACAGGTAGACGTGGCACTTTGGGACATGGTTTAGTCTAATCTACCCTTAATTGGTTTAGTGTGGACTTGGTAATGTTAGGTTAATTGTTGGACTGGATGATCTTAAAGGTCTTTTCCAACCTAACCAATTCTATGTTTCTATGATTCTAAGAACAGTTTAATAATTGAAATAAAATAAAGTAAAATAGTAATACTAATAATAACAATATAATAATAGTAATAGTAATAGTAATAATAATATGCAAAACAAGTGAGGCACAATGCAATTGCTCACCACCTCCCAACCAATACCCAGCCAGTTCCCGAGCAGCAATAGCTGCCTCCCAGCCAACTCCCCGCAGCTTATATACTGAGCATGACGTCATATGGTATGGAATAGCCCTCTGGTCAGTTTGGATCAACTATTCTGGCTGTGCCCCCTCCCAGTTTCTTGTGCACCTGGCAGAGCATGGGAAGCTGAAAAGTCCTTGACTAGCATAAGCAGTACTTAGCAACAGCTAAAACATCAGCGTGCTCTCAGCATTCTTCTCCTACTAAATCCAAAACACAGCACTATGCCTGCTACTAGGAAGAAAATTAACTCCATCCCAGCCAAAACCAGGACAATTGGAAGGCCATGGTAATGTCAGAGTCTTCTCTTCTCCAGACTAAATAAACCCCAACTCTCTCAGCCTTTCTTCATAGGAGAGCTGTTCCAGCCCACTATTCTTTCTCATAGCCCTCCTCTGGACCTGCTCTAAAAGGTCCATGTGTCTCTTGTGCTGGGGGCCCCAGAGCTGGACACAGTACTCCAGGCGGGGTGTCACCAGAGTGGAATAGAGGGGCAGAAACACCTCTCTTGACCTGCTGGCCACACTTCTTTTTATGCAGCCCAGGATACAATTGGCTTTCTAGGCTGCTAGTGCACACTACCAGCACATACCATTTTTCATCCACCAATTTCCATTGACTCTAAAAAAAAATATTCTATGACTGATTCATTCCAACTTGATACACTGTTTTCTCAAAAGATAATGAGAAGGTATATACTTCTACAGGAAGGATCATCACAGCATAAGTTTCATCTGTTCTTGTCATCAGAAAAGAGCTGAAATTGTAATCATTCCTTACATTAAATAATAACCAACCCTTAGATTAAGCAACATCAGCTACAAAGGCTTTTCTGTGTACTACTCAGTAGTTTCTAAATAACTACCTGTTATCTGTTAACTGGTCCCTAAATAACTGATTGTTATCACAATCTTCTTGCATGAGAAGCTGCTAGAAGGAAGAGTTAATTGCAGACACAAGGAGATGGCTTATTTTTCTAGACAAAATGTTATGTTGGAGAATTTTGCTCACTGTTATTTGTATCTGTAATAGGTGAATTCCTTTACAAAATAATGTACAGAATAAGTCTGCCTGATCAAAAGTACAATGTCTAATGACATTCCAAAGGATAGAGTCACTATTACATTATTATGATTGAAAAGTATTAAAGTTTCTAGTCTTTATTCTTCAATGAGCTTAGTACCTTCCTGACTTTTAAGTATGTTAAGAGTTAATGCAGAAAGAAAGACAAAATAAAGCCAGAACATTGAATAACATATTAATTAAAAGCTTTGCTACTTCATATATTTGGTATAAGGGACTTGGTTATGGGTAGGTTATACCTACATTATCTTGCTTCTGTCCCAGAGGAGAATATTTTGTCCTTTTATTTATTCAGCAATAGATTAAAAAGATTAAGGGGATAAAACAGTTAGTGAAGAGTTATAACAGGAGAGTTTTTATAGTAGATATTTTGATAAGACACTCGCAGGGTTAATTCATAGTAGTAATATAGCAACAGACGTAATGCTGATGTAAATTAAAGAGGATAACCAATAGAGATGGACTCCCTGATTGTGTGGGAAAAGAATTAAATGCTACTTTTTTTTAACCTTTAACAGGTAAGTGGGTGAATGATTACTTCTGTTCTGAAATTTGATGTTTTCTTTCCTAGACCTCATACAGAAAGCCGTACAACTTTTCACTGATGATTTTTCTTAGATCATTAAAAACTTCTGCCCAGAAGAAACTGTGATTTTTTTTTTTTTTTAATTCTGTTTTACATGTAGTTTAGATTCCAGATGTAGTACTTTTGTATAGTAAGCCCAAATGGGTTATTATAAGTCTAGAAACTCTTCACCCTTTGGATTTTACAGAAGTCTGATACTTCCTGGCAGGCTGAGATTACCTATGTGCTGTAGCACACTAATGTTCCTGTGCAATTCGGGACAAAAAATAATAACATTTGTATATACCTGTACTACATCACATAAAGGCTCAAGACCACAATTTTGTTTTTTTACCTCCCCCAAAATCCTGCTTCTCTTCTCTAAACTAAGACACCAATCTCATGCACTCTATGCAGCCTCCCCAGAACAGGACCATACTTGTCTATCAGCTATTCACAAAACAAGACCATTACACTGTGTATGTCATTTTTTCATTTTATATTTCTGCCTTTACAGAGTTTTTTCTGCCATTAATACAGAAAGGTTGTTCTACAGCTTGATAACCTCCACAATGAGCCATGCCAAAGATTACTGGTTTAGATAAACTGTTCTGCAAGATGGTATCTTCAGAATTGAATTATCATGTTCTGCCAAGCAGAGAAGGTTAACAAGATTGTGAGTACACAAACACAGAACAAAATCCTAGCAGGTTTTGCTTTATGAGTACAATTACTCTGATTTTTTAATAGTAAGGCTGATTAACTCCTATTTTGCTTTTGATGTGCAGTCATACAATGTTCCCCTGATGACCTCAGGGATAGGGTGGATTTTCTGAAGGAAGGACTAGTGTGGTGCTTGTTTAGTTCTTTCCACGTTATGCTCCCAGATATGGAGTAACTACCTGTGAAATCAATCTTCAAATTCTGTGTCCCTGATGCCCCTCCAAATTCACAGACCCCATTTAGACAAGGACTGTATCTACCCTGAGGGACAACTCTAACAGAAAAATAAGTCTCCATCTGGATATTTTTTTCCCCCCTGACATGTACATGAGAAATTATGTAGAATATAATAGATTTATGCTACATAGAGAAAAGTTGGTTTCTCAAGAATTGCCTGGGAAAAGCTTTGAATAATAGTCTGGACAATTATTGAGAATGACGGACAAGAGTCCTAGGATTCCCTTTAAACTGAGTGAAACCGTGCATGGAACAACTTGCTTATATAAGCAATATATTTACCTTTGACCCTTAATTACATTTTTTGCTTTTCTCAGGCAGAAGGGCGATAAACTGTAGCTAAGGTTTAATTAAATTATTACTCTGTTAGAACTTCAGCAGAAGACAGAACTTTGAGAAGCTCTGGCAAAACTCTGTAAGTGAAATGAAATGCAGAGAACAAAACTCAACCTCAGGTTAGACTTAATAGACTCTCCAGCTCTATTTAAAATTGTTTTGTATTGAGAAATTCAACTTTTCTAAAAACAGACAGGTGGATAAATATAGTAATCAAATTTACGTTAACATGTGGAATAAAATTATTGCAACTGGTGCACAGCAAAGACATAATAAGATATATTCCAGATTTCTGCCTTCATTAAATCACACAGGGTAGTCACTGGAAGCAAAATAAAACTCCATTCTACAGCATATTGACAGATCTCAGAGGCCACAAAGAAGCAAAGTCATATATTAAAATGCTAAGAGGATTATAATGATGATGATGATGATAAGCGGAAAAAGGATAATGTCTGCAATTTTGGAGCCTTTCCACCCACTCTTGCTGTATATGTAAAAAGAAACATGGACAGCTGGCGTACCAGATGGTTTATATTTGTGACACCCAAAGCAAAAAAAGTTTAGACTAAAAAGAAGTTCTGTTAGCACTAGCAGCAACTCAGAATCCAAATGATGATTCTTGCACTTAGTCTCTTGAGCAGATTAATACTACAATTCATCAAAAAGAAACTGAAAAAGTGGCATTCTTTCTTTGCATTTTAATTACCTCATTTTAATTCTGTTGTTTCCGGAAACACAATTTTCTATGAGGGGGGAACAAAATAAACACACTGAATTTACACTACAGATTCTTCACAATGAAAACAAAAAAAGCTATCTTCTGTTCTGCTCAGTACAAGTGCTTGCAGTTTCTGGAAGCCCAAGAAACAGTTCAAAATATCATTTCCAAAGGAGCACATTGGTTTTATTCATCAGTGAAAGCTAGCTTCCCACTTTCAGGAATGTAGTAGTTGGTGATTTCTTGAACCAAAGAGTGTTGAAGTAGCTGCTTTTCTCATTTTCACCAAAACCACCATCCAAGCCACCACCTAGAAAAATAGATAATTAATACAAGATTAAAGTTACAGCTTTCTGTAAGAAAAATATACTGAGTTCTCTGGCAGGAAGCTCTAGCTAACAGGGTAACAACCTTCTGTGCAGTCTTGCTGTGCATTGAGTTTTTGATGGATCATAATTGTCATATGATTTTCCAGGGTTCAAGAGTGGGATCCCACTAAGGCTTTCTTTAGAAGCAATGGAGAAAAATAGGCTCTTTGAAAAGAGAGCTGTTCAGTTTTAGATGTCTACTTTAGGATGAGAAGACCTACAACCTAGAAATGTTCCTTACTTTCACGCAAAGGGATCTTTTAGAATGACTAGCTCTGTGTTAAAGGCATCTACATTTTGTAAGATGCAATCCATCCAAGCGGACTACAAGCCACAGGCAGAAATGGTCTTCACAGCTGTTTGCTCATCAGTATATTGTATTCTTTAACAGATCAAAGGAGGGTAGGAGGACCTGCCATGGGTACTCATTAGCTCACTGGTGATTATCATATACTGTCCTGGTTTCAGCTGGGATAGAGTTAATTTTCTTCCTAGCAGCAGGCACAGTGCTGTGGTTTGGATTTAGTAGAAGAATGTTGATAACACGCTGATGTCTTTAGTTGTCGCTAAGTACTGCTCACGCTAGTCAGGGACTTGTCAGCTTCCCATGCTCTGCCAGGTACACAAGAAAGTGGGAGGGGGCATAGCCAGAATAGTTGATCCAAACTGACCAAAGGGCTATTCCATACCATAGGACGTCATGCTCAGTATAGAAACTGGGGGGGGTTGGCCAGGGAGCCGTGATCACTGCTCGGGAACTGTCTGGGCATCGGTCGGCAGGTGGTGAGCAATTTCATTGTGCATCACTTGCTTTGTATATTATTATTGTTATTATAATTATTATATTGTTATTATTATCATTACTATTTTACTTTATTTCAATTATTAAACTGTTCTTCTCTCACCCCAGGAGTGTTTGTCACTCTTACTCCTCCAATTGTCTCCCCCATCCCATCGGGGTAGGGGGAGTGAACGAGCGGCTGCATGGTGCTTAGTTGCTGGCTGGGGCTAAACCAAGACATATGTATATTTTTTTACACATCTATGATTCTAAAATTAAAGCAAATGTATCAATAACATAAAAGAGGAAAACAGTTTAAAATTGTATTAAAATTAATACTTGATAACCCCTTATCTTAGGGGCTAGCATAGGCTACAACTAGAACACTAGAAGACAAAGTTAAGGTGATTTTATGATAGTAATTTCTTGAATAACTTAGACAAAATGAAAAAATAAAACACATCAAGATTGGGAGGGGGCAAAGATAGAGCTAAATACAGTTACTAAATGTTGCTAAATGAGCATCCCATATTTATATGCACTTAAAGTTTCAGCATCCTGATGCCTGTGTTTGAAGAATTCTTCTTAGCTTCTGAAAATTAAAAAGAATATTAACATTTACAGTAAAGAGAAGTGAGAAAGAAAGGAAAATTTTAGTGGGATGCTCTATTAGAGGTACAGTACTGTATGCTACATACAGGAGCGTGAATAAGGAATGTGAATAAGGGGTGTTAAAATGTCTTAATTTTGCGAAACCTTTGTAAAAAAGGCTGACTTATTAAAATTTTCTTGCCATTTATAATATTCAGGAAAGAGAGAACCTTTTTTTCAATATGTTTCAAAAGCATTCAGGCAAACCGTTACATGTCATGTCTTCTCCTAAAGCTGGTAAGGCTCTTCTCCCTGTTTCACACTACTGAGTGTGTGTTTTCTTTGACTGGGGTTTGATTTTTCAAAAACCTACACAGTTTCTTTGAAAACTGCCTTCTGTAATGCCTTGCCCGTTATTTTAAAAATATTCTCACAAGTCTCTAGGATGATTATTAGGTCATGAAAGTGATCTGATTTCTTTAAAATCTTTTCACTGTGACATTTGTTGTTACTATGTGATGCCAATGGACAGATGGAAAGTAAAATTAAGTGTCTGTGCATATAACTTGACATGTAACAGTTCAAGTATTTATCTGAATAGGCTTTTGCATAATATCTACTGCCATATATTTTTTCATCACTCTGTCTAGAAATAATTGCTTTTAGCTATTACATATGGTTTAATGTAATATTTCAAAAGGGAAACTGTAGGAATTCTGAACTGAAGAATTTTTAATTACTTATGAAAATGAAGAGAACTACTAATTTTTTATCTGGGATACAACAGACTTTATGTAACTTTTGAAACTTCTGTCTTAGAAGTTAGGGTAATTGGACAGACTTTCTACTCTTCTACAGGCATTTATTGAGATGCAAGCTCCTTCAGGAGTTTGATTTTGTGTTAGTATGTGCCTCTTCAACTGAAAAAAAGTAAAAAAAATGTAGACAGTTTTAGGAATGGCTGGATGTATTTTGAACCCTGGATATATGCTGAAGTATGAAAACAATATGGTAACCTGAGTTAAAATGTCTTTGCAATATTTTGTTTTATTTTTGGTGGGATTTTTGTTGCTGTTTGGGTTTTTTTGCAGAACATGGTGCACTGGAAAATCCTTTCTCAAATGTTGCCAAAACCAGAATGATTATCATGTACCCTAGTATATAAAATTTGAGTCACTTTGAAAAATGCATAGATTTTAGAGAAATCTTTTGAATGGAATGGAATTTTGACATATAAGTAAAACAAGATGAGTGTAATGTAGTTAGCAAGAAACATATATAAACATATATAAGCTATTGAACTCTATGATTTCCCTTTAGCCGTTTATATGCAGCAGCTGAAGAAACATAGTTGTGTACATTAGCAGTAAGGTTTTGTCAAAGACACACAAGCTTTATGTGTAGAAAGGATAAGAAATGCTTTTATCTGATCTATGACTTTGATCTATTTTTGTGCTTGTTTTCTCTGCAAGATTTCTAGATTTACTCATTTTTGAGTGTCATCTACTCTGGATTGTTTCTTACACTGGTATTTGCCTTTGCCATATTCTTGTTAACTTCCACATTCAATCAGATCAACAGTTACCTGTCTAGGATGCTGTCAGGCTGATCCATGACAATGAAGTGAATTTCTTTCACCTATTCTGTGGGAAAAGCTTTATGCAGGGACAACTGAATAAATTGTGAATGACATAAAATACAATTTTCTCCTGACATTCCAAATTCTCTTTTATTAAATAACTGCCTGACTAGGCTACACTTGTCACTTTCTTTCAGTAAAGCTAGGATCCCTAATTAAATTCACCGAGCAATTTTTGTGGGTGAATATTAGGAGTAGAGAATACAGCAAATTATGGTGAAGTGAAAAGAAATTTTGCTGTTGTTTTAAGACAAATTTATATAATTTTATTTTCTTCTGTGTTTTTGGAACAACATTAGATATTTATATTTGTTTATCTGCTTAGCCCTCTAGAATCAGAGGAGCTATTCCACCAAGCTGTCTGATTCAGGAAAGAGCTAAACAGTCTATGCTATTTGGGGAATTATGCTTGAACATTTAAAGCTTATATTGATTCCAGAATAGAAATTCAATTATCTGTATTGCCTATGAGGATATTTCATTTCTTTGGAAGTAAAAAAAAATACACAAATTAAAAATATAAAGCCATGCAGGGAGTAATCCAATAAATCCATTAAACTCACAATGACATAATACAGTAATACATAGGCATATCATAACACATCACACTAAGAGTCCCATACTCATAAAAGTATAAATGTGCAGATTATTTGTACAAAGAAACCTGGCTTTTAGCTGTAATGACCAAATGTTGTTAGTCATGTTACATTTATTTGCTAGCTTCATGTAAAATAATTTCGTGGTGCCTGTGATTCTTAGGCAATTCATGTGATTCTTACCTGCCAAGCATTGTTTCCCTTGCTACTTAGTCATTTCTGTCTTAGTGCCAAGCACTAACCTACTGCTATTACCTTAGCAATATCTCTAGTTGTTTTCCTAATGTTATCTTATTGTTATCCAGCTCTTCCTTCATACTACAGCCAGATTTCCTAACACTTTCTGACACTCACCCTACCCAAATATCACTACATGGCCAAGTGTCCAACTGAGGACACATGCTTTATTCTTCTCCACTAATTCCTTTCTCCATATCTTGCTTCTTTCAGTTCATGCACTTGGCAAAGTGATTAACATCTGCTTGCTACAGCAGCAGAATTCAGCTGGTTTTGAAATAAGAAAGAAGCCACCACTCTTTTAGGCAGAATAGATGGGCAAATCTACATTTCTACATCCAATGAATTTTCATGAAGTCTACTAAGTTTCTCTCTTCTGTAAACTATCAGGTACATAGATCCAATTGTATGTTGCAAAGACTGTACTTGGTGTGCTCCATATGAGGGATGAGCAGAGAACTTTTTGGCTTGGGTGACTACCATTTTAATAGAATGAATGAGATGACAAGTTAAAGCTGACTTTCTCCATGTTTATAGCAGAAGACCTAACAGCAGGGGAAAAAAGAGAAAAGAATAACATTGAGACAAAGTACAAGTACTGTCCTTTAAAGTTTATGCAGAAAACTCCTTGGAAGCCTTTAGAATTATAGCAGTAAAATGACGTGATTTCCCTGAAATTTCTCAATTGTAAGATTAGCTTCAGAAGACATAAGTGAACTTTAAAAGGTGTGTGAGAGAAACAGAAAATCAACATATTTTATACTACTGTGGCTGGCTCTACAGTTATGTATTTATTCGCGATTATGTTTGGATCAGGTGCACACTTCTGAAGTGAACTTTCTAATTGTCCCTGTATACTACAATTTGGTTCATGCTGCCAAGCTGTCTTGGAGAATGCAAAGCAATTTCTTTCTGATTAAACTAAGCTGGAAGATGCACTCCAGGAACACATGTAAAGTACTGTAACTGCTAACGAGCATTCAGTCCACTAGAACATATATCTCTTTTGTTTTGCTTTTGTCTAGATCTGTTTGGTGCGGGTTTTTTGGGTTTTCTTTTGTTTTTTGAGGATAGGTTGGTGTGGTCACTACCTTAATTAGAAAGGGATCAGCTTTTATAACTGTGACTAAGTCACTGTGCAACTCTTTTTCACTATACTTTGGACTGAGGTGTAAATTTAAAAATGTATTGGGTTTGCGTGGCAAGGTTTTGGTAGCGGGGGGGCTACAGGGGTGGCTTTTGTGAGGAGCTCCTAGAAGCTTCCCCTATGTCCTGTAAATGCCAACTGGCTGCAAGACAGACCTGCCACTGGCCAAGGCCGAGCCAATCAGCGATGGTGGCAGTGCCTCTGTGATAACGTATTTAAGAAGGGAGAAAAAACCCCATGCACAACTGCAGCTGGAGAGACGAGTGAGAATATGTGAGAAGAACAACTCTGCAGGCACCAAGGTCAGTGAAGAAGGAGGGGGAGGACATGCTCCACGAGCTGGAGCAGAACTTCCCTTGCAGACTGTGGTGAAGACCATGGTGAGGCAGGCTGTCCCCCTGCGGCCCATGGAGGTCCATGGTGGAGCAGATATCCACCTGCAGCCCGGGGAGGACCCCAAGCTGGAGCAGATGGATGTCTGAAGGAGGCTGTGACCCCGTGGGAATCCCACCCTTCACTAAGCTTCTGGCAGGACCTGTGGACCCATGGAGAGAGGAGCCCATGCTGGAGCAGGTTTGCTGGCAGGACTTGTGACCCTGTGGGGGACCCACGCTGGAGCAGTCTGCTCCTGAAGGACTGCATCCTGTGGAAGGGACCCATGCTGGAGCAGTTCATGAAGAACTGTAGCCCATGGGAAGGGCCCATTTTGGAGAAGTTCATGGAGGACTGTCTCCTGTGGGAGGGACCCCACGCTGGAGCAGGGGAAGAGTGTGAGTAGTCTTCCCCTTGAGGAGGAAGCAGAAGCAGATACAACGTATGATGAACTGACTGCAACTCCCATTCCCCATCCCCCTGTGCTGCTCAGAGGGAGGAGGTAAAGAAAATTGGGAGTGAAGTTGAGCCCAGGAAGAAGGGAGGGGTGGGGGAAAGGTGTTTTAAGGTTTGGTTTTTATTTCTCACTATTCTACTCTGATTTGACTGGTAATAAACTGATTTTCCCCAAGTTGAGTCTGTTTTGCCTGTGACGGTAATTGCCGAGTGATCTCTCCTTGTCATTATCTCTACCCATGGGCCTTTTTGTTATATTTTCTTTCCCCTGTCCAGTTGAGAAGGGGAGTGACAGAGTGCTTTTGGTGGGCACTTGGTATCCAGCCAGGGTCAACCCACCACAAAAACACAGGCCTACAGCTACAGGAAAGAATGTCCTACTTACCCAGGCATAAAGAAAAACAGTACATGAGCCAGAGAGTGAAAGACACAGTATTATAAACTCAGTCTAAAGACCAAAAAGGACTTAAAAGCATACCAAACATGCATAGAGGGTAAAATGAAGAGAATCTTGAGACGTGTTCCCTTGTGGGAGATCTACCAGACCTAGACAGTATTCTTTACTAGAGGGGGAAATCCCATGGCAAAGAAAAAAGACCGTCTCAGGTTACAAAGTATATTACTGAAAGCATAGCATCCAATTTTCCTGGCTTTTAGGCAATGTTATTTTTTCACATCTGTTATAATTATTTCTTCTGCATCTTTCTTAGGTTGTAAATATATTACTTAATGTCATTTTTTTGGTCACTTACTAGCTCAAAGAACAAATAATTTTTAAATAACATCTTGAGATATTATGTCAACTAGATAGTTTTCACATACAGAGAACTGGCCAAAAATTCTTGTCAGCATACGATGGAGTGTGAGGCTCAGAATTAGAATAAAAAAAAAGTTGGAGAAATGTGATTTCGCTCACATATTGAACTGATCTGTTACTTGCACATGAAAATAAATCAGCAAAGTATTGAATCATATGCTCAACATCAGCCATATTTTTAAAATTGACCTTTTTACATTGTTTATGCCAAACAGAGGAAACTTTCCAGCTGTGACAATGACTTTAATTTTTTTGACCTTTATTTGGTCCATTAAAAAAAAAGAAATTTGAAAAGCCTGGATTATTTAGACTTAGAATATTTGGGTTTTTTCAAAAACTGCATTTTTTTAAAGGTTGCTTAAAAGTTAACATAAAAATTTATTATTAAGGACACCTCTCCATGCCCACCCCTGCACAAATGATGATGTAATAGAATTCAGACATATTTTTTCTATTGACTTTATTCTACCATAAATATCTCCATCTTAAAAAAATAAAGGATTGAAAGGATACAAATGTTACAAGCACAGTACTGAAACACAAGAACTGTTGTGTTCCAGTCTGATTTCTCAACTCAGTGTTCTTGAGAATCCTCCTGAAGTCAGATTTTAAAAAGTGTTCAGGGCACCAAAAAATCCAGGTGCTGTCAAAAGTAATTTTCCAAGCAGCCGTGGTGATTTAGGAATTTTGATGTCTTTTAAACTGCCTTGAGGTATCTATCTTAGGTGTTTTGTAAATGCCACCATGAAATGGGTAGAGGACAGAGCATTCATTCTAGGTATGTTTGGATATTTTAGGAATCTGAACTAAGCTCAATTCTGGAGACTAATGTAGAAGCTTTAGTCCTGCTGGGGCAGAGACAATACCATCAATCTAAATAACCAGTGTGCACCTCAGCTGTAGGTAGTAGTAAACAGAGCAGAAGTTCTGTCTGGCAGGCAAATAAATTCCTTTAAATTGCTGATAACTGTGGACTACTATGCTACACTGGAAAATGCACTGACAAAGGCATATAGCCTGCATCATCTCATTTCATCTTTATGTGCCTAAATGTACTGGAAAATACAGTCTTTCGTCTCAAATATCCTAATGAAATTGTTTACAAATAGACATAGAAAACGGTAAATCTTGGAACTACTTTGAGGTACATATATCTGAAAATTCTGTCTAATTGCATTTCTGTGTGGAGTGTGAGTGTACCTGTTACACAGCAGCCAACTCTCACAGTGTTGTTAATGAGTGTTTGCTAAAGCTGTTGATGTTCACATACAACATAAAGATTTTTGTGATAAAAGTATCTTTCTTGAACATATGAAGGGTTTGTGTATGCCTGTGCATATATGTGCATGTGAGTATTTCCATATTCAATGGTGATTATGATATATATGTATACTCATGTGTATGACAACATGTATACATGCATATGTATGTGCACACACATATGAACTCTAAATAGCAACATACATCTCTAAATACTAATTCAAAAACTCTAATGTAGGAAGACATTACTTTGCCCAAAGATTGAGGGGAAAATATTAAATCAATTTTCGTAGAGTTTTTTCTGATTGTCAATTTGTATTCATGTGAGTGCATGAGGTTAAAGGCAAAAATACGCCACAACGCTCACTAGCACTACATGCTTTCAAATACTTAATATACAGTTTTAAAAGGCCAGGATGTTATAATTGCATAGGAGAAAGTTTGTTTTGATTAGCAGTAGTAGGAACATTACTTCATTTGGGTTTAAAAAAGAGCAGCACAAATTATTATACAAGTTTTGTAAGTTAGGTCTGTCTGAACTCCCTCTGCCATATAGACATTACAATAAAGTACAGTGGGCTTAAAATATTTAAGTATTCTGGCAGATGATGGCCTGTGAGCTGTTTCACAGAAAGCACTTCATAATCTTTATTAATGCCTCATTTGTTAACCTTAGTTATGGATAAATCTTTAGATGAATTTTGTGCATTGTGATGCAATGATTTCATGCTTATGCTGCTACAGAATATCATAGTGAGTAATAAAATATGCATTTTACTTGCTGGGCAGAAAACCATATGTCTCAAAGGAACACTCACACCTTTTATTCTGAGATATACTAATAAGTCAACTTGACAGTATTTCCAGTTGCAAAAAGGGAGACTTCCATAGCTACTGTATAGAACTAACTGTGTTTCTCGTTGTGCACTAATGGAAGAAATTGAATTTATCTGCTGGCTTCAGAGGTAGAGGATCAAGCTTTAAGGGAAGCAGTCTACATTAAGTAGTGGGTTGGCTTCACATCACAACCAAATTGGGGACCTGGTGGGAGAACATCCCAGCTTATTTCTGGTCCATGTGCCCAGTGTGCAGGAGGTGGAAGTAGACCAGAGTGGAAAAAAGACCCTAGGGTGATTTGATTTTGCTTGATAACAAATGAGGACAAGACCAGAGCTGCATAGCTGTGTTTAGGTCCTGAGGAATACTTCCAGGTTCATCATCTCAGATAAATCCAAATATACTCTGCTCTGGTGAGACTTCACCAGGAGTACTGCATCCAGCTCTGGAGCCCTCAGCACAAGAAGGACACGGACCTGTTGGAGCAGGTCCAGAGGAGGGCCACAAAAATGATCCGAGGGCTGGAACACCTCTCCTATGAGGAAGGGCTCAGAGAGTTGGGGTTGTTCAGCCTAGAGAAGAGAAGGCTGAAGGGAGACCTTATTGCGGCCTTTCAGTACTTCAAGGGGGCTTATAGGAAGGATGGGGGCAACCTTTTTAGCAAGGCCTGTTGTGACAGGACAAGGAATAATGGATTTAAACTAAAGGAGGATAGATTTAGACTAGATATAAGGAAGAAATTTTTTACAATGAGGATGATGAAGCACTGGAACAGGTTGCCCAGAGAGGTAGTGGAGGCCCCATTCCTGGCAACATTCAAGGCCATGTTGGATGGGGCTCTGAGCAACATGATGTAGTTAAAGCTGTCCCTTCTCACTGCAGGGGTGTTGGGCTAGATGATCTCTCAAGGTCCCTTCCAACCCAAAGCATTCTATGATTCTATGATTCTATGATTCTGTGGTTTAGTTTTGTAGTGAGCATGAAACTCTTAGGTTCCTTAATGCTCTACAGGTCCAAGTTAGGCACTCGGATTTCCTATATAGACCACAGGAGAAGACAGAAGCCTTAAGAAGATATTAGAGGAATGGGCATAGTGGGTGAGCAGCTAGCTAAAGCTATTTCTTCAGAATACAATTCCTCTCTATTATTTTACCAGACTGAGTTGTATTCCTAGATCTACCTTTAACCTTGCAATCTTGGCTATCTTTAACAGTGCCAGTGCAGGTGCATGGAGTAATTGACTACTGGCTAATTGAAAAGAGCATATTCCCAGCAGCAGAAATTTATGTGACTACATAATTTAATGACTTTATTTAGTTTGGTGGTTGCTTGAGTGAGAAATTTGAATTATTTGAAATATTGCTTCATTTCTCAAAAACTTCTGAAAAATACCAAAGATCTTTTGTGTATGTATCTGTTCTCTGAAAAGACAGAAAGTCAGATTTTCCTGTGAACTCAATGGGAAAAAAAATCTATTAACTCCAGTAATCTGCTTGATTAATAACATTAAACATTCTGAAGCATTCAGAAGCCACTGAGTGAGCTTTTTGATTAGGAAGGGGTAAGTGATAGTAATGGTTTAGTTCTACTTAACTGTGAAGCTGAAACCGCAAAGTCCCAGAATGAAACTTCAGTCTCTGTGTCCTGAAGTGTCCATGATTTTACCTATGAACATGGAAGGAAATATTTCAGCAATACTTAAAAGAAATACCTTGCCAAAATAAAATTTTTAAAATTGTATTTAAAACATTACATTTTTAAAATGTAAATAAAAAAGACTAAAAATAAAGAGCTTAAATTTAGATTTTTGGTTTCTAACAGAACCTCTGAAAGAAACTTTTGGAAATATTTAAATGAAATACTACTACAGTAAATTGTTAAATTCCCTTGAGATGTGTTAATGGCTGTCCCAATTTAAAATCAAGAAATTATTGCAGAAACAACTTATTGTTTGATTTAATTAAAAAAATACCAAGCAGTTCATGTGTAATTACAATTTTAGTACAATTTCTAGTTGCATCAATTTTTGTGTTCATGGTTTCTATGCTATTTCTCAATTCAAGAATTCATAAATATATTTTTCCAGTGTTTGTAATCTGCTGTGTGTGTAATTTTCACATTTTTCTCTCCTGTCACCAGAATATTAACAACACTCAAGATATAATTTTCCAATAGAACATATTTTGAAGCACTATCATGTGGTTTCCTAGGAAGATAATGCTGAAGTAGATATACTTTGCATATGAATTCTCCCAGCCTCTGTGACTGACTCAGGTCCTGTGAATTCTGTGAACACATATTTTGTTAGAAAGTCTGTCTGAATCCCTGACTTACATTGGCTCTACTATTTAAGACACTAGGTTGGCACAAGGCTGATCTAGTACAGGCCTCCAAACAAAGCTGTGATGGCTGGCCTAGCATGTGAAATCACATTGCTTCTGGCACGTTTTCAGTTAAAAATCAAGTAATAAAGGAATATACTATTGCCTACAAGAAAAATGGTAATTTTGAAAAGTTTTGTTACTGTTGACCTGGATAATATTTGCAGCAGCTCTATCTAGCAACACATTGAAAAGTATTCTTCAAGTATGAAATATTCTCAATTTGCTTCAATTTTCCTTCTAAATAGTTTTCTGAAATACATTTCTGGTTCCAAAGAAAGGCCATCCCTTTTCTTCCTGCCTCAAAAAATACTAATACTGAATACTATTATATTTAAATGGAGATGGTAAAATGAATTAAATATGTAGCACTTTTGAACACCATGGCTCAAAGAACTTATAAACGTCTTCTTTAATTTCCCCATTTTACTCTCGAGCACAGTGACACTGAAAGTAGCCAAGTAGTTTTTGTAAAGACCTGACTCCAATTCAAGGAATCAACAATTCATTGTGTTTTTAGTGAGATACTTTACAATAGCAGTTAAGAATAGATCTTAATTCTCATGACTAACAGTTTCATCAACAGAAAGCAGCTGCTACATCACAGTACTGACAGCAAGTGCCAGAATTCTCTAGCCCTTAAAAATGTGAATGCTATGGTCTGGCAACAGCATGGAAACCATCATCAGTTTTTTTTGTAGTGAACTCAGAGGGTTGTCTCTAAGCGGACTTTAGTCACTATAGCCTCAGAATCAAAGTCAAAGCCCCAGACAATGTTTTGAAAGTATACCTTTACAGTTCTGACAGACTTAACTGTCTTACAGAGTGATCACTTGTGAGCATTTTAAATCTTCAGAAATATATGAGAGTGTCTTTTCATTTCAAGCTTCTTTTTGGTACCTAAATGCTTCATTGTAGTCCCTGTTTTTCTGCCAGCTTGCTTGATTACTCTGGTCTAGGGAACTGGAGAGAACCATATGCTACTTTGATCCAGTTTCCTTCACTGCTGCTTTTCACAGAATATATCAGACAACAGTTAAATGAGAACACCAAAATACTAGCACAAGTTATTATTAGCTGACACATAAATACCAAAGGAATGTGTTCCTGTGTGGTTTGCTCAAAGTAGGGAAAAGAAAAGTGATAATAGATTTAGGAGCTTTCCTTGTGCCTTTCTATATTTATGTTGCAGTTCAGCAGCAGACATGAGAACCAGGGTGCTGTCCTTGCTTGTGCTGAAGATCAGAGAGCTTCATGATAAATTCAAACAGGCAATGCTTGTCTCCCAGAAGTGAAATTTAGAAACTGACTGGGTGACTAGGACTCTTTAGAGTCTATGGGGTGGACTCTAGAGTCCTACGAACAGTTGCCTACATAAAGAATTGCAGGTTAGGACCTACCTTGTCATATAATCTGAAGAGATGTCTGCAACTACACAAGAACAATGGACCAGAACTCTTCCCTGTGGGTTATTCTTTCCTTTGTTCAGTGTTATATCATTGCTGCCTATACAGTGTATTATCAGCTGTACAAAGACCACAACTTAATTCACTCCACAGTATGGTGGTAAGAGTTCTTAGAGAGTAAATGGTTTCAAGATTGTGTATTTAATCAAATATAATTTAACATAAGATAATCTTTAGGAACTGAGATGAAAGATGCTAGAGAGCAGTAGAAAAAGTACGTCTCTCTTCTCTTCCCAAGCCACGACTCCCTTTTCAGCCAGGAGGAAGTACAGCAGAATGGTCTGATAACAATCTTAAAAAGGCTTCTACCCAGCCTTACATATACCCATGCATAGAAATAAAACTCATTGGCAAGCTCTGTAGCTTATTGCTGTTTCATGCCTCATTCTCCTAATTAACATGATCGGTGATTGGAAACAGTTAGCCAAATGAATGGTCTCACTCTTTATAAGAAAGCTAGCTTTGCACTTGTGAGCTTTTTGCCATTAGTCTCTCAGTATGATTCTCCAATGCATAGCGTCTGCCTGGACTTAGTCCACACACAATATAGAGCTGGATTCAAATGTCACTGCAAGTACTGGTTGGGGATTTTCATTTCATCAGACTTCAGAGCTGGCAGTGCAGCTTTCCAGACACGTTCTTTAAAAACAGAAGATGAATAAGCTATAATGGCCTTGGATGTGTGTAGAGTCACACATATTTGGTGCTATAGTCAAGAAAGGTATGATTATTGGTTAATTCTGGATGTTTGGGAAGAGACTCGTCTAGGCTGATGGGTAAGCTAAAAGCTGGAATCCATCCCAGTTAACAGGGAAGAGGTGGCTTTGTCAGCTCCAGACTATTTTCTTCATAAACCTATTGAGACATGCATAAAACAATTCGTTGCATAATAGCAAAAAAATTATTTCCCCAAAAGAGTAACAAAAATTATTATATACCTTCTAAAATGGGGGTGGGGGTGGGGGGGTGTTGGTTGTTTTTGGTTTTGTTTTTGTTTTTTTAGTAGCATATCCATCATGGGTCTGTTAGCCTCAAAAGGTGACATTGTATTTACATTTTACTGGTTCTCTTACTGCCGAAGAATTTTGATTACTGGCATCATGTACTTTGTCTTTACTCAAACTTTATAGTCAATTCCCTTTTTATCATGTGATAACAGTAAATATCAAACATAAGGACTTTATTCCTATGTGGCAGCAAAAGATGGTCTTAAGTCTCAGTGCTTGATTTATTCTGTGATCAAGTAACCATGGTGGGAGCCAGCAGTCAACAGCTGTAGAACTGGCTACAAATGTGATGTAAAGTACGCATGTGCTTTCAACTGATTTTCTTTCTGATCTGAAATTTTCAAAATGCTTCTATGTTTTGACTTGCTCATGCTCTCCTGTGAAATTAGCAAGTTTTGTCAAGAGCTCATTGATATTAAAAGTTCAGGACAGCCATTTTTCTATCTGTTGTGGTAACATAACTCTGTCATGAACAGATTTTATATGACAAAATGCGAATTCTTCTACAGAAAAAGTGTTCGGTTATAATGATTCCTCTACTATTGTTCTTTCCTTCCTTGAGTAAGATTCATAAATGAAGTTATATTGAATTAAACACCATCTTCTTTACAACATGGTTTCAAGTCATGCGCTGTTGACTAATGTTACTGATAATTTGACATCTGCAGCACAGTAATACTTCAGACAATATGCTAATGTGCATTTATTCAACATTGAACCTGCCCTTTTCAGATGTTATCTGAGAATGAGAGTGTATATTATAAAAGAGCTGAATCATGTTAATTCCTTGATTTTTTGTTTTTTATTTTTTTTTACTTGTTCTCATTTGAAAAGTGCATATGAGTATTTCCCTTATAGGGTTTTTTTTTTTTGTTTGGTTTGGGGGTTTT
Source organism: Pelecanus crispus (assembly GCF_030463565.1). Classification (NCBI taxonomy): domain Eukaryota; kingdom Metazoa; phylum Chordata; class Aves; order Pelecaniformes; family Pelecanidae; genus Pelecanus; species Pelecanus crispus. Next base: position 83,669,232 of record NC_134645.1, read on the forward strand.
TGAGGGGGGGTGGATTTTTCTAATGTGGCAAATATAATTTTACAGTTTTTATTTTCAATAGATTAAAATAAAAAAAAGTTTGTGGATGTGAGAAAAGACAGAGAAATCTCATACACAACTCAAATATGACAGTGTAGACTTCATGCAAGATTATACAAAATATCAGAGGTACTCCAACATAAAAACTAGTAGTAATCTATGTAATTTGTAAAAGTTTTCAGCAGCTTTCTGTCTCTATACCCCTATTACTAAACTTTATCTAAGGAAGATGGGCAATAAAACATCAGACAGACTAGCAGTCAGATTTAAATTTGCCAAAAACTATGAACAGTAGACAAACTGGTAGTGAATTATATCTGTGTTTTTTAATATCATGCCTGCTGCTTCCTGAAGACCATTTGAGAACTACAGTAGAAGGAAGGAAGAGGATATTAAAGGAAGGTCAATTATGCAGATTTCTAAATATCATTACCTTAGAGATCCTGTTTTCTCCTGACAAGGGAAAAACTAGGGTCTGGGAGTCAGTTCTGTTTTGCTTGACTATTGCAGTATGACTACTAGAATAATTTTTTGTTATGCATGATGTGTGAAACTTCAGTTATCGTAGCTTCTGAAAATGTTTGAGTAAAGTGCACTCTGTTTACCTGATCATTGGAAATGTCAGATGTGAGGATCTGAGCTGAAAGGAAATAAAGAAAGAAACTAGATAATTTTTCTAAATAATTAACATTTATCATATGAAAGATGGAACAGATTAGGACCAAGAACCACAACAAACTGACTATTTATTTTAATTCACCTTAATTTATACAGTTTGAAATATCATCTTTATAAATTAGGGGAAAGGAAATTAAATGTGTTCCAAAACAGTTCTTTAAAATGTGCTGTTATAGAAACACTCAGGTGAGTACTTAATCTTCAAAGTCTTCAAATTCAATATTTTGCATATGTTGAGAATTCTTTGAGAAACAGCCAAACTACCTTAACAAACTTCCTTAACAAAGAGAAAGGTGGTCAATCTTGCTGAACTGCATGCAAAGTGTTGAAGTTGTTCGTATATTCATCTACAATAGTATGTTGTTGACATTGATCTTAAATAATATGAACAAGAACCTATTTGAAAAATAAATGTAATTTAATTCATATTAAGATCAATAGAATGCACTAATCAAGCTTACATTTCTGCCTTCAGTGTGAAGCTTCAAAAATATCAATCTGCTCTCTTGCTTTTGTATGTATTGAAGTCCTTCAGTGTCATATTTTTGTATGCCTATTCTATCCCTAATGGATGCAAAAGAAACCTTGCCCTTTTGAATGCTTTATTTTTTTCCTTAAGGAAAAAAATATATTTTTTCCAAGAGAAAAAACATGATTGGCTTTGGTTTTTGCCTTTGCTGCTTGATAAAAATTGTTAGCCCACTAAAATTTAGTCAGATACCCACAGCTGTAATAAAGCCATACAGTTTTTGACTTATATGTTTTCAAAACTGATCACATGCTGCATGTGAAAGCATTGACACCAATTTTCTGGTATAGTCATAATTTTTAATCTTATTCTCTTGTTCAGACTTTACACTTTGAAAATGTTTTTGCTTGTTTGGCTGCATAAGCAAGGGTTTTCAATCAGCATAATGCTGGTGATGAAAACCCATCACTCCTGCAAGATATTGCAGCAAATTTAGAAGCTAACAATGTATCTGAATATGGTTACTCAGGAAAAAAAAAAAAAAAAAAAAAAAAGAATTATCTTTTGAAGGATGAAAAATAAAGTTGAGATTACATTCTGCAGAGGACAAAACACTTAAAATATCACAGAAGCGTTGTTTTAGCACCTAAAGATGCATCAGATTTAAAGACTCATTTTGTCCTATGCTATCAGGGAACTGGCAGTGAATGAAGTTCTCATTTTGCTTTGTTTGCACACCCAGCTCTTTCTTTACCTATTAAAGTCTTTGTGTCTCAACCCAGGAGTTTTCTCACTTTTATGCTTTTGATTCTCTTCACCACCCCACAGTGGGGGCAATAAGCGAGCAGCTATGTGGGGCTGAGCTGCCTTCCAGGGCTACATCATGACATGTTAAACACTGTCCTTCTGACACTTCTTATCTTTCCGCTTCAGTTGTAAGACCTATTTGTTTCCGGTAATGATGGAGTATACAGAGGTTGTATTCTTTGTCCACAGCTGTAACGAGAAAGTTAAAGAGAATTCTGGAAAATTTAACTCTGACATTTCCAGGAATGTTCTGAACATCTGAAGCCTAGAATTACATAAACACTTAAGCTTCAGCAGATTGGAAGAGAGGGCTTGTCCTTACTTGCTTATCATTACATGCTGCATATATTTGATAGTTACAAAAACAACATAAATTTCCCCATTTAAATATAACAAGATATAAAGATAAAAATAATTTCCTCTAGGGAAAATTGTCTTCCCTTGCTAGATACAGTTATTGCTTTAGTAATTACAAGGTCAATTAAAAGTCAACATGATATGAGAGCAATACACAAGAGCAGCTAATATTGACTAAACTACTTAAAACACATTGTTGAAAAGTTCTCAGACCTACAAACAAAAACTGTTTCAACTACATAAATAAAAGAAGAATGGTGGTAGTGTGGTATTTGCATGTATCAGATAAAATACCTGTAGAAATGGATACTAGTTAAACAAAATGATGACACAGAACCAGGTATAGTCTAGCTTCTTAGAGGTGAACATACCTCTTTTACTTTGAAAATATCTTTAAAAATCTAATAAAGCACTAAGGCACCTAGCATAGATCCTTGGTCCTATGGATGTAAACAGAAGTCCAGATGACTTCAGAGGAACCCTTTTTCTGCAATTTTACAAAGCTATATAGTCCTATTCTTGCACTCCAGCCCACAGTAGCTATTTCTGCTCTCCCAAACCCTCTCCATGATTTTACATATCATATGCCTTATTTGAGTCCTCTACAGCTACGTTTGTATAAAGCCTATATTTGATGGGCTTGGGTTTACTGAGCCAACAGCAGCTCCACAGTCAGTCTTTGCTTGTGGCTCATATTAGGTGCCTTTGTGATGCTCTTTGACAAAATAAAACTCAGAACTGCTAGATACCCTGGATGCCTTTGGGTCCGTCATGAACAGATATTTTTTAGCCAATAGTTCTTGTTTTTAGGATTCTAGAACAAGACACATTCTTTTATGAGTACAGAGTGTGAGGTATGAGCCCTGAAGAGTTCAACACTTGTTTTGGATGACTTAAAAAAAACCAGGTTAGTTACCAAGCTGGTATGTTTCCAACCCCTGTTCAGAAGGGTTTCAGACTGATAGAGTCTCTATTCAGGCACGTTTGCCTTCTTTAAACTTCAGTCCTAGTGGCTATGTTTAATTGCAGCACTGTACACCTATATGATAGTAGTACATCTTGCTGCATGTCAGTTCATGTCAAAAAAAGACCATGGTGTGCACCTAATTTCCACTGGCAGTGAGCAGCAGTATATGTGGGCTGTAAAGCACTGCTGAATGCACTTACCCCAAAAATAAAACAATTAGAGTGACCAGAGGCAATGTATCCCATTAGAGTTTTACAGTCCTGGACTGATTCTGCTTCCTATTTTCTGGGAACTTTTCTAACTCTTCAGAACTATTTCCAAAATCATGAATTTTGGGGTAAAGATGAGAGCAGCCTAAGTTAAAGTTACACTGCAGACTATACCTTTGTTGTGGTTTAGCCCCAGCCAGCAACTAAGCACCACGCAGCCGCTCGCTCACTCCCTCTACCCCAATGGGATAGGGGAGAGATTCAGAGGAGTAAGAGTGAGAAACACTCCTGGGTTGAGATAAGAACAGTTTAATAATTGAAATAAAGTAAAATAGTAAGGATAATAATAACAATATAATAATGATAATAACAATAATAATATACAAAGCAAGTGATGCACAATGCAATTGCTCACCACCCGTCGACCGATACCCAGACAGCTCCCAAGCAGCAATCGCTGCTCCCCAGCCAACCCCCCCCAGTTTCTATACTGAGTATGACGTCCTATGGTATGGAATAGCCCTTTGGTCACTTTGGATCAACTGCTCTGGCTGTTCCCCCTCCCAGTTTCTTGTGCACCTGGCAGAGCATGGGAAGCTGAAAAAGTCCTTGACTAGCATAAGCAGTACTTGACAACAACTAAAAACATCAGCATGTTATCAATGTTCTTCTCCTACTAAATCCAACCACAGCACTATGCCTGCTACTAGGAAGAAAATTAACTCTATCCCAGCCGAAACCAGGACAACTTTGCATCAATAATATTGGTAACTTATTGTTCACTTCTTTTCCACAATATTGTCATCATTATCCCACAATTTCAGTAGTTCCAAGAGGTATGTACAACATTATTATACATACATGCAATTACTGCCAATGTTTCAGGAAAATGTAGATATTTTGTTTATGAAATAGATAAAATGACAAAAAGGAGAAGAGTTTTTATTACTTAATACAAGAACTAAGCATTGTAATTGACCTGAATCAGTAGCAGTCTGGATAGATATTCTGTTTTGGTTAAATTGTCATATCACATCAATTACTACAGTATCTGTATGCCATCCAGTAGTTAGCTGAGAAAATAACAAATATTTGTCATATTCACTTATATTCTTTTCTATCTAGAAAAATAAACAAGGATTATTTTAATAATAATTTTAATAAATTTACAGATAGCTTTATGCTAGGACATAGCAAATCTAAACACAAGAGATGTCAGAAGCTATGAACAGTAGAAGCGTAATAGAAGGAAAATCAGAGAGGCTAAAATACATCAAAATATCACTGTACTTATTTTTTCTCTGAAACTATAGAGAATTCATACATTATCAGTTGAGTGACCAACATTCTAAAATTTTGTATCATGGAAACCTTGGGTTATGTAAAGTTATTTGTGTGGCAATCTATTAAATTAAATTTAAACTAATATTTTTGACCATTGTGAAAGACAGCCATCTAGACATTAAGTCAATTTGCTAGCCCAGAATGTCAGAAATACACTGCTAAATTGGAGGGTTTATATGGTATATTTGACTTTTGTACCCTGAGAAAGAGAAATTGTCCTAGGGTTGTCTTCAGTAGAAAGATTAGCTTTCAACTCTGTCAGTAACCTATTTCTTTCAGTCACTCTTTTAAGTTTTTTACACCACGATTAATCAGTTAATATTCTGGCAATATACTTGCTTGACATGTTCTGATTCAGCCTTGCCAGTGGACATGCCATCTTTTGATATTTGTCCTCCTTTTATAGTACTTTTCTTATATTCTGCTTGTCTTCCACAGGCTATTTTTTAAAAATTTCTTGCATATTCTACAGGGTCACATTTTTGACTTTCAAGCATATAAAGAATTTAGGCTGAAGGTTTCAAGGTCTCCAAGAGTTTTAACTCTACTATTTGTGCAGTTTATATTTTGTTGGTATAGCTTCATATTGAGACAACTTATTTAATAATTGAATGGGTACCTGTTATAATTGAAATAATCAAGTATGCAAACAGGAGATTAGTCTCAGCAGTACAATTATGTTCCAGTCATTCACATTTTAAAGTTGGATTTCTAAGGCAGGTGAGTTCGGTATTTTTATTCTGTTTCTGCTTTCATATTTCTGTAAGCTTCAGCTTCTTTGGCTTCAAGAAAGTCCTTGACCTAATGCTAGAATCCATAGGTTTGCCAGCCCAATAACACTGGCTGTTTGTAAATGGCTGAACTGACCTATGTGACTTGCAGATATTACAGATGACCTGGTAAAGAAGGAACAGAAAATATATATTATAATATTGTCGTGGTTTAGCCCCAGCCAGCAACTCTGGTAAAGAAGGAACAGAAAATATATATTATAATATTGTCGTGGTTTAGCCCCAGCCAGCAACTAAGCACCATGCAGCCGCTCGCTCACTCCCCCTACCCCGATGGGATGGGGGAGAGAATTGGAGGAGTAACAGTGAGAAAACTCCTGGGTTCAGATAAGAACAGTTTAATAATTGAAATAAAGTAAAATAGTAAGGATAATAATAACAAGATAATAATGATAATAACAATAATAATATACAAAGCAAGTGATGCACAATGCAATTGCTCACCACCCGTCGACCGATACCCAGACAGTTCCCGAGCAGCGATCGCTGCTCCCCGGCCAACCCCCCCCCCACAGTTTATATACTGAGCATGACATCATATGGTATGGAATAGCCCTTTGGTCACTTTGGATCAACTCTTCTGGCTGTGCCCCCTCCCAGTTTCTTGTGTACCTGGCAGAGCATGGGAAGCTGAAAAAGTCCTTGACTAGCATAAGCAGTACTTAGCAACAACTAAAACATCAGCATGTTATCAACATTCTTCTCTTACTAAATCCAAAACACAGCACTATGCCTGCTACTAGGAAGAAAATTAACTCTATCCCAGCCGAAACCAAGACAAATATTTAATAAATTAGTTAGTCTGAAATCAACAAGAATTTTAGGAAATGTTATTTATATTCATAGGGCTATGCTCATATTTTCTGCTGTGGGAGTGGATTTGTCTTGCTTTATTAGCTCCACCTAAAATTAGGTACCTATTTTAGGGAAGGCAGACTTCCATGACTGTCAGTGGAGAGAGAAAGGCACTCCAACTGACAATTCATCCTTGCTATCTTCGACATGTATTGTTGGATAGGATGAATCACCTTCTTTAAGTCCCTAGAGGGATACTAGATGATGATATGGATTAGTCACCTGATTTTAGACAGTTAAAGCTAGATAAAGTGAAGTCTCATGAATGATGTCGGATGTAGTTACTGCAGCACTCTTCTCTATGGGGATGAAGGGCAAAAGATTTTGTCAGCTGAAGACAATGTATGGTCTGAACTGTTTATCAGTATCTTGACCTGGGATGCAATAACCAGCATGGTTCCTAAGTTAAGCAGGTGGATGGCATAGCTCCCGTAGCGACTGGAGTCTAGCATCTCACTGTGATAAAAGCAAGAGAAAAGCTGCTTTCTGGGGCTTTTCTTGTAAAAGAAGGCAAGCAGAGAGTATAACTTTTGTCTTCAAGTGCAGGAAAACAGGAAGTCCAGTACTTAGAGCCTAAGAGGTATTGGCATCAACGTGCCTCTCTGTAGGTGTCAACCACATGCACTCAAGGAATTATCATCTGTTAAAAGGTTCCTTCTTGTGTAGGTGCATTTTCAACACATTCCAATATTGGAATTTATTTGCAGTTTTATATTCTGAATACAGTATAAAGCCCTATGGTTTAGTCTAGTCTACCCTTGACTGGTTTAGTGTCGACTTGGTAGTGTAGGTCAATGGTTGGACTGGTTGATCTTAAAGGTCTTTTCCAACCTAAATAATTGTATGATTATATGAATATTAGATTGAAGGGTGAACAGTTTTCCATTTGGAACAAGGATGAACTCGCAAGAAAGTTCATTTCTGAAAAATTAAGCCTGGGAATATATATATTTTTTCCCCTCTCTAGACTGTGGTGAATGGCTTCCTCAGTGTAGATTTCATGCTAATCTTAAAACATTTGGAAAGAAAAATCAAAATGTTTCCAGGATCATTAAAATTTATTCTGTTCCTTTTTTTTTTTACACTAGGAAGATGACAGTTTTCTAAGACTAAAAATCTTGAAAAGGTTTTCTCAGAAGCAGTTCAAATATTGATTAGACTTTTTTTTTTATTATTATTACATTCCCTTCTAATTTACTGATCTCCCTATTAGGTGCATACTGGAACAAACACAGATTTTAATTGCAAGCTACCTTTTCATTCTTTCACAAGAGGTTGCAAAGTAAATTTATAATGCCATGAGAGACACTGTGTGCAGGTTCTGTTTCCACTGTTGTGGATTTTTGGTGTCTAGAAAATGTGCTTTTGAGAGTTATTGCATTACATTGAAAAATACATTAAATAAGAGTGAATTTAGAAGGTTTTGATCGGTGTGTGTTCATTATAAGTTTATGAAATCTCTTCTTTTCCCTTCCCCTTCCCTTTTGTTAATTCTATGCTGCTTGATTCAAACATATTTAATACACAGGTCAGAAGTCATTATGTACAACTTCCATTAATTCTTTATTTTTGTGTCTGCAGTATGCTTACATTCCATTTATAGACAGATGGGGAAGCCCCTCACGTAAGTAAATACCTATTTACTTTCCATAAATGTTATTATTGGCTCCTTGGGTAATACATTGGTGATATAGAGAAAATGGAATAAGTTTAGAATTTGTTGTTGCTTTGTTAAAAAAAATCTACTTATTTTTTTCCATTAAAAAAAATAGCATGATAAATTCTTACTATTTCTTTAAGAAGAATAAATAAAAGAATCTATGTTCCTAGAAATGAGAGATTAAGGGAAAACACCACTATAGAAAAGAATAAATTAGAAAAAGAGAGCAATGAAAGGAAAACATAATTATTAAATATAAAAAGAGTAAACAGTGGAGGGGGAAAAAAGGTGGAAAAATGAGGGAAGGAACAAAAAATATATTTTCTTCATACTAGCATTGCATAGTGCAACAAAGTAAAAGTAAAATATTTAGTGGGACAAAAAAGACATTTTGTAAAAAAACAAAAACCAAAACAAAACCACAAAACAGTTTAGTAGTCTTCAGTATGCTTTATTGCTTCCTTGTGAAAGTGTTCTGTATTATAATTGACTATATTTATCTGATTGAACTGATTCTAGTTAAAAACCAAATTTTCTCCAAGGAAGAACTTCATGTAATCTTGTAGCTACGTTTTAATTTAGACAGAGTTTAAGTAGTGTTGTACTTGTGGAGAAAAATTCAGTTCCTTTTACCTATGGCTCTCTACTGGCTCCTTGCTAGAAGTTTTGAGGATGTCTCCCATCAGTAGCAGCTTCTAGAATTATCTTCACAAGTTCTTTACACATTGCTTAGGTTTTGAATACTTTAAACCCAGGAATCAGTCCTACAAGAGTGATGGAAGAATGATTAGGATAAGGCTTGCACACACACACACACACTGGTTCTGCAAACTAAGTGGGTTCAAGTTAGTAGCTAACTACTGAGGTCAAAAGAGTAAGGCTATTTCTTTCCTTTTTTTTAGCATACGTTGCTCCAGGCATCTGCACATTCATTACAGTAGATCAATTGATGAAGTTTGTGCTCACCTTTTAAATTAGCAAAATTACTTGTACTGAATCCCACATCTTGGAAAGGACCAATACAGAAAGTCTTTCTGTTTGAAGAGGTAAGGTATATGTTTGGAAATGGAAGCTGATGTTGCTGAGCTTTGCAGACAAACGACTTTGGCCATATAGTTATATTAATAAAGACAGCAACATGAGAAACTGCTGAATGTTCCTTAAATCAAAGAGAAAGTAAAGTCTAAGCAGATGGTTAACCCTGATTTATGGCTACACTAAGAAGACAATGGTGTGAAAAATACCTTGTAGATAGAAAAATAGAATAGTGACTTTGTGGATCGCTGACTGAAGAGGGATTGCCATGATAAAATGGTAATCATAAATCATAAATGCCTATCATAAATACCAAAAGAGGGGTATCATAACAGCAGACTGGAGTCAATGGGTTAAGAACAACCAGGAGCATGGTTTTTATTTGGGAGGGACAAAGGGTCATAACTGGAGAAGAACCTGGGAGGGGAAAGCAGGAGAAAAGGAGGCATAAAGTAAAGCAAAGGATGTAATCAGTGTGGTTCAGGGGTACTTGTAAAGTAGTTCTGTGCTTGACCACCATAATATGGACATTTTTTCTGGTTTTGTCTGACTTGTTCCTGTCATCAGGAAGGACTTGGTGTGACCTCCCTGGCACGGGTGAGGGAATGCCTGCTGCTCTCTTTCTGGCATGGACAGGGGAACCTGGAGGATGCAACCTAACATCTCTTCCTAACCTCCTTAACAGTCCACATATTCAGGGTTGTATTAATTATTGATTTGTTTGGTAACTAGAGGAGCCAAAATTAAAAAGACTTATTTGTTGATTTGTTTACTTCTTTTTTTTTTTTCATGTCCTCAAATTTATATTTTTATAGTGGAACGATTGATTGAAGACTGATTGAAACTCCAGTCAGGCACTTGAGGTTTTTAACAGCTTTAGAAAAGGATAAATGTTGAAATAAATTACAACACCTTTACAGGATTAATAGTAAAATATTTAAGTCTGTTCCTTTTTCTTCCTCTTTTTTTCCCCCCTGAAACTATTAATCTAACCTATTTAGCAAATACTGCATCAATATGAGTATGTGTCATTCTTTCCACAACTCTTAATCTAGATTAACTAGTCCTGTTACAACACCACGATTCTTAAATCCCCCATAAAAGTATTATACAGACCCACATGGTTTTGTGATACAACAAAAAGCAAAAACAATTTCTTCAAAAAATTCTTTATTTGTTTTCACCAGGGAAACCTATCATAGCTTCTTTAGCTACAATAAAAGAATATTAATTTCTTTGTCAGCAGGAATTCAGCCTTTCATTATTTAGATAAATGCACCTTTATGATATACTTATAACTCAGTGATGTCATGAACCAAAAATGATGAAAAGCAGGATCCTTTTCAGACATGTAAAAGCAATATCATATAGCAGGCAGAAAGTGCTTCTACCTGTGGAGTCTACTAATGGCTTCTAGATGAAATGTGAGCAAATTTGCTATGAAGAATCTGGTTAAAAGTTTAGAAATTCATAAACTTGCAAATCAGGACAGCTCTGGTATGTGAGTTAATGGAAAGATGAACAGCCTGTTCTAATTATCACCTCTATTCTAATCCTCTCTGGTTTCCTCATTTTAATCACTCCTTGTATAAAAATACATCTTTTGATCATCTAAGCAATATTTTTGCCCTTTGATTTCACTTCTACCCTCTCTCTTACATATAACTTGACTGTTAGCTTGGATAATTCTGTATAGGTTCTATTCATGTATTAGAGCCCTTTGTTTCCTGCTCAACACATATACTCACAGCTTCCTTTTATCTTATTCTCTGCATTGACTTCAATTTCTCTTCTGTGACAGCCATTTTTTCTTCTACTTCCCTGGTGAAAAGAAAGTCTCACATTAAAAAAAAAAAGTCAATTCTAATCCATGTAGAGGGATCTCTAGGCATTATTTGATTAGTCATATTGCATTTATTCTGTGGTCTATACCCTTTTTTGGCATATCTTGGTTTTAGCTTAAGCCCTATCATCCACAAATAAAACACTGCTGAAGTACAGCTGGTGCAATGAAAAGTTGCCAAATGCAATGAAAGTTTGTCTTACCTTCCTCCATAAATCAAGATTTTCATGAACACCCTTCCTCATTGTCCTGGTTTCGGCTAAACCACGACACTCATACACTGTGGGTATTGAACAGCAGAGACTTCCCAGTGGTCAATTTAAGATGTAGGAATGGTTTGTGGAAATTACTTGACTAACCTTTAATTCTCAGGCTTGAAGATATGTTTTGGAGTTTGGTGGGTGGGAGTAGATGTGTGTTTTTCTGCTTTGTTTGGTTTGGATTGATTTAGGTTTTAAGTAAAGAATGGCCTTAACCATAAAACCTCAAGTTATTATGCAAGGCTTACTGACTCACACCAAAAAATTACGATCTTTGCCTTCAGCAGCAGGACTCAACCAGGATAAAGGATGAAGAGGAACACAGAACATCTGGGTGTAATCTCTCTTAGTTGACAATAAAACCTCTAACAGACACAACTTACTGCTTTAGAGATTCTACTTAATGTCATCCTCAAGGCATGCCTTTAAAAAAATTTTGGTTTAATAAGTTAGTGTCCTGGTTTCGGCTGGGATAGAGTTAATTTTCTTCCTAGCAGCAGGCATAGTGCTGTGTTTTGGATTTAGTAGGAGAAGAATGTTGATAACATGCTGATGTTTTTAGTTGTTGCTGAGTACTGCTTATGCTAGTCAAGGACTTTTTCAGTTTCCCATGCTCTGCCAGGCGCACAAGAAGCTGGGAGGGGGCACAGCCAGAATAGTTGATCCAAACTGACCAAAGGGCTATTCCATACCATATGACGTCATGCTCAGTATATAAACTGGGGGGGGTTGGCCAGGGAGCAGCGATCGCTGCTCGGGAACTATCTGGGTATCGGTCGGCGGGTGGTGAGCAATTGCATTGTGCATCACTTGCTTCGTGTATCATTATTATTATTACCATTATTATACTGTTACTATTAGCATTACTATTTTACTTTATTTCAATTATTAAACTGTTCTTATCTCAACCCAGGAGTGTTTCTCACTCTTACTCCTCCGATTCTCTCCCCCATCCCATCGGGGTAGGGGGAGTGAGCGAGCGGCTGCGTGGTACTGAGTTGCTGGCTGGGGCTAAACCACGACAGTCCTTTTTGGCGCCCAACGTGGGGCCCGAAGGGTTTGAGATAACAACAGATTAACCAGAGTGTATTAAGGAGTCTGTTAACAGTTGCCGGTCACGATATTAGTTCTTCTGATCTGCACCATGTTCTTTTTTTTGCAGCACGCGTTAAAGCTTGCTGTCAGTTTGTGTAGTGTGCTATGCTCTGCAGTGATTCATGATCTTTTGCTTGGGAGGCTCCTTATCAAAACCCTGACCTTGAGCATTCTTTGGTATTTGGGTTTCATACAGAAGTCACTACTGTACTTCGGGTACTACCTCATAGAGAGAGTTAGCAATTATACTTCTTACTCTGAGAGGCTTGTTGTGGAGGAAATACAGAATGGCACCTTTGCTGCTTTCTTCTATGATGTTTCCTCCTTCATTACAACAACTTTCCTGTATCTTGAACACCCCTGGGCAGTTAAGATACTTCTATTGATAATTCTTGGGAATGTTGTTTCCGTTTTGATAAAGGTCAGTAAGCAGTTTAAAAATACCATCCAGAGATCTACCCCAAGGCTGGATAGTTATGAGTGGCAGGGTGTGTGGGAACGTATGCGCAAGTACCTAGGGCAGTGGGGACCTCCAGTGTTTTGGAACTTCACCCCTGAACAAGTGCAGAATCCTGAAGAATTAGTAAAGTATTTGGAAGAAGTATGTTGTCACCCTGGTAGCTCCAGAGAGACACAAATCATTGCAACATGCTGGGGACTGGCCCATGCCTATCGAGCCGTGGTCAACGCTAATCAGTACCCTCAAAAGAAAGAGAAGGTCTCTGGATCTGATGACAAAACAACAAGCACTGTGGCTACTCAAACCCCCACTACAGGCCCTGCGGCTACTCCAACCCCCACTACAGGCCTTGCAGCTACTCAAACCCCTGCCCCAGGCACTGTGGCTACTCCAGCCACAGCCATGAGCACTGCGGCTACTCAAACCCCAGTGACAGACACTGTGGCTAAACCAGAGAACCAACCTGCGCCGGTATCAGTTGCCCCTATACAGAAGAAAAAATACACAAGGAAATCAGTTCGTTTAGTAAGGGATGAAGATGAACCAGGGCCATCACGAGAACCAGAGGAGGAAGAACCCATAAATGAGATGGTGACCACCCGATCCCTATCCCTGAGTGAGCTGCGAGATATGCGAAAAGATTTTGGTCGTCATCCAGGCGAGCACATCATCACCTGGCTGCTCCGATGCTGGGATAACGGGGCCAGTAGCCTGGATTTAGAGGGTAGGGAAGCCAAGCAGCTGGGATCCCTTTCCAGGGAAGGGGGCATTGACAAAGCAATTGGAAAAGGGGCAAAACCGCTCAGCCTCTGGAGGCGACTCCTGTCAAGCGTGAAGGAAAGGTATCCCTTCAAGGAGGATGTTTTATACCGCCCAAGCAAATGGACCACCGTAGAGAAAGGTATCCAGTACCTGAGGGAATTAGGCGTGCTGGAGGTGATTTACAGTGACCTGAATGATGAGCAGTTAACCAAAGACCCAGATGAAGTCAGGTGCACACAATCCATGTGGCGGAAGGTGGTACGGAGCGCACCAGCATCGTATTCCAACTCGTTGGCAATACTAGCCTGGAAAGACGACGAGGCACCAACGGTGGATGAAGTGGCTAGACAACTCCGGGACTACGAAGAAAAGCTCTCTTCCTCCCTACGGGCCTGTGTCTCAGCTGTGGAAAAACTGTGCCAAGAGTTCCAACAACTCAGAGAAGATCTGTCTTACTCCCCACCTGCACGGACCAGTGTCTCAGCCATTAGGAGTCAACGTCCCTATGCTCAAGAGAGAGGATATAGAGGATACACACCACGGGGCACCCTGTGGTTTTGCCTGCGTGATTATGGAGAGGACATGAGAAAGTGGGATGGAAAACCCACCTCAACCTTAGAGGCACGGGTGCGTGAGTTGCAAGGAAAAACTATTAGGAAAGGCGGTTCTCCCAGGAAAATTGCAGCTCCAGTTTCCAGTGAGCAGTTCCCGAGACAGAGTAAGAGGGCTAATTTTACTTCCGACCTTGATCAGGGGACTTTTGATTCACATTTACAGGAAGTGAACAGCGAATACTGTGACCAGTGTTAGAGGGGCCCTGCCTCCAGCCAGGTGGAGGAAAGGGACAACCGGGTTTACTGGACTGTGTGGATTCGATGGCCTGGAACGTCAGACCCACAGGAGTATAAGGCTCTAGTGGACACTGGTGCACAGTGCACGCTAATGCCATCAAACTATAGAGGGGCAGAACCCATTTGTATTTCTGGAGTGACAGGGGGATCCCAACAGCTAACTGTACTGGAAGCTGAAGTGAGCCTAACTGGGAATGAGTGGCAAAAGCACCCCATTGTGACTGGCCCAGACGCTCCGTGCATCCTTGGCATAGACTACCTCAGGAGAGGGTATTTCAAGGACCCAAAAGGGTACCGGTGGGCTTTTGGTATAGCTGCTTTGGAGACAGAGGAAATTAAACAGTTGTCCACCTTGCCCGGTCTCTCAGAGGACCCTTCGATTGTAGGGTTGCTGAAGGTTGAGGAACAACAGGTGCCGATCGCTACCACAACTGTGCACAGGCGGCAATATCGCACCAACCGAGACTCCCTGATTCCCATCCATAACCTGATTCGTCGACTGGAGAGCCAGGGAGTGATCAGCAAGACTCGCTCACCCTTTAACAGTCCCATATGGCCAGTGCGAAAGTCTAATGGGGAGTGGAGACTAACAGTGGACTATCGTGGCCTGAACGAAGTTACACCGCCGCTGAGTGCTGCCGTGCCAGACATGCTAGAACTTCAATATGAACTGGAGTCAAAGGCGGCCAAGTGGTATGCCACAATTGATATTGCTAATGCATTTTTCTCCATCCCTTTGGCAGCAGAGTGCAGACCCCAGTTTGCTTTTACCTGGAGGGGTGTTCAGTACACCTGGAACCGACTGCCCCAGGGGTGGAAGCACAGCCCCACCATTTGCCATGGACTGATCCAGACAGCACTGGAACAGGGTGAAGCTCCAGAACATCTGCAGTACATTGATGACATCATTGTGTGGGGCAACACAGCAGAAGACGTTTTTGAGAAGGGAAAGAAAATAGTCCAAATCCTTCTGAAGGCTGGTTTTGCCATAAAACAGAGTAAGGTCAAGGGACCTGCACAAGAGATCCAGTTTTTAGGAATAAAATGGCAAGATGGACGTCGTCAGATCCCAATGGATGTGATCAACAAAATAACAGCTATGTCCCCACCAACTAGCAAAAAGGAAACACAAGCTTTCTTAGGCGTTGTGGGTTTTTGGAGAATGCATATTCCAAATTACAGCCAGATCGTAAGCCCTCTCTATCAAGTGACCCGGAAGAAGAATGAATTCAAATGGGGCCCTGAGCAACAACAAGCCTTTGAACAAATTAAACGTGAGATAGTTCATGCAGTAGCCCTTGGGCCAGTCCGTGCAGGGCAGGATATTAAAAATGTGCTCTACACTGCAGCCGGGGAGAATGGCCCCACCTGGAGCCTCTGGCAGAAAGCACCAGGGGAGACTCGAGGTCGACCCCTAGGGTTTTGGAGTCGGGGATACAGAGGATCCGAAGCCCGCTATACTCCAACTGAGAAGGAGATACTGGCAGCATATGAAGGGGTTCGAGCTGCTTCAGAAGTGGTTGGTACTGAAGCACAGCTCCTGCTGGCACCCCGACTGCCAGTGTTGGGCTGGATGTTCAAAGGGAGGGTCCCCTCTACACATCATGCAACTGATGCTACATGGAGTAAGTGGGTTGCATTGATCACACAACGGGCTCGAATAGGAAACCCCAGTCGCCCAGGAATCTTGGAAGTGATCATGGACTGGCCAGAAGGAAAAAACCTTAGAATATCACCAGAGGAGGAGGTGACACGTGCTGAAGAGGCCCCACTGTATAATAAATTGCCAGAAAATGAAAAGCAATATGCCCTGTTCACTGATGGGTCCTGTCGTCTCGTGGGAAAGCATCGGAGGTGGAAAGCTGCTGTATGGAGTCCTATACGACAAGTCGCAGAAACTGCTGAAGGAGAAGGGGAGTCGAGTCAGTTTGCAGAGGTGAAAGCCATCCAGCTGGCTTTAGATATTGCTGAAAGAGAAAAGTGGCCAGTCCTTTATCTCTATACTGACTCATGGATGGTGGCAAATGCCCTGTGGGGGTGGCTGCAGCAATGGAAGCAGAGCAACTGGCAGCGCAGAGGCAAACCAATCTGGGCTGCCGCATTGTGGCAAGATATTGCTGCCCGGATAGAGAACCTGGTTGTAAAAGTTCGTCATGTAGATGCTCATGTACCTAAGAGTCGGGCCACTGAAGAACATCAAAACAACCAGCAAGTAGATCAGGCTGCTAAGATTGAAGTGGCTCAGGTGGATTTGGACTGGCAACATAAGGGTGAATTATTTATAGCTCGGTGGGCCCATGACGCCTCAGGCCATCAAGGAAGGGATGCAACGTATAAATGGGCTCGTGATCGAGGGGTGGACTTAACTATGGACAGTATTGCACAGGTTATTCATGAGTGTGAAACATGCGCTGCAATCAAGCAAGCCAAGCAGTTCAAGCCCCTTGGGTATAGTGAACGATGGCTGAAATATAAATATGGGGAGGCCTGGCAGATTGATTACATCACGCTCCCACAGACCCGCCAAGGCAAGCGCTATGTGCTCACCATGGTGGAAGCAACCACTGGGTGGTTGGAAACATATCCCGTGCCCCATGCCACCGCCCGGAACACCATCCTGGGCCTTGAAAAGCAAGTCCTGTGGCGACATGGCACCCCAGAAAGAATTGAGTCAGACAACGGGACTCATTTCCGAAACAACCTCATAGACACCTGGGCCAAAGAGCACGGCATTGAGTGGGTGTATCACATCCCTTACCATGCACCAGCCTCCGGGAAAATTGAGCGATACAATGGATTGTTAAAGACTACCCTGAGAGCAATGGGTGGTGGGACGTTTAAACATTGGGATACGCATTTAGCAAAAGCCACCTGGTTAGTCAACACCAGGGGATCTGCCAATCGAGCTGGCCCTGCCCAATCAAAACTTTTACGTACTGTAGAAGGAGATAAAGTTCCTGTAGTGCACATGAAAAATATGCTGGGGAAGACAGTCTGGGTTACTTCCCCCTCTGGCAAAGGCAAACCCATTCGTGGGATTGCTTTTGCTCAAGGACCTGGGTGCACTTGGTGGGTGATGCGAAAGGATGGGGAAGCCCAATGTGTACCTCAAGGGAATTTGATTTTGGGTGAAAATAGCCAATGAACTGAATTGTATAATATTAATTGCTTTATAATACTGTATGTTATCTCTTAACTATATGTTATCTCTTAACTGCATGTTAATATAATAATATAGTAGGTTAATATTAAGTATATAATACTATATATTATGATTGCTATATGCCGCATCAATGGTAATGCAGTAAGAATTGCCCAGCTTAATGAAAATGAACTTTGATGAAACCATGTTGGAATGAGAACTGACTTCAGCATGCAACAGTCCAACACTGCACACCACCTCTCCTGCTCTGAAAGACTGTGATAACAGATGGAACCCAAAGTCATGGGCTAAATGAACTCAATGGGCATTTTAGAGGGATGGGCCATAGACGAAGGGAATGATATCTGTGTGTATATCAAGATAGGGAAAGGGGTGGTGATTAATTGGAACACATTGGAAAGGGGAGGGCCTGTGCATGACGTAGATGGTATAGAATAAGGGGTGGATACTGTCCTGGTTTCGGCTGGGATAGAGTTAATTTTCTTCCTAGCAGCAGGCATAGTGCTGTGTTTTGGATTTAGTAGGAGAAGAATGTTGATAACATGCTGATGTTTTTAGTTGTTGCTGAGTACTGCTTATGCTAGTCAAGGACTTTTTCAGTTTCCCATGCTCTGCCAGGCGCACAAGAAGCTGGGAGGGGGCACAGCCAGAATAGTTGATCCAAACTGACCAAAGGGCTATTCCATACCATATGACGTCATGCTCAGTATATAAACTGGGGGGGGTTGGCCAGGGAGCAGCGATCGCTGCTCGGGAACTATCTGGGTATCGGTCGGCGGGTGGTGAGCAATTGCATTGTGCATCACTTGCTTCGTGTATCATTATTATTATTACCATTATTATACTGTTACTATTAGCATTACTATTTTACTTTATTTCAATTATTAAACTGTTCTTATCTCAACCCAGGAGTGTTTCTCACTCTTACTCCTCCGATTCTCTCCCCCATCCCATCGGGGTAGGGGGAGTGAGCGAGCGGCTGCGTGGTACTGAGTTGCTGGCTGGGGCTAAACCACGACAGTTAGCCTGAACAGTGTGTATATGACCAGTGGCTTTAAATAGCTATTTTACTGCCTATTAACACACACAAAAAATTCCCCCAAAATACATCTTTAAAGATGAGAAAAAGGTTTTGCAAAAAAGATGAGGTCCAAGGCTGGTAATAGTAACCGTTTATCCAAGGCATGGCCGTATACTCAATCTGCTCTATCACCAAGAGTCAATGTTGATGAACACCAATCTTTTGTGCATAACATGGATGACAGGATAGAGAGCTTTTTCCTGAGTATAGGGTGGAAAAAACCAAAGTATCTGCTGCCACTTTTCCTAATTATTATTGTTGTCATTTTATATAGCAGGTTTATCTGGAGGCTACAGTCAAGTGTCAGAATCCTGTCATGCAAGCACTGCATAAAAAAGCAATCAAAAAGATTCCTTTCCCCAAATCCTTCATAAAAATGTGCATGTTTCACCCTACCCCACCCTTTCTAAACACATAAAATTAGAATAGAATCATAGAATTGTTTAAGTTGGAAAAGACCTTTAAGATCATCTAGTCCAAACATTAACCTAACATTATCAAGTCCACCACTAAATCAGTTAAGGGGAGAGTATTAATTTCATGTTTCCTGGCTTGGTGGATGGATTATTTATAATGAAAGTAAAAACTAGGAATCATTAAGGTTGGAAAGGACCTTCAAGATCATCAGTCCAACCATCAGCCCAACACCACCATGCCCAATAAACCATGTCCCAAAGTGCCACGTCTACACATTTTTTGAACACTTCCAGGGATGGGGACTCCACCACCTCTCTGGGCAGCCTGTTCCAATGCTTCACTACCCTTTCCATGAAGAAATTTTTCCTAATTTCCAGCCTAAACCTCCCCTGGCACAGCTTGATTCCATTTCCTCTCATCCTATTGCTAACTACTTGGGAGAAGAGACCAACACCCACCTCACTACTACCTCCTTTCAGGTAGTTGTAGAGAGCGATAAGGTCTCCCCTCAGCCTCCTCTTCTCCAAACTAAGCAACCCCAGTTCCCTCAGCCGCTCCTCATAACATAACAATTGTGCTCTAGACCTTTCACCAGCTTCATTGCCCTTCTCTGGACACGCTCCAGCACCTCAATGTCCTTCTTGTAGTGAGGGGCCCAAAACTGGACACAGTATTCCAGGTGCAGCCTCACCAGCGCCGAGTACAGGGGGACAATCACTTCCCTGCTCCTGCTGGCCACACTATTCCTGATACAAGCCAGGATGCTGGTGGCCTTCTTGGCCACCTGGGCACACTGCTGGCTCATGTTCAGCTGGCTGTCAACCAGCACCCTCAGGGCCTTTTCGGCGAGGCAGCTTTCCAGCCACTCTTCCCTAAGCCTGTAGTGTTGCATGGGGTTGTTGTGACCGAAGTGCAGGACCCGGCACTTGGCCTTGTTGAACCTCATACAGTTGGCCTCGGCCCATTGATCCAGCCTGTCCAGGTCCCTCTGTAGTGCCATCCTACCCTCCAGCAGATCGACACTCCCACCCAATTTGGTGTCATCTGCAGACTTGCTGAGGGTGCACTCAATCCCCTCATCCTGTTTGTTGGTAAAGATATTAAACAGAACTGGCCCCAAAACAGAGCCCTGGGGAACACCGCTCGTGACCGGCCACCAACTGGACTTAACTCCATTCACCAGTACTCTCTGGGCTTGGCCACTCAGCCAGTTTTTTACCTGGTGAAGAGTATGCCCATCCAAGCCATGAGCTGCCAGCTTCCTAAGGAGAATGCTATGGGAGACGGTGTCAAAGGCTTTGCTGAAGTCCAGGTAGATGACGTCCACAACCTTTCCTTCATCTACCAGGTGGGTCACCAGGTCATAAAAGGAGATCATGTTGGTCAAGCAGGACCTGCCTTTTGTGAACCCATGCTGGCTGGGCCTGATCCCCTGGGTGACCTGCACATGCCTGTTGAGTTCACTCAATATGAACCACTCCATAATCTTCCCCAGCGCTGAGGTCAGGCTGACAGGCCTGTAGTTCCCCAGATCCTCCTTCTGGCCCTTCTTGTATTTGGGTGTCACATTGGCAAGCCTCTAGTCATCAGGGACCTCCCCTGTTAACCAGAACTGCTGATAGATGATGGAAAGTGGCTTGGCAGAATTCAGCATTACAAATGCCAAAGAACTTTATCATGGCCATGATGCCAATGAACTAGGAAGAAGGCATATAAAGACAAAAAGTATGATCTCTTCTTTGTCAGAATAGCATTTCAGACACTAGGTACCATCTTTTCTTAGTATTCAAAGTGATACTATAGATAGGTAGATAGTTGACATGAGTACACTTCTAAGTCAGTTTGTGTTCTTTCATTTCATTTAGGTTAGTAGCTGTTCAGAAGGACAGAATCTAGTTATTTGTTCAGTAATAAATGAATGTTATTTTAAGGCCTTTAAAAACATTGTATTAGGTAAAATTTGCATCTTCCTGGGGAAAAAAAAAAAATTCTGAGTGTTCCTGATAAGTGATAATTTATAATGAAATCAATGTGAATGTAAGCATGTATCTTAAATGCAATTGTCTTCAGTATTTTATTAAGATCCCACTCAATATCTGAATTATTTAAAAAATGAATTTCTTGCTGTTGATCTGAAAATAACGTCTTTTTTTCATTACCTCACATACAGAACAGATCTACAAGAATGAGTACTTCTACACTGTGCTGTACTTCTAATCAATGAGTCTCAACTTTGTTTCCCAGGATGATAGATTAGTTATTTCTGTTCATTTTCACTTGACTACTGTACCTAAAACCACCACCTTTTTGGCAAAGAAGTGGTTGTTTTCATATGCTGGATAAGGTTACTGGAATAGCCCAGTTATGTGAAAGCTGCTATAGTTATTACTAGGGATGTAAAAAAGGGAGGAAATTTTCCTTGCTCCTACAGAATAAAAGCTGCTAGAGTGTTAGGGTTCTGCTTGGACAAATTAGGCAGATTTTAATGATATTTGAGCTGTTTTCCCTCCCTACATTACTGACAGTAATTTCAGTTTGGGTTTCTGCTATAGGATATTCTTACACTAGTTGCACATTACCAAAGAAGAATTTACTCTTAACATTACCTACACATACAACGAAATAAGACACAACAGGAAATATCCATGTAGAAAATAGCTGAAACTGAAAAACTGAAAATATGCTGTTTTAAAGAACTCCATTATAATTTTGTTAATTATAAAATCTCTTTATGAACGAAGGGGGAAAAAAACCCAACAACTATTATTTCTAAATTCTACCAGATAATTTAATTGAAAATTTTGGGAAAGAGTGTAAGAAAATTAGTTTCAGGCATTTCCTCCAAGTTCTTAGGTCTGGTTTAGCCAGTTTCTTTTAGGATGCAACAAACAAGTATTA
Source organism: Pelecanus crispus (assembly GCF_030463565.1). Lineage (NCBI taxonomy): Eukaryota > Metazoa > Chordata > Aves > Pelecaniformes > Pelecanidae > Pelecanus > Pelecanus crispus. The sequence continues at coordinate 83,691,273 of NC_134645.1, forward strand.
ATAGTCACATACTATACATACCTGGGCAAAGAAAAAAAGCAAAAGAAAAAAAAGGAAAAAACCTAGTCACTTTCTCACTTCCCTGTAGTTAAGTTGTTAGAAAAAACACTGAACATAGTACTGCTTTTAGTGTGCCAAATTGGCCCCAGCTATGTTCCACCAGCTGCTTTGCTAAGTCAAGCTCTTAATAGATGGAAAGTAAAATGAAAAAGATTGAAGACAGGTGAGAGGAAAAAGACAGCAGTAGAAATCAACACAGCAGGGAGGAAAGAGCAGAAAACTTATGTTCACATTTTAGGAAGATTTTCAGATGCAGCCATAGAGATGGTGATGGCTAGGCCCTTCCCTTATTTAGTCTGCAGAAGACATCTCTGAAGATCAAGGAAAAAGCCCAGTCATTAAAAAAGAAAAGCTGCAGGTTTCAACATTCTGAGGCATCTGTTAAAACCTGTAATTAAGCAGTACTATAATGTATATATACCCTTACCAGAAATGTGTTCTGGTTAATGAATTTTAGTGGCATTCAAACCTGGTACAGGTATTTGGGATCATCTGTCAGATTCCTTGCAACCTATGTGTGAAACAGAAAATGGTTTGATAGCTATAAATAGGAGTTACTTGCTTAAAAGCGAAATAATAAACCTAAGGGCTCTTTGGAATATTTTATCAAAATGCCTCAGCTAAAAATTGTAATTTGTGGGAGACTAAATGTCCCATTGCACAGGATTAATCTGGGAAACATACAGATTATTTATTGGCTATCTACCAGGAAAAAAAAAGAAATAAATTTTAGTTCCTTTAAAAAAAAAAAAAAAAGGAAATGTGTAACATTCAGATGTGGTGTAGGGAACAAATCCCTTTATTATTTTCTTAGCTTTAATGGCCTACTATAACACAATTAATGAAAATATAACCATTCAATGAAATATTCTTCATGGTACTTCCATGTTTCTTTTTGCTTCTGCTGCATAAGGAAAGAATTATATTTTAATTCCAGAGAAATTATCCATATATAATTCATTCTTGCATTGAACATCTGTGATTTTGCCATTATTTTTACTCAAGCACAGAGATAATTAGAGTTGGACCAAATTGTTAAAAGCAATTTTAATGAACATCAACAAAGAAGATGTTGACAAGTCCAAATCTTTTTATTACTATTTTTACTTTGACACATCATGTCACACCATGAAGTGATAAAATACACTTCACCTTCCTTTTCAGACTGAGCAGTCAAAGTTAATTCAGGAGAGACAGGGAATTTGAATCATATTTTTCACAAAAACAGCCTCATACCTAATGATTTGTAGTGGAGGGAGGCAAAGAGTTTGGAAAAGGATAATATTTTCCCTGGAATTAAGAATCCAAAACCTCTTATTGAAAACATATTTGAGACATAAATATTCCACTCAGCATTGGCTAAATTCTTTCCTGATATTAAAAAAATACAGTTGTTTTAGCTCAATGAACAAATTTTACGCCATGGTAGAATTTTATTCCTTGATTTCACGATTTTTACTATTATTTCAGAGAATCCTAAAGCAATTTGCAGTCCAAATACATGGAAATTGAATCCCTTCCACTGAAGTGTAACCAATTGGAATGTGCTGATTTATGGCAATGTAGCAGAAGCTATGAAGCCTGCAACTGTCTAACCAGAATTGGAGAGTAAACAGATTTACCCAAAATATAATTTAACCAAGACACTGGAATTAACAACTCTATGCTTTTTAGAAGTGCCACAAGAGCCTTGATTATTATAGCTGGTGAGAACATTAATTTTGCACTTTATAGGAAAGAATGAAACTCTAGCTAGACTAATTCCTATTTTTCTCTGAGATTGTTTTCCTAAACTATAACTGTGTCATGAAATTAATTAATTAATCATTAATTCCACCCTGTTAAAGATGTTGCAGAGGAATAAAGTAAAAAAAAAAAAAAAAATGCCAGCAACAACAAAACCAAACCCAAAAAACTTTAACATACTCTTAAAATAATTTTTGTCCAATCCAGACCCAGAAACACTTTTATGCACTAAGTGTCTTTGTATGGTTGTTAAAACACAGAAGCATTAAAAGCAAATCTGCAGTTCTAGATGTCCCTATTGTATGCTTATCTGTGTTAATGTGTTGTGTTTTCTGTTGCACTTAACCTGAATTCTGGATTGTCTGCTTTTATAGTACTTCTTATCTTGGATACTTGTAATATTCTTATATTAGTTTTAAACTAAAAGTTACTGATACCAATGTAATAAGATGATGCCCAAGCTGAAAGATTGCACAGCCAAGTAAATACTACTGTCATGAGACGCAAGTTGGTCTGCTGAACAGGGGAGTTTTAATGAGAGCATGGTGTTTCCACAACCGTGAAATTCACATCCATTTTGACCATTTGTTTTTGCCTGTGAACAATTAGAGATAATACTTTTCTTGCAATAGCTTTAATAAATATATTTGTTAAGAATAGAAGGATGAGTTGGTCTGACACTGAAAACTATAGCAGGGCTGGCTTTGTAGGTATTGCCTTGCCTTCACACAGACAGTTGCAATATTGCAGTTTACAATACTGTCAATGTCAGTTTGTCAGATGCCTGGAGGAGTGTCAGCTTGGGTTATCTTGCATGTAATTGCCATTAGAACAAACCTAAGGGCTTGAAATATTGTTTCCACTATTGTGAAATGTAAATTTATGGCATAGAATAGTTAGAATTGTTTTACATTATCGTGCATTTTTTTTTCTTTTTTTTAATGGGCTTCATGGGATTCTTCTAAAAATTTCAAATATTACAAATAACATTATAATATCTGAAATATGAATTTCTGGTTTGACATGAACTCAGAAACCTATATTTATACAGATTATTTACACTGCTGACCCTTCTCCGACTGTTCTTTGGTGTCAGCCTTTTAAACCTTAACTTTACTTGATTAGATGCTTGACATAATTGGCCAGTAGCAAGTGTGAATTGCACAGACATTATTATTACACTTTTCTTCGTCCATGAATTTGGCTTTGCTGAAAAGAGAAATGGTGAGGAAAGTATTAATTTCACAATGAAACTGGGCTGAAAAGAGATTGCGGTGCAGTAGCATGTCTTCAAAATACATTAATTACAATTAAACTTTTTAATAGAAAAAATGTTTTAAAACATATACACAATCACATAGTGAGGGAGTGCTATACAGCAGAAACACTAAAATTCCCAGATGAGAAGAGCTTTCTGGGGTTTGGAAATGCTCTTTAGAACTGATTCCTGGGAATTTCAGAGATTACACTGCTAAGCAGATGGCTCTCAAGATCTGCACTTGCCAGTGCCTTGCAATCTCAGAGCTCAGTTTCTCAGTGCTGGCAATGTGTTTTGCAGACAGACTGCTTTTTAACTCTAAATTTACTTCATATACTGCTTTTTTGCATGCTAGGTTCCATGCAAACATGAGGTTTGGGGGCAAAAGACTACACACATCCCTACTTGGAGAGGTGGACAGGAATCGGGATGCAGTGGATTTGGTCTCAGCCTGTTACCATCCGTATCTTCTGAAATTGGCCTCAACATTGCCTACAGGTAGAGATATAGCTTTCTTGAGATGTCACTGACATTCTGAAGCCACTGTTCCCCACAGGGCATGAATCTCTGATGCTTAGGTGATGAAAAGTCTCTCATATTAGCTTGAATGGTGTCCTGTAGCCCCAACCATGTGGATGAGTCTTCAGAAGAAATTTCTCTGGACTGGAAGGTTTCCTGCTAGATCCCTCCAGTGCAAGCCCTGCTGAAGTGACCACAGAGCCTGTCATGCTTTCAGGCTTTGAGCATCAAGGGCAAAAACCTCTCATGTGGCTGTTTCCTCCAGAGAGGCAAAAACTAAAAAAAAATAGTGTTATCAGCAGTATATCAGCCTGCTCTCTGGTCCATCCTAGGCCAGAGCAATGTTCATACCTACAAAGCAGACTGACTTTGGAAGCTCTTAGTCACTACTTCTAGAATAAAACCATCAGACCGATCTAAGGTGGTGAACTGGTGTTTCAGCCATTCGCAGTTCAGCTTTGCTACTCAGCACATGGAACCTAGGGTGCTATTATGGAGATTTCCATAGAGACATGTCCGGGAAAGATTTGCCAGGAAGCTCAAAATTATAGTCCCATAACTCTACATCTAAATAACCCTTAAGGTGGGTCTAGCAGCATTTTGTATAACTAAGAACAACAATTTAGTGAGGACAGAGTGCAGATTCTTCTTCATCCACAATTATGGAACTTCAATTTAAACCTAACATATCTGTTATTCAGGTGGTATGTATTGACATAAGTGCCTGAAATTATTTTATGTTGTTTAGGGACTAGATCACTGTCCTTAAACTGTTTTTTTTTTCTTAAATTTATTGATATATTTACTCCTTACGAAGACTTCATAGAAAAAGAAAATAATTTTTGCATCCTTTTTAGAAATATTATATATATTTCTTGTAATAATAATTAATCCATACATTTCCTCATAGGTCTCCTTCTACTCTATCTAGTAAGAAATGAAAAATCTTCTGCAATAGACTGTGTTACCATACTTAGTATTCTTAGCAAGCTTCCTCTGTAACTCCTGGACTACAACCTTCTTTTTCTGCTGTGCCATTTTTGTTGTAAAGAGCTTAGGCCTGCATCTTTAAATGTTTTCTCTAGATTTACTTCAACTCAAAGAACAGGACTGTTGGTTTTCCCTATATCGATTTTGGCAGCTTCAATTAAACATACTTTCTTCATGTAAGAATCCCCTCAAGGAAAATCTGTCAAGTAATAAATTGTTCCTTTCCAACTGTCACTAATGAGAATATTAGCTCCTCTTTCCCATGTATTATATATTTTAAAGGTTTTTTAATTTTGAATATGATTACATTACCAAGATTTATGATCTTTACCTCTGAGATATCCTCACTGTCGAGTATATCACATTTGTGTTTTATTCTTTTTAAAATTAGATGGGATTCTCAACTATCCTAATTACTGTTTTGCAAGAATGGGTAGAAAAAGGCATATCATCTATGCATTCATCATAACTCTCCCAATGATAAAACAGATAATAATTAATTTGTCTGCACAGAAGATGTGTCATGAATATGGCTTTAGTTTGTAGCACATGAAATTGTAAGAACACCTACTGCATGAACAACTTGCTGAAATCAGCAAAGAAATACTGAAATTTATGAGCTGCCTGAAGGCAGTTCCAAATCCACAAAATAATGGGGATTTCAATGCTCTTGAAATTCGTAGTTGGTGTTTAGGTGTAAGTTACTTCAACTGCACTTGCACTTAAGTGATCTACCTGCCAGACCCACTGCCTACATGGAGGCCTCAAAATTAGCCTAGGTAAACATCAGACTGATGGAAAAAAAGTATCTGCAGGTGGACTTGGAGGGTGTCAAGTCACTGGGTGCCACAGGAGCAAGGTGTTAAGCCAGGTTTACTTTGGCAGCTGAGGTCCTTCGTGCTCTTGAAGGATACTTCTTACTGACCACCACAGGCCTACCCTTCCACATTTTCTGGCCAAATGAATGCTACGGGTGAACTTGTGAATTTACCCCAAGGGACAATGTTGTTGATGCCTTCTGAGAGGCTGTTCTCTTTCCCCTCTTTTATCTCATCTGCCTCTATGACAGAGTAGAAATAGTCTTATGCAGCATGTTTTGAAAACTGACTGAGATTTTTCTGGCCTTTTTTGAACTCTTAAACCCAAATCCCCACCTTTGTGTTATCTCTTTTCCCAAGTAACAATTAAGTCACATCCTGATGTCTCTTTGTGATACTTGCAGTGCTAAGGGATTTTCAGTCTTAATAGTACTATGGCTTAGCATAGGTGAAGTTTCTGGTTTCATTAGTATATCTCAATGATAGAAAATCAGAAGGAGGTGGAGTTATTCTTTTTGTTTCAGATACCCTTGTCACATAATTTTTTCTTCCTTTGAGTTTTTCCCATTGATTGGTTTTATCTAACTGGTGTTTAAATACATTTTTGAGATATCAACTTCTTTTACTTTTTAATAACTCTGTGAAGTGCCTATGAATACTTTTTTAATGTAGTTGCTGACAACACAGCTGAAGCACTGTAGCTGCAAATGAAAGCATTCTCATACAAGTAAAATGGAGTGAGAAGCAAACCTATGTTTAAGTCTAAAAAAACCACAGCTTTTTATTTGATTAGGTGTATGCCAGATGTCTTGAAATATTTAGGTGAGGAGAATATATTATTACTTGAATGACAGTTTAAACCCCACTAGATTATTTATTAATGTGAGAAAAGCAATTAGAGTTTCGACCTAAATGTTTAATGTTTCAGGTTTCCTCAAAACTGTACTTGCTTGTGATTTAGAGGTTATACTTTCAAAGCAAGTTTAATTTCCACAAACTTTATAAATACCAGAAAAAGCGGGGAGCGGAGGTCATATACCTACCCACTCTTCATGCGAGGCAGATTTCAGAATACAATGAAGTGGATGAGGACTTTTCTCACACTCATCTCTCTTTCTGTCTGTCAGCGTGCCACACGCAGTAATGCTTTAATCCGTCATGCCATCACCTTCACTAAAACTGTAAGTCAATGCTGAGCTGTCCACCCCCTGATTTCCTGCAGTGTTATCCTTAGGTGTGCAGAGAAACAGCAATTAAACAGACTGGATTGGCTCAGGATCCCTGTGAAGAAAGGCTGAGAACAAGGGAGGAAGTTCCTCAGGAATAGAAGCAGTTCATTGATAACTGTGAATAGCTGGATTTAATCAGAAATTATAAAACATTCTCAGCAGGACTGTGGTATGCAGAATTAAAAAAAAAAAAAAAAGAATGATCTGTTTGAGGTGTCACCTTTACTTTTATGTTTCAGAAATACTGATAGCTGGTCTCTTCCAACCAAGGAAGAGCCAGCTGGAAAAAGACACTGGAAGAAGTTTTAAGATGTTCTTGAACTACTCAGATAGCAACAATAAAGGGGGAGGAAGAGTTAAAGTATGTTCAATTTTTAAAATTTATTTATTTTCTTAATCACCTAGAATGGAACCATGAAGTGATGAAATGGTCTGTGAGTGGTGGTCTGTGAGAACTTTAGAGAAAGGATAGGTGTACAGCTAACAGCTGTAGTGAAGAGGGGGAATGGGATTTTATTCAACATTATACCACTTTCTGAGTTCAGAAATTTCTGTTTATGAACTATGCCCTTTAGAAAAGGCTGAAGACTGGCACATGGTTTTCTGTGGGATGAATTTATGTCTGGGATCTTTGAAAATATAATATAACCTGAAAGTAAGGAGGGATCCCATGAAGTCCACCTGGAAGAATAGATAACTGTTTGAACTGTAAGCTTATATATGTTCATAGTGTGTGTGTATATATATATATGTATATGTTAATAAAACATACATATTTATATAGCAGGAGTTTCTATATCTATATATTGATATTTTTAATTTATTTTATTTCTGCAACATTCCTAAGGAAGATGGTATTTTTAACCTCTGAGAGAGAACTGTGGGATGCTTACAGGGAAATCTTTCATCCAAATGGCAACCCTAGGCAAAGCATAAAATATTTGAGAAAAAGTGCCTATCAAAGGCTGACTAGTTGTTGATTTTTAAAACATATATTATTTAAATAAATTAAATTGGGGCAGAGAATGACCCGGAGCACTGGTTCACAAGTATTGACATAGTGTATAATTATTATCACACTTTCAGGCATGATTTTTGCTCGTGCCAAACATTTGATGTCTAGACACTTGCCAGATATTGTCCCCAATATGCTGTCTAAATGAGTGGAACAGAGTTCAGGTATATGAATATATGGACTGACATGATATTTGTTATCTCAAAGCATGGTCTCTTTCCTTTATTAGAATTAAATATTTTCTTCTAAAAAATACAAAAGGAAAACAAACAAAACCAAACAGAACTCTGCAAAATAAAGTAAAACACCCCCCCCCCCAATACTTCTACTGAGAATGAGCCTCCAAATTTGAGGATTCATCCCAAAATTGAAGAAAAAGTATCTTCCACATATAAAAACTTCAGCATGGTAGAGACAATGTAAGGTTCTTCCTATTTCCTTAGCTAATGAAGTCCTTCTGCTGTGTAAGTGGACAAACTATCAATATGACATCCGTCAAATGCCATAATAAGATCACATAAGGTTTGTTTTCTTCTGGAGAAGATGGGTCACACATCAAATGTCTTGTCAATGGTAGTCTTTGGGGTAAACTTCTAAATTTTGCTTTCTGAAGAATATGAATAGTAAAGAGCAGAGGGGACACCAAATATCAGTATCAGTATTGACACAAATTTTTGTTAGCAAAAACGATGCAGCCAGAAATTTCCTCTTGATGACATCTAATAAACCTTAAAAGCAATTAAAAAAAAAATCCTGCTTTCAGGAAAACTGAAGCTAAAACCACATGCCTTTTTTTCATCCATCTACTAATTTCATGTACTTGTACACTAGTTCCATGCACTTGCAAACTCTTGAACTTGCAAACCTAAAAAATGCATTCATGATTTTAACTTCAGAAATCACTTGGGTAGGTGTGGATGTTGTCTGACAAAAGGGTGAGAAATGGATCATACATTGCCAAGAGTAACTTGACCTTAGTCTGCTGAATAAGTTGTCTCTTATGCTTTTAGAGTTTCAAAGGAAAATTTAAAGAGGAACTTCAATTTAAACAAGTAAAAGTGTATATATCTCTCAACATTTTCTATGTATATGAATGTTATTTATGGTCCTAATTAGATTATGGAAACACAAATGTGTTTTTACATATATGATCATACATACACATGTAAAACTGTGGAAAGAAATTGAGCAGACAAGATTTCTGATGTAAAACTTTTTATATCCCTACATCAGGAAGCAACTTAATCTGGGTACATGAACATAGACAGAAACTGAAGAAGTCTAAGTAGGATTTCAGATATTCTAAAAACCTGTTTTCAGGCTTCTCCCTAGTTTTTATTCTTACACCTACATTAAAATGTGGAATATAATTTCTAATATGTGTTTAATTTCTTTATAATTTCTTCAGGTATGACATTTGCATATATGTTAGGTTCATCCACTTAGAGAAGAGGATATTTATCAAGTGATTTAGGAAAGCTGTAGCCCATTTGAAGCCTTTCTTTTTCATGGGGCAATAGGCATTAATAATTCTCCAAATCTCCTAGGCTAGCACCCCTGCACTCAAATTAAATCCTCCATCAGAAATGTATGAATAGCTCAAATATGCATAAACCCCTTCATATAAATTGGCAAGCAGGACTGAGGTCATGCACAGTCAAAAAGTTTATCCCTCACTGATTCTGAGTAGCCACAAGCCTCCATTGCAACCTTTGAATGCCTCTGGTGCAGAAATAAGGCTTTACTGTTCTGAACATTTTTAATTCTGGTCACATACTTTACATATCTCAGCAGCAAAAAGTGACTACTTATTTTTATTTTAAATTTAAATTTGGTAAGTGATGGTCCCTATCAACTTTGTCACTCCTCTCTGAAAGATCAAGAGCTATAACAAGAAGCAATACTAAGGGAAGATTAAAAGAGACTCAAGCAATGGAGAGAGTTGAAAAGATTAAAAGCTAAACAAAGTCAGATAGCCAGATAAAAAGATAACCAGTAGAGAGACATCAGAACTTTGACAACAAAGATATAGGCGGCAGCATAGGCAGGGATTAAATGAAAATGAAGGTGAATGAATCTTAGAAGAGCAAAGCACAGTGATGGAAGAAGCAAAAGAACAAAGAAAATATCAGCAAAGAGGAAGAAAGAAGGATCAAAGGAAATAAAATTAGATATACAAGACATAAAAGAGAGAAGCTACAGATCAAGTCTAATATTGCAGTATACCGGCAAGTCATCAAACAGTTCTCAAATTTTGAAATGATACTGGAGGAAAAAAATCTAAAAAATCTATCTTCCTGGGAGCTTTAGCAGAAATCAGTATTAACACAATAGGTGGAAACATTGTGTGCTTCCACAGGCAGCTCTCTACAATTTTATAATATAAAAATATGTATCACTTTAAGGCATACTAAAGAATTGAGAGGCAACTGTACTTGGTACAGTATCAGTAAGATCTACTACAGAAACAGAAGTCTTAGAAAGGATAGAAGGAAAGACATGGTCACAAAAGCCTTTTATATTTGTGCATAGTGGATGTGGGGAATTCTGCCCTGTGTAAGTGCTCTCCAAAGAGCAGTCACTTTAAACGCAAAATGATAACAATGTCAGTATATACAAAGAAGCAAATTCTTGTTAACGTATAATAAGAGGGAAAAATTCTCTTCCTGCTGCATTGAAAATAAATTGAGAACATCCAAAGGGAAAATAACTTCTTAACTATATTCCATTAGATTTCCCATAGGAGGGGAAAAATGTTTTGCAAGAGAGAAATGAGAACAATTCCTCACACAAACCAAGAACAACAAAGAAAATAAAAAAATAAAACCAGTTTCTTTATACATACTAATGACTGGAGGATTGTGGGGGTTTTGTTTTGTTTTGTTTTGTTTTGTTTTCTAAGTTTGGCAGCTTTACATATGGAAGTAGTTAAATAATGAAAACACTTTTATCCTGAGCATTTGGATAAATTTTGTGATTAATATTTATAGTTCATGATCCAAAAAACACAACAGGAGAAACTTATCAGGGGTTTCACCCTGTATTTTTCTGTTTTATCAGGTATTTATTGTTAGTGTTAGTCATTAGAAGATATCTTTCCCTCACTGACCCTGTTGTGAAAATTGTAAGATCATGTTGCTTATGCAGTTTGGAAGAGAAACACCCTTCAAGCGCCCATGAAAATTATTTTGGATTACCAGTTACTCCTAAGATTGCCTAGAATTAATTAGAATATACATTGTCAGAAGAATAGCAGAGTTTGTTTTTCAGCTGAACTACTTACTCTTAGCATCAGAGAAAATCTAGAGTTGAAAAATGCATTTATGAGAATCCAGTCATAGGCAATACAATTAGAGAAGCTATAGATACACTGTACAGAAACAGAGAAAAAAAAAAATCCCATTTTTTTCTACCTATGCTTTAAATAAGGTACATGAGAGTGTCCTTCACAGAATCAATCCTAGGGCTGGAAGGCTGTCCTGGTTTCAGCTGGGATGGAGTTAATTTTCTTCCTAGTAGCAGGCATAGTGCTGTGGTTTGGATTTAGGATGAGAATAATGTTGATAACATGCTGATGTTTTTAGTTGTTGCTGAGTACTGCTTATGCTAGTCAAGGACTTTTCAGCTTCCCATGCTCTGCCAGGTGCCCAAGAAACTGGGAGGGGGCACAGCCAGCATAGCTGATCCAAACGTATATCAACTGTGGGGGGTTGGCCAGGGAGCAGCGATTGCTGCTCGGGAACTGTCTGGGTATCGGTTGGCGGGTCGTGAGCAATTACATTGTGCATTACTTGCTTTGTATATTATTATTATTATTATTATATTAGCAATACTATTTTACTTTATTTCAATTATTAAACTGTTCTTATCTCAACCCAGGAGTGTTTCTCACTCTTACTCCTCCAATTCTCTCCCCCATCCCATCGGGGTAGGGGGAGTGAGCGAGCAGCTGCATGGTGCTTAGTTGCTGGCTGGGGTTAAACCATGATAATGGGGTTTTAGACAGTCTTCAAGTCCATCTCCCACTACAAGGTCATACCCTGTGCTCTACTCTTCTGTACCCTTTCAGACTCCTGTTTGTCAAGCTTGCACGTAAGGATCTCCAAAGCGGGTGTGACAAATACCCCAGCTATGCACGCAGTTCTGGGGAGCTCCTCACTATCTTGCATCTAGCCAAACATCGCACTGGATAAATCCTGTTCACTGGATGACATTTCTTCCTCCCCTGCTGCCTGATTTTACTGGTTATCAAACCTGTCTACGCAATACTATCTGTGGGATGACATTTTTCTGGATGTTCTAGGGAATGCGTTGGAGACCTGAAGAACCTTTAAAAGGGTCCTAGTTCTCTACTTCATGGATTTGCTATAACCTTGAGGGAAGAAAACACATTCATTTTTAAAATACCCTTATCCTAAATCAAGTTATGATAAATGCAAATACACATTTCTGTTTGCATCCATTATAGCAGACAACAAAGAAAGTGTTAGAAAAGACACAAGTGAGGAAAGAACAATAACAAAAAAAAAAAAATCCACAACTGCTTAATCCAAGACAGCATCTGGCAAATGTTTTTTTGACTCTTTTTGTTTCTGCTTTGTTCACTGTTTACTTCTTGTTTTGCACCAGGAGGTGCTGGTTCATTCTGATGCCAGGAAGAAAGACACTCCGTAATGTATCTTTTAAAATGCTATTTATTAGAGCTAACACTATAAGGAGAAAATACTGTAGAGAATCTCACATCCCTTTAGATGTGAGAGAGACTGGAGAGCAGTAGCATCGAGCGGGCCACTTATCCACATGCAGCAATGCTGGGTAGATCCCATCCATAGAAGACATTCTCCGATTTCAGTCACTCTGATGTGTCAAGTAACATAATGTCGAGGTCAGCTAGTAGAGAATGAAATATACCCAAGGACAAATTGTTACATAAAGCAGAAACTTATCACTCAAAAAGAAATACTTGGACAGCAGAGTATGGAATTTGACACGAACTAAAAGAGTATATGAACTTTAAATGAACTATGCTCATTTGCATGGAAAAAACACACTTTGTTAATATTTTCTCTCTTCCACATGAAGACCCTTACCCACTGGACCTGTGCAGTGAAATTATGGAACACTGTGTCTTTAAATCAAGGTGAAGAGACTAAGAACTAATGATGGTACAATATGCTGATATAAAGGATTGATACAGGGAAATGTAAATATGTTAAAATATTACTGCAAGTGTGTACTAGCTTTGTGGAGTTACCACTTAGCACCCATCTCTGTGCAGAAATGAAATAAAATTGATATCTCGAACTAGTGTGTGAATTGGATTATTGCACACCGGGTAACAAACTCCTTTTGTGAGACAACAATTGAGCTGTTATAGGATTTTCTTACAAGGAAACAACTCTATCCATCATTTCTACAGTCAAACAGAAATGATGTTTGCATAAGAATTTCTTGCTCCACTTCTAGTTAAAGGCGAGGTCATGCAGGTGGCATAATCACTGGTACCAAGTGGGAGCTGCCTGCAGGGTCCTCTGCTAGAGTGAGTTACTGAGCTTATCTTGCGGCCAAGGGATTAACGCCGCACAACACAGCCTGAAGACCACGCTGGGCATGCAGGACAGCACAGACCTGGGTGTACTTCGGCCAACTGTTATGTGGATCACCAACTCCTTGATGTACAATGTTTTTCCAGACAGGATCGCTACACTTGCCTTACAAACCTTTTTGATACACTTCTCAAGCAGGATTTCTAGTTTCCCTCCTACCCTACATATCAAGCTTCTTCTAAACAAAGGATCCTCTGTTGATGAAACCTGCTAACTCTTACAACTATTCTTATTTTTTAAGTCCCAGGGATCAGGACAGATCTAATCGTTTTTCTGAAACTTACAGATTCAAGTTTTCTCAATTTCTAGATAAGCAACACCTATTTCCTCGTTTGTTTTTGATAGGTCATGGTTTTATGCTACTGATTATTCTCATGGGTTTTTTTTTCTGGACACCCTTCACAGAGCTCACAACATTTGTGAAGTTCAGGGTCTAAAAGAGATTCAGATGCAGCCTTGCTGGTACTGAGCAGGCGAAGATTTATAAAAGTATTTCAAGGATTCTTCCCCTAGATCCTTTTCCTGCTAACCTTCTACCTGCTCAGTTATTACTGCCTATGCCATATCTATGCAGATGATTAGTCCAGTTTAAGTATAGATTTAGATACTTGTCACTGTTGGATTTCATCCTATTTTTAGTTCATTTCTCCAATTTCAGCTGTTCAGTTCTTCCATAGAAGTGCATTAAATGTATTGATGTCAAATCCATGTTACTGCTCTGTTCCTTCTGCTTCTTTTTTCCTCCTCATTGAAGCATAAACATTGAATTTATTCTCCTCAAATAATCCAAAATCCTGATGTACCTGCCACGTGTGAGCTCTCAAACATAGCCAACAGTACCTCTAAGGTTTCACTGACCACTGTTTAACTAGTTTTGCACAAAACTCATTGGATCATGGTAATTTGCATATTTCATGAATGTATCTCTTCCCTTTTCTGTTCTTTGTTGTAGGCTGAGACTTTGTTCCTTCTATATAATAAAATATTTTCAAATAATTTTGCATTTGTTCACCTCCCAGGCTTTGTTATCTTGTACTCCTGATCCTTGCTTAAAACTCTTAGCTGAAATTTATCATGTCAATATATACAAATGTTTTCTCCCTCTTTAATGGGTAGCCTACCATAATTCAATAATTATTTATGGCTAAGAAAGCAAAATTTTGCTAGTATCAACATCTGTAGAGCCATCACCTTCTTTGGAGGATGCATGTATTTCTACCTGAGCTTTTAAAGCATTAACAAGGACTTTACCTCTTGTTCTTTTTCACAGGTTGTTTGATCTTCATAGTGAGACTCCTGACACTATCACAGATATTGATACGGGATATAGAATCATAGAATCATAGAATCCAGTAGCAGTACTTATAAGAAAACTTGTTAATCTACTGTGAAGAAAACAGTACTTTTCTTCTAGTAGGATGTCTTCTGTAATGTCTATACATACTAGAACTTGTATTTTATATAAGCATGTTTCTACAGGTAGTTATAGGTGATGCAAATCCATAAAATAAAAAGAATAACACTGTGCTTTATTAAGAGCCATTGCTTAAAATTGGATACGAAGATATACTCTGAGATTGTAGTAAATTAGTGTGACTGACCTTTATAACATTGTGATTTTTTTCTGATCAGATGTAAAAGTTTATTCTCATTTGTTATTAATTTTATATAGTTTATAAAACCTCATGATTGATTAGCACTGTATTTCTAATAAAAGTTAACATTTAAATAATGTACTTAGTTTCCAAATAATTTTATAAGCTCTCATGTAAAAGGTAAAATAATACTGTAAAATAATAAAGACCATAATTAATTATATTTTACTTTTTACAGTACTTGCATATTTTCTAGCTTATTTCTAGAAAATGTTGAACTAAGCAATATCAGTATTAACTTCTAATTCCATAGCATAAACCTCAGCTGTTGTTTGAGGTATTTGCAGAAAACACACAACTATACTAGAGCTGGTTGAATTCTCTGACCTGAGTTGCCCAGTGATATATAAACAGTGCTGAACTGTTCTCAGTACTCAAAGTTTAAATTTCATGGAAATACAGGAAAGAAGCCTGTCATTGTTTGATTCAGCTTTTTTTGGTTTGGTTTGGATTGGTGGATTGTTTTAAATGCCTTTGAAAGAATTGTATTTCCTCTACTCCAATGAAAAATTAGAGACTATAAAATTATAATGAAAACAGTCTCAGCCCCATAATACTGCCTTGAAACTACAGATTAAATCAATATTATTCAAACACTTAAGAGGATATCCAATTCCAAGTCTTAAGTCAATACCTATAATGAATAACAAAGGGATGGCAGGTGTGGAACATTAATAAGTATGTTATTACTTGGGCTGTCTGTCTGAAACTTGACATTTACACATGATCACAGATTATTCATTATAAATAATTCTCCCTGTTGACTACTTATTTATTCAGAACTGCATGTTGGTTTTCTAAAGATACCATAATGGAGAGCATACTTGAGAGCTTGTGGAGAGACTTTTTTCCTAAAATTTTTAGAAGACAGTGTTGTGTAAATGACGGCTAATATATAAGAGCTTTAGTGGATGAAACAGTCAAGTGAACATGGAAGTGCTAGGGAAATGGATCTTGCTAACCCATAGGAAGAGAATGATAAGTGTCAATAATCTTGTAAACTCTACCAGTATATGAATAAAAATGAAAGATTTATGAAAGATACTTAAACTACAAAAAAGAATCTGAGTTTTTATGCAAAGATTAGGAGTTTCAGGGAAAATGTTACATAAAAAAGAATGGGAACATTGCCACCATTAGTGTTTGGGGTTTTTTTGTGGATGATTGCATGAGGTGGGTGAAATAATGTCACAGGAAAAAACCCAGCACTTTGCACTGTTGGTAAGGAGCACAGAGTTTTAATTACATAGAGATAAACTGCTGTGAATGAGCACCGTCAAGACTTGGATATGTAGACTAAGGGACTGAGAAGAATAATGTGGAAAACTTCATTCATATATTATGATAAATGTGTCTGGATCAAGAAGATCAGTTTTCAAGTTGAATAGTTTGGTGTGACACCAGACTGATCAGGATTGCAGGATAGCTATGTGCTGCAAATTATGAACAGTATTTGACCTACATTTCCTAAAACAGTGTGTGCTTGCTGTTATTTCTGATTGAAGACACACAAAGGAAAGAATGGATTCAAAACTTATGTTCCTAAAGTAAACAAGAAAGGAATTTGTGGATCAGAATAAAAAGGGAGGGACAGAGAAGAATTAAAAAAAAAAAAAAGTATTGTGTTAGCTCAGTTCTGCTATGTTAAACTTCAGTAGATGACAAGGAAAACAAAGGTGTTAGAAAGCTAGAAGGCGACAAGTGAAGGAATAGAGATCAGGAGGGAGTAGGCAAATTTCATCGTTAAAAAGAACAGTATTACCTAAGGAAAGAAAGCAGGAGAGAAGAATGAATGTAAGCTGTGCAGAGTTATTGTGAAAAAGGTTGAATGGGAGGAGAACTATGCCCAGAATAGATGTTAAAAGAATGACCTTGGTGAGGACTAAATCAGAAAGCCAAATGGTTATATTATCAGTATAATGACAAGACGAGAACATCTGAGTTCTGAGAAGATAAGTCTGAATTAGAAACCAGCAGATATAGACAGGAAACCATTACCTGAACACAGAATACAGCAGAGTAGCACAGAAAGGGTCAATGGCTGAAAAAATTGTGGAGGAGATAGTTAAGCAATATCTATAAATAACATCATCATAAAATAAATAGATTTTGCTGTTACATTTATTCATTTGCATTTATTTTAGAACAAACTTCATTTGTCCTCAACTACGTGTATCTTGAAAGGAACTTATATTAGCACTTCCAACAAGATTTTCGTACACTGTTCTCCAAATGACTAAGATAATTTCTTGCTTGCTACTAGAGTGCTAAGTAACTCTAGAACAATATTTCTGTAGGAAGTACTTTCCAAGCCTTGTCAAATATTCTGTTCGTAAGGAATGGAAAGAGTAATTTCTTTGGTAGGTAATACTTAGTAGAGGTACTAGGTGTACTGTAAAGTATCTTAAAGAGGGGAAACAGGAAACCACCTCTTCCTTCTGATATATTTGTTTACAATGACCTCTTTCTTAAATGCCTAATTCATATGACAAAAGCTACATTATAATAAGATGTCACTGTTTAAGACATAAAAGTATCTGTAAGTTATTTTTAATAATGCTACATAGTTTTTGCAAGTTTATCCATTTTCTGACAATTAGATTTTTTATTGTTTTTTCTTCATTTGCCTGTTGAGTAAAATGTTTAAGTTTAAACAATGGGCTACATTCTGAGCTGACATTAAAAAAAATCAGTGAAACAAATAGGGTTTTAATGCCTACATAGTCTGTCATGATCACTTAAAGAAAACAAGGTGGAGAAAGTCTGCCATAACTAAAACAAAATTCTGGTGGTGGTAATCTTTCCAGTTTTTATTGACAGTAGAATGTACTATTAGAAGAAGTCTACCCTTACTAGGAGAAGAACTGTTGCAGTTCAGCTAAATTATTCTAAAAGCATAAAACTCTCTAGTGTTATAATTTGAATAACATAATCTGTTCTTGGCTCAGGAAACATGAGCCATCTTCTTTTCGATTAGAAGGAATTCTGCATCCTGGTCATGGAAACTGCATGACAGTGGTAAGAATGCATAAAAGTTATCATTGTTCATATGAATATTCTCAAACTTGGACTACACTAAATAAATCTTAAGTTCTTTGTTAAGCCTTATGAAGGCTACTGTGATAAAAAAATAAGATATATGAGTAACAGTATATAGCAGATGCTTGGATTATTTTTTATGAGTTTCTGACTGCCTTTGTCAACATCAGTAGCTTTGCCTTTTCTAATAGATAATCTTAACAGCTGTAATTAAACATTGAACTATATGACCTTGGTTCCCACAGAAGGCACGACCCTATCAGTGGATTAGATATACTTTACCATAAAAACTTTAATTCCTAGTGACCGAGATTTTTGTACACCATGACTGGGTGTCTGTAACAGTCTACTTCTTTTGATTTGCTTGAATTGTACAGACTTTTGTTTTCTAGGAATTTATATGAGATTATCTTAGGCTCATTTACTATGTGAGTGCTGGGTGTAAACTTTGAGATGCACATTTGTGTAAATTGTAGCAATGACTTGTGGGTCAAAATACCTCACTTGGTTCAGAAACTGTCAGAAATACATAGTTTCTGAGCTCTGTGCCCTGCCTGTGCAATCTTTTCCTATTTTTAGCTCTTCTATGATAGAAAAATCATCAGGCCAGAAGAAATTCTCTCAGACCACATTAGGCAGTTAAACTCAATTGAAAGTGGGACTTGTATGTGTGCCAAAAGGCCTTTTGTTTGCTCCTTGACATCCGAGCTGATGTAATGCTAAATCCAGAAGCTACATCAAGATTACTTAAAACATAAGCACTTGCATTTTTAAGAACCCAATCCATGAATGAAATATGTGTTGTGTAATGTTACTTTTCATCAGAGTTACAGAGAGAAACCTAACAGTGTGTCTCCTCCACCATAACAGGAAATCAATGTGTTTGTTAACATCAGTTTCTCAGAGCTCAGTGTGTACCTAAATGTTGTAAAAATTGAAAATGTGCAATCAAGTAAAGAAACAAAGAATAAGATAAAGGAGTTGATTTCTGAACAAACTAATGAATAAGAAACACAAAAATGTAAGTTCTTAATATGTGTGTGCCTAGAGTTGTTTCTAGAATAAAGGACATAAAGAGGAATGATTGAGCCCGATGGGTGTCATTTTGTCCTGGTTTTGGCTGGCAAAAAGTTAAGTTTCTTCCTAGTAGCTGGCATAGTGCTGTGGTTTGGATTTAGGATGAGAATAACGTTGATAACACACAGATGTTTTTAGTTGTTGCTAAGTACTGCTTATGCTAGTCAAGGACTTTTCAGCTTCCCATGCTCTGCCAGGTGCACAAGAAACTGGGAGGGGGCACAGCCAGAAGAGTTGATCCAAAGTGACCAAAGGGCTATTCCATACCATATGACGTCATGCTCAGTATATAAACTGGGGGGGGTTGGCCGGGGAGCAGCGATCGCTGCTCGGGAACTGTCTGGGTATCAGTCAGTGGGTGGTGAGCAATTGCATTGTTCATCACTTATTTTGATGATGATGATGGTGATGATGACTATTATTATTTTCCCATCCTTTTCTGTCCTATTAAACTGTCTTTATGTCAACCCATGCCTTGTACTTATTTTTTTTTCAATTCTCTCCCCCATCCCACTGGGGAGAAAGGGGAGTGAGCAAACAGCTGTGGTATTTAGCTGCCGACTGGGGTTAAACCACAACACATCTACATTCAGTTGTTCATTAATCTGACTATGTAGCACCTGAAGATCTGAAGATCACAGTTTTGAATAAAATAAAAAATAAAGATATTATACACTCTGGAGCATAACCAGTATTTTCAAGGTGCTCAGAAAAAAGCCAGTGCTCTCAACATACTGACAACCTGATCTCAGAAGCTTACAGTTCAGAGAAAGAAAAGAAAAATACTGTTATCTAAAACAGCAAATATTTCAAATATTTTTGTAATATTCTCCTCTTTTTTTTTCTTTTAATTCTTGACAACTTCATTGAATTCCAGTTAGAAATACCTATAAATTTCCTCATAGCTTCACAGAACACATTTTCTTATCTTCATCAATATACCCTTGCTTCGCATGAACTTCCACTGAATTACCTGAGAACAGAATCTCTCCTTGTCTTTGAGGTAATAAACTAGAAAAAAAAAGTGTATTAATGATTTTTTTTTTTTCAAAATAATGCAACAAGAAAGTTCTCAAATAGTCTTCTGTGACTCAAGCTTTTCTTTTTAAAAGGATCTTTTCACTTGAATTTTTAATGGCGTGCAAGTTTTCATATGATGTTCAAGATAGATATTAGCATCAAATGGAGAAAAAATAATTCTGTTTCCTGCACACTTTTGTGCTGGCCCAGTGATTGGAAATAAATGAATAATTTGCATAGAAAAAGGATGCAGAAACCATTCACCCATACAAAAATGTTATTGAAAATATACGAAACTATAACCATTCAATTTGAGTCTACATGGTATGCTGCCCAGCCATTTTATATCTCCCTGTTTTTCTGAAGACACTTTATCTTTTCTTCACATTGCAGATGAGGTATATAAACATGTATTCTGTAGTTTAAAATACATAGGCACTTAGAAATATCTCAGAAATATCTTCAGCTGAAATGCATTTTCTTTCATGTTATATTTTACCTGAACATTTTGAAATAAATGAAGAAAAACCAGACACAGTCTTGAAGAATAAGATATTAATCTGTTTTCTGTGGAGTATGTAAACGGTTTGTAGGCAGTACAGGGATACCATTAAAAATAAATTATTAAGGCAGATCTCTGTATATTATTTAAAGTTATGCAAAACTAAAGGATTACTTTGAATACCAGTTCATATTCTCATTTTGTAAGAAAAATATTTTAGTAGAACAAAATCAGTGTGGAGTGAATTTAGAGCATCTAAATGGAGCAAGAGGAAGTAAGATAGCAATGAGAGGAGGAAGGGGTGACATTTTATGGAAGATTTCAGAATGTGCATACCACCATGCATGTGGAATGTCAGGACCTGTAGGAAGACTGAAGCTGCCAAAGGCAGGAAACTATGACTATATAATGGAATAAGAACAAAATCCATTAAGAGATTACATGTGTCAAAGTGGAATGATACATATACAGGATCTAGGACAGGGAAAAGAGGAAAAATTGAGATTGAGAGTTAGAGAGGTTTGAAAGAGTACATTAAGTTTGGATAAAGAGGAATGACCCAGCAGGGGAGGAAAAGGAATGAAACCAAACCAGCAGGTAGGATGTGGGTAAGTGAAGAGGGTTAAAGTGGGAGCTGGATATGAAGATTGTCAAAAGGTATAAAAATAACAAGAAAAAAAAAGTCTGAGATGGAAAAATAAAAATAGTCTAGGTAAGTATGAGATACGGTACCAGAAAATGAGGCAGATATCAAGGAGAGGCATGGCTAAACTAGCCTTAAAGGAATGAGTCACACCTGATAGGGCTGAATATACAGGAAAAAGTTGGTCTGGCTGAACCTTTTTGTTTCACAGGGACCCAGATATAATCCAGACTTTACAGTGTGAGTAGATTGCACAACTGTTATTCTTTCAGCAACTGTTTCTTGCTGAACCCTTTAGTATACCTCTGGGTCATTACCTCATGTGGTAGTGTTGTGTCATACGTCTAAACAACCTAGCTTTGCTGTAAGTCACCATACAGAGAGAAACAGAATACAGTGTAAAGTCTGTCCATTTCCACAAACATGCCTACAAAGACTCTTTAAGACAATTTTCTTTCATTTATGAAAAATACAGCTTGTATATACAAGTTGTAGAAATGTATTAAAATTCTTTGAAAAAAATATTTTTTAGAGGCATGGAAAGTTAGAAGCTTGACTGTTTGATATAGAAAAGAATGGCATATAAATTATTTTATCTTTGACACAGAAAGCATTTGGGTTTGCTTGTTTTCTGTGTCAATTTCTTGACTGGTTAAGAAAGTGCTCTTGAAACCTGACAGCTGATAACCTTTTTTATCAGGTCCAGTTTAAATGCTTAATTTATTAATACAATTCAGTAATCCTAAAATTACAGGTTTTAATAATATTAGGGTGCATGTGCTGACAAAATACATTGACCCAATAAAAATGAAATTGATTGTGAGATCATATATACAAAATATTTTTAACATTTAAATTGGATGTTTGGGACTTAAAAAGGTGTTAAAGAATGCTCTTTTTAGAAAAGTTTTTCCACAGATGTATGCCCACCATTCATGTTGTTTCTGTGTGCTTAGATTGTGCTTATGAGAGACATTTTGGTATATTTCATCACTAACAGTGACCTTGATTTTATTGGTTAACATAGTTAACTTTCAATGGTTTAGATCTGAACTCGCCAAACACACAGGTCCATACCATAATGTTTATGTGTGAGTATTAGATACACCTCATTGTTGTCCACTACTGCCACCATCCAAATGGACTCACCAGTTGGAGGAATACTTCCAGTTTGCTCATGAGCTGGCACACAGGAAGCAGGCAAGGGAATTCCTGCAGTAATGATGAGTAGTTATTCTAATTTGCAATTCAATTTCAAAACCCAAATACAGGAGAACAGACATTGGCCTCTTCAAAGATCTGCTTCGAAGAGTCCCATGGGATAAGGCCCTGGAGGGAAGTGAGGCCCAGGAAAGCTGGTTAATATTAAAGGTTTGCCTCCTCCAAGTTCAAGAGACTTCCATCCAAATTAATATGAAGTCAGGCAAAAGTGCCAGAAGGCCTGCTCAATAACAAAAAGGAAACATAGAGAGCATGGAAGAAAGGATGGGTTACCCAGGAGAAATACAGAGGCATTGTCTGAGCATCCAGAGATGAGGTTAGGAAAGGCAAAGTCCAAATGGAATTGAATCTGGCCAGGGTTATCAAAGACATCATGAAGGATTTCTCTGAATACATAAATGATAAAAGGAAGACTAGGGAAAATGTAGGCCTGCTGCTGAACGATGTGGGGGACCTGGTTACCCAGGACATGGAAAAGGTTGAGGTACTGAATGCCTTCTTTTCCTCAGTCTTTACTAGAAAGACTGTCAGTCAGGAAACCCTGACCCTTGAAACCAGAGGGAAAGGCTGCAGCAAGGAAGATCTGCCCTTGATAAAAGATGATCAGGTCATGGAATACTTAAGGAAATGAGACAGGCATAAGTCCATGGACCCTAATGGGATGCACTCAGGAGTACTGAGGGAGCTGGCTGATGTCACTGTAAGACCACTCTCAATAATCTTTGATCGATTGAAGCAACGAAGAGAGGTGCCTGAAGACTGGAGGAAAACACATGTCACTCCTATCCTCAAGAAGGGCAAGGAGGACCCAGGAAACTCCAGGCTGGTCAACCTCTCCTCAGTCACTGGGAATGTGAGGTAGCAGACAATCCTGGAAGCCATTTCCAGGCACATGAAAGACAAGAAAGTCACCAGGATTACTCAGCATGGATTGACCAAGGGGGAGTCACACTTGACCAACCTGAAAACCTTCTACAAGGAAGTGACTGGTTTGGTGGATGAGAGGAAAAAGTGGATATTGTCCACCTGGACTTCAGTGAGGCTTTTGACACTGTCTCCCATAAGATCCAGCAAAGAAGCTGCTAAAGTACAGGCTGGCTGAACAGCGAGTGAGGTGGATTGAAAACTGGCTGAATGGCCTGGCCCAGAGTGTGGTGGTGATCAGCAGTGCAAAGTCTAGTTGGAGGCCAGTAACTAGTGGTGTACCCAGGGGTCAATAGTGGGTCCAGTTGTTTAACATTTTCATTAATGATCAGGATGGTGGGGCAGAGTGTACTCTCAGCAAGTTACCAAACTGGGAGGAGTGGCTGATACACCAGAGGGTTATGCTGCCATCCAGAGCCACCTCAACACACAGGACAGAAGGGATCATATCAACCTCATGAAGCTCAACAAGAAGTGCAAAGTTCTGCCCCTGGGGAGGAACAAACCCAATATAAGGTATGTGTATATATATAAACCAATATATGCTGGGGGCTGACCAGCTTGAAAGCAGCTTGCCAGAAAAGGACCTGGAGGTCCTGGTGGACACCAGGTTGAATATGAGCCAGCAGTGTGCCCTTGCTGCATTAAACAAAGTATTACCAACATGTTAAGGGAGGTAATCCTTCCCTTCTACTCAGCACTGCTGAGGCCGCACCTGGAGTACTGTGTCCAGTTCTGGGCTCCCCAATACAAGAGAGATATGGACATACTGGAGAGAGTCCAGTGAAGGGCCACTAAGATGATTAAAATATGGGAACATCTCTCATATGGCGAAAGGCTGAGAGAGCTGGGACTGTTTAGCCTGGAGAGGAGAAGGCTCAGGGGGTTCTCATAAATGCCTATAAATACCTGAAGGGAGGGTGAAAAGAGGACAGAGCCAAGATATTTTCAGTGGTGCCCAGTGAGAGGACAAGAGGCAATGAACACAAACTGAAACAGAGGAGGGTCCCTCTGAACATCAGGAAATACTGTTTTACTGTGAGGTGACTGAGCACTGGCACAGGTTGCTCAGAGGGATTGTGGAGTCTCTCACCTTGGAGATATTCAAAAGCCATCTGGACATGATCCTAGGCAATCAGCTCTAGGCAGCTCTGCTTGATCAAGGGTGTTGGACTGGATGACCTTGGAGAACTTTTCCAACCTCAACCATTCTGTGATTCTGTGATACAGTGACATGCTACATCATTTGAAGTGTAACTCTATTGACAACAGCTACAGGACAGGTCAAATTATTTCTGTGACTACAACATGTAATAAAACTACAGTCAAGAAAGAATTAATGAGATTTCACATGTAGCTTTAGGGGAATCTGTTTTCTCATGCTGTTTCTCAGGTCCCATTGCTATTCCCTGGTGATGTTAAACTATGACCTTTTCCATTATTTTTTCCTTTATGCCCTTCTATCCGATCAGGCACTCTTTACGAGTTTTGCTATGCAAAAGCTAATTTCTATCTGGTCAGAAGATTTGTCACACCCACCATTAACAATAGAACCCCACTTTGCATTTCTTTTGAAGTGTGATAGTCTTCAGAACTTTCTTCTTGTAGCTTGTCTTATCACTAAATTATGTTCAAGATGAGTGACGCATTTCTTATAAAAGGATAATTTCGTCATCAATTCTTCCTTTGTAGCCTCACCTAAGCAGATTTTTTTTCTGGGAGCCTTCAACACTATCTGAATGACAATGCATCCCTGCAGATATGGCAAAGGCTATTTTAAGGTATGAAGTACCATTTGCTATTTACATAGCAAGAATTTAGCTGGCCTAATGTTTATCTAAACCACTACTGAAATTTACCCAGTTTGCAGATAGGCCAAGGACTTGAAATAGGCATAAACAAACTATGTCTGTGCAGATCTCTGCTAGTCTAGACCTGAGTCACAGAGTCATGCAAAGAAGCTTATTTAACTCACAGAATCAGTTCAAATCAAACCCAGCTTACTAGCTCATGCTCAATATCACTTGTAGCAAATACAGTCGACATCCACTTGGAACAACTTTAAATTTCTCTGCACAGTGTTCTTAAGTGTCTTAGTCTCAGGAGAAGTCTTCAGTTAATGTGCAGAGATGCATGAATGGAACAAGACATGCTGGAATATTTTCTACAAAAGAGACTAATAAGACACTCATTCTAGAATATCATCTGTAAGGAGATCTGTAAATTCAGATTCTTACATCATGTCAGGCAGAGGAGAAGAGGGACAAAAGAGGTTCAGTATTACATCTGGACTATTGCTCATGTATGACAATGATGGTAGCATGAACACTGTGCTTCCTGATTGCATTTAAGGGCAGGCCTAACATTTGGGACTTGAGAAAATAATTGATATTGGACTATTCCTCATAATCAAATTCTCTGAAAATATTTCAGGTTTGACAATTCTGTCACAGTTTACCCTGTGGTTGGCCTTTGAATGCAACGAGCTGTGTCAGAATTTGGATTAAAATAGGCCAACCAAAGGTGGAATTAAAGTGTCTTAAAGAAGAGCCATGAATACAGCAGATATATATGTTCGAGACAAATGCACCAGCAGAGGTAACTTGGATGCACAAGATTTTTTTTTCTGTGACTTCAGTTTACAAAACATTCTTTACATATATGATCACTAACTGTAGGTTTTCAGTTTTTCCAGATGATTAACTCAAAACAGAACTTTGATTCTGGTTCATGCTAATTTTGAAATTTTTCAACTACAAGTGAGATGACTGGAAGCCACTTGGAACACAAAAACTCTCAGCTAGTATTTAGTAATCTTAAACCTAGTAAATGTCATTTAATATTAAAAATCAAGTACAAAGAGACAAGATGTCTCTTTTGATTATTATTTCTCTATAAATACATCACATTTACCACAGTGCATATATATGTGGAGGGAACTGAGGTACAGTAAATTTTTGAAAAACTTCTGTCTTAAGGATTTGATTTCAGTCACATAAAACACATGTTGGAAACTGTGATTACAATAGTCATCACTTTCACTTACTTTGATGTTACTTAATATGACAATCAAAGCTATGCTGAAAAAAATAGGGTACATAGGTCAAATAAAACTAATTATAAACTAATTATAATGTCTTTTTCTCCATACATTTAATAATAATAATACTATGCATACATGAATCTTTAACAATAAAAACTAGTTTAATTAAGTGGTTTTGATTTGGATGATTTGTAACATTTTTTTCTACTTTTTCCTTTTATTCTTTTGAAATCTCCAAAGCAATTCTAAATTGCAATATTCAAAATATAAAAACCAAAAGACACACTGTCTCTGACTATCCTTTTTTCTATCCTCTCTTTTAGATTATGTAATCCACAGAAATAAATACTTTTCTGTTATTGATGGAGGGGTTTTTTGTTGTTTTTTTAATGTTGTCTATTTAATATAATATGTGAAGATGACCTCTTACATACATTACATACCCTTTTATAATTTGCTTCATTAATTTAGTCAGACTTCCTTAGTTTATGATAATTGTGAAACATACAATGGAGTTGCCATTACTGACAGTAGGAAAATAAAAAAAAATTTTTGTTGTTTTTAGAGAAGGTCTAAGAACCAGTCCTTACTGGAAAAAGCTGTCTGAAATTCAAATATCAAATACAATATCAGCAGTCCTGGTTAACAGGGGAGGTCCCTGATGACTGGAGGCTTGCCAATGTGACGCCCATCTACAAGAAGGGCCGGAAGGAGGACCTGGGGAACTACAGGCCTGTCAGCCTGACCTCGGTGCCGGGGAAGATTATGGAGAGGTTCATCTTGAGCGAACTCCACAGGCAAGTACAGGTCAACCAGGGGATCAGGCCCAGCCAGCATGGGTTCACAAAAGGCAGGTCCTGCTTGACCAACCTGATCTCCTTCTATGACCTGGTGACCCGCCTGGTAGATGATGGAAAGGCTGTGGATGTCATCTACCTGGACTTTAGCAAAGCTTTTGACACCGTCTCGCATAATATCCTCCTCAGGAAGCTGGCAGCTCACGGCTTGGACAGGCATACTCTTCACTGGGTAAAGAACTGGTTGGGTGGCTGAGCCCAGAGAATTGTGGTAAATGGTGTTAAGTCCAGTTGGTGGCCGGTCATGAGCGGTGTTCCCCAGGGCTCTGTTTTAGGGCCAGTCTTGTTCAATATCTTTATCAATGATCTGGATGAGGGGATCGAGTGTGCCCTCAGTAAGTTTGCAGACGACACCAAATTAGGTGGGAGTGTCGATCTGCTGGAGGGTAGGAAGGCACTACAGAGGGACCTGGACAGGCTGGATCAATGGGCCGTGGCCAACTGTATGAGGTTCAACAAGGCCAAGTGCCGGGTCCTGCACCTGGGTCACAATAACCCCATGCAACACTACAGGCTTAGGGAAGAGTGGCTGGAAAGCTGCCTCGCCGAAAAGGCCCTGAGGGTGCTGGTTGACAGCCGGCTGAACATGAGCCAGCAGTGTGCCCAGGTGGCCAAGAAGGCCACCAGCATCCTGGCTTGTATCAGGAATGCTGTGGCCAGCAGGAGCAGGGAGGTGATTGTCCCCCTGTACTCGACGCTGGTGAGGCCACACCTGGAATACTGTGTCCAGTTTTGGGCCCCTCAATACAAGAAAGACATTGAGGTGCTGGAGCGTGTTCAGAGACGGGCAACAAGGCTGGTGAAGGGTCTGGAGAACAAGTCTTATGAGGAACGGCTGAGGGAACTGGGGTTGTTTAGTTTGGAGAAGAGGAGGCTGAGGGGAGACCTTATCGCTCTCTACAACTACCTGAAAGGAGGTAGTAGTGAGGTGGGTGTTGGTCTCTTCTCCCAAGTAGTTAGCGATAGGACAAGAGGAAATGGGCTCAAGCCCTGCCAGGGGACGTTTAGATTGGATATTAGGAAAAATTTCTTTACGGAAAGGGTGGTCAAGCATTGGAACAGGCTGCCCAGAGAGGTGGTGGAGTCACCATCTCTGGAAGTGTTCAAAAAATGGGTAGATGTGGCACTTCGGGATATGGTTTAGTCTAGTCTACCCTTGATTGGTTTAGGTGGGCTTGGTAGTGTAGGTTAATGGTTGGACTGAATGATCTTAAAGGTCTTTTCCAACCTAAACGATTCTATAATTCTATGAAATATTTCAGAACCAAACAATACAAATAGCCAAAACCAGACAGCAGTAACTGCAGAGTTTTAAAGAAATTCAAACATGAGAAAGCTGAATTTGCTCAGTATTGGTGCAGCCTCACATTGACCACTTCTGGGCTGCACAATGTAAGAAGGATACAAATATATTAGAATGCGTCCAAAAGAGGGCAACAAAGATGGTGAAGGGACTGGAGAACATGACATATGAGAAGCGACTGAGGATACTAGGTTTGTTCAGCTTTGAGAAGAGGAGCCTGAGGGGTGACCTCATTGTTGTCTACAACTTCCTCATGAGGGAAAGCAGAGAGGCAGGTACTGATCTCTTCTGCTTGGTGTCTGGTGATAGGATGCAAGGGGATAGCTTAAAGCTGTGTCAGAAGTTCAGACTGGATATTAGGAAAAAGTTCTTCACTGAGGGGTTGGTCAAGCACTGGAACAAACTCCCCAGAGAAGTGGTCATGGTCCCAAGCCTGTCAGTGTTCAAGAATGTGTTTGGACAATGCTCTTAGATACATGGTTCAACTTTTAGGTTGCCCTGTGTGGAGTCAGGAGTTAGACTTGATGATCCTTGTGGGTCCTGTCTAACGCAGGATTTTCTGTGATTCTATGACAGTAATGGTGGATGGAAAGAATGAATTAAAAGTGATCAAATCCAATGCATAAAAATACAGGGTGATGCACATAGTCCAGCTGGTGTCCAGTGGAGTCTTAGTTTGCTATTACTACTCCTGAATGAGTGTCTGGATATCATTCCCTAGAAATGCCAGTGGTGAAAAAACAAACAGAAACCGAATAAAACATAGATATAAGCATTCTTATGAAAGAAGCAACCAGTAATATAGAAAAAATTTAACTAGAAGATATTAAGACTATGTATTATAAAACCATAATGGATGGAGTTCAGGTAAATCCATCTGAAAAAATTATAAAACTTGGAAAGATGCAAGGAAAGGCAAAAAAATGACCAAGTATACATAATGGTATCCACAGAACATGATAGCATATGGTCCATTTCACACCATATGTGAAAAAGACAATAGATTGATATATATAAAATAAAGGAAAAGAGAAGTGTAATTGAAAATGCTTCTTCATTGTATCTCATAATATTTAAAGAACTAGAGAACACATAGTAAAATGATAAGGAAGCAGCTTCAAAATGAAGAAACTAAAAAAAAAATATACTGTATCCTCATGTTGAAATTTATTATCTTGAGATCTGATAGAAGCCAAACATAAATATGATAAAAAAGTATTTGATAAGTACAGAGAAGATAGATTCACCAGTGACTACTACAAATTTTGGTCCAGAGTAATTTCCACTCAGGAATTCATGGATTGCTGGAAAGGAAGGGGAAGCTGGAAAAGTTTATGAAAGAAAGATGTTGTTATTTCCTTTGCTCCTCCCCCCACCCCGCCCCCCTGCCCCGAGCCTGCTATTTTTACTGTGAAATAACATTTTTTTAAATGTCCATACTAGTGCTGTATGGAAGCTCTGATGGTCTTCTGCTAGAGTAGAGCTGCAGTGTCATTTCATATTCTTTTAATTCTCGTTTCTTCCTTGTTATGATCTTATCTCTGCCATATCTAGAGAATTGTGACTTCATAGTATGGGTCCTGTTTACGAGAACATTTTAATTATAATGTTAAGTGATTTCCTTTGATTCCATTGCCCTCATTTATGATTACAATTACAGAAAATTTCAGTATTGAATTAGCAGCTTCTTGGGTCAATGATTCTGCTGCAGTTTTTAACTGCTGAGAATTTAAAAGGATGAAGAAGCATGCAGGTTGCATTTACATTTACTAATGCAAATGCAGTAGCATCTGTATCCCAGTAGCTGGGATGGAGAAACATCCTGGAAAAAGTGACTTAATAACATCTATCCTGTAGAAATCAACATAGATAATCAGAAACTTTTCTCAGTCCTTGCAGCGTGTTTTCAGCACATGGTTATCTTGCTCATTCTCTACCTGCCACCAATGCTGGTGCTAGGAAGTAACCATTGCTGATCAGCTTCTTGTTAGAAGAAGTCTGTCAGCAGCAGAGACAAGATATGCTGGCATGGAGATAGACACAATCCTTGATGAAGGGCTATCTTACTAAAGCCAGGGAGACAATGAACAATCCTTGTTTTATAAAGCTGATTTTTTTGTAATTTTCACCTTTTTCCTCTTTGCCTTTTTTTTTTTTTTTTCCTTGCTGAGGGAACACAGAATTTCTCCTGTAAAGAAAATATCTGTAAGTATATTTTCCAATTCCAGAAGCCTAATTTCTGTAACTGTTGACCAGCTCAGACATGGGTAAGTGAAGAGTTAACCATAAAACCTTTCTGGTACTTTGATATGAGGCATACAAGGCATGGCCAGATTTTTCTTTTATTAATAGCTATGGGATATAGAAAAGTTCAAGATGACAGTGCTTAACAGTTCTTAAAAAGAGAGGTATTGTGTAATGTCTGGTACAATTATGGATTAGTTTTACTCCTGGGTAAACACAAGTGTATAGTCTTGACTGAGCAAGCATGGTTTTTGCATGACAGTTAGAGTGGGACAAGTGTATATAAAGCTGTCTCTCTACACACTCAGACCCAGCTGAAAGCAGTTTATCACTTAGTCCAAACTAATAAACTCTGACTTCTGCCCAGCTTTTAGTTGATGCAGAGTGAGCTCCCATCTGCCCACAAAATTCCAAACTGAAAGAAAGTGTCTTGTTTTTCCCAACGAAGCACCCTGTTTGCTTTGCCAGCAGTTCACAGTTTCCTTGGGGCTAAATCAATTAGAAGACTCCAGTGGTAGTTAAGCTTCTCAGCTCAAGATTACAATCTGAAGAGCTTCACACTGCTCTTTTTCCAGGAAAGTGCTCTATTCACCAGCCTGTGGGCTGTTCCAAAAAGTGAATTCTGACTCTTTAGAGTGCTGGTGACAGTATTCATCTGAGAGAGACAGTGCTGCAGTTCTGCCTTTGTTTCTGTGACCTAAGTGAACATTCATTATTAAATTACTAATTGGAAAAACAATATAGAGAATCCTGCTTGATCTTTCCAATCGTTCTTTACACGATTTCACAAAAGGACACATTAGTGTTGTTTTCAACCCTTTACTGAAATATTGAGATGACTCCAGGGAGCTCATCTAATTTAGTTTGTTGACATCTGTATCAGGAGTATAAAAATTTGCATCTGAGCTAATTGTCTAAACTCTTTCAATAGTTGCAGTATAACATATCCATGGAAACTTTTTTGTTGTGATGCATTTGACTTATTTTAGACAGCTAAAGTAGGTTGAGATGATTCATGTTCTAGATTTATCTATTTCTACTGCCTATGAAAGTTGTTTGTGTGATTTTCAGACATTGAGACACCTACGTGGTAGGATTCTAGATGAGAAGAATTGCATTCCTGTTATCTTATTTTGTCTGGCTTGGAAGTGTAATCCAAATGTTTTTTTTTCCTATAAGATCAATCATATTGGAGAAAGTCATATGAGAATTTGGGCTAGTGAGTAGTTTTAGTAATTATGGAATTTTTACTTTATATGCTATCCTTAAATGTCTTAGGCATTAATATCTGTATAGGTCAGCAAGCATCATGTAGTAATGTTATCTTGACTGTATTCTGTAACACCAACTCAGAATGTTTGTGGTTGGCTACTGTCATGCAAATATTTTTTGTAGTTGAATTAAACCTTGAAAATTCAAATTAGCACATATGAAAAAAAAAAGTTGTCTGCTGTTGTCCCTAGAAAATTGACATCATGATACCATGAGAACATTCTCAGGCAGCAAGGACTGTGTTGGAACAAAAATAATTACACAACTTTACCTGAGGAACAGGATTTTATAGAGGTAAGAACAACAGAGGTGGAACACTCGATACAGCTCCAGATTCCTTAACATATTATTTCCTTGTGTTCAATAAAAATTAGATTGCTTAATGTTTAAAACATACATTTTTAAACATTCATTTTTAGCTTTGATCTTTTGTTAGTCCATTAGAGAAAAGTTTTATGGCTGAAGATAAAGACTGAGCTTAAGTATAGGAACCTTGTAGAAGATTTAGTTGTTGCAACTCTTCATACGTCTCCTTTTGTGGGTGACCAACTTTGGTGGTCTGCAGTGGGCAAGCAAAAAATGTATGAAAAGAGTAGCAGGTAAGTAAACACAAAAATATTCTTTCTCCTACACATTGCTTACCTTGAGGTAAGGACTGTTAACAGAAAAAAAGCTGCAAACTGGAAACTAGTGTAAGTTATTATCTAAGAATAAGCATAAATTATAAACAAATAGAAATTTAATTACTTCAGTGTCTTTAAGACACAAATAATTTATTTCAGTCCTGAAACCAAATTATTCAGAGAAGAAGGGGCTGCTAATCTCGAGTAAGCACAACCTGCCTCCTCAAGGCATTCTTGCTCTACTTCACTTTTTCTGAAAGCATTTAAATGTATAATTTTAATCTAACAAACAGAAAGGTTACATTTATTTGAAATGCAGTTAGTGATGGCAATGATGTTGAAAATTAGAGGTCTAAGTTCAAATGCAATGTTATAGATATACCTTCCAGGGGTCAGGAGGAATCATCAAGAGAAAGACATTAATGTTTCTTCATCCTTTTTCCTTGGTCCCTTCATTCTTCTATACCCTACTGCATGTCTCCTGTAATTGCTTTAACTGATCCAATCTATCCTTCCAAGTTGTTGCATCAGTGAAAACCCATGTTATGAGTATGCCTAGCACATGAGCAGTCCCCAGGAAACCTGAATACATTTCACAGAATAAGATGCTATTTGAAATAGACCTTCTAAGGTTAAGTTATATATTTGTTTGTTCTTGTGCAAGTAAGCATCATTCATACCTTATTTTAGCCTTGAACCTTAAAAGTTCCCTCTTGAGCAAATATCTACCTACTTCCTACACTTTTTCATTTTTAATTATCCTTCATCATTTGGTATTATCAGTAAAGATGCCATTGAAACCCTTCCTCAGAGTTATTTATGTTCACTGTAATCATATATAGTTGAAGTAGTGGGATTTTTGTATGCTAACATAGTTCCCCAGGCACACATAATCCCAGAAATACAAATTTTTCATCAGCAACTTGAAAACTGGAAAGGAATAATAGTGTACAACAATAATAAAGGTTTCTTTGCTCCTCTTTGCTTCCTACTAGATTAATAGAATGAGGTAAAGCAGACAACCAAGATATCACTTATATGCAAACCAGAAAAAGTTATCTCTTTTTTTCAAGTACTAACACAAGAGACTTGGAACGAAAAGAAATTAGCAGAACTTTAGAGTGCATAACTTGCAATTCAGATCTTTCTGCCTAAAGAATTATCAGATATTTTTGAAAATCTGCTAGAAGCTCTGAATAATATCATTATTTTTGATATCTGATATTATGATACATAAAAAGGGAAAAGCTGCATCAGAAGTATTTGGCAGGTAAGACCTCTTTAAGGCAAAAAAACTATTAGTGGTTTTTCATAAATGATAGTATTGCTACACAGAGCTTAGTGGTAAAAAGGACTGACTGTGGCATGCTCAGCTCTGTTTTATCCTTTGATCCTGAAAAACTAAGTTATGTAAACACAGAGACTGATGCTGGAACTGATGATTTATATATATATTGCACACTAAATAGATCATGTCCACTTCTAAGTTAGTTCAGGGAACTCATTGCAGAAACTGAATTGGATTGTTTGCTTTCTTCTTCCAGTTCTCCACTGCATCTCCTGTGTGATATTTTTCTATTGTACTTCTGAAGTAAAGGAACTGTTCTAATTTATGTCTCATTCTTGAGGGATATTTCAATAGGAGGCCTGCAACATCTGAAGCAGTAAACTAACCAGTATCATCTACCCGGGTTGTTTTGGCATACTTAACTGCCGTTGTAGCTTAAATGAACTGCAATTTCTATTCCTGTACACTGACTTTCCATTAATTATTGTGAATACAGATCCAGATTATACTCTACTTTTTTGAAGCCCTTTTATGTTCTCCTGCTTTTTCACTCAAAGGAAGAGTACTGAAAGAGAGGATAAAATGTATTGCCTTCTACCTCTCTTTCCTCACGAACATTGTGCCTCTTGTGCTGAAAAAAATGTTCCAATTCTATATTAAATTTATTTGAAAGGTGTATTCTGACCTATAACATGTCAGAGGATAGGTAAAAAGCAATCCTAGATTGTGAACCGCTAACTGCAAAATAAGAGGTAGGAAGTATTGCTCTGGCCATAATTTCTCATCAACATAATCCCTTCTGCAGCTGAAAATATTCTAATCCTTTCAAAAAATGGTCTTCCTATAGATAAAATCAATATCTTCTGAAGAGTAAAATGAAATAAAAATCCCCAGTAACTAACAAAGCCTTGTGGGAAGGATTCTGTTGGCCAGTTTGTGTCAGCTGTCCTGGTTATGCTCCCTCCCAGCTTCTTGTGCACCTGGCAGAGCATGGGAAGCTGAAAGGTCCTTGACTTAGTATAAGCAGTACTTAGCAACAACTAAAAACATCAGTGTGTTATCAACATTATTCTCATCCTAAATCCAAAGCACAGCACTATGCCAGCTACTAGGAAGAAAATTAACTTTATCCCAGCTGAAACCAGGACATGAGGTTAACTGAAAACTGCCTGAAATGTCATGCTCACATCATATGATCAGATGTACAAAGTCCAGCTGGTGACCAGTCACTAGTAATCTATACCAAACATTTAACATTTTGGTTAATGACCTGGATGATGGGACAGCATGCACCCTCAGCAAGTTTGCAGACAATAGAAAATTGGCAGGAATGGCTGATACATCAGGTTGTTGCACTGCCATTCAGAAGGACCTCAACAGGCTGCAGAAATGGGTTCACAAGACTCTCATTAAGTTCAGCAAAGGGAAGTGCAACGCGCTGTACTGGGGAGGAATAACCTCATGCAGCAGCACACACTGGGAATGACTGGCTGGAAAGCAGATTTACAGAAAAAGACCTTGGAGTCCTGGTGAACATGTTGAACATGAGCCAGTAATGGGCCCTTGCATGAAAGAGTGTCAGTGGTTTCCTGGGCTGCATTCAGAGGAATGTTGCCAGCAGGTCGAGAGAGGTGATCCTTCTCCCTCTGCTCAGCCCTGGTGAGACACATTTGGAGTCCTGGGCCCAGTCCTGGGCTCCGCAGTACAAGAGGGACAGGGATATAATGGAGCTAGGCCAGTGAAGGGCCACAAAGATGATTAAGGGCTTGGAACATCTGTCATGCAAGGAGAGGCTGAGGGAGCTGGGGTTGCTCAGTCTGGAGAAGTGGAGGCTCAGGGGGAACTGATCAATATGCATAAATACCTGATGGGGCAGGAGGGCATAAAGAGGGTATAGCCTTTCTCAGTGGTGCCCAGTGAAAGGACAAGGGACAATGACTGCAAACTGTAATAGAGGAAAATAATTTTAAACAAACAAAAAAAAGCTTATTTATTTTGAGGTTGGTTGAACACTGGAACAGGCTGCCTGGAGGTGTTATAGAGTCTCTCCTTGGAGGTATTCAAAACCTGACTGGACACTGTCCTAAACAACCTGCTCTGGCTGACGATGCTCTGAGAAGGGTGTTGGACTAGGCTGTCTCCACAAATTCTTCCAGTCTTGAGTATTCTCTGATTCTATAATTCTGTAACTCCTTCTCCTTTGGCTATGCTGAGGACCTGTGCCTAATATGTCTGTAGATGCTTACATGCCTATATATAAAGACAGCTAAATCTATGTGTCTTCATCTCTAGCTGAATGATACCTATGGTCTCTGGTGCAGAACTCCATCCAAGTTACTCTTGTAAAAGTTGCAGACACTTACACATGCAGTTACCATTTTGCTTGTTTGAAACTGCATTGACTGATCATATCTAGTATTTACATTACTCAATTTCTTTTATGTCTTTTAGTTTTATCAACCTTTAACTAGCCAGATTATTTTTATCTTTTTTTTATTTTTTCATTTAAAATATTGAAAATTAATATTTCAAGATTAATGTGAAATATCTTTGACTTGATGTACTATGTGCTCATTATCTGTACGACATCCAACAATGCATTTTTGGAAAGGAAGTAATTAATGATTTTTTTTTTTGTCAATGTAAATGCTAAACTTAGAACTCTCTTAAGAACAAATGGAAGGACAGTTTTCAGGCAATTGACATTCATCTTCTGATGTTTGTACCAGTGGCTTAGTACAGCAAGCTTTATTTACCACTGTTTTTACTTTGAATCTGCCTATACGTAAAAAACAACACTACACGTTATATTCACATCTCATATATATCAGTGCTGTGTAGACAAATGTCTTGTTTTTATCTCGTTTTTATCCTGCTGCTTTCTGATGCACTGAACACTAAATTTCTGTGTAGATCATTGAGCATTTCAGTGTCTTGAGACTTTCTAATCAGAGCTGCAGCACAGAAAATAATTTGTGAATAGAATATAATTTGACATAAATTGTTACCATATAACTAGTGATCTGTTGGTAACCTAGCTTCTTTTTGTTTTCTTTGGTTCTGGGATTCATAAATTTTGCCGGTCCTGTTTTCTGGGTTTTGTTTTTGTTTTATTTTTTGTTTGTTTTTTTTTTTGGAAATGGGGTATTTTAAGTAAACTCACTAGCAAAAGCCCATGCTGATTATTTCACTTCTTATTCTCACAAACTCTAATTATTTCCTTTGTTGTCCCAAATTTCAAGTTATCCCAAGAAGCAGGCTGGCATTTCATTTAGAGATTATTTTTTCCTATTCCACTGTATTTTCTTCTGGTATTGTACATGGCAAAGCCATATTGTAATACATTTCCTTTGATATTGACAAGACCCTGAATGTACCAATGGACTTTGCAGCCTGTCCCCTTCCCAGGGGACTGGGCTGCTGTGGCCCTTTCCTGAGCTGTGATGAGCACTGATTCAGCCTCAGAAGGTCTCTCCTCTCTCACTTGAATATAAAGTGAGGTTAAGCTAACTCTGTTCATGGGCTGGAGCCTAGAGTCCATGGCAGACTCAAAAAACATCTGAAATTCTTTTTGTTCATTACTTATACATGCTAGATAAAATGGGAGAAAACCAGCTGTGAATTCCTTAACATCTTCAATATCTAAAACAAGATTTCAGTACACTTTAAAATACACATCGACAGTATCAAATATGCAAGGAATATCCAATCTAAAATCTGCTGTGTTAATATAAGAAAATAATAAAAGACGTATAGGAACAGTTTGTACATTGTCCCATCAGATGCTCCAATCACAAAACCATACTGTTAGCTTCAGACAACCTGAAGTGCCCTTCAGCATAACACAAAAGACAAGTATTATAGAAAATGCAGTTGGTCCAGTATTGAGCTTAATAAAGTCTTAATCCTTTGTGCTTAGGGGAAAAATTAAGCAGAAAGTATCAGACAGACACAGAAAAGTAAGTTTCTGAGTAGAGTAGTGACAGGGAAAGGTCCCAAGTTTTAGTGTAAAAAAAGTTTTTTAAAAACTCCACAAAACCCCCTCAGAAACCCTGAAAAACACCTCGATTCCAATATCTTTAGAGGATATTGTTCTGAGTAAGTAGACAGGAAGGATGATTACCTCAAAGAGTAAAGACGCTGACACTTTCATCCCCAGAGGACCTGTTTCCTTGTGAGTAAAAATTTCCTGCCTGTGCCACTGAACCTTTTTCAGACAGTTTCAGTTTTTCAAGAGCTGTATGCATAACTCTGCTTGAAAAGGTCTTACATATGTCATCTGCATTTCTGCAGACTGCATAGCTTGGAGAAGACAGATTAAAGGTCAATATTTGTTATAACAGATCAGTCTGGCAGGAAATGCATGACAATGATATAATTCTTTAAGTAGAATTCACTGTAACTACAAATGGGAGCCAG
The DNA here is from genome assembly GCF_030463565.1 of Pelecanus crispus. Taxonomy (NCBI): domain Eukaryota; kingdom Metazoa; phylum Chordata; class Aves; order Pelecaniformes; family Pelecanidae; genus Pelecanus; species Pelecanus crispus. The sequence goes on from NC_134645.1 coordinate 83,729,644, forward strand.
ATGCAGTCCTGATACAGAGCTGTCACTGAGTCACCTGGTGCAGGACACAATATGTTACAACAGCCAGTGCAAACTGAGATTCTTCCCCTCTTTTCCTCTGTTAAATCTATGCCTACTACAGCATTAAGAGTATTATATCATCTAGTTTAACTAAACCAAAACAAAGAAAGATTAATTGGGTGGTACACTAAATGTCATAATGTTGAAACAAAGCTGTAATGTCTGGGAAAAAAAAAATCAGGAAAACAACATTTTAATTAACAACTATAAATGACAACATGGAACACAGTAACAGAGATGTATGTAGCGTAGTGGCTTACCAGAAAACACTAATCTTACAGAAGTTTTAAAGGAAAAGGGAATTATATCTACTCCAGCAAAAGATGACTAATTATTGTCTACTTGTTTTTAAATCATTTTCAAAACATTGTGCAATTCATATAGTTCTAAATCAAGGAGACCTCACTGCAACTAATGTGCTTATGCAACAAAACAAAACCAAACAAATCCAGCTATATGGCACTAGTACTGAATTTGATACCTATATATCAGAAAACTACAACACGAGCAACAAACCTTTTCATTTTCTGTGTAGAAGATAGTATTCAACCTTCTTGATTTTCCTTAATTTTTCCCCCTCTTGTTGAGATATAACAAACAAGCATACAAATACTTACACTCATCTTCACTTACATATTTTTTACAACTGTTTGGAGATTGTGATAAATTAAACTTACTCATTACTAGATCTAGGAACATCTTAAATTCAGTTTTTCATGTAGGCACAGGCACAGATTAGGAACCTGGACATGCCACAAAAGTGCACTTCTGCATTCTTGAACATACAAATAGAAAGAAAGCATCTGGACAGATGGAAAAATAAACACCTTTATATGTCCAAATGAACATTAAAACACTTACAAAGCACTTCTACACCTCTATTAGAGTGGTTTTCTGTTCAACACAGTGAAAACAAATGGAAGATGGGTGATTCACTAACACTTATTTACTATATCTTTGGTACTTTTAGTCATTTGTCTACATTAAAGAAAAAATGTACTGAGGTTAATATTTAGGCTGACATCTACAAAGTATTCAGATTTTTATAAATTGCCTTTAAAATTAAACCAGATGAACATACAAAAACCTTAAACAGCTTAGAAAAGTCTGCTTCTTTTTGTTTTTACTACTGTTCAGCACTTAGAAATAAGAAGGAGTGACTCAACACTAGGTGACTAGTAGCGTTTTCCAAACTATTGAGTATTCCCCAAACAACACTATGACATCCCCAAATGACCAGTGAACAGTGTTCTGAAAATTAGGCCTACTTGGAAAAAATAACATTAAAAATTCTACAGAATGTTTTTTTTTTTTCCCACTTATAAACAAGGTTGTGTTTATCTTTATGTAATATTGTAGTTTAACACTTTTAAAAGAAAAAGCTTTTACTCTAAACAGAATTGAACACAGATGCAGACAATCAGCGTTAAGTCAGCAGGTGAAAGTGGGTGTATTTTAATGTGCTTTTAAGTTCCAGTATGCAATTTAGATGTCTCATGTGTTAGAGAAAAATGTAGTTTTGTTTGTAACTAGTTTCTTTAAAGGCAAATGTGGCTTGAGAGTTCTATATTAAATTATACAATTTCCCTGTGCTGGGAACATATGTTTCTCCATTCTTGACACCTCTCTGCTGTGTTTTGCTCCAGCTTTGAATTCTCTGATATATTTGCTGTGAATTTTATAGGGATATTTCAAATATTTTTAATGCAGGTTGGTAATATCTGATGGTAGTGATTCTTATGATTAGTTTACACTTGGAAACACACAGCATAAGTATAAACTTAAAATTGCAAAATGCAATAATGAGCAAACATGTAATTATCCAAAGTAATAAAATCTGAAGTATTTGTTAAAAATAAGTGCAACCTTCCTTGAACTTTACAGTTCTCTTAACACAGCCATGCACTTGACTTCTATTGGAAAATATATGATTAAACTGGATTAAGTACTTGCTTTTGTTTTATTTGGAGATTACATTGCATTGTTTTCCATTGTTCTTCAAGTGTAAAGGGAATTTTGAGTATGTTTTCCTGGGACTTCCTTATACTGTGGAAGAACACTGGTTCTTCCGTGTTCTTTGAGCACTCAAGTGTTAGAATTACATTATAATATAAATATTTTCTTTCTCGATGCAAAACCTGGATGGAATGCCAAGAATATAAACATATATATGTTTAGAGAGTCATTTGTCTTTAACGTTTAGACAGTAAATAAGCAAGTCTGAAACAGATGATAATTTGCACTGACAGACTTGCTTCAAAATGGAATACTCCGGCAGGCAGTTTCTTCTAAGGATGTTTTTGGAAGGATGGGATTTTAAGAAGAATGAAAATTATTTGAATGAACATCCTGGGCTTTAGCAACTCAGAACTAACATACTTTTAAATAGCAAAAATCCTGTTTTATATCATTTTTAGTTAACATTTTTTTTAGGAGATATTTAGAAACATTGCCTAGGAATGTAGAGGTGGTGTTAAAGTGAAAGCTCATCCAAAGACTTGCAAGGGACATTGAGGGCAACAAGAAGACCTTTATTGCTACATCAAGCCATAAAAGGCTGAACAAGGACAATGTTGGTTTGTTGTTGCATGGAGCAGTGACAACAGACATGGCTGAGGCACTCAATGCCTTCTTTGCCTGAGACTGCATCAGAAGGTCTCCCAGGCTTCTGTGCTTAGAGGCAGGGTTCAGGAAGACCTCTCTGTGGCTTTGCAAAAAAAGGCCCTGGGGTTTGTTGTCAGACCATGAGCTGGGCATAAGCCAGCAGTGAACCTCACAGCTGAGCCTAGTTTGAGCAGGTGGTTGAGCAGGTGATCTCCTGAGGTCCCCTCCAGTCTGAACTATCCCTTTATCCTCCAATAGTGAAATGAATCTGATCTGCAGAATGAACTCCTGAGGAATATATGACCTGTTTGTTCTCCTGTCGTACAGGAGTGAGAACTGTGGCTACTAATATCTCCCCTGTGCTGAGCTTGTGAAACCATTACATTTTCCCAACAAATTGATCAAGGCTTTAGAGCAGTTAGTGGTATATTTTCATATATGTTCAGGAGAGCCATGAATATCCCAGACGCAGAAATTATCTTGGGGTCGTATTTAGCATCTGCAAATAACAGCAAATTAAAAGAGGAAGTCTATCCCCTATCACCATTACAGCAGGGGAGAAAAGACCAATAACTGAAACCATTCAGTCAGAATGTCCAGCAGCTTGGGCAACTTGAGTTACATTATTTTAGATAAAGCATACTTGTTTATGATTATACCTAGATTTGGTATTTATTTTCCACTCTAATATTTTTGAGATGTAAACCATGTTTTAATTTATCAAATCATCTTAAGGTGTTTTCTAGAAAAGCAAGTAAGAGTAACACAGAAATTACTCATAGACTAGTTAAGAGGATAGTTAAGTGAAAAATGAACATTCAGCTTTCTGCTCAGGTCTTCACTAGGGAGGACCATTACCTGAAAATTATTTAGGTGTCCAGGAATGCATAAAGGTCAGAAAAAAGGGAAAATCTAACTCTTAAACTTTTGCCATGATCATTTGATTCTGTTCTAGAGTAAAGATTTTTTTTTTCCCATGGATAATTTACTCAAAATTGTTATGTTCCTCCTCAGAAAATATATCTTGTCAGAAACTGTCTCATTATTTTTATTTTCAATATTTTCTAAAATATCCTGCTGCTAAAAGTTGCTTTAAAAAAAAAAAATCTATTGAACACTCTGTCTTTAAGAGTTTGATTTTACTTAGAAAACAGTTCATTGTGTCTAAGAAAATGTCATTTCCATGACTTGTCATTTCATTGTTTTATCTGTACCATTCAGTAGCAGATAAGAGCTCTCTTTCCTGTTGGTAATAAAATTCAGAGTATTCAGAGTTATTTGGCATAAAAAAAAATTTCCAGTAATTTCTCATTGAATAGAACAGTCAATGCTATTAACAGAAACTCATTTGAGGACACCACTCCACTGCCTTCAGTTCAGTGTCTACAAAGCAGTATCCATTCTGACTAGTTTTTTTGGAATTGATTTAGGTTTAATGGTGTCAGGGCTTGGGAATTTTTTTTTGGTCCTTGTCAATAACTCTTCACTACCACTCCTGCTTTCTTAACGTACAGTCACACTTAGTTTAAAAGAAGTATTTTAGCATTCTGGATTTAACTTTCCTATTGTTTGTACCTGTTTACACTAGGTATATGCTTTGATTATCTTTTCTGAATTCCAAGTGGTTCCAGTGATAAAAATGGTGTGAGATAGCTGTCAAGTTTACCAGCTCCATCATCAGCTATATTTGGACTTGGCATGCATATTTTTCTGTCCCTCATAGCTTCTTGCCTGGCATTCTGAGACTTTTCAATATCAATAGGTTCATGTTCAGTACTTAGTCTGGGCATTTTGGGAGTAGTCGGATACATATAATACTACTAAATAATCCTGTTATTTCAGACTGATCAGACCCTTTTGATGCAGCCAGCTCTTGAGTTTTATATCTGTATTGATTTTGTACTTTCAGTATAATGGCTGCCAGTCATGAACTTTTGCAAACAAATACTATTCAGCAGCACATTTCTTCACAGTTGCAGTACTTCTTAGGGCTTGTTTGTTCTAAATTATGCTACAGTATGTTTAATTGTGAAGAATCATTCATTGTTTTTTGTTGAAAAGAGCAGCTCTGGAATATCATATCTGGAATATTATATTTTCCTCAGTGATACAAACATCTTTTTTTTTTTTTAATTGTTTGTTGGCTAGTAAGCAAACTGGAGCTACTGATGGGCATGCTGTGACATAGCTTTGTAAGAGCAGGCCCATGACCTAAAGAAATTTAGTTACTTTAATCAAGAATCGTATCTGTTCAGATCTTGAGTCCCATCTGTTTCTATCTACACAGTATTGTCACGTAAGTCCTGAGCAACTTACTTACACTAGCAGCCTGACATACTAGAAACGATACCAGGTTGTGGATATGTGTGTAACGGCAGCTCTTGAAAGGAGCCTCAGATGGCAGCACCCAAAGGCTGTCCACAGCCACTTGGCACCGCAGAGCTTGTTAAAGGGTAGTTGCTTAAGATGCAAGTAGGATCACCTACATATAAATCATGCATGCCTTTTGAGGTGGGTTGTTTGGTTTTTTGAGAAGACTTGTCCACCCCCAGTCTGTTGAAAAATATGAATGTTAGTTGTAACCCTCTGATAGATCTGGGGAAGAATTTACTGCAGTCTTTAGTGTTCACCACAATTAATTAGTTTTGAAACTGAATAAGACATAGGACTAATCTGTAAACACTGTCAGGGTATCTGAAAAATATGAAGAATAGGGGCCTATTAATACTTCCTTCAGAGAACAACTGACATACCTTCAGCATAAATAATGAGAGCCTGTAAGTAATATGACACATTTTTCTCAGTTCAGTTTAAATTAGGCTGTGCAAAACCAGTGATGAGCAGACATTCTTAAAGATGAGACCAGAGTTAATAGAACTGTTTGGGCTAGTAGGCAAATGCAAGTTCTAAAGAATCTGCATCTGAGTTCTGAAAAAAAAGGAGCTGCAAAGCAATAGTAAGGCACAGAAGGAAGACCAGTGGTTAGAGCTATGAGAAATGTTCTTAGTTGGCTCATGACAGACTGATTTCCAACATCCTGCTGAAAATGCCACAGTAGAACATGAAGGTCAGTATTTGTGATGTTAGGGAAATGTAAGTAATATAGGAAACATATTGAAAATGTTGTCTGATATCCTGCACAAGCCCACAAAACATACATTAGCATTCCATAATTCCAGAGACCATTTCCTGCTAGTGCCTACTTTCTAACTTTTGATTTATAAAGCAGGACATATTTATGGTTTATTTTTCATGATAATGTAATTAAGCCATATTTAATATAAAAAGTACCAATATGGTCTTTAAAGTTCATTGCTTTTTCTGAAGCCAGAGAGCTTTTAAAGATTATTTTTATGTTTTCTTTTTTTTTTGTGGGTTTTGTTATTGTTGTTTCGTTGTTTGGGATTTTTTTTCAGTGTCTTTCCACCATAAAGTAGGTTTCTCTGCACTAGATGTATTCCAGAATCTTTCTTTCCAAACTCAGAGAGATAAGAACTAAAATGGAACGATAGCCATCGGGAAACAAGGTTTTGGAAAAGAGGAAGGCAGTGTAAACTAGTAGGAGATAATAAACAGCTAAAGACTGATTTGCTGTCAAAAATTAGGAATTTAATTCCTCAAATGAGTAAATTTAATAAAAATTAAGAACTAAGAAAGATGGTCAGATCACTTGCTGGACAGAATTACTATCCATAGATTTGTTGTGACATGTTTGTTAGTAGAGTTCCTACAACAATTTCTATCATTATTTGCTAAAAATTATTTGATAAGATTAGTCTACCTGGAGTTACAATTTTAGTTTAAGTGCTTATTCCCCTATCCTAACCTTTTCCCTTCCAGTTCCACTTTGTCTTATTTTTGAATATTTTTTTTAATTCATTATTTTGTTTGTTTTATTGTTCTAACTTAAAGTAATTATATAACTTTATATAATAATGGTTATGTATAATATAATATTACAATATATACAATTATAATATATACTGTTATTATATACACTGTATATTATACTATTATAATAATTATTTATTATATACAACTTCATTCTGCATTAACTTCATTCAGGACAGCTACCATGATCATATAGTCCAACTAAACTGCCAAAGAACTGACAGAAGACACTGAAGCTCAGGTGTTTCCACTGCTTCAAAACAAGACAATATTCAGGTTTTAAACTGTACAGGTTTTAGACTACTCCATGCCTCCTTTCATCTCTCTAGTCTTCCTGTCTTCCACCAGCTACCATCTCTTCTGCCGTAACTTCTTCCACACTATTTCTTCTTTCTGTCTTCATCTTTCACTGTTCTTAAAAAAACAAAACAAAACATCCCTACCAAAGCCCCCAATATCACCTGTCTTAGCCAGGTAAATACATTTTCTTTGTGGCACAGCTGTGGTATAACTAAAAAACAAGTCTGACTGTACACTTTAGCTAGGTCTTAGTTAGAGTGAATGTGCAGGACAGGTCTGTGTCTGTCATTCCAGCAGAGAGGTCACAAATAAGAGGCAGCACTAGAAACAGTACATTCTCTTTATACTTGTGCTGTTACCTTCTTTCTTTCTATATGTATTGTTCTTTTGTTTTCAGGAAAACATATTTTCAGGAAGGAGAACAGCAGCCATAGCAATAGTAACAGAAGCTTCCTCCTGGAAGAATCACAGGACAGACTGTCACATGTCTCTTCCTTCAAAGAAAGAAGAAATAATAGCTATTATTAAAATTAAGACCTTCCTTTACTGCTGTATACTCCAAAATTGTTAGTTATTCCTACCTACCATTCTAAGAAAGGCAGAAAACATGTTTTAAGAACAAAGATTTCCTATTCCTCATCAAAAAAATGTGTTCTTGAGCTTTGTTTTATTGTTTAATATAGAAAAAGTAACATGATTTTATTTTTGCTCTGTGTCATTTATTCTGTGATGCTGAAAATGCTGCTGGTGATTCTATGGAATTATATTTTCAAGACTATGTTTAAGATATCTATAATAGCAAAGAAGGAGAAATTTTCTTGTTCTACAAAACTCAAAATCAGGAAGAAAATGCCAACGAACCATTGAGAATAATGGACTTGTGGATTAAGGTACCAAAGGTGATAAAATCTCAAGCTAAACAAATGAAATCACTTCTTGTTTATTTCTCATGGTAAACACTGTATGAAGTAACTTAGGTGAATCTGTAACTTTGATTAATAGCCCTTAGAGAGTCAGACAGTTAAAGTGGGAAATGTGATATATGTGTCAGGAGCAAAGTTTTCTGTCAACAAATAATGACATTCCCAAGAAACCGGGAGCTGTGTAACACCAGAATTATTGAAGCCTGAAGTCCTGGGTGATGGGAGTTGAGCATTTTGAGTAATTGAACCATTCATAATATGAATCAAGCAAGATTTAAGACATTGGACCACTCAAAAAGCTGCTGACCATGCACAGTACAAATCAAGTTCCTCAGATAGCTTGAATACTTAGTTAATAACTCACAGTACACACATGGTACCTACAGGAACCAACTACGATAACTTGAACACTTTGTAATTGCATAAGTAGTTAGTATAAACCAATAGAAGTGGGTTTGTGGAGTGAAACAGCTAGTGTTCACATTCACACTTGAAACATTTAATGATTTTTTTTAACTTCAGATTAATCTGGAGTTCATGGAGAACCTGCCCATTTGTGGCTAGAATAGATTAGATGCAATCCAGAAGCTCACTGTCTGTTTAGTTTCATACATAAAAGCAATCCAATTCTAAGACAACTTCAGCAATTCCATTGAATTTAGCCAGCTCCTACTACTGACTGAGGTAACTGGTATAATCGAGATTACACAGTCTTCTTCCTTGCATTAACATGAGCAATGCATAGATGTAATGTCTCCTGCTTTCTGAAAATAGACACAACCAGTTGCCACATACATAGATTACTGATGTTTGGATTGCCTTTTTTTTTTTATCTAGACTTGTGTCTATGATCATGAGATTACGTCATAGTATTTTTTGAGATCTTGTTTAACGAAGTGTTGTGATCTAGGTTTTATTTAAGGATTTTGTGTCAGTTACAGTACATTGACAAACACCATTCATTCACTTGTAGTACACATAACTGTCTTTAGAAACACTTTTTTTAACAATCGGCCTATTGGCATTGTCAAGGTGGACACAGCCGTTACCTACTAATTTGAATAATTGAATAGTCCAGGGAATTTCTGTTATTACAGGGGTGTTAGTGATTATTTATTCCAGTAGTTTTAATAGTCATGGTGTTACGTGATTTGAAGTACATGAAATGTTGACACACCTTTAAATGTTCTGCTATATGATGTGGAAAATACAGTTTGTCATATGATACAGTTTTGATAAAAACTTGCTGTCATCAGAGAAAAATCTGCAGCAAAAATACTTTCCAGAAGTAATATACTTATAGAAATTATGTGTAGAATGCTTTGGAGATTAAAAACTTTTATCATCATTATTATATTGTTATTATTATTACTATTTTACTTTATTTCAATTATTAAACTGTTCTTATCTCAACCCAGGAGTGTTTCTCACTCTTACTCCTCCGATTCTCTCCCCCATGCCATCAGGGTAGGGGGAGTGATCGAGCGGCTGTGTGGTGCTTAGTTGCTGGCTGGGGCTAAATCACGACATACCTTTCTGAAGTGAAGTCTAGATGTAAGTACTCAGATGCATCAAACCAATTTTTATTTTTTTTTTTTTTTCAGAGACCAGACATCCTTGAGAGCTTCATGTGGAAAGTTTTCTTTTATTTATTCAAGAAAAACAAGAAACACTCTTTCTCATTTACCATGACACAAAGGAAATATGCTAGGTTCACAAAAGTATTGGAGGAAAAGATCTCATTTATAATTTCATGATTACAGTATGATTTAAGGAGGTAGGAAAGCCAGATTCTGTTCCAACCTCTAGTAATTTCCCAGTCTATTAGCCTGAGTACCTTCAAATTCACTTGATCAAGGTGCAGCCAAGATACCTAGATTCAGTGCTTAGAAAACAGATTTTTTTTTTCCCCAAAGCAGTGGCCAAAACATTAGACTAGAGGATCATTTTTGGTTTTGTCTGCCTGGCTATTCATGCCTTTGTACAAAGAAGAAATATATTTATGGCAGGTAGAGTGAAAGGCTTATTTTAGGCCTGATTTTCCACTGGATAGAAGAAAAAGTTCTAAATCACTTTCTTACTAGCTTGAGTCAAGGTTTTGATCTTGAATTTCTCCCCTTTTGGTTAAGTGTTCTTTTACAGGCTCTTCTTTTTTTTTTTTTTCTTTCCATATTTTGATTTTCCTTAAGCTTTAGAAGCAGAGATCCTCATTTCAATCTTATTCAAAACTTGGGTGGAAAACGTGGCATTCATTCAAGTGTAGGAGGTGAATTGTCATTATTTTCTTTATATTTTTTTTTTATTTAAAAAAGTATATGTCATAAACACACCTTATTGGCCCCTTTTGTATCCTAATTCAAACTTTAAAGGATAGTTTTAGAGATTTCTTTTCCAAGTTCTTAAGTTTAAAAATTAATTTCTGTTATTATTATTATATGGACTGATTTCTATCGCAAGAGTGTTTTTATCAATGAGATGTGTCACAGGTTTTCTAATGCCTGGAAAAGAAATACAGTTCTATAACTATTCACTTTATGACATGAAACATAGATTCAATTGATTATCATATGTAGAAGAGAAGATAACAGTGAAAGACTGAATGGGTAACCAAGAGTGAGCTTTTCTTCTCTGTTTGCATGGATATAAAGATTCACAATTTTTTTCTTTGTAATGTGAAAAAAATAACTCTGTAGTCAGGCTTTCTGATTTCTGAGGCAAAATTCACTATTACATTAACACATAGAAAAGGACTTTGTTATGTGTAGTGTAATTTTTTTTTTTTATGTAGTGCTGGGTTTTTTTCACTGTAGAAGAGGTAAAATGCCCAGTAGATCAAAACAACAAATCAGATAACTTTCCAATAAGATATGCTTTTTAATATAAAGTTGTTCAGTTCTTAGACTTCAGAGGTGACATCAGACATTATTATAACTCTTTTTAGGCCTGAGAAGACCAATACCTGTGTGGGATAGAAAAATAAGACAATTTCATTTTTAGGTCTTGGTCCTTGATTTCTGTGATGTTAATCAAAATCCTTATAATATATAACTGTACTAAATTTGCTCAGGAATACAGTGTGTTTTATATTAAGACATGAAAAATAGAAGGGAGAAGACCTTATGTGGGGATACAGGAAGTGTTACACACTATGCTTCCTTAATTATTTTAGCAGGAGCAAAGGGCAACCTCCCAAATGGCATTTACCATTTGGGAAAAAAATGCATTTGTATGCATGCATTAGCCTACAGGGGATTGCTCATGTTTTAAGCAAAGACAGTGTCCAGATTGAAGCATAATGAATTTTGGCATCTCTCACTCACTCTGTCTCACTTCAAGAAAGAAGTTTGAAAAGTAAAGAACAGAGAAAATGTTCTCTTTCCTCTTTTCAACCTAGTTCACTATGAGCAGATTAAAGCTGTGTCACATTAGTCACGGTAGTAGGATATTAGTATGAGTGGCATTTATACTACTGTGCAGCATTAGTCATGGGATTCACTTGTCACTAGCAAGTCTGCTATTTCCATTTACCCAGGATTTCAGCTCAGTTCTATATAAGGCTGATTCCTCTTTTCTTCAGAGGGCAATATTGTAAAACTTGGCTCACTTTCTAGTGGGATGTTATGACATGGGGCTCAGCTCTTAGCCATGAGCTCCCTTGAAAGGAGCAGAGATAAAATGTACAGAGGGACAGATGGTATAGATGGAATATATGTCTCACTATACAAAGAATTAAATCAAGCATCTTATTTTAATTCTTCACCAGTGTGCAGACAATAAAATTAACTGAGTCCACATTGGCTTTAAAGTCTACAGGCTCCCAGGTAAAATGGATTCAGGAGATTTTTTGTTTTCACACTAAATACGTAATCATGTAAAACTTTTGGTGGTATGCCTTACCTAAATTTTAAAAACCTTACTATAAAAGAGAGGGAAATGAAATGAAATCCATTTCTCCTGAAATAAGCACTTAAATGAAGTAACTGGAGACAAGTATGCACCTCTAAAGAAAAAATAAAAAAAGATTATTCCAAAATTAATTAGGCAGCTACTCCCATGACATACAGGGAACTAAGCAAATGCCAAGTTGCCTAACTTCATCAAACCGAGTTTTAGGGTTTTTTTAATTTCAAATTTAACTACTGATGGTAGCTTCCTCTGCATCAGAAGCATCTTTTTATAAAAAGCAGTAAGAATATTCCTTGTTTTTTTACAGTCTGGAAGATTTACGCACAAATGAAGACAGCTGAAGCTGGATTCCAGAATGTCCTTGTCACAGGGAACTTGGCTTCCACAACCTCCTCAGGCCTTTAACACACACCAGCCACTGGACTGGAAGGCTGCAACTCTTCAGTTTCTGCCAGGGCTTGGTCAATCTGTTCCCAGGAATTGGACCGTCAGATCAAGAATTTATGCATTGGAAAAACAGGGGAACTAGGCCCTGTTTTCTGAACTGTCTCAAATTCCTGGCTGCACAGTGACTGCACTGTTTGTTAATAGCAAGAACATCTACAATTATAACAGATACTGATTAACAAGGTGGTAACAAATACAAATTTTCAGGCTCTAATTCAATCTCATTTCTTTGTGTGGTCTTTTTTCTCATCTCTCTGCTTGTGCCTGTGCCTTTTTCACTTCAGTGTTCTGCCCTTGTGGTTAAAGTGAATAACTTTCAGAAAAGGGATCCAAAGTATTGTAAAATGCAAACTGAAAAATTGGAAACAAAAAATAGAAAAATAAAACATTAGTCGTTTATTTTACAGTAAACAGAACTCAATAGATGACATAACTTCAGAAATATGCAGTGTTTTTGGCAGAAATGTGATATTACTTTAGTGAAATATTGCAAGACTCAAGGATATACTTGAGGGCATTGATTTCAATAGGAAATAGTCAAGTATAAGACTTGTATTAGCAATCTTTCTGTTGAATACATGGAACAATAAATGCAGACACTAAGGCACAGTGTGGAAATGCTTAAAATCAAGTCACATTGCATATTTCTTTCAGACTTTTTCTATTTGTGCCTTTCTCCAAATGATATTAGTTTTAGAGAAGAAATCCCATGCTTTCCTTTGACTGTTAAACCTCTATGACCCTGTTCTATCCTTAGGTAAAAAGAATATAAAGAAAATAGGAGGAACATGAATTGAGTGTCAGAAAAGAAATACTTCCACTGCAAGGTGAACTAGCCTGAACATGCAAAAGAGACACTCTGTGGTGTCATATAATTAAAAAGAATACTCTTTCCAGATCCAGCTGCATTTGTCTATGCTTTCAAAACCCAAATTCTGTCTTTATCCCTAAAATTCCTTTCTTTTTTTTTTTCCTTGTTCAAGCTACAGGTTACATTTTGAGTTCAGTACATGTTTATATATATATATATATAAACTATAAGTAAACATTACTTCAGTCTGAGAAAAAACAACTTTGAATGGTGTTGTGGTTTAACCCCAGCCAGCAACTAAGCACCACGCACCACTTGCTCACTCCCCCTGCCCTGGTGGGAAGGGGGACAGAATCAGAGGAGTAAGAGTGAGAAAACTCCTGGGTTGAAACAAGAACAGTTTAATAACTGAAATCAAATAAAGTAAAATAATAATAATAATAATAACAACAACAACAACAACAATGTAACAATAATAGTAATAATAATATACAAAGCAAGTGATGCACAATGCAATTGCTCACCACCCACCGACTGATACCCAGACAGTTCCTGAGCAGCGATCGCTGCCCCCTGGCCAACTCCCTGCAGCTTATATACTGAGCATGACATCATATGGTATGGAATACCCTTTGGTCAGTTTGGATCAACTCTTCTGGCTGTGCCCCCTCCCAGTTTCTTGTGCACCTGGCAGAGCATGGGAAGCTGAAAAGTCCTTGACAAGCATAAGCAGTACTCAGCAACAACTAAAACATCAGTGTGTTATCAGCATTCTTCTCATCCTAAATCCAAACCACAGCACTATGCCAGCTACTAGGAAGGAAATTAACTCTATTCCAGCTGAAACCAGGACAAATGGTTGTGAGACACTGAAATTGAACAGTCAGACATATTATGATAACGTGGAAGAGCCAGAGCCTGACCACACAGACTTGAGATTACAGCAAGGGGCATACAATTTTGCTGTCCAGCAGGAGCAAAATGAATTCAGCTCCTACCAGTCAGGAATCTTATTAAGAGTCCCATTGCTAATGAATGTTTGCCATGGATGTGCAGCCTTCTTCCTTAAGGATAATTTATGTAGTTTGGGAGGGAATGAGAAGACCTTGTCAGCCTTACTAAAGACCTTTGAGCTCATCTCTTGACATCTTAACCAGTCAATGTGTATGACAGCATGTGGGAAAAATGTCAGACACAATTTATGCATAAGATGAAGAGACAGATCATCTGAAAGATACTCTAAAATTACTTGAGATATTTAGCAAAGAGAATAAATCCTACTCTATTGTTTTGTTTCTCTATTCTCCTTTTTTACTATCATTATTATTTTATTTTGCTCCTCTTTAGGCAAACATTTCAGTATATCCCTTGAGTCCACACCCAACCTTGATGCTGCTTTCTTGCTCTAGACTGGAATATGTGGTGGTGCATCCCCTCTCCGGCCCTTATTCTTCTTTCTCGTCAACCGCTTTATGACCTCAGAAATTCCAGGCTGTGGCCTTTGTGTAGCGAGTTAGTCAGTTAATTGTACTAGAAACTCCTACATGGCTGAAGCAGAGAGCAGTCCTGTCCTTATCAAAATCTTCATATTATGGCTAATAAGGGGAGAGAGAACAAACAGCTACCCCTGACAGCCTTGATACAGAGTGGTATCATCGTTACTGGAATTCCAGCAACTACCAACCCGAATTGTGGCTCGGATGGAAATTTACTGGTGATTAAAGTCAATCATCTCACAATCCTGTAAACAGCAGTCCTAAGTGAGGTCCTTTGAGCTCTCCTGGACTGCTGCAGGCTGCACCAGCACCTCCCTCTGAGTGAGACGCCTCTCAGAGCTAGCAAACTCTGAAAGCTTGCTACAACCAGAAATCCATCGCTGAGGACTGACAGTGGAGTCTGGGCTGAAATCCTTCACTCCTTGAGACTCAACCCTCGCCCATTGAGAAACGCCAAGACATCAGATGTGAGTATTTCACTGAACTCGAGGGGAATTTTTAACAGGTATACCATTTTTATATATGTATCCATGTCTGTGTGTATGCATGTGTGAATCAGTTTAAGTAGTCTGTAGATGTACGATTTAATTTGAAAGTGAGTCTTATACTGCTGCATTATGCTTATTCCTATAAACCGTTGACCAACTCTGAGAATAAGACTGGACCTAGCTGCACCTAGACTCTTCTCTGAGAAGGAGTTTAGAAAGCAAGGGGGTCTATTCTGAACCTCATGACTCAACGGGAGGGTCCTCCTTATTCCCCCCCCCCGCCATCCACAATCTCTCTCACCTGAGTATAACCTCATTTTCTTTTATGCACTTCTTCTATGTACTAGATATACACATATATATATATTATCCTTATTCACATAAACCGTTGACCAAGTCTGAGACTAAGAGTGGGCCTAGCCACACCTAGACTTCTCTCTGAGAAGGGGTTTAGAAAGCAAAGGGGTCTATTCTAAACCTCGTGACTCAATGGGAGGGTCCTCCTTATCCTCTACATACGCAATCCCTTTGTGAATCATTCCAACTCAGTGCAATTTATTTTTCCTTTATGCACTTCCATGTAGCAATAGAGTGAACCTTGCCATCTTCGAATCTGTAACTAGGTCGCTGTTTTGATCAATTTTGTCTAATCACTTTGTTAATCACTGATGACTGAGTGCTATTAAAATATTACAGTCAAATCCTGCGATTTGCTACAAGTGAATTCTAAACTGCTACTAAATCAAACTGTGTAAAGTCACTCATTCACAATAAATTGACACAATCAGCAGGATTCACAAACCTGCATTCGTGACAGAATCCTCCCAGCAGTTATTTTAGGACACTTCCTACTAAGGAACTGAGAAGAAAGAATTGGGGTCACAAGACATTTTTAGTCTTACAGATCTGTTACCCTTGCATTTCTTACTTAATCATTATGGTTTCTCCAGGCTTTTTACCTAATTACTAACTGATCACTTTTTATTTCCACCTCATCCTTACATTTTTTCTTCCACTCTTCTACTAAGTGTCTTCCCTTTCCCATTTTATAACAAAAATCTTGATAATTTTGCAATCATTTTACTATGCTTGGTTTTGAACATCCTTTTCCTGTCTACTCTCTAGCTACACACCCTCGAGAAAATGTAGATGAAGGACTGGCAATTCGTAATGCAGACATAATGTCTCCTCAGCATTTTCAAAAGAATTTCCCCCAATGCACATGTGCTTTTCTTTTTTTCCTACATTTTCTTCTCCTTTATCTTCACAGAACACAGGACTGTTGTCTTTTTCCATCACTTATTTGTAACCCTTTTCCTGAGTTCCCTGTCTGGGGTCTTCCCAGACGTACCAGTGCTTACCTGTTTCTTCCAGACTCACACTGTTAACTCTTTCCTGTTTTTGCTACAGGACTGGTACTGGACTTGGTCTCTCAGCTAATGCTATGCTGTATCTCTAGAACCTACTGCATACACCTAAGGGCAGATGAGAGGAGAAGCATCACTAATCTGTCTGTTTCATATCATGCAGGTATGGGAAGCCCATTAAGCTGCTGGCAGTGTGCACAGGCAAAGGAGAATATGTTAATGACATCTCCCCACAGGTATCTACGAGCTGCCTGGGAACAGAAGAGGAGAGGATATACAACTAAAAAAAAGCTTAAGAACTTCACTTGCTTCCCAAAAATGTCAAGAAATGATTTGTGGGGAGCAATGAGCAGAAAATTTGAAGTGAATAATTCACTACTGAATTCACTTCTGGTTTGTCTTAGTGTTTGTACCCTTTTATGTTATGACTTGAAGTTATTAGTTGCCGAAATTTTAGTTGTGCAATTTGTTCTCAACCTATTGTACCATATTTTACTGTACTCATCTGAGATGTGATTTGTGCTACATTAGTTGTGATCACTTGTCAGTGTTAATTATAGGTGTTCAGCATATGAACGAACCAAAGAAGTCATGAGCTTTAAAACTCTTGTCATCACACAGATTTAAGAAAATTCATATTTAGGCACAATAGAGGAATGTTAAAGACTTTCTTCTCATATAAAAATATTTTGATCACTGTATAATAACTAGACCACTGTATGATTTATTGGTTAGGTAAATTATATACCTGTATTCACTTACAACTGGTACATATCCATCTATGATGTTGGATATAAAGGCTAAGATTCATATCACATAGGTTTAGTCTTCCAAAGAAGTTAAGCAAATAGTTTGAGCTACTCACCCAAGCTATCTCTATCGTGAATGGAGAGAAGAAACAGGTGATTTATCCCAAAGATGTTAGACATATATCTTACCACAAAATCAACTGCTCTCTGAAAACTGCAATTTATTTCCATCAAAGGAAGTCTAAATAAAAGCTGACATTTAAAGCATGCAGTTGAACTTCTGTTCAGCTCCTTTAATTCTGTTTAGTGACCCACTTCTTACAGAGCATAGCATCAGCCTATATAAAATTAATTGTTTATGAATACTTGCATCAATGTTTTTACAGTTCTAACTTTAAACCTATCGGAGGTTTCACACATCAAAGGTCCTATGATTTGCTGAAAGACAGGGAGTGCTGGGGAAGAAATGATAAAAGATGAGACAGTCTGTTCTGGAAGGAACATGATGGCTCAGGTATTGCAGAAATCCACATTAAGGTCAGATTTTTTTACCATCCAAACTAAAATGATTCTAGAAAAGAAATGATTTCTTAGGCCAAAGAGGCATTTCTGCAGTAAGATTTATTAATTCTTTTCAGGGTTTTTGTCTTGTTTTGTTTTGTTTTTTAAATTTATTGGGAACTAAAACAGAAGATTTAATGTTTTTTCCTGTTTAACAGAACAGCTACTGAAGTTAATCTTACTAGCTGATTAACAGTTACTTAGTCATACATTTAATTCCAGAGAAAACATTGGAAAATCAGAACATGAGATTCAGGAGTGATATGAAGCTTCCAGAACTTCCAAAAGGGTCTTTAAGAACTGACAACCAATAATATTTTCTTTGATTTTTTGCTTACTGGCAGACTGTGTGTGGAAATAGTGGAGTCCTGTGGTACTCCTATAAAGACTGCAGCAATGTAAGCAGTTTGGAAAGAGTTACACCTAGAATAAAGATCAGACAGGGATATATAACAAGAAATCTATTTTTTTGTTGTTTCTTTTTTCTCTTTTCTTTGAAAATATAGTTGAGCAGTTTGTGCTCAGCAATGTGTCTTCTCATATTCTAAAATAAATACTTAAGTGACATAAAGTAAAAATTAAATAGTGAACAAATTATAATTGGCATTTAAATTCAGTACATGCACAAGCATAATATATAACTATCAAAAACAATGTTTCCTAATTACCCAGGAGTCCATAGTGGACTGTTTACTTAATTTACTTTTAATCACTTTATTTTGTATTTTCTCAGCTGTATATGCAAATGACAAACACAATGTCACCTCTGGCATAGATGTGGGTGAAAGAAGGAAAACTATTAATTGATCTTTAGGCAGAATTGATTCCCCCAAAGCAGTAGGCTTTAATCTGAGTCTATACAGAGAAATAAAATGAAACTACACACGAGTTCTCAGTCCTGATGTTTTCACATGCAGATGGAAATCACAAAAAGCAAGCTGAATTCTTTTGACTCTGGTTATACAATTCTGAAATAAATGAAGAACTTGGAGCTAGATTAAGAAAAGATAGAAGTATACTGAGTATATTTAAAATAAGAAAAAAATCTACTATAATGGAAAAAAACCTTTCTAAAATGTTATAGCTTGAACAAATAAATGAAGATAAAACTTCTTGCCACCATGCAACATATCCATATTATCAAAAAAGAAAGAATGAATCTGGTTTGTAATTTCAGAAGTAACCACCCAAATACAAAAATGTAGTTTATGTATATATAATAAGCGTATTTATTGTAGAAACTTGCTGCCTTTTCCTAAGGAGAACCTGGTTTATTTCATTTAGTATAAAAAGAAAAGTCTAAACCCTTTTTCTGCCTTTCTCTTTTTTGCTTCACTTAGGAATGAAACGGTTTTCTGTTCAGTTTCCACAGCACAAAGCCTAATTGATCCTGAACTTCCTTGTGGAATATCAGCACTGTTTAAAATTTTTCTGTTGAATATGCATAGGAAAGAGACTGTATAAATCAAGACAACTCATTGGATCATGAGTTATTCTGGTGAAGAAATGAGTTATAATGAAGAATACAATGTTCAATTACTTTTCTTATTGTGATGTAAATATAACTAAAAAAACTCCTGTATACATATAAACTCACATTCAGATCATATTCTTATTTTGGACCACACTTAGACATGTGTTAAGTTAGAATGAAATTACATCATGGCTTTAATGCTAACCATGAATTATCTGCAGAACAATGACTTCATTACAGCTCTGTATGTATTTACTTTTTTCCCAAGAAATTTACTTTTTTGAAAGCTGAAAAAAAAAAAAGTGGTTTAATCCCTGATTTTAAATTGTTATTAATATATTTTAGCTGAACATAGCCTCACAGAGGTTAGTAACAGAGAGCTAACTGAAGTCATGTAGAAAAATATGTATTAAGCTGTGACGAAAAGCTTCAGATGAGCCAAGCTTAGTAATCATAGAATCATAGAATCATAGAATGCTTTGGGTTGGAAGGGACCTTTAGAGATCATCTAGCCCAACCCCCCTGCATGTCTGTTTCCATCATTGACAGGATTTTAAACCCATAAGTAAGCAGTCAAAACCTACCTAAATGTTTATAATGATATTTGACTATTTTCATATGTATTTTAGCTGAAGGGAAATACTATGAAAAAAATGAAGACTATTTCCAAAAGAAAAGTTGGACAATCTACAACTTGACCAGATTTCTTTCACTGTTAAGAAATAGAGAAACAGTTTAGTAAACTAACAATTTCTTAACATGGCTTTGAGAATATCATCTGGACTCACCTTGAAATTTGGTAAGAAATTTGTCAGAAATAAAAAAAAATGATACATACCATTGGAAGGAGAAACTCTGCTGACAGGGTCCTTGGGGTTATAGTAGACAGAAGATTATATAAGCTTAGTTTGAGCAGTCTGGAACTGCAACAAAGAGGATGGTGCAGCACAGACAGCTGCGTAGATAGCTTGCAAAAAGCTCTGTCATTTTACTTAATAGTACCAGAATCATAATCTGTGGAACATATTCAGCAGCACTTGAAACACATCAGGAGACCAGACTAAAAGAAGCTTAATTGGCATCAAGTGCTGAAATGATCATGATTTGCACAGGAAAGAAGAGACTAATCTGAATTGTGTTTTATACATCCAAATGCATGTGGATGTGTGTGTGCATTTCTGTGTGTATGCGTGTGCATGTGTGCATGAGTATGTCAATGTCAGAGGGAAATACGACATGTCAAACACCACAAATTCATTTCTGCAGCCTTATGCATTGTGTCTTTAGCTTGTCTATAATAAAGGAGAGACTTTAATTTGGACAGTCTGCTTAGCTGCATGAGAACTCTGGGTTTTTCATTGGAAGATGATAGCCTTACTACTACAAAAAAAAAAAAAAAAAATTAGAGGATTGTCAGATATCTCAGCATGCTTGTTGATGTCATTCATTTCAAGATGAGTTGATGTAATGAGTTCTTTCACATGGATCTCACTTAAAGCAGATTGTATGTATCACTAAAGTTTTTTTGGTTTTTGGGTTTTTTTATTTATTTATTTACTCAAAAAAAACCAGCTACATTTTTATTCCCTGTAGTAAACAAATGTATTACAGAGGACAGATATCAAGATAACCATTAAGTAAGAAGCTGACTGAATTTATCCCCTCAGACAAATTAAGATATTTCCTAACCTAAAGTACATTGCATGGATACAAAAAGCTCCACTTCGGAATGCAGAGTCAGTCTGTTCCATGTTCTGCAATAGTCATGGTATGGCAAATGGCTGATCATGTAATAAATGTGGATGATTTGGAAATATTCCCAATACAGTAAGAAAATAAACATCTTTTTGTTTATTATAGCAGACAAAAAGTATTTTTAAACATATTAATCTCTTATGCAATCAGATAGAAACAGAAAAATAGAACAGCAGGAGAGCTGTGAGTCACTACACCTAAGAATTCCATATGAATCAAACTGGTGCTGAAATTTGTGCATTTTTATGTTAAGTCCATTGCAGAAACTTTGTTTCATTGAGTTTTTTGAACTCAGGTGAGTAAAATTGTCCTGGAAGTCCCTAAAAATGTGAATATAACAATGAAGTTAATCTTAAATTGAACATTTAGAAAAAGCAGCAGGGCAAGTCTAGAACACTTTGGTGTAAAAGTTTTGAAGTTACATGCCTCTCGTGTCATGAATTTTTGCTTTTTGGCTCATTTTTTAATTATTAGATGTTGTACATTCTTAGAACTGGAATGCCAGAAAGTTGACAAGTGAATGTAAAATGTAGTATGTACAAAAGGACAAATTTTAAATGGGAAATTAGTAAGAATAATGATCTGCCTTGTACTCATTTTCTTATTTGTATGGGGTAATATGTATTTCAAGTCATAAAAGTTGTAAAGAAGAACTGTTTACATTTAAAATGGGAAGATAATCTTAAATCATCAGTTATTACTCTATAGAAGTAATTAGTCTTGACTAATCAAAATTCTTTGAAAAGTGCACCATTTTGTTTTAAAAGAGAGGAAACCCCTCAGACTTCTTAAAATGGAAGAAAAAGAACACTTGAACAATATGGTCATTCTAAACATTTGTATTAGAGTAAACTGAACATTGACTTTTGTTTCATGTACAGAAAAGAAAAACCTCAGAAGAATTTTGACACATCTCTTTTTTATGTAAATATAGTTACATTTATGTATAGCAATAGACTTATGTGGATGAACCTGTTGCCACACATAATGCTGTGGATACACAGTGGCAATAATATACTTTATTTTTACTGAAAAGACCTCATCTTTTTCACAGCAATATCATATCTATGTCAGTGGGCATGGTAGTCATAATTTACCTTACCTGGTGTCCTCTTCTAAGGAACCAGAGGGACCTTGACAAGCTTGAGAAGTGGGCCCATATGAACCTCATGAAGTTCAACAAGGCCAGATGCAAGGTCCTGTACCTGGCTTGGGGCAACCGCCGATATTAGTATAGACTGGGGGATGAATGGATTGAGATCAGCCACACGGAGGACTTTGAGATACTGGTAGATGAAAAATTAGACATGAGCCCACAATGCATGCTTGCGGCCCAAAAAGCCAATCATATCCTGCACTGTGTAAAAAGAAGCATGACCAGCAGGTCGAGGGAAGTGATTCTCCCCCTCTACTCAGCTCTCTTGAGACCCACCTGGGGTACTGCATCCAACTTGAGGGCCCCAGTACAAGAAAGACATGAACCTGCTAGAGTGGGTCCAGAGGAGGGCCATAAACATGATCAGAGGGCCAGAACACCTCTCCTATGAAGAAAGGCAGAAAGAGTTGGGGTTGTAAAAGAAAGCTTTGGGGAGGCCTTATTGTGGCCTTTCAGTACTTAAAGGGAGCTTATAAAAAAGATGGAGAGAGACTTTTTACCAGGGCCTGTAGTGGTGGGACAAGGTTTTAAACTAAAAGAGGTAGATTTAAATTAGACATAAGAAAGACATTTTTTACAATGAGGGTGGTGAGACACTGGACCACATACCCAAAGAATCTGTGGATGTCCCATCATTGGAAGTGTTCAAGGTCAGGTTGGATGTGGTTTTGAACAACCTGATCTAGTGAAAGGTGTCCCTGTCCAGGGCAGGGGGTTGGACTAGGTGATCTTTGAAAGTTGTTTCCAATCCAAACCATTCTAATAAATCTGTCATTTTAGCTTTATCATTTCCTATGTGACAGTAGGCATTCTTGTTATTATTTTCTACAACATTTTTTTCCCAAAGCAGACTGTGCTGGTTTTGGCTGGGATAGAATTAATTTTCTTCATAGTAGCTAGTATGAGACTAGGTTTTGGATTTGTGCTGAAAACAGTGTTGATAATTCAGGGATGTTTTAGTTATTGCTGAGCAGTGCTTACACAGAGTCAAAGCCTTTTCTGCCCCTCATACCACCCTGCCAGAGAGTAGGCTGGGGGATGCACAAAAAGTTGGGAGGACACACAGCCGGGAGAGCTAACCCCGACTGACCTAAGGGATATTCCAGACCATATGATGTCATGCTCAGCATATAAATTAGGGGGAAATCTGGCCAGGGGGCTGCTGCTCAGGGACAGTCTGGGTATCGGTGGGTGGTGAGCAATCATTTTCATTTGCATCACTTGTTTTTCTTGGGGTTTATTCCTCTTTTTGTTATTTTACTTTTCATTACTACTACTACGACTACTACTAATCATAATAATAATAATAATTGTTGTCGTTATTATTGTTGTTATTATATTTTATTTAAATTATTAAACTGTTCTTATCTCAACCTACAGGTTTTCTCACTTCTACTCTTCTGATTCTCTCCCCCATCCCACCGAGGGTAGGGGAGTGAGCGAGTGGCTGTGTGGTTCTTAGCTGCAGGCTGGGATTAAACCATGACACAGGCGCATTGTATTACATAACCTGCTGTTCAGGGTAATACTTGCAAACTCACAGGACATTTTTAAAAAATGCACAGACGTTTCATGACTTGTGTACAATCATTGCACCTGTATCGTTAGAATAGTTTATAACATATACTGTCTTTTCTTATTCAGATAGAATGCAAATATCTCCAAGCCAGCTGATTTATTCATTTGTCAATCTCAGTGATCATTTTCAAAACCCTGCTAAACATAATTATCATGAATGTGATATTTCCAATTCC
Source organism: Pelecanus crispus (assembly GCF_030463565.1). NCBI lineage: Eukaryota > Metazoa > Chordata > Aves > Pelecaniformes > Pelecanidae > Pelecanus > Pelecanus crispus. Next base: position 83,753,386 of record NC_134645.1, read on the forward strand.
AAACTTTTTTTTTCAAATTCTATTATTTAGTTTCTAATATGGTGTATTTACAGACCAAGTGATGCTTTGCATCTTCAGTCTAGTAGGTGTAATCTATCTTATTGCTCCCTTGCTGACAGCTGCAGCAAGCCTGGCAAGCAATTATAGAGCTTATTTAATGAAAAGAATTATCAGGATTTGTAGACATGCAGTATCTGATGGGACAGTAGCATGAATGCTCATTCTGGGATACCCTGGCGTATGCAAGATCTGCTACTTCCAAACTCTTTTGCGCACTTAAAAAAAATTTCTCATTTTACATATACTCAATAAATATTTTTGTTTAGTTTTCCTAAGTTTCTGTATTCACCTGCACTGACTCTGCCTTGTACCAGCTTACAGATTTACTCCTCTCTCAGACTGACTTTTTTTCCCTAGAGTTTCAAGAAAAATAGAGAACTTTTTATTGAAATATTTATTTTAGACTGAGATCTGGATTAGGAATAAGTGCATTGGAGTCGCAGAACTATAGATCTTTGTGCACCCAAGAGACATGCTGCTCTGGCAATTGTTCAAGCTTGTATAGTAAATGAGGTTACTTTTTTTGCCTACTTATTGCTGTAGAAATTAGAAAGTCAATAATGAATGAGGCAGAGAATTGTGGGAACAGAAAAGCAGTCATGGCAACATTGGAAGTTCAAATGGGCATGACTCATATAAATCATAGATGCAAAAGTTCTCACAGAGAACTTTTTGCTCATGAGCTGTCAAGCTGACCTGTACATGTTAACCAAATCCAAAACACTCCAATATTATTAAGTTGCTTCTTCTATATGTTCATACTGACTCTCTGTAGTCACTTTAATGTGTTGTATTAATGGTACACATTACTATATTGCTCACTGCTCTATACAACAGTGCCTGCAACTTTTAGATCTCTAACAGGGTCAGCTTCAAGGTCTCCAAAAGCAGGATAGCTTTTTGCACAAAGTGTACATCAGTAGATTTGCTGCTGAAAGCAGTTTATCACACATGACTGGTAAAGCTGATTGGATGAGCTTCAAACCTTTAAAAAAAAAAAATTCTTCATTATATACTAAACATTGTTTGATTACAGTGAAAAATATTAAACAACACTTTTACTTAATGTTAACTAAATTTGCAATGAGTCCCACCTATAATGTCAATATTGGTGGTACTTGAACAATTTACTGCTACAGAGCTGGTTTCTTATTTACAGAAAATGTACATTTTTCACCTTTCACACTGAAGATCTTTAGTGTGGCAGAACATGTGAAAACTTGTTACAGCCTTGGGTTTGCAAGTTTGAGAAATTTATATCCATTCTGTAGCTTTTGTATGCCACAGTTCCTGGCTTTATAGAATTATGTGTTTTCAAGAACAATGTTTCAAACCTGTTTTTTTGGGCTTGTTTTTACTAGTTACCTTATATAGACAATGATATCCTGGCCTTCAGGACTAACAAAATCATATTCAATGCTGAAAGCTGAAGACAAATGTTGCCCCCTTATCTTGGAGAGGATGAAGGTGTTGACTCAAGTATAACTAATTTCTGTTGGCCTCAAAGGAAATGTCTGCCCAACTCACGCTGATGTCTTTTTAGCTCATATTAGATTTTAGCTTTGAAATACCTCATTTAAAGAATGTTTGTTGGCTGAATAGCTGTGGTAGTCCAGGGATTAGCAAGACTGAAAGCTTTCTAGATGCATGATAAAAACACAAGCAATTTGCCATGCTCAGTGTTGTGTTTGATCATATATAAATTACATAGATTATGTCTTTATGCATTTCATTTTTATGAATAATTGTGAAAAACCTTTCTGTAAAGCATACCATGTAATGGGTCTCTGCAGAGCTGTGTGCAGTTTGACGATATGTTTTATGTTCCTTTACTTTGGGCATTAGGAAGAACTGAACTGAGTTGTTTGCACGAGCAGAGGATTCCCCATTAGATTTGCCTTAGAACGACTGTGTGTCTGCTGAGCACTTCAGATTTGTCATTTTAGTGTCCAGGAAGTGGCCCAGGAGGACAGCTTTCCAACACCTATGAGGCTGGCAAAATCAAAGCTCTCATTAAGCCAAGCTTTTCACTGCGGAATGAATAGATGGCAGCACTGTTCACCTTTTCTACTGCATTGTTATTACAAAAATATTTGTGTTATGTACCTCATCTGGCTATTGACTGGTTGGTAGAGCCCAGCTGTGCAAAAATAAATAAATAAATAAATAAATAAAATCAGAGATTCCTGTCAGGAGACAAGATTTTACAGTTCTGAAGGCTTTGCCGCTAAAAACATACTGCCAACACACAACACTTTGGGGTCAAAGCAGTTCCAAAACAAATCTGTTAGTGTCTCTGCTTCTTTTTATTTATATGAAGGATGCAGCGATAGCTGGTGACAACAGCAATACAGGGTTATCGTATCTGCCATGATCTCTGTGAAAAGGCTTCAAAGTCTCTTCAAGTGAAACATTTATTTTCCACATATTGATTTTATGTTTAATGGGTTTACCCTGTTCCTATAGAAAATATTTATAATTATATAAGCTTTTTCATGTTTTCAAAGTCATATTTATTTCCTTGTGCATGTTTTATGCATGAGAAATCTTATGTTTCATATTGTACTTAATTACTTCAGAAAGCATTGATACAGTTCTACGGACTGTGCATTTAGAACATTTTTAGAAAAAGAAAGAAAAATGTTGTGATGTTAGTTAAGTGGAGAAATACATTCTGCTTCATATGCTGTTGCTTTTAGACCTGGTATAAATGTCTTGGAGGTCAGGAAAACCAATTAGCAAGAGGTTAGCATGGGTTCCCACCAAATAACTTTCCAATACAATAACTTGCCAATACACAATATTTTGTCAGATTTTTCAATGAATCAAGTAAAAAGTAGGTTGTCTAAAACCTCTAATAGTCTGAATTTTCAAGATAATTGGTATGATAATAGACATGTTATTAGTCATTATTTTGTCCTTTTTGCATCACTGTTGCACCAAACTCTTTCAATGTTAAGACAAAAGCATGTAATTTAAAATTGTTAAAGACGTTTATTTATCAAGACTGACTTCACTTGTGCATACCAAATGCTGGAGTCAGGAATGAGAGCTTTAGCTGACCATCAAAGATCTATTATCAATTTATAAATTGTTGTACAGCTATTGTTATACTGATAGACTAAGGCTATTACATAACCTCAGTAAATTTGAACAGATGAATCATAACTGATGTTCCAAGAGAAGCATTTTTCTTATAAATAAATATTTCCTTGCTTTTTAGGAGTAGAAAAAGAAATTTTTGCACCATCTTGTTTCACCTTCATTTGTAGACAATCATTTATGACACACTACCATTACCTTAAGGCTAATTTGACTGCCAAACTGATGGAAATCAACATCAACAGTATTACTTTCATGTGAAAATGTTTCTGTTGTCTTCACATTTTAAGGCAAAGCTGTATGGTAAAATCCACCTCCATTTTAACATCAAATTTGGCTTATATCTGAATTACACTTGACTATTCTGATCAGAGGCAGCCTGAAGCAGGAGTGGAAATAGCTGGGATCTGCAAGTCTGGGGAACTTATGGCCATTCTGTAGACTTTGTACAACAGTCTCTAGCTTTAAAATCAAATGGGTTTCTCACTAAAACATTCAAATAAATAAAAAGTTTGATACTGCTTCCTGACTTATAGCCACGAGTTCACAGTAAAACAGGACTCTGTCTCACATTTTTACACCTTATGACCCCTTCATATCTCACTCACTGTAGCAGTGTCACTCAGATTTGACATGTAGGCAGAAAATTCAATTCAGACACCTGATTACAAACTAAATTTCACCAAACTTATTCGCATAAAACTCTTTGCTAGCCAATTTCACATCTGTAAGTCTCAACTAGGCTGTTACCATCTAATTTTCTGTCATCATCTTACTCAGTTATTACAACAACATTTTCTGCATAAAAATAATGACAAGTACAAACTAATACTGTGGATCTGTACTCACAAAACTCCTGTAAAGTTTATTTTCTTAGACATAGTTAGATCATATTCCCCTTTATCCTTATTCCGAACTCTCTGTTCTACACAATGCTAATTATATGCCTCATGGCTCCACACTGGAGGCCAGCTTCCTCATTTAAATCAGGATGTCAGCCACCAGTTAGGCAGACTGCACTGCTGGGTGACACACTTATAGACATACTCAGCACCCAATTTCCTAGACACATCTGACCTGTTCTTACACTGCACGGCATGAAATCAGCTTCCTGATGAAAACCAACTTCACACAAGAAGTGCTCCATTTTTTTAGGTGGCTGTAATTTAGGTTTAGGTATGTAAAGGGTACATCTAAACATCAAATGATGTTAGATGACATCTAAATGGTCTTGCATGGTCAAAAAACAACAGAGCAGGAAGGAGTGTATCAGCCTTTTGGAGTGTCTGTCTCTTGTACTATTAAGGGAACTTGGATATTTAACATTCAGGTGAATAAAGCTGAGTGAAATTAATGTAGGAATTAGTAGTTATGTTATAATTCCGAACTATTTTGTTTTTCAGTGGCAACTTGATTCATACATAACAACTATTTGTCTTATATTAGCAAATAGATAAATAAATAGATAGATAATTTTAATGAGGTAGTACAAACCAGGGGAGGTGCGACATTAAAGCAGAAACTTATGGCTTTCATATGCCTCCAGATTTCTTTTATAATGTTGTAGATATTATCACTAAAGCATTAAGAACTGTGGTGGTGAACTCTGAGTTCAGTCTTTCCTAAACATCACTAGCATCATTTTACTATTTAGCTACTGTTTGTTGAATGGTTGATTATTTTCCACTCACCCATTATTTTCACAAAACTCTTTTTAATTTAGAATTTATTACAAGGTTGTGAGTATTTTGCTACTGCACACAACCCAAAATACAAATAATCATAAGATATTATGTGAAAGTTTAACATGATGATTGTTGTACTTCATAAATTCTATACTTTGTCATATACAGAGACATTTAAAGTACTATGTTTTCAGTGATTTATTTTCAACTAAGTTCTTCAAAAAGCAAACCTGTGTACACTTCCTGAAGAGAAAACTTATATTATCCTGTTCCTCTGGAAAATGTTTCAGGTTATTCTTCACTTATCAATGAAGACAGGGTTTATTGGGGAACTTGATAGAGAAAAAAAGGTAAAAATGGACTAATGAAGCACTTTAGCTGTAGGAAATTTCATCTTGATCAATTTTTTTCATACTGCCTAATCGTAATTGGTTTAGCAACCCACAGTAGCTTCAGGTAGCTATTTTTATTATTTTGAAGAGAAGTATCAATTAGACTGACACAAAAAATAATTGGTGAAAAGAGAAAACCACAGAAATTATTCTTCTGCTGGCTGAAGCTCATTAGCATTGTATTGCACTATATTTTGCTTGTATTAAGTTAGACTCTTGATTTCTTACTTGAGGTACAGAGTCAAAGACACAAACAGTCCATTTGATAAAAAAAGAAATGTATCATGATATTTATGTTGCAAAAGAAAAAGAAACTGTAATTCCTAATTCTTATTACAATGTTTCAACTTCCCAGAGCATTACTACAATCTAGTCCTTGTTCAAATAAACAGAGTAATTTAAATCTCTTTTTGTGTAAGATTTTACAATATTGAAGTGTAAACCCTTAAGTTTTAAGCAGGCCAATGAAAATAGACTATTATGGATTTAACATTTTTAATAGATTTCTAATTTATATTTAAACAAAATGTTTTATAATGGGCTGTTATACTTTTGAATCAAATTCTGAGTTTTCCCAAAGAAGTGAATCTATGTTATACAGATGAAAACCACATCTGTACCGTGCTTTTAAAAAGTTCAGTATGAAACTCCTAAGAAAGGAAGGAAGGAAGAAAAGAAAGAAAAGAAAGAAAAGAAAGAAAAGAAAGAAAAGAAAGAAAAGAAAGAAAAGAAAGAAAGAAAAGAAAGAAAGAAAAGAAAGAAAGAAAAGAAAGAAAGAAAGAAAGAAAGAAAGAAAGAAAGAAAGAAAGAAAGAAAGAAAGAAAGAAAGAAAGAAAGAAAGAAAGAAAGAAAGAAAGAAAGAAAGAAAGAAAGAAAAGAAAAGAAAAGAAAAGAAAGAAAAAGGTTAGTTTTTAAAGATGCTTCTAGTCTTTGGTAGATCTGAGTAAATAGTGTAGTTTTATCCTGGAAAGTTATCATGGGCTACTTCTGAGCCAAATTTTGTCTGTATATTTCTGCAGTACTATATTATTTGACCTTACTTTTGATTTCTTACACATGACAAAGCTTGGGGGCAGGGAAACACTTAGAAAAGTTCTTAAACTGGAAGGTGTCCACCTCAGATGCGATATATGACTATCAGAGCCCTCAGTTCAGTTCATAGTGAATCCAAAATCTTAAGTTGCTGTTAAATATAGATTAAACCAGTTTAATTTTTCCCTGAATAGATGTGGAATACGATATACATGAATTACATCAGAAGGTGGCTTCAGAACTTACCCTCTCTCAATTGTTCCTTACTGTCATTGATGAACAATGGACTGCAAGCACCTAAGTGTACTTTTGTTTTTCCTAAAATAAATGAAAATTCCTACACAAATGTGTTGGATATTGTTTCTTGTGGAGTCTCTGATACAATTCCATCCACTTAGATCCTACTATTCTGTGCCCTTCATAGGCTTAATGCATGTGAACCTGTCGAGAAAGGGTGCAATTTCAAAATATTAACCTAAATGTTGTTGACAAAATTTGTTGCAATGTATTTTTGTCTTATTGGAATTTTATTATGTTTTTATTATATCTTATACTTTTTTCAGATATTATCTTAGCTATATATTATTTATTTTATTATATAATGTTAGCAGATGAAAGAAATATGAGATGCGTATTTAGGTAAAATTCATATGTACCCAAAACCTGAAAAGATGTTGATCATATGAACAACAGTACCTTCTATAACACATATATGCAGTATACAAATAGCAGAATTTCTTCATTTGTCTATTGAAGGAAGCAAGGCCTATGAGAGACTATGGTTTATTGAAAGTTGAGTTGTTTATACAGCTTTCTTGATTTACATAAAGCTAAATTTTATCTTCTCAGTTTGTCTCTATTTTCTCAATAGAAAAGCTTTTTAACAATTCTCTTCTTTCTTTTTTTCTCTTGATTTTAAATATGTATTTGTTCTGACACTATATCTCACATATTGTTTTTGACTTAAAGAGTTTCACAGAGCAGGATATGTCTTATGCTTGAGGATATAAGGTTATTATACAATTACAATGAGTTTTGGTGAACTGACGACACTCTTTCCCTGAGGCATACATCCTGAAACTATACATCCTGCAAATGGTATTCACTTCTAATTTCTTTTTTTTTTCCCCCTGAATTAGCTAATGATCATGCTACTTCAAATTGAGAGACAAGCATGCATAACCTAACCTAGAGGTCTAGAAATTATGTGTCAGGATTTCTTGACAAAGGCTCAAAAACAAACTGCAGAATTTCTTTCCAGCAAAGTGATTTCTAAGGTGACGTTTGTTAGTTTTACTTTCTCTCCTGAAAGACAATCAAGTCTTTATCCTCTAGTACACACTTAAACTCCCAGTTTGAAGTATCATGAAGAAAATCAAATTTCACATTGAAGAAAAAAAGATCAGGAATTCTGCTGAAAATATGGTCATAAAACCAAAAAAGTATTTTAAAAGAAAATTACTTGCTTCCAAATTTTCAACACAAAGGATTTTCCTAAAGCATAGACTGCTGTCCTCTCCAGGAGAATTTTAAAATCTTTTGCTGTTGAAGAAGCTGTAGTGAAAGCCAGTTTCTAGTCATACTATCCACAATAGATCAGATGACTTTGCGAATGCTATATTGTGAAGGACACCTCTTTTCCTTTCCAGTAAAAAAGTTGTATGGTATGGTACAAAAACCATGGAGAATGTAGGTGCAGTGTCAGTACCTCTAACTGTGGGTAGCTAGGGCCTCTTACTTTTTGTAAGATGGATGTTTTCAAAACGCATTTCTCTTGCAGAGAAATCAGAAATACAGTTGCACTGGCAAACAAATTTGACAGAACAAAATTATTTTCACAATTACCAGTGTAACTGTATGGCTGAGGAGTGATGAACACAGAGTTTTCACTTTAGAAAGAGTGAGACTGTCTGTGAACAATTAAGTTGTCATGGTTTAACCGCAGTTGGCAACTAAGCACCATGCAGCTGCTCAATCACACACACACACACCCCCGTGGTGGGACAGGGGAGAGAATCGGAAGGGTAAAAGTAAGAAAACTTATGGGTTGAGATAAGAACAGTTTAATAATTAAAATAAAATAATAATAGTAATAATAGTAATAACAATAATAATAATAAAAGGAAGAAGAAGAAGAAGAAGAAGAAGAAGAAGAAGAAGAAGAAGAAGAAGAAGAAGAAGAAGAAGAAGAGAAAATGGTGAAAATGAAAACAACAAGAAAAGGAACAAAACCCAGAAAAAAACAAGTGATGCAACCACTCACCACCTGCCCTGAGCACTGATCACTGCAACCCTCCCAACTCCTCCCAGCTTATATACTGAGTACCGCATCATAGAGTATGGAATATCCCTTTGGTTAGTTTGGATCAACTGTCTTGGCTGTGCTCCCTCCCAGTTTCTTGTGCACCTGGCAGAGCATGGGAAGCTGAAATGTCCTTGACTAGCATAAACAGTATGTAGCAACAACTAAAACATCGGTGCGTTATCAACATTCTTCTCCTACTAAATCCAAAACACAGCACTATGCCTGCTACTAGGAAGAAAATTAACTCTATCCCAACCAAAACCAGGAAAGAACTAAGGTTATTTGATGTTGCCATTATTGATGAAAACAATTGAATACAAAATATTTATATTTACTGGGAAATATTTTTCTAGTTATAGAATCATAGAATCGTTTAGGTTGGAAAAGGCCTATAAGATCATCAAGTCCAACCATTAATCTAACATTATTAAGTCCACTACTAAACCAATTAAGGGTAAAGTAATAATTAATTTCATGTTTTCTGACTTCATGACTGGATTGTTTTTAATGAAAGTAAAACTAGAATAGAATCATTAAGGTTGGAAAAGACCACTAAGATCATCTAGTCCAATCATCTAGTCATCCTTAAGAAACTTTTTAATGAAGCAAGAAAGACAAGAGAGCTCTCCAAAAGTTAAGAAGGACAGTGTTTTCTTTAATGTCTACTTTAGGACTCTCTTAGGTTAAGTATAGCATAAATTAACAGATTAGTGGATTAAGTTAAAAATATATTGAGACTAAAAGGCTTTGTACAGAAAAAGTAAAATATTTCCATTTATTTAAAAGACAAATTCATGTCTTGTTAGATGAAGGCAAAACTAGAGAAATACCTTAGATATTAGCTTCAAGAAAGAAAAATTGTCAAAATTCTACTTTAAAGATTGTTTAGAAATTTCCCACATGGACAAAGATAATCAAAATATGCTAAACAGTAATATCTTCTCCTTATAAAAAAGACTAGTTATGGCACTGAGCTAATTAAAAGATGATAGAAGCTAATTTTGAATGAAACCATGCATGAAAGAAGGATGTTTGTGTTCTCCATAAAGTGATGGAAAAGAACATTACAACATCTCCTTGAGCTGAATAAGACATTTTGTATTTCTTTGTCCTCCAATTGTTGATTTAACAGTACTCTATACTTGCATAAACCAACAAAAAGGCAGGCAATTAATACAATGGAAAACAAATTAAGCTTCTACAACAGGATCAAGAGGAAGCAACTTTCCAGTTCACAACTTCACATAGATTAAATATGTCATGATTAGATGAAGCTGTAACACAGGGAGTATATCTAAACTAATTTTTTCTTGAAAAGATTTTAATGGGGGTATTAAAATGCTATTATCACTGAAGATATTAACAGCATCTGCTGATAATCTGCTTTGCTTCTCTTCTAGAAGAACATGAACTAATCCTGCAAAAAAACCAAAGATGACACTTGTATTTTACATTCTTTCTTGATATGTATTTATTTACTCCCTCTTATCCGTTATGTGCTAAATTGGTTTAATTAACCTTTATGGTTGGACTGGATGATCTTAAAGGTCTTTTCCAACCTAAGCAATTCTATGATTCTATGGTAGGATTCACCTAACTTAATTTCATATGTCTTTACTTTAAAGCAGGGTTCACACTAGTGAGTGCTAGAGGTTGGATTCATTGCACCTTTTGCAAGTGAGATACAATTTAAATATCTTAAATAGAGTTTCCACTCCCACTCTATGAAAGATAGATTTGTTTAACCAGTCTGCCCTCTGTTTAGATGATGACTTTAGGATGAAATGTATCAGTCCCTGGCCAGACTGGCTGTATTGGCTGTAAATCCACTGATTCTAATGAGGATCCAGACAGACACATCAGGAGCAGACATTTTCTGTCCAGATACCTAGGACTTACTCCAGATGAATGCATGCCAATATATTGTAAAGCTAGATATTTAATCTAAGATTGTGCAGGCTCCTTATAGACACTAGAGAGAGCTAAGATAATACTACTTTGAGGATATATGACACAAGAGCCTAGATAATTAGCTCTGGCTGGTCACCTTATCTTTTAGATATCTGTACTTAGCATTAATTAAAGCATTTCATTATATTCTTATATAGTTATATGATTATCTGCTTATATTATACACTTATAGGACTCACTATTTTGAGAAATAAAGTATACAGTGCCTTCAAAGGGCAAAATTAACAACACAGTTCTTACTGGAGATCTCAATAGTGAAGAGTACAGGAGAAAAAAAATCAAGAAAAAAGAAGAAACTACTATTTATTGGTCATTGTTTTTTATTTTGTTGTTTTCTCTCACAAGAAAATAGACTCATTATTAACTGTGATCATTCTCATCATTTATAGTTGTGGTATCTCCTCCCAAAAGCACAGCTAGAAAATCCAGGTTGCTAACACAATGGAATGTGCATCCTTTAATTGGCTTCATGGGGAAAAAAAAAAAGGATATTCACTGGCTGTTTTGCTTCTTTCTAATTACGAATTATTTTTCGTACTTAGGGTTACATTTCTCAACAGTCAAAACATAAAAATGCTCCTAACAAATCACCAGTAGGAATTCTTCTCCCTTTCACTCAGAATCCATTCTTGCATGATGCTTAAAGTTGTTGACCCCATCTTCTAGGTAAAATGGAATCCACCTGTTAGGTAGCAAGGGAAAATGAAGAAATGACCTCCAGACTTCCTAACAGGTTTATATTCTCCTTTAGAATCCTCACAGAAATATAGCTTTAAAACCTAAACTTGCAAAATCCAAAGACTGATATTTTATTGGAAAAGATACACATTTTCTCTGATATCTAGGGGAAAAATGCTATAATCTGTGTCATAAAACAGGGACAACATAGAAGTAAGTTCTAAAGTGATGACAAATTTAGGCAAATGGCTTTATCTTTCTGAGTGCTTTTCTATCTCAAAGGAACCATCTCTATGTCAGATGAAGTCAAATGCAAAGTAATTTCCAGGACAGAAAACTAAGATGTGTATGATTATAAAACAAATACGAATGATCAGTACTTTCCACTCAATGTTTTTTTGATTGAACAGCAAAAGTCTGAATAGATTTTTATTTTACATCTGACTATTCTCAGAGCAACTTACAGCAGTCCATTTGTTAAAGGCTGCAATAATCACATTACTTGCATAACCAGCACAACCAGTATATATTACAGTATGTGTTATGATTTGGGCTTCAAATGTGAAAAATACAAATATTATAAAATGCATTTCAGGTGCAGACATTCAATGATTACTGCAAATGAAAGTTATGACATCCTCAGAAATTAATTTAGACATGTGATTATCTGTATTTAAGTTTCCTGTGATGACATCAAAGGAATACATTTCAAAATTAATACACTTATAAGCTTACTCCTAAATTTCTACACGTACCAAGCATACAGTTCATTAATATTTAGGTGAATAGGAATCTGTCAAGAAATAATCTCTTTTAAAAGTGTAAAATTTAAGTGACAATAAGAAATGTATTCTCCCTATGTATTACAGTTCTGTGTAGACCTAATTCTTTGAAGAAAAAAAAAAAAAAAAAAAAAAGAGAAGAAAGCAAAGGCAACAGTACAGTGAGCTGTTAGCAAATATGGCTCGAAATACATGCATGTGTCTGTCACAACCTTGTTCTGTTTCTACAGTAGGGAAAACATTCTCTCAAATCTCCTGCTGGAGAAAAGAATGTAAAACATATTTAATACCGCATGATGCAACTATACTTAAGTAATGTAACTACAACAGGTTGCTCGGAGAGGTTGTAGAGTCTCTAGCCTCTAGATATACAAAACTCAACTGGAAATCATCTGGAGCAACCTCCTGCAAGTGACTGTGCTTTGGGCAGTGGTGGGTGGCTTGGAAATCCCCACAGGTCCCTGCCAACTTCAACTATTCTTTGATTCCATAGCTCTGACCACATTAAGGTCAACTAGTCATCTCCTTGGTGAGCATTTGGTTTTACAGAAAAGATGATAATAGGATATTGATACAATTAATTCAGACTTTGAAGAAGCTATAGCTTCTTGGCATTGTATAACAGCCAAGTGGGATATGACTAACCTGGAGTCTTTTGATCTACTGCAGAGATTATTTTGCCATTGGGTTTAGCAGAATAAATATAATATGTTGACAATGGCATCTGTCACACTTGATGACAGCAAGGGAAAGATCAGACTCCTGAGTCTTGAGTTCTACCTGTGTCCTGGTTTCGGCTGGGATAGAGTTAATTTTCTTCCTAGAAGCTGTCATAGTGCTGTGTTTTGGTTTTAGGCTGAGAAGAATGGTGATAACACACTGATGTTTTAGTTGTTGCAAAGTAGTGCTTACACTAGTCAAGGACTTTTCAGCTTCCCATGCTCTGCCAGGTGCACAAGAAGCTGGAAGGGGGCACAGCCAAGACAGCTGACCCAAACCGGCCAAAAGGTTATTCCATACCATATAACATCATGCTCACTATATAAACTGAGGGGAGTTGGCCAGGGGGCAGCAATTGCTGCTCGGGGACTGGCTAGACATCGGTTGGCAGGTGATGAGCAGTTGTATCACTTGTTTTTCCTGGGTTTTGTTTCTCTCTCTCTCTCATTGTTCTCATTTTCATTACATCATCATCATCATCATCATCATCATTATTATTATTATTATTGCTACTATATTTCAATTATTAAATTGTTCTTATCTCAACCCATGAGTTTTCTTACTTTTGCCCTTCCAATTCTCACCCCCATCCCACCGCGGGGGGAGGGTGAGCAAACAGCTGTGTGGTGCTTGGTTGCTGACTGGGGCAAAACCACAACAACCTGAGAAGCAAAATGGCTTAGAATTCATAATCTTATATATCTCTTTAGCTTACTAGTAGTTATTTTTCCTGTCAGTTTGACCTCCATCCAGGTAGATTGTTTCTCTCTGAAGACCAGTCCTACGCTCTTTTTAGTTCTAATATGACTCTGAGGGATTTGAAAGAAAGGGGAATAAAAGTCTCTAAGTTCAATTATTCTGTCTAGCCCACAAATTTCCCTACAATGTCCATATTTACCATTTAATCCCTTGTCTGCAGTGACATGAAGGAACTATGAGAGGTGAAGAGTGTTCTCTTAGGAAGGCACATGTTCACAGCAATTTACAGAGGCCTGTTGTATATTAGCAAATTAAGTCAAGTGAAGAAGAAAACCTTTACAGGTTCTAACTAATCTTCTCTACACGTGCTTTCCTGTGTAATGAGATTTTTCAAAGACAAAAGGCTTGACAAAAGGCCTCCTCTGACTTCAAGTCCATGCTACAAAGTCTCATGTGATTAAGTGCTTGTTGATATTTAAGTGACTGTATTTTTAAAAAATATAAACCAAAAATATTACCTGCCACAGTTTCAGAAATACAGAAATTATTACAAAAAAAATCAGAAATTAGATTGAGGCAGACAGTTGACATTCAAAAATTTTAACCCAACCACACTGTCACAGACTACTGCAATTATAAGTTGTCATGGGGGCTTGTTATGAGAAGTATCAGATAAGGTGAATAATAAATGGTGCTTATTGTCCTGACTCTAATAAACAGTTGCTCTTAGTTTTTATATTCTAGCCATGATATGGACAATTACATCGTTCTTATGTCTTTCTTTGTCTGTTCATTTGTGAAGATTCCCTTGGCAAACACTCTCCCAAAGATCAAAAGAAACCAAAATCAAATCCAAGCTAATGTGCTAAAACAAATTTCTGTAGAAATTCATCATTCAAACTGAAAGGTCAAATGTTCATTTTGAGGAAACTGCGATGAACTCCACTCATTTTGGGTGTTAATACAATGCTTAGTTTTCCTATAGGCCCAAAATCCTGTTGAACTCAGAGTCCTGAATGCTGATGACTTACAGTGATGCAAAGGATTCAGTATTAGCATAAGATGGCAAAATATTCTGGACCTATTCTCTTTCACCTCATTGCTTAACATGGATATCAAAAGTTGATTCTTGTTGCTCTATATTCTATATCACAGATATGTGTAAGTTTTATTTACGTATGTAATTTTTTTTCATCACAGTGGTGTTTAAGCCTATTCCTTTGAATTTTATTGTACTGCTTACTTACCCCACCTGATGATCAAAAAGCTAGTACTTTTGCCTTCAGTTCTAGATCTAGAGCTGCAGAGGTTTATTTTAGTTACTATATTCAACTGTCACTGAATTTAAATTATTGTCCACCTAGACCTGTTACTGCAGTATACACAGAAGATCATTAGCAATTCATTGTAGAGTCAATTAACACTGACATCTAATAATGCCTCTATATAGTAATTGCATTTTCAATATATCCTTTGGGACACATATGTCCAGTTTGAAAAGCATGCTTAGTAGCTGTGCTAAAGGAAAAGTAATTTGTTGCCTTTATAACTTTTTTTCTTTTTTTCTTTTTTTTCTTTTTTTAATTCAAAGTAAGAACAATTGGAAATGAATTATTGCTTTCCAATTTTAGGCTCATCCCACTGATAACAGGTTTCAAAGAGTGCAATTTAGATGCTAACTTTCACAAAGCTGAAACTGTGAAGGCTAAAATTGACAGCAATCTACCTTTCACTTTACTTATTGTTGAGCGTAATTGATTTTGATTTGGGATCTTACAGGACCATTGGCCATAACTTACCCTATGAATTGTTCAGACTACCTGGAATATCCTCCTTTGACTTCTTAAAAACAGTAGTTTCCCTGTCCAAAATCTTTTACTCCTGCAGAACCGGCATTCAGTTACAACAATGAAGTTAAACCATCTCTCATATAAACTGAATCTGAAGTCTCTCCTGGCATGGCATTAAGTCATGTGGAAGGTGCTTACTCAGCTACAAAGGATCTTGTCTTCTTGACCTAGTCTCTCTTCTGGGTGCCCAAGTTTCCTCTCCAGTGAAGAGGATGAATACGGATACAGCTGTGTGCTTGGTTCCTCCCATAATATGGAGGTAGAAAGTTGGGGACAGGAGCCAGGAGTAGTGGAACATAAGCATAAAAAATATCCATAGTTATCTGTTATGCAGTTATACCTCTTTGTTTATTTGTTTGAGAAATGTGCCAGTTCATACAAGAGTTCTGTTTCATAATGTTTCTAGTGGATAGGTAAAGAAAAATGATTTTCTTCAGAAAGAGATTTTTCACTTAAATTCCTGTTTGGTGAGAACTCCAGAAAACGCACTACCCGTATCTGGAATTTTATTTGGTGACAAATGCCAATGTTCTGTATAATGTGCATTAGCCTAGCACCTCCACTCAAATTCTAAATCTATCCTGCTAAGTATTGCACAATTACCTGAAAAAATAGTATTCCTATATTTCTTACAATAAAAAATCCTCATCATAGACAAGCAGAGAAAAGACTAGGTGGCTTGGATGTCCTGAATACTTTACTGTTAGCAACTTAACATTCTTCCTCAGCAAAGCTGGGGTCCCATGGCCTATTGTACTGGGTTTGGTGGGTGTAGAGGTAATTTTCTTTGTAGTAGCTCATTTGGTGCTATGTTTTGGATTTGTGATGAAAACAGTGTTATAACACAGGGATGTTTTAGTTATTGCTGAGCAGTGCTTACACAGCGTCAAGGCCTTTTCCGCTTCTCACCCTACCCCACCAGCAAGTAGGCTGGGGGTGCACAAGAAGCTAGGAGGGGACACGACTTGGACAGCTGACCCCAACTAGCCAAAGGGTTACCCCATACCATATGACATCGTGCGCAGCAATAAAAGCTGGGGGAAAGAAGGATGAAAGCGTGACGTTTGGAGTTATGGTGTTTGTCTTCCCGAGTAACTGTTATGTCTGATGAAGCCCTGCTTTCCTGGAGATGGCTAAATATCTGCCTGCTGATGGGAAGTGGTGAATTAATTCATCATTTTGCTTTGCTTGTGCACACATTTTTCTTTACCTGTCAAACTGTCTTTATGTCAACCCATGGGTTTTTTCACTTTTACCCTTCTGATTCTCTCCCCCATCCCACTGCAGGGGAGTGAGCGAGGGTCTGTGTGATGTTTCCCTTCTTGCTGGGGTTAAACCACAACACTTATCCTTTAGTGAAGAAAACCTGCAAGAGCTGCAAAGATGTTTTCCCCATTTTGTTCATAATACAGAGATTTTTCATGTCAGTAAGATCCAGCCTTAGAAACTGCAGAGGCATGAAACAGATTTGGGAACTGAAATTTGGGCTGCCTCTCGTTACCCAGCAGCA
Organism: Pelecanus crispus; assembly: GCF_030463565.1. NCBI lineage: Eukaryota > Metazoa > Chordata > Aves > Pelecaniformes > Pelecanidae > Pelecanus > Pelecanus crispus. The sequence continues at coordinate 83,770,172 of NC_134645.1, forward strand.
ATTACTGGAGGACATCCCCTGTTGAAGCAAGACAGAATAACTGTCTCATAGGTCTCAATAACTTTAATTTCCAGCTGCAGCATTGGTAACAGTCTGATTTTTTTAGTTTGGGCTCCTAGCAAGTACAAGAAGATTAGTCGTTTGGGCTGTTCTTTGCTTGAACAATTTTACTTTGTCTCCTACAGAATAAGCAATTGGATGAATGGAAATGTCTATGGACCACATGTGATCTGCTGGCTGCAGCTGGAATATGCTGACTTACATTACATAACTTCTTCACTTATAATATGAAGCAAGTATGACCCAGACAATTTTTTTCTGTTAAAATATGGCTGAAAAACCTAACAACTGAGTTGTCTTATTAGGAGCATTGTTTACAGTCAGCTTGACCATATTGTTTTTATAGAATCATAGAATGATAGAATGCTTTGGGTTGGAAGGGACCTTTAGAGGTTATCTAGCCCAACCCCACTGCAGTGAGCAGGGACAGCTTTAACTACATCAGGTTGATCAGAGCCCCATCCAACCTGGCCTTGAATGTTGCCAGGGATGGGGCCTCTACCGCCTCTGTGGGCAACCTGTTCCAGTGCTTCACCACCCTCACTGTAAAAAATTTCTTTCTTATGTCTAGTCTAAATCTGTTCTTAGTTTAAAACCATTATTCCTTGTCCTGTCACAACAGGCCTTGTTAAAAAGATTCTCCCCATCTTTCCTGTAGGCCCCCTTTAAGTACTGGAAGGTCGCAATAAGGTCTCCTCGCAGCCTTCTCTTCTCTAGGCTGAACAATTCCAACTCTCTCAGCCTGGCCTCATAGGAGAGGTGCTCCATCCCTCGGATCATTTTTGTGGCCTTCTTCTGGACACACTCCAGCAGGTCCATGTCCTTCTTGTGCTGAGGGCCCCAGAGCTGGACACAGTACTCCAGATGAGGTCTTGTTGCCACTATTAATTCAAAACCCCTTTGTCTATCTCAGATTACAAAGTTGATGGGATACTGTGCTCTTCCTTCTTTAATCTTAAAATTCTCTGTAGGTGGTTTTAATCTGACTTTTTCTGAGTCTTTGTAACACAGTAAATTATAGTGTTCTAACTATGATTTCCTTTGAATTTGAAAGCCTTTGGGACACGGGGAATAAAAACCCCAAACATATCATTTGGCTCATTGATCTCTACAGAACTGTTCTGGAGAGTTTCTGTAATTGTAAGTATATACCCCTGAACATTTTAAAGAACAGTTCAGAGACTAGGCAGCTATCTGGCTAAATTTTCTCTCTTCAGAAAGAACATGAACACCAGAAAGAGGTGTTTATCATCCCATGTTAAGATATAGTTTATACCCAAAACAGTAATGATTTTTGCTAGGGATTCTCTTTTATTTATGCTATGCAGGATTCTTAGTGCATGCAATGACTTGAAAAGTTGTTGCATAAACTCCGAAAAGTGAGTTGTTGCATAAAAAAAGCACAACGATCACTTGCATATTTCTAACTAGTGTTCCCAGTTTTTCCTCCCATCTTTGCCATTTCTATTCTCTGTCTTCCTTTTCTCTCTTGATGCAGAGTATGCCCAGGAATTAAACACTAGAAAGGGACGTGAACACTGCAAATTCAATTCTCAATTCTTCATCAGATTTTCTTTGTAATTTTTGAGCAAGATAGTCAGAGTGCGTTTCAACAAAATGAGCTTAAAAAGAACTTTCAGGACACCAAAACACACACTTACAGTAATGCTTGTCCTCTACCATTTTCTTAGCAGCTGCTTTCACAAAGCTCCTAAATTTGCTGGATGTCTCTGGTTAGGCTTAAAATTCCCTAGTTTTTGAGACCTGCACCACTCTAAATACCTCAGTTTCAGTATCTCAATGCCAGTGCCTTATTTAAGCCTTATTGGTCTCAGGAATGAGGTATCTGCCCTGGTTTTGGCTGACACAGAGTTAATTTTCTTCCTAGTAGCTGTCATAATAGTGTTTTGGTTTTAGGCTGAGAATAATGGTGATAAAACACTGATGTTTTAGTTGTTGCAAAGTAGTGCTGACACTAGTCAAGGACTTTTCAGCTTCCCATGCTCTGCCCGGTGCACAAGAAACTGGGAGGGGGCATAGCCAAGATAGTTGATCCAAACTGGCCAAAGGGCTATTCCATACCATATAACATCATGCTCAGTATATAAACTGGGGGAGGTGGTGGGGGGGGCAGTAATTGCTGCTCGGGGACTGGGTGGGAATCCGTCAGCAGGTGGTGAGTGGTTGCATCACTTGTTTTTTCCTGGGTTTTATTCCTCTTGTTGTTTTCCTTTTCATAATTTTTTCTTCTTCTTCTATTATTATTATTGTTGTTGTTGTTGTTGTTGTTGTTATTATTATTATTATTATTATTATTATATTTTAATTATTAAACTTTCTTATCTCAACCCACAAGTTTTCTTTACTTTTGCCCTTCCAATTCTCTCCCCATCCCACCAGGCAGGAGGGTCATTGAGCAGCTGTGTGGTGCTTGGTTGCAAACTGGTGCTAAACCATAGCAGTCCTTTTTGGTGCCCAACATGGGGCATGAAGGGTTTGAGATAATAACTGATTAACCAGAGCTTATTGAGGAATTTGTATCTGTTAATAGTTGCAGGTCACAATGTTGATTAATCTGTTCTCAATATTAGTTTACTTCATCTGCACCATGCTCCTTTTTTTGCTGTAAATATTAAAGATGGTTTAACCTGGGAGATTTGTTATTAAAACAAATTGCCTGGGAGATTTGTTATTAAAACCCTGACCTTGAGTTATATCTAGTATTTGGATTTTGTACTGAAACTGTTCATATACTTTGGGTACCACCTCATGGAGATGATCAGCAATTATACTTCTTCTAAGAGTTTTTTTATGGAGGAAATACAGAATAGCACCTTCACTACCTTGTTCTATGATGTTTCCTCCTTCATTACAACAGCTTTTCAGTATCTTGAACATCCTTGGGTAATTAAGATACACCTATTGATACTTTTTGGAAATACTGTTTTGGTTTTGTCTAAGGTTAATCAGCAATTTAAGAATATCATCCAGAGATCTACCCCAAGGCCAGATAGTTATGAGTGGCAGTGTGTGTGGGATAGCATAGGCAAATGCTTAGGGTGGTGGGCATCTCCAGTGTTTTGGAACTTCACCCCTGAACAAGTACAGAATCCTGAAGAAGTACTAAAATATTTGGAAAAAGTATGCTGTCACCCTGGCAACTCCAGAGAGACACAAATCATTGCAATGTGCTGGAGCATGGCCCCCTGCCTATCGAGCCATGGTCAACACTATTCAATGCCCTCAAGGGAAAGAGAAGGTCTCTGGATCTGACGACAGAGCAACAGGCACTGCAGCTATTCCAATCCCAGTGACAGGCACTGTGGCTACCTCAACCATGGCCACAGGCATTGTGGCTACTCCAGGGAACCAACCCCTGCCAGTATCAGTTGCTCCCATACGCAAGAAGAAAACTTGGAAACGAAAGTCAGCTTGTTTAGAAAGGGATGATGAAAAAGCAGGGCCATCACAAGGAGAGGAGAAGGAAGAGGAAGAACTTGTAAATGAGACAGAAACCACCCAATCCTTATCCTTGAGTGAGCTGCGAGACATGCAAAAAGATTTCAGCCATCGTCCAGGCAAGCACATTGTCACCTGGCTGCTCCAATGCTGGGATAACAGGGCCAGTAGCCTGGAATTAGAGGGTAAGGAAGCCAAACAGCTGGGATCCTTTTCTAGGGAAGGGGGTGTTGTCAAAGCAATTGGAAAAGGAGCACAAGCCCTTAGCCTCTGGAGGCGACCACTGTCCCGTGTAAAGGAAAGATACCCCTTCAAGGAAGATGTTAAATGTCACCCAGGCAAGTGGACCACCATAGAGAGAGGTATCCAGTACCTGACAGAATTAGCCACCCCGGAGGTGATTTATAGTGACCTGAACAATGAGCACTTATCCAAACATCCAGATGAAATCCAGTACACACGACCCATGTGGCAGAAGTTTGTAGGGAGCGCACCAGCATCATATGCCAACTTGTTGGCAATACTGACGTGGAAAGATGAAGAGGCACCAAGAGTGGATGAATTGTCTAGCTGACTCTGGGAATATGAAGAAAGTATCTCTTTCTCCTTTGTCTCGGCTGTGGAGAAACTATCCCAGGAGGTCCAGCAACTCAAAGAGAATAGGTCCTACTCTCCACCTATATGGACCAATATCTCAGTTATGAGAAGTCAGCATTCTTCTGCTCAAGAGAGAAGATATAGTGAATACATACCATGAGCCACTCTGTGGTTTTGCCTGCATGACCACAGAGAGGACATGAGGAAGTAGGATGGAAAACCTACTTCGACCCTAGAGGCACGGGTACGTGAGTTGCAAGGAAAAACAATCACACAGTGGGATTCTTCCAGGAAAATTGCTGCTCCAGTTTTCAGTGGGCAGTTCCCCAGACAGAGCACAAGGGCTGATCTTACTCCTGATTTTAATGCAGGAACTCCTTACTTGTATTTACAAGTGAGTAACAAATACTATGACCTGGACTAGAGAGGCCCTGCCTCCAGCCAGGTGGAGGAAAGGGACAACTAGGTTTACTGGACTGTGTAGATTCGATGGCCTGCCACATCAGACACACAGGAGTATAAGGTTCTAATGGACACTGGTGCACAGCGTACCCTAATGCCATTAAGCTATACCAGGGCAAAATCCATCTGCATTTCTGGAGTGACAGGGGGATCCCCACAGCTAACTGTATTGCTGCCTGAAGTGACCCTTACTGGGAATGTGTGGCAGAAGCACTCCATTGTGACTGGCCCAGAGGCTTTGTGTATCCTTGGTGTAGACTACCTCAGGAGAGGGTATTTCAAGGACCCAAAAGGGTACTGATGGGCTTTTGGTACAGCTGCCTTGGAGACGGAGTAAATTAAACAGCTGTCCACCTTGCCCATTCTCTCAGAGGACCCTTCTGCTATGGGGCTGCTGACAGTCAAAGAACAACAGGTGCCAGTTGCTACCACAATGGTGCACCAGTGGCAAAGCAGGTGGAACAGGCTGCTGAGATTGAAGTGTCTCAGGTGGATCTGGACTGGCAACATAAGGGTGAATTATTTATAGCTTTCTGGGCCCATGATGCCTCAGGCCATCAAGGAAGGGATGCAACATATAGATGGGCTCATGACCGAGGGGTGGACTTAACTATGGACAGTATTGCACAGGTTATTCATGAGTGTGAAACATGCGCTGCAATCAAGCAAGCCAAGCAGTTCAAGCCCCTTGGGTATAGTGAACGATGGCTGAAATAGAAATATGGGGAGGCCTGGCAGATTGATTATATCACACTCCCACAGACCCGCCAAGGCAAGCGCTATGTGCTCACTGTGGCGGAAGCAACCACCGGATGGCTGGAAACATATCCCGTACCCCATGCCACTGCCCGGAACACCATCCTGGGCCTTGAAAAGCAAGTCCTATGGCAACATGGTACCCCAGAAAGAATCGAGTCAGACAATGGGACTCATTTCCAAAACAACCTCATAGATACCTGGGCCAAAGAGCATGGCATTGAGTGGGTATATCATATCCCTTACCATGCACCAGCCTCGGGGAAAATCGAGCGATGCAATGGACTGTTAGAGACTACCCAGAGAGCAATAGGTGCTGGGACATTCAAACATTGGGATACACATTTAGCAAAGGCCACCTGGTTAGTCAACACTAGGGGATCTGCCAATTGAGCTGGCCCTGCCCAATCACCTCTTTTATATACTGTAGAAGGAGATAAAGTCCCTGTAGTGCACATAAAAAATATTCTGGGGAAGGCAGTCTGGGTTATTCCTGCCTTGGGCAAAGGAAAACCCATCCATGGGATCGCTTTTGCACAAGGACCTGGGTGCACTTGGTGGGTGATATGGAAAGATGGGGAAGTCCAGTGTGTACCTCAAAGGGGTTTGATTTTGAGTGAAAATAGCCAATGAACTGAATTGTATGATGGTAATTGCTAGATAATACTGTTTGTCATCTTTTTTATGGTTGCTATATGCCACATCAATGGTATTACAGTCAGAATCACCCAGATTAATGAAGAATGAACTTTGATGAAGCTGAGCAAAGTGCAGAAGTGCTGGAATGAGAATTGGCTTTAGCATGCAACAATCCAACACCACACACTACGTCTCCTGCTCTGAAAGACTGTGATGGCAGATGGAACCCAAAGTCATGGACTAAATGAACTCAATGGACATTTTGGAGGGATGGCCCATAGACAAAGGAAATGATATTTGTGTGTATATATCAAGACAGGGAAAGTGGTGGTGATTCATTAGAATGCATTGGAAAGGGTAGGACCTGTGCATGATGTAAATGGTATAGAATAAGGTGTGGATACTGTCCTGGTTTTGGCTGGGATGGAGTTAATTTTCTTCCTTTCTTTCCTTCTGGCATAGTGGTGTGTTTTGGATTTAGTATAAGAATAATGCTGATAACAATGATATTTTAGCTGTTGCTAGGTAGTGTTTACACTCGTCAAGGACTTTTTCAGCTTCCCATGCTCTGCCAACTGAGTTAGCCAAGCAGGTGGTGAGCAATTGGATTGCTTGTTTTTTCCCAGGTTCTCTCTCTCTCTCTCTCTCTCTCTCATTGTTTTACTTTTAATTACAATTTTTATTACTATTATTATTATTTTATTTCAATTATTAAATTGTTCTTATCTCAACCCATACGTTTTCTTACTTTTGCCCTTCCTATTCTCTCTCCACCCCACCAGGGGGGGACGGTGAGCAAGCAGCTGTGTGGTGCTTGGTTGTGGACTAGAGCTAAACCACACCACCGTGCCTTTGTCTGCTCCTGAAAGACCTGATCCATTACACTGTTCCTGAAATACATTCACATGATTTGTTTCCTACATGACTGTCAGAACCACTTATTCTTTCAAATATGATTGCCAGGGGAAGAGACAACCATACTACTATTGATTTCACTAGTCTAACAGAAGAGGATTGCACCCATTCAAAATATAAAATACATAAACCACTTTGGAAACAGGATAAAAACTCTGGACTCTCAAATGGCTGTGTCAATCCCAAATTATAACATACCTCTCTTCTCTTTCTGCATTGGATGTTGGGAAAGTGAACTGGAGACTGTCTCCAGAAAAAATCCGTCTGTGCTGGTAACACATCCAGGGTGACAGGAGATGTGGACTGGAATCTCCTGAGTCAGGGACAGGCAGTGAATACAGGTTTCTCAGCTCCAGTGTGACTGCTCCAGTGATTAAGGAATTATATAAAAGGGGCTGCAGTTCTTGAGAAGTCACTTTTGTATTGGAAAAGGAAATGGTGAGCTTTACCCAGATATTGGAAAAAGTGTTTGTAGATGCTTACTGAGTGGCTACAGTTGGTCCTACACCTAATTTACAGGATGGTGTTGAACCCACTCCGAGGGGTTTAACTAGCCACAATATCTGAGGTCTGAGTGACCAAATGTTAAGCACTTTGATTCAGGGTTTTCAAATCCTGAATCCTAGCTGGATTTAGTTTTCATTCTCAATAAATTTAAATGTTTAAATGTAAACCCCAGATAATACGTTATTTTTCCTTTCATCTTCCATTTCTGTCTCTTCATTCAGATTAAGAGAGACTGTTGGTGTTCTTTCAAAGAATTTATAATGCTTCTGGACAGTTTCTGTACTTTGGATATCTGATATCAATTAAGACTCTTGATACTCTAACAAAACTAATGATAAAGTGGTTATTCCCAAAACAACTACCATATACTTTTGTCTTAAATTATTTCTGAACTCAGAAAAAAGATACAGTGTAAGAAAAATACACTGTAAATACAAAGATCTCTGAGGACAAGACTTAATAAACTGTGAAGACTTGTGGAGCATGACAGAAGGTATGGAAGCAATGATTTTTTAAAAAAAGTCACTACCACTTTTTCTTTTGGCCCCTATTTTTTCGCTCCTATCTGTAGGCCTTGTTTCAGCAAACATCTTGAAAAGTCTGAGCACTGGAGCCAATCAAAATGTAGTGATCTAAATGGAAATCAAGAAAACATTAGGTTTATTTATGTATTTTTATATGATAATATCACTCATATGCAAAATGAAAATGCATGTCCTATATTGTGTTCAAAATATGGGTAGATGTGGCACTTCGGGACATGGGTTAGTCTAGTCTACCCTTGATTGGCTTAGAGTAGACTTGGTAGTGTAGGTTAATGGTTGGACTGGATGATCTTAAAGGTCTTTTCCAACCTAAACGATTCTATGATTCTATATTGCTACTGATAACTTTCATACTCTGGACATTAGGAAAGACAAATACCACATTGTGGAGTAATTGCTGGAGGTGACTTAGACATTAAACTTAGATTCACAATTTTAAGAAAGGCACAGCATTGAAGAAGCTTCCAGGGTGGAGTGCAGCTGGCATGCAAGGAATCTATTCCACAGAAAGTTCCCTAGGCTTGCAACCTTAGATGTCGGCAACACCAGGGGAACCTGGTGCACTGGCTCTAAGAGGAGCTGCCCAGAGGGTGGAGTGGTGTGGAGACACCACGGCCAAGCTCTGTGATATGGGAACTCAAAGGTACCACGACACCAATAAGCTGCATATTTGTTACCCTGGGCCAACAGACTGTCATGATTTTGATAAAATGCTGTCCTTTTGGTAAACTCTGCTCATTATAATATCATTATAATATCAAAAGACACCTCCATCCCTGAAACTACCCTCCTCTAAGGTGTGACTACTCCTCACTGAGCCTGCGCTTTGAATTTTTCCTAGCCTATACCTTTAAAGCGAAGCGAGAAAGTTTTACACCAATCGTAATAAAGTATGTATGACTAGAGTCACTCAAGCTCCACCTGAAAGGTAAAAATTAGTATAAATTAGCCTAAGAGAGAGGGGATGTTATGGAAGATACCATTGCGTGCTACTCTGACCTCTGGGATCAGTCGACGGGCTGAGCCTCTCTTCCCCCCCCATTGGGACACCTTTGGGTAAGAATCTAACACTTGGTTATACTAAGTGCCTCCCCGGGAAATTTAGAAACCTCTATAGAGTCGCTTTTATGTCTTTTGATGCATCTGTGTTATCCAAAGCTTTGGTATGTGCATGTGCCTTGCAGTCAGTGAATTTATCACTGGTGATCCAAAGAACCTGTGTGTCTGTTGCTTTAATAAATTGCTTTGATTTATTGGTCTAGCCGTGATAGTGGTCATTGAACGTGACCAGATGCTTTAAGTTTGGCCGTGGTAGTTCATGCAGCATGACTAGACAAAAGGTGCCTACGTTATTTGTGCATCCGTAATCGTGATAGTTCAGTGCACTGAATGCGACCGGACTTACAACGATAAATTGGGTACCTTCCAAAGCCCTCTTGACGCAACACACATTTAGAATGCATATTAAGAAAAAAAAAAAAAAACAAACCAGAAAAAATTAAACCCAAACTTTCCTGATTATTAATTATCTCAAACTTTTTAATTTTATATGATTCACCTTTTATAATTTCATCTTTCTAATTTTCACCTTCAATCAAATGAAATAACATGCTTTAGAAAAATATATTTTTAAAAAATCATATGATCATATATATTTAATAAAGAATAACAAGTCAAGAGAACATGAACAGGTTGTCCAGAGCGGTTGTGGAATGTCCATCCATGGAAATATTCAAAAGCCATCAATATTCAAAAGCCATCTGGACATGATCCTGGGCAGCTTGCTCTAGTGGCCCTGCTTGAGAAGGGGGGTTGGACCAGACAACCTCCAGAGGTCCCTTCCTACCTCAGCCATTCTGTGTTTCTATGACAGAAATTAAATATTAATGATGCTGTTCTCATATGACAGACAATAGTGCTCTTCCTGCATGTGGCACTGATGTTTCCTTTCTTGGGGGGGTGGGATTCTTATTCTCAGTAAAATAAATGTTTTCTAGTGCTCATAACAATGAACTTTGATCTAACTGGATAACCTTTACTCCAAGTATTTAACACAGTAACAAGAAGAACACTGGATTTTTTAAATAATACATGTCCCTCATAATGTGTTGTCCTTCATTACACAGAGCACAACAGACAATATAGGTAATGTAGTGAAATTGCCCTATTTTCTCTGGGATCACTTTTCTAGCTGCAGACATTAAAAAAAGAAGAAAATCTGTTTTTTCTGAAATCTTTAATACTTACATTTTACTTTCTTCAAAGCTAGGTTAGGGGCATTGTCCCTATGTCTGAGAACAGTAAAGGTGGATGACATACATTACCTTTTCATATTTAGCTTTGTTAGCTACAGAGAAATTCAGCATGTTCTTCATTTCCGATTCTGATTATTCCCAGAAGCTATTAATTTTTCTCTTTTGTTGGCTCCAGAAGCAGATACAGTTCTGAGGCTGACCAAATTATTTCTGCCTGCCCTTACATGCATATACACATACTGGTATACACACATACTGAAGAACTATTAAGAAGGTTTTCTCTTTTCCATTTAAGTAATTTTTGTTGCTGTTTTTATAATGTATTCTGAAGGAACTCAGTAAAGATCAAAAAAGTTTTCAGACATTTCGATTAGAGTGTATGAGGAGAAATGTGTTCTCTAACAGAGAAAAACATAATATAAGCAAAATGCTGGAAGCTGCACTTGGACACTTTTAAATTTGCAATGATGACAACATTTAAGCAGAGAATGATTAATCAGCGAGGCAAAAGACGCAGACCTACTAACATCATTGATGGACAGGCTGCTCCAGAATTAGAAACCCAGTACAACAAAGGCACATGAATTGTGTGAAGAGTCATCCACAGTGATATAGTATGTGAAGATTCACTGGGGTGAAGTTACAGTCCTCTAAGTGTCCTCCCAAAAGAACCCGAAAGGCAAAGGGAAATGATACATTATCTAGCTGTTTCTGTATTTCAAACAAAAGAGTGACCTTTCCAAAAACATGCTTGAACCTCCTACTTCAAACAGGAAAATGTGCCTGACTGGTGAGGGTTGTGGAACTGGAAGAAAATGCCTGCCTATGGAGTCCCAGAAGCATTGCACTGCCAGAGCCACATGTGATGAAGTACCACTTGCACTGCTTCAGATACATCATTTCAGCTACCTGTACTGTTCAGTATAACAGAAATTGGACAACATTAAAAAGCCAGCTACATTTCCTATGTCCACACCAGATGTTGGCCTTAAAATCCAAAAATACAAGCAAGTAATCAGTTCTCTGTCAGGTAGTAGATGGAAGTAGGCACTGAAAATTGCTGGTTTATAAATTGCCTGATTTCTACAGTGAACAGATGTTTAATAGGTATTAACATTATTTCAGCTATTAAATTACAGAAACATGATCCTTCATCTCATCCTCCAAGGACACTCACTTCCTGTGCACTGAAATAGCACCCTTTGGTCTTTATATTTAAGTGAGGAACAATGGCCTTTACTACCAGTGATACTCATTAACATCAAAATGAATCCTAAACAAGGTCATATTCTTAATGCATTTTCAATGGAAACCATTTTCTGATTTTTTTGAGGATTCTATAGTCTTCATGATATTTTGGACTCTGAGGACAGCTAATAAAACTCGTAACTTGAATACAATAGATTATTAGAATATATAGTAAATCAACTGCCATTTCAAAGTTTTACAAAACACTAGAATTATACTCTTACATTAAAGGAAACACTCAATTTATGTTCTAGTAAAATAAAGTATTAAAGTTTTGTTCCAGTCTAAAAATTAATTTCACCCTTGCAAAGCAGAAATAGAACAATATCTGTTCTTTCTGAAAAATAAAATACACTATCTCTAAACTGATCTTCAATGGTGATTTCAGAGCACTGAACTAGGAGAGACATGGTACAATTACACAGACCTGGAGTACAAATTCCTTTTTCTCTGGTTTGGGGTTTTTTTTTCCACTTCTGAAGAAAATTCTTTTACTCTTTTATGTGTGGCTTGTTTTACCATATATAATTTATGTTTCTTTCATGGTATCATATTTCAGAATCATACAATAGAATCATAGAATCGTTTAGGTTGGAAAAGACCTTTAAGATCATCCAGTCCAACCATTAACCTAACACTACCAAGTACACCACTAAACCAATTAAGGGTAGAGTAATAATTAATTTCACATTTCCTGGCTTGATGGCAGAAGAAGTTTTTAATCAAAGTAAAACTAGAATAGAATCATTAAGGTTGGGAAGGACCTCTAAGATCATCAGTCCAACCATCAACCCAACACCACAATGCCTACTAAACCACGTCCCAAAGTGCCACGTCTACATGTTTTTTGAACACTTCCAGGGATGGTGACACCACTACTTCTCTGGGCAGCCTGTTCCAATGCTTGACCACTCTTTCAGCAAAGAAATTTTTCCTAATATCCAACCTAAACCTCCCCTGGCACAACTTGAGGCCATTTCCTCTTGTCCTATCGCTAACTACTTGGGAGAAGAGATCAACACCCACCTCACTGCAACCTCCTTTCAGGTAGTTGTAGGGAGCAATAAGGTCTCCCCTCAGCCTCCCTTTCACCAGGCTAAACAGTCCCAGTTCCCTCAGCCGCCGCTCCTCATAAAACTTATGCTCTAGACCCTTCACCAGCTTCTCTGGACATGCTCCAGTACCTCCAAGTCTTCCTTGTAGTGAGAGACCCAAAACAGGACACACTATTCGAGGCATGGCCTCACCAGTGCCAAGTACAGGGGCACAATCACCTCCCTGCTCCTGCTGGCCACACTATTCCTGATACAAGCCAGGATGCTGTTGGCCTTCTTGGCCACCTGGGCACACTGCTGGCTCATGTTCAGCCGGCTGTTGACCAACACCCCCAGGTCCTTTTCTGCCAGGCACCTTCCAGCCACTCTTCCCCAAGCCTGTAGCGTTGCATGGGGTTGTTATGACCCAAGTGCAGAACCTGGCACTTGGCCTTGTTGAACCTCATACAACTGGGCTTGGCCCATCGATCCAGCCTGTCCAGGTCCCTCTGTAAAGCCTTCCTACCCTCAAGCAGATCGACACTCCCACCGAGTTTGGTGTCATCTGCAAACTTACTGAGGGTGCACTCAATCCCCTCATCCAGATCATTGATAAAGCTAGTAAACAGAACTCGCCCCAATACTGAGCCCTATGACCACCTGCCAACTGGATTTAGCTCCATTCACCACCACTCCTGGGGCCTGGCCATCCAGCCAGTTTTTTACCTAGCGAAGACTACACCTGTCCAAGCCCTGAGCAACCAGTTTCTCCAGGAGAATGCTGTGGGAAATGGTGTCAAAGGCTTTACTAAAGTCTGAGTAAACAATGTCCACAGCTTTTCCCTCATCCGCTAAGCTGGGCACATTCTGCCAGCTCCTTCAGTACACTTGGGTGGATCCCATCTAGCCCCATAGACTTGTGTATGTCTAAGTTGTGTAGCAGGCTGCTAACCATTTCCCCTTGGATTATGGTGGCTTCATTCTGCTCTCCATCCCTGTCTTCCAGCTCAGGGGCTGGGTACCCCGAGAACAACTGGTCTTACTATTAAAGACTGAGGCAAAAGAAGCTATTAAGTACCTCAGCCTCTTTCTCATCCTTTGTCGTTATGTTTCCCCCCTCACATCCTGTAAAGGATGGAGATTCTCCTTAGTCCTCCTTTTGTTTTTAATGTTATTTATAGAAAGATTTTTTACTATGTTTTATGGCCGTAGGCAGATTAAGTTCTAGTTAGGCTCTGGCCCTTCTAATTTTCTCCCTGCAGAACCTCACAGCATCCTTGTAGTCCTCCTGAGTTCCCTGCCCCTTCTTCCAAAGCTCATAAACTCTCCTTTTTTTCTTGAGTTCCAGGCAAAACTATCCGTTCAGCCAGGCCAGTCTTCTTCCCCACTGGCTCGTCTTTTGGCACATGGGGATGGCCTGCTCCTGTGCCTTTAGGATTTCTTTCTTGAAGAATGTCCAGCCTTCCTGGACTCCTTTGCCCTGCAGGACTGCCTCCCAAGGGATTCTGTCAAACAGGTCCCTGAACAGGCCAAAGTCCGCCCTCTGGAAGTGCAAGGTAGCAGTTCTGTTAACCCCCTTCCTTTATTTCTCTGAGAATTGAAAACTCTATCACTTCATGATTGCTATGCACAAGACAGCCTCCAACCATCATATCACCCGCAAGTACTTCTCTGTTCACAAACAAAAGGTCCAGCAGGACACCTTCCCTAGTTGGCTCCCACACCAGCTGTGTCAGAAAGTTATCTTCCACACACTCCAGGAACCTCCTAGACTGTTTCCTCTCCACTGTATTGTATTTCCATCAGGCATCTGGTAAGTTGAAGTCCTCCACGAGAACAATTGTGAGTCTTGTCCCAGCTGCTTACAGAATATTTCATCTGTCTCTTCATCCTGGTTAGGTGGTCTGTAACAGAGTCCCACCATATCTGTCTTGTTGGCCTGTGCCCTGACTCTTACCCATAAACACTTGACCCTTTCATCACCATCGTCAAGGTCTAGACAGTCAAAACTCTCCCTAACATACAGAGCTACCCCACCACCTCTCCTTCCTTGTCTATCACTTCTGAAGTTAATAGCCATCTATTGCAGCATTCTAGTTTTGTGAGTCATCCCACCATGTTTCTATGATTGCAACTATATCACAGTTTTCCAGCTGCAAAATGGCTTCCGCCTCCTCCTGTTTGTTGCCCATGCTGCATGCATTGGTGCAGATGCACTTCAGTTGGTGTATTGATCCCACCACCTTTTTGGGGGAGAAACCCTAATTCCTACTTGAGTGTTCTCAGGCGCTTCTGTGGTTTCTAACACGTCAATAACCCTTGTGATGTGAAAAGAGAAGAATCAAGTACTATATTTGAAGAGATATTAAAATTAAAATGTTCATTGTATTACAGATAGATTGCAGTAGTAAGTGATGTAAAATTTTTAGCAATTGTAACAAGTACTTGAACTTTTCAAGCAAATAATTCAAATTAATTTGCTTTCTGTATAATTATTCATTTGCATGGTTTAAGCACCATTTGGTATTCTTTTGTGACCCTTTGTTTTTGAGTAGTGAACCTGAAACTATTAAGTATGGTTCAGGAAATTCACTAGAGGCTTGAGGATATTATAATACAGCTGAACTGGGTATCTTTCCATTAGGCATATACTTAATGAAGAAACTACAACTTTTTGGTTTGATTAGTGGGAAAATTAATGACTAAGTACTGTTTTTCTGACAAAAAATGTCTCTCAGAAAGTTAATGTTTCAATTCCATTTTTTGTTTCCAGCTGCTTTTCCTCAGTTTACAATATATCTGTCTTGCAGCACAAGAAATAGGTCAGCTACTGATGAAAAGGAAATATGATTTAATATTACCCACTGTATACTGCTTATTAATAGCAGTGCAAAATAGCATGTGTCACAGAAACCAGACAGTTTGTTTTAATAATTTGACTTCTAAATTATACAGAACATTGCTTATTTGTATTCAGATATGCAGATACTAGCATACAATTGATTAAATCAATCTACTCAAAGGCTATTGCAAACAGTAAACATGCTATTGGAAACAAGTAAATATTATTTGATTTGTAAATATTATTGGGTTCATCATAATGACCAAAATTGTGGGTATTAGGCTACAAGGTTCTTTTCTCTGTTTTGCTTTATGCAGTCAAAAAGAAGATTCAATGAAGAAAATTCAGACAGCATAAAAGCTTGGGGCCCCAGTGGCTAGCAAAATTATGTTATCCATAACTATGTAGATGTGTATATATAAGTATATATATATATGGATGGATGGATGCGTATAAACCTTTTCCTTTCTCAGAAATGTTATACCATTTTTTCTTTTGTTTCGCATTTTGTATCAACTTTGTCGTGTAATAAATACTTTAGAAGGATTTTAGCATTAGACTTAATTTGCTTGCAACTTTGCTTATTCTACATTACTTTGTGGAAATAATTATTAATGATGACCCTGTATATTACAAAACAAAATAAAAAGTACTTGATGTCGCAAAACCAGGTTAAAATCAAATTTTGTTTATCACATGAGTGGATTTTTTAATAATTTGATTTAGATTGATAAAAATACTAATGAGAAAAACACTGTGTTCGACACCTTTAGACAGATCAACCCTAACATTCCCTAACATTCCCTAACATACCCTAACATTCAACACTGCAAGAGTAGTATCTGAGTCTGATTCTTTGTATTGGCAACTACAACTATAGTTTTATGTGAAAAGTGATACTGTTAACTCTGTTTAAAGACAGAAAGCTGAAACACAAATGGTATTAGTCACCTGTTCAATGATGAAATCTGCACTTTAGACTGGATAGGCAGTGGTGAGAAGTAGACAGTTCCATAACAGAAGTGTCTACAGAAGAAAACAGAAGAACCCTCCCCCCAAAAAACCCCAATGTCTCAGCATTTGGACCTGTAGCATTAATTTTAATTTATTCTTAGAGTGCAGGTATAAAACATATTTTTAGCTGTTGTGAGGGTCCTTTAAGACTTATACATGCAATGTTATATTCTTTTGGGTAACTATGAACAATTCTGTCAAATCCTGTTTGCATCGATTTTTAGAGTGTGCATTTCTTCCTGAATATTATGTAAATCTTGATTTCACCCAGCAGTATGAAGAACATTTGATAGAAATTGTATACGTAAAGGATCTTATACAACAATGCATATTCAAGTTATGCTGTCAAATGACAGGTTGAAAATTATTTCTTAGAAATAATAATAAAAATATTAACTTTGGAAGAAACAATTTGAGATTCGGATATTCTGCAAATAATTTGTGTAAGTCCCTTACTTTTAGCATGTAGTTCCACTTCACTGATATTGCAGGAATATATATGTGTATGTACTTTTTTCCTACAAACTGTTCACAGCAGTTCATGAATGTGAAAAATATGAACTAGGTTGAGAGTTTATCCGGTAGCTCTAAATCCAAAGAACATCAATTGCTTGCACAAAAACAAGATAAGACTTTGCAAGTTGTATGAAGATACGTTCCTGAATGCCTTAAGTAAACAAAGGATGTATATTTTTGCTTAAAGGCTATTTTTTTTATTGACAGTGTAGTTGCTGTGAGGAATTGATAGTCTCCAATGTATTTCTAACAGATATAAGTAACAAATATTTAGAAGTTAGATATATATTTGTCAAGGTATCTTAATGTCTTTATCAATGATCTGGATGAGGGGATTGAGTGCACCCTCAGTAAGTTTGCAGATGACACCAAACTCGGTGGGAGTGTCGATCTGCTTGAGGGTAGGAAGGCTTTACAGAGGGACCTGGACAGGCTGGATCGATGGGCCAAGCCCAGTTGTATGAGGTTCAACAAGGCCAAGTGCCAGGTTCTGCACTTGGGTCATAACAACCCCATGCAACGCTACAGGCTTGGGGAAGAGTGGCTGGAAGGTGCCTGGCAGAAAAGGACCTGGGGGTGTTGGTCAACAGCCGGCTGAACATGAGCCAGCAGTGTGCCCAGGTGGCCAAGAAGGCCAACAGCATCCTGGCTTGTATCAGGAATAGTGTGGCCGGCAGGAGCAGGGAGGTGATTGTGCCCCTGTACTTGGCACTGGTGAGGCCATGCCTCGAATAGTGTGTCCTGTTTTGGGTCTCTCACTACAAGGAAGACTTGGAGGTACTGGAGCATGTCCAGAGAAGCTGGTGAAGGGTCTAGAGCATAAGTTTTATGAGGAGCGGCGGCTGAGGGAACTGGGACTGTTTAGCCTGGTGAAAGGGAGGCTGAGGGGAGACCTTATTGCTCCCTACAACTACCTGAAAGGAGGTTGCAGTGAGGTGGGTGTTGATCTCTTCTCCCAAGTAGTTAGCGATAGGACAAGAGGAAATGGCCTCAAGTTGTGCCAGGGGAGGTTTAGGTTGGATATTAGGAAAAATTTCTTTGCTGAAAGAGTGGTCAAGCATTGGAACAGGCTGCCCAGAGAAGTAGTGGTGTCACCATCCCTGGAAGTGTTCAAAAAACATGTAGACGTGGCACTTTGGGACGTGGTTTAGTAGGCATTGTGGTGTTGGGTTGATGGTTGGACTGATGATCTTAGAGGTCCTTCCCAACCTTAATGATTCTATTCTAGTTTTACTTTGATTAAAAACTTCTTCTGCCATCAAGCCAGGAAATGTGAAATTAATTATTACTCTACCCTTAATTGGTTTAGTGGTGTACTTGGTAGTGTTAGGTTAATGGTTGGACTGGATGATCTTAAAGGTCTTTTCCAACCTAAACGATTCTATGATTCTATTGTATGATTCTGAAATATGATACCATGAAAGAAACATAAATTATATATGGTAAAACAAGCCACACATAAAAGAGTAAAAGAATTTTCTTCAGAAGTGGAAAAAAAAACCCCAAACCAGAGAAAAAGGAATTTGTACTCCAGGTCTGTGTAATTGTACCATGTCTCTCCTAGTTCAGTGCTCTGAAATCACCATTGAAGATCAGTTTAGAGATAGTGTATTTTATTTTTCAGAAAGAACAGATATTGTTCTATTTCTGCTTTGCAAGGGTGAAATTAATTTTTAGACTGGAACAAAACTTTAATACTTTATTTTACTAGAACATAAATTGAGTGTTTCCTTTAATGTAAGAGTATAATTCTAGTGTTTTGTAAAACTTTGAAATGGCAGTTGATTTACTATATATTCTAATAATCTATTGTATTCAAGTTACGAGTTTTATTAGCTGTCCTCAGAGTCCAAAATATCATGAAGACTATAGAATCCTCAAAAAAATCAGAAAATGGTTTCCATTGAAAATGCATTAAGAATATGACCTTGTTTAGGATTCATTTTGATGTTAATGAGTATCACTGGTAGTAAAGGCCATTGTTCCTCACTTAAATATAAAGACCAAAGGGTGCTATTTCAGTGCACAGGAAGTGAGTGTCCTTGGAGGATGAGATGAAGGATCATGTTTCTGTAATTTAATAGCTGAAATAATGTTAATACCTATTAAACATCTGTTCACTGTAGAAATCAGGCAATTTATAAACCAGCAATTTTCAGTGCCTACTTCCATCTACTACCTGACAGAGAACTGATTACTTGCTTGTATTTTTGGATTTTAAGGCCAACATCTGGTGTGGACATAGGAAATGTAGCTGGCTTTTTAATGTTGTCCAATTTCTGTTATACTGAACAGTACAGGTAGCTGAAATGATGTATCTGAAGCAGTGCAAGTGGTACTTCATCACATGTGGCTCTGGCAGTGCAATGCTTCTGGGACTCCATAGGCAGGCATTTTCTTCCAGTTCCACAACCCTCACCAGTCAGGCACATTTTCCTGTTTGAAGTAGGAGGTTCAAGCATGTTTTTGGAAAGGTCACTCTTTTGTTTGAAATACAGAAACAGCTAGATAATGTATCATTTCCCTTTGCCTTTCGGGTTCTTTTGGGAGGACACTTAGAGGACTGTAACTTCACCCCAGTGAATCTTCACATACTATATCACTGTGGATGACTCTTCACACAATTCATGTGCCTTTGTTGTACTGGGTTTCTAATTCTGGAGCAGCCTGTCCATCAATGATGTTAGTAGGTCTGCGTCTTTTGCCTCGCTGATTAATCATTCTCTGCTTAAATGTTGTCATCATTGCAAATTTAAAAGTGTCCAAGTGCAGCTTCCAGCATTTTGCTTATATTATGTTTTTCTCTGTTAGAGAACACATTTCTCCTCATACACTCTAATCGAAATGTCTGAAAACTTTTTTGATCTTTACTGAGTTCCTTCAGAATACATTATAAAAACAGCAACAAAAATTACTTAAATGGAAAAGAGAAAACCTTCTTAATAGTTCTTCAGTATGTGTGTATACCAGTATGTGTATATGCATGTAAGGGCAGGCAGAAATAATTTGGTCAGCCTCAGAACTGTATCTGCTTCTGGAGCCAACAAAAGAGAAAAATTAATAGCTTCTGGGAATAATCAGAATCGGAAATGAAGAACATGCTGAATTTCTCTGTAGCTAACAAAGCTAAATATGAAAAGGTAATGTATGTCATCCACCTTTACTGTTCTCAGACATAGGGACAATGCCCCTAACCTAGCTTTGAAGAAAGTAAAATGTAAGTATTAAAGATTTCAGAAAAAACAGATTTTCTTCTTTTTTTAATGTCTGCAGCTAGAAAAGTGATCCCAGAGAAAATAGGGCAATTTCACTACATTACCTATATTGTCTGTTGTGCTCTGTGTAATGAAGGACAACACATTATGAGGGACATGTATTATTTAAAAAATCCAGTGTTCTTCTTGTTACTGTGTTAAATACTTGGAGTAAAGGTTATCCAGTTAGATCAAAGTTCATTGTTATGAGCACTAGAAAACATTTATTTTACTGAGAATAAGAATCCCACCCCCCCAAGAAAGGAAACATCAGTGCCACATGCAGGAAGAGCACTATTGTCTGTCATATGAGAACAGCATCATTAATATTTAATTTCTGTCATAGAAACACAGAATGGCTGAGGTAGGAAGGGACCTCTGGAGGTTGTCTGGTCCAACCCCCCTTCTCAAGCAGGGCCACTAGAGCAAGCTGCCCAGGATCATGTCCAGATGGCTTTTGAATATTGATGGCTTTTGAATATTTCCATGGATGGACATTCCACAACCGCTCTGGACAACCTGTTCATGTTCTCTTGACTTGTTATTCTTTATTAAATATATATGATCATATGATTTTTTAAAAATATATTTTTCTAAAGCATGTTATTTCATTTGATTGAAGGTGAAAATTAGAAAGATGAAATTATAAAAGGTGAATCATATAAAATTAAAAAGTTTGAGATAATTAATAATCAGGAAAGTTTGGGTTTAATTTTTTCTGGTTTGTTTTTTTTTTTTTTCTTAATATGCATTCTAAATGTGTGTTGCGTCAAGAGGGCTTTGGAAGGTACCCAATTTATCGTTGTAAGTCCGGTCGCATTCAGTGCACTGAACTATCACGATTACGGATGCACAAATAACGTAGGCACCTTTTGTCTAGTCATGCTGCATGAACTACCACGGCCAAACTTAAAGCATCTGGTCACGTTCAATGACCACTATCACGGCTAGACCAATAAATCAAAGCAATTTATTAAAGCAACAGACACACAGGTTCTTTGGATCACCAGTGATAAATTCACTGACTGCAAGGCACATGCACATACCAAAGCTTTGGATAACACAGATGCATCAAAAGACATAAAAGCGACTCTATAGAGGTTTCTAAATTTCCCGGGGAGGCACTTAGTATAACCAAGTGTTAGATTCTTACCCAAAGGTGTCCCAATGGGGGGGGAAGAGAGGCTCAGCCCGTCGACTGATCCCAGAGGTCAGAGTAGCACGCAATGGTATCTTCCATAACATCCCCTCTCTCTTAGGCTAATTTATACTAATTTTTACCTTTCAGGTGGAGCTTGAGTGACTCTAGTCATACATACTTTATTACGATTGGTGTAAAACTTTCTCGCTTCGCTTTAAAGGTATAGGCTAGGAAAAATTCAAAGCGCAGGCTCAGTGAGGAGTAGTCACACCTTAGAGGAGGGTAGTTTCAGGGATGGAGGTGTCTTTTGATATTATAATGATATTATAATGAGCAGAGTTTACCAAAAGGACAGCATTTTATCAAAATCATGACAGTCTGTTGGCCCAGGGTAACAAATATGCAGCTTATTGGTGTCGTGGTACCTTTGAGTTCCCATATCACAGAGCTTGGCCGTGGTGTCTCCACACCACTCCACCCTCTGGGCAGCTCCTCTTAGAGCCAGTGCACCAGGTTCCCCTGGTGTTGCCGACATCTAAGGTTGCAAGCCTAGGGAACTTTCTGTGGAATAGATTCCTTGCATGCCAGCTGCACTCCACCCTGGAAGCTTCTTCAATGCTGTGCCTTTCTTAAAATTGTGAATCTAAGTTTAATGTCTAAGTCACCTCCAGCAATTACTCCACAATGTGGTATTTGTCTTTCCTAATGTCCAGAGTATGAAAGTTATCAGTAGCAATATAGAATCATAGAATCGTTTAGGTTGGAAAAGACCTTTAAGATCATCCAGTCCAACCATTAACCTACACTACCAAGTCTACTCTAAGCCAATCAAGGGTAGACTAGACTAACCCATGTCCCGAAGTGCCACATCTACCCATATTTTGAACACAATATAGGACATGCATTTTCATTTTGCATATGAGTGATATTATCATATAAAAATACATAAATAAACCTAATGTTTTCTTGATTTCCATTTAGATCACTACATTTTGATTGGCTCCAGTGCTCAGACTTTTCAAGATGTTTGCTGAAACAAGGCCTACAGATAGGAGCGAAAAAATAGGGGCCAAAAGAAAAAGTGGTAGTGACTTTTTTTAAAAAATCATTGCTTCCATACCTTCTGTCATGCTCCACAAGTCTTCACAGTTTATTAAGTCTTGTCCTCAGAGATCTTTGTATTTACAGTGTATTTTTCTTACACTGTATCTTTTTTCTGAGTTCAGAAATAATTTAAGACAAAAGTATATGGTAGTTGTTTTGGGAATAACCACTTTATCATTAGTTTTGTTAGAGTATCAAGAGTCTTAATTGATATCAGATATCCAAAGTACAGAAACTGTCCAGAAGCATTATAAATTCTTTGAAAGAACACCAACAGTCTCTCTTAATCTGAATGAAGAGACAGAAATGGAAGATGAAAGGAAAAATAACGTATTATCTGGGGTTTACATTTAAACATTTAAATTTATTGAGAATGAAAACTAAATCCAGCTAGGATTCAGGATTTGAAAACCCTGAATCAAAGTGCTTAACATTTGGTCACTCAGACCTCAGATATTGTGGCTAGTTAAACCCCTCGGAGTGGGTTCAACACCATCCTGTAAATTAGGTGTAGGACCAACTGTAGCCACTCAGTAAGCATCTACAAACACTTTTTCCAATATCTGGGTAAAGCTCACCATTTCCTTTTCCAATACAAAAGTGACTTCTCAAGAACTGCAGCCCCTTTTATATAATTCCTTAATCACTGGAGCAGTCACACTGGAGCTGAGAAACCTGTATTCACTGCCTGTCCCTGACTCAGGAGATTCCAGTCCACATCTCCTGTCACCCTGGATGTGTTACCAGCACAGACGGATTTTTTCTGGAGACAGTCTCCAGTTCACTTTCCCAACATCCAATGCAGAAAGAGAAGAGAGGTATGTTATAATTTGGGATTGACACAGCCATTTGAGAGTCCAGAGTTTTTATCCTGTTTCCAAAGTGGTTTATGTATTTTATATTTTGAATGGGTGCAATCCTCTTCTGTTAGACTAGTGAAATCAATAGTAGTATGGTTGTCTCTTCCCCTGGCAATCATATTTGAAAGAATAAGTGGTTCTGACAGTCATGTAGGAAACAAATCATGTGAATGTATTTCAGGAACAGTGTAATGGATCAGGTCTTTCAGGAGCAGACAAAGGCACGGTGGTGTGGTTTAGCTCTAGTCCACAACCAAGCACCACACAGCTGCTTGCTCACCGTCCCCCCCTGGTGGGGTGGAGAGAGAATAGGAAGGGCAAAAGTAAGAAAACGTATGGGTTGAGATAAGAACAATTTAATAATTGAAATAAAATAATAATAATAGTAATAAAAATTGTAATTAAAAGTAAAACAATGAGAGAGAGAGAGAGAGAGAGAGAGAACCTGGGAAAAAACAAGCAATCCAATTGCTCACCACCTGCTTGGCTAACTCAGTTGGCAGAGCATGGGAAGCTGAAAAAGTCCTTGACGAGTGTAAACACTACCTAGCAACAGCTAAAATATCATTGTTATCAGCATTATTCTTATACTAAATCCAAAACACACCACTATGCCAGAAGGAAAGAAAGGAAGAAAATTAACTCCATCCCAGCCAAAACCAGGACAGTATCCACACCTGCTCAAATAACAGAGAAATATAGCTATTTTAGAGTGGTATTTTGTTTAGGTTAATTAGCCTTTCTAAAACCACATTATTATAGTGTAGAACAAATACTAGGCAGAATGTGTCTCTATTGATTCCAGTACCTGAATTGATATAATATATAGGCAGGACACAAACTTATACCACACAGACATGTTCTAAGATGCAAAATACTGTATCTAAATATCTACATAGTGTTGTGGGAAATAACAAAAAAAAAAAAAAATTGAAGCAAATACCTAAAGCATTTTCTCAGGTTGTGTTTCTTCTTTCTTTAGTTCTAGTAGAGTTCGTTATGTTTTTAATACTATGCCGGAGTTAGAAAGCCACTGTCAGAGAACCAGCTTCACCTACATGGAAGCTAGTGACAGGTGCAAAATTGAACTGCATACTATTAGTGCTGCTATTTAATGGTTTTAGACTATATGTAATCAATCATTTGCACTGGTGTTACCCAGAAAGCAAAGACAAGATGCAGACTGGGTAATAAGAATTTTCATTATTCAAAGGTTTGGCCACATTTCCCTCTAGAATTATAAATTTTCTAGGTGAAAGAAATATTCCTATTTTCAAAATACCAATTTCTACCACCTTCATATGAATTAATTTTTTGTGAAGGGAAATTAATGGCTGTGGAAAGTAGAGTGAGAAATGATGGAAGTATCCAGC
Organism: Pelecanus crispus; assembly: GCF_030463565.1. Classification (NCBI taxonomy): domain Eukaryota; kingdom Metazoa; phylum Chordata; class Aves; order Pelecaniformes; family Pelecanidae; genus Pelecanus; species Pelecanus crispus. The sequence goes on from NC_134645.1 coordinate 83,794,753, forward strand.
ACTAGAGAAAGAACAATATAGTTCATAATTTAAAAATCATGTGGTCTAAGATGACATTTAGTCTACAATAGAATATTAACCTCCTCCATCTATTTTTAGAACTTTAACTTAAAATTGAAGACTTTTTCCACAGATAAACATTTTTTCAGATGCTCCACCAAAATCAATAATGAAAACAAACAATGCCAGTCTCCTTCCTTTCAGATGATTAAAGTAAGCTTATATTATAACCACAGAAACAAAAGGTTGTTTTTCAAAGGATGGGTTTTATTTGGTTGTTATTTTTCTAAAAGCTCTGACTAATGAAATAATACTCACTCTTTTTCATGCAGCCATAGTCCACATTAAAAAGACAAGAGTAAGAAAAGAAGTTACACCAGAAAGAAACATGAGCAAGAATTGAGAAATTGTTTCTACCTCAAAACTTTCAGGGAAAAAAAAAAAAAAAATAGCTGGGCAAGCTTCCCCCCCGCCTTCTGAATATATCTGTCCACTTAATATTTTAAAGACTTACTATAAGTGATGGGTTACTGCATTTACTAGGCATTCTGCCAATTTGAGGATACATGCTTTCAGTCTTTCTCCCTAGTCAACTCTCCAGCCCCTTCAGTGGTTCATCACTAACTTAGCCATCTGTTACCACTGGCTGAAAAATCCCTAAGTGGCTAATTTTCCAGTCTAATCTCTATCTGAAAAGAAAACAAAACCAACCAAACAAAAAAACATCCCTCTTTTTCTTTCTCCCCTGCAAATGTATTTTAGTTATGTCTTAGCTTTTGCCAGTACTGTAGGAGGTTTGCTCTGTGTTTTGCAGTAAGTCAAATAACCCAATCACTCCTAGGCAAACATTGCAATGATGATTTTTTTTTTCCCAATAAAATGATGAATTGCATATATTAGGCCGTTTATTCAAAATGTTCCTTTCTTAGGATTTGTAGGTGAACATACAGGAGGAGAACATGTAGGAGAAAATGTAGGTGAATATGTAGGAAAAAATGCAACCTAGTAATTTTTCTTTGTATTAATGAATACTGATATTATTAAGGAAAAAAATTCTATCAGCATTAATAAAGTTTTACGGGAGTCTTAGATCCAATATATTTTATTTTAAAGCAATTTTAAAATATGCGTTACAAGTACTAGGGATTTGCAAGCATATTTGAATGGGAGTCAGCACTCAAGACTTTTATGCACAATTATGTCCCACATATATTTTACTTAGAGATTGGAACTGTCTATATACAGAACTACAGCATGTGTAAAAACTTGTCATGCCTTTGGATTTTAGAGATTTTTCCTAGAAGTGCCACTTAAAAAATAGATCTACTCTGGATCTTTTGCTTAGGCTACCAGTTAAGGTCCTGAATTGTATCAGGTGAGAGCATGATTTTGTCAGTATGAATCATCCCACAGGAAAGGGATGGAGTTCATCAGTTCTATTCAGAGACCAGGTGTTAGATAAATGGCAAAAACTTTTGGTTTAACAACTTTCCACTGACCTTGACTGGATTCAGATAAATAATTTAGGGGAAAAAATTCAGGACACCACATTTCAGATATCCATTGCAGTTCTGAAGAAATGATTGTCTCAGCTGCATTCAGACTCCTTCCTTCATATTTGCAAAAGCATTTATCACTGTGAGTTTTTCTGAGCCTGTTTGGCTGCCATTCATACCAAAACTTACACTTGTATGCCAGAGAGCACAGATATACATAAATAAGCATATGTGTTTTTCATCTATTGTTTCTTAGAGTTCTGTTGCAGAAAATGTTTTAATTGTTCTTCTGGGGAAAAGAAGTTGTATATATTGCAAGTTCCTATATGAACAAATGCTCATAGGGCTTCGGATGGCATGTACCTAAGTCTCTCTGCACTTACAAGAGCAGGACTCACTTAAGATCCAAACTGTATGCCCACGAAGAGAAATTAATGGGCATAGAATAGAGAAAAAGTAACATAAAGAGAAGGAGTGCATTTTCCTTAGCCAATTTTAAATCCCTTCTGAGCCCAGAAAGGTCGGTTCTTAACAAGTTGCTCATGCCATTATGCCTAGTTTTGGTCTGGTTATATTTATGCATGTGTATATTGGGGTGTAGTGTTGGCAAACTGTATACAAATACTTGCAATGCAGGTAAAGACTTCCTTGCTTCTTTTGGTTGCCCTTAGGCTAACACACTTTATGGAAGGTTGTAATAAATCTAAATTTCACCTGTAATTGTCAAATCATTAGTACCTAGATCCCACCACTGGGAAGGAACATATGGATTCTATGAGACAAGTCAGGGTATTACTGTAGAATCTTAGGCTCTTAAACCTTTGAAAATTTGCAACAGGTGACAAGGAGAAAAAAAATCGTTGTCACTTGACCTTAAAAAAAGTATACAGATCTGAGCCCAGCAGTTAATGTCAGTTTTAAATTCAACCTTTATGCTTAAAGTACATGACTTAGAAGCCACATAATGTATTTTGTATGTCCTTGGAAAGAAAATCTGAGGTAATGGTGCATTTTCCTTTTTTTTTTTTAGTTGTATGTTTGAAATCATTCATGCACATTCACATCAGAAAATTCATCTGTATTAAGAAAAATACAAAGATAATACCGAGAATACAAGTTTAAATTAACTCTAAATTTTTTTGCTGAAATGATATGTAAGTCAGGTGCAATCCACTGCCAAGGATGTTATAACATTGCAGATATCTGTCCTCATGAGGTAAGTAAAAAGTGAATCCTTCATTAAAAAAAAAGAAAAAAAAATAACTTTTTCTTCTTGAAAGAGGTTTTGCTCTCAAAACTTCCAGATTTATGTATAAAACTATTTAATTTGTTGTGTTTTTTTTTTAAAAAAACTGCAGGAGTAAAACCCTGATGTCATTGAAATCAGTGGTTGAATTTCCCTTTTCTGGTTTTGCCCTAAAGATGCAATTCTATATCAAAATATTTTTCTTCAAAGTTAGGTAATTTTTATTTTAGTTGTGTTTTAGAAGAATTCCATGGCTCCAGCAGACAAGAGCAATATTGCAGAACTACCAAGGTTGTAGGTAAGATGAAATCGTGTCAGCAGGGGCAGTACAATCATAGAATCTTAGAATCATAGAATCATTTACGTTGGAAAAGACACTTAAGATCATCGAGTCCAATAATTTGCCTAACACTACCAAGTCCACCACTAAACCATGTACCTAAGCACCATATCTAAATGTCTTTTAAATACTTCCAGAGATGGTGACTCAACCATTTCCCTGGCAGTCTGTTCCAATATTTGGCAGGCCTTTCGATGAAGAAATTTTTCCTAATATCCAGCCTAAGCCTCCCCTGGCACAACTTGAGGCCATTTCCTCTCATCCTATCAGTAATCTTTGAACCATAGAAGGCTTACATATACCTTACAAGGGCAGCAGGCATCTGTGAGATTCACAAAGGTGTACCTTGAAGGTTATGAAGAAAATTACATACTTTGTTGTACTTCAAGCTTAACAGAGTCTGGGTATCATTTGGTGGCTTTTTTTTAAAAGGTGTGTGACTGTCATTCCCTTTCTGCTGCCATGTAGGTGAATGAAGTATATTCCATCCATTCTAGTTATCTTGCAGCCAATAACAGGGTTTTCCTAGGCTGGGAAATCCAGAAACCAGTATTCTCTGAGAGAGGACAGAATCGCAGAATCAAAGGATGATTGAGGTTGGAAGGGACCTCCAACCCCCCTGATCAAGCAAGACCACCTAGAGCCAGTTGCCCAACACCATGTCCAGAGTTTTTTTTAATATATCTCCAAAGACAGAGACTCCACAACCTCCCTGGAGAACCTGTGC